>NC_141697.1:1151127278-1151807078 GCF_964263255.1 Lissotriton vulgaris | reverse complement strand
AGTTATATGACCCCCAGCAGTCAATGGTCAGCATCTTTAACACCATCCCTGCTGATGGAATTCTCCTCCTGTGCTGGCCCTTATTAAAATGGGTGTGGTCGTGACGGAACCATTCCGTCATCAGCACAGCCCAACCGTGACTGATGATGGAATGTTTCCGTCACAAGCATCGAAGGGGTTAAAAGACAAGTGGCATTCAGTTACAAAATGTTAAAGAATAACAGGTTTGTGATGTCCACAGATGTTCAGTGCTGCACCAGAGCAACACAGAATCGACCCACACATGTAACCCCATGTTTGAAAGGAAATGGAAATTGTAATTGTATCTTAAGAATGAGGACTTTCCAGTAAGTGACATGCGCAACACACATAGATACTAGGAATTGGATATTTTCATGAGCTCCCTGGATTGGCCCCGGCAAGGTCAGTATTGGTCCTGAAAGAGCCCCAAGAAGATGATAAAACTTCACTATCTAGAGGAAGTAAATGTCTTGACAAGGATTCTCTAGGTAAACCTGCAGAAGGATCACAGCGAAACGGTTTGTGCAGTGGCATGTGCATGACCTTGGTTGTCTCACAGACCGAACTTAGAAAAGGCTTAGGCCGTCCCTTCATGCACCAACTGGCCAGTGGAGCGGTCTGAGGCTGCCACATCCCTCGGTCAGGGCTAGGAATGGAAACTGATTCTTCCCAGAGGTCCTGTCTATTACAACCAAGAGCCAGAGTGCTCTATTTCTCTTGTAACAGGTATGAGTTTGGCAGAGTAGTCTCCTTGCAAAGATGCATTTTGGGGACCCTGGTGATGAGGCGATAACCCAGGCAAGGAAGAAGGTCCCTAGAAACAGGAAAAGCCCCCCCAGACAGAACTCACAATCATGCAGAACAATGCTGTAGGAACTGAATGACAGTGTTCCCATGGACTCTGGGCAAAAGGTCCTGTTGCCTGATACTCTGTGTCCGGTTACGGCACATTTGTTTTTCTTAGCTGTTGAATTTGACTTCAAGTGGAGAAGCTTGATAGGGTACTGGAAACTCTCTGTACAGACAGCAAACAGACAGCGCTATCTGCTAATGCAGTAGGGCAAATGTTGCAGAAGCTACCAGTGACCCCTGACAGTGGATAATTCAGCTGCTGCATCAATGGAGAAAGAAGCTCTCTCTTTCATATTTATTTTGTTATTAGCGTCACTCCTACCAGTGAAATGTGTTAATCACTTTACATTGCATACACATTACACAGAGACACTGAATAATTTTGTGTAAATCGATGTATAGGAAATGTTACATCAGAAAGAGGAATACAAGTTCTCTTCTTAACAGAACTGGCTGCGGGGTGATTGGTTTTTCAAGCATAAGTTTGGAATAATAGAGAGTTGCTTATCCCCTGCACTTCGCCCATATTTGAAAGTTCTGGAACAATTGTCTGTCTGGGACAAAGATGGTTTCATGATTTTAATGGAAGATACATTTATTCCTCCACAGGAAGTGAGGTTTACTCTATTTAAGTTAGCCCACGAGGGTCACCTAGGACAGTCCCTCACTAAGAGGAGAGTTAGGGAGAATTTTTGGTGGCCCGGAATGGACTTAGAAATCTCTCAGTGGGTGGAAAAATGTACAGACTGCTTGGAGAGCGAGAAGAGGCTTAAAGTCGGCAGTCATGCTGGTTGTGGCTCAATAGTAGACCCAGGGTGGCCATGGCACACCATATGTCTTGATTTCATTGGCCCGTTTTACCAGTTGAGTCAGGATATGAGGTTTGGGTTAGTAGTAGTTGATGTTTCTTCAAAGTGGTTGGTAGTTAAATTCATGAAGGAGATCACTACGAACAGCACCATTACTGTGTTGAGTGACATTTTTAGAGAGGAAGGTTTTCCAACAAGAATCATCACCGATAATGGGACGCAATTGACTTCCCTGGAGATGGCTAATTTCTTGGGAAAGTGCGGTATTGCACATTCAAGGACCTCACTTTACAACCCCGAAAGGAATGGAATAGTCGAGAGGGCGAACCGGATGGTTAAAGGTGCGATTCAGATGGCAATCTCTTCTAGGACGGATGTGAGAGGATTGGTTAATGACCTGGTTTGGGCCTATAGAACTACTGAAAATGGTGTGACTGGAATGATTCCTTTTAGTGTCATGAGGGGGCGTTCAGCTGGTACCAAGCTTGTCGCTGCATGGATGAAGGAGTATCTGAACGCTGACGTTCCCGTTGGCCCTGACAATCCTGACAATGTGAGTGAACCAGATGGAAAGTGTAAATTTGCAGTGAATGATTGGGTGAAAGTCAAACCTGGTCGAGTTGGCGTCGGGTTGACGAAGTTCAGGGGACCATTTAAGGTTAAGTCTGTCCATAAAAGGTTTGTGACTCTATTTAACGGTGAGAGTTGGAATTTGAGGCGTGTGGCACTGTACAAGAAGGCTGAGTGTGGGGGTAATGTGCCTCCTAATGAGATTGGTGCTGGTAGAGCTCAGAGAGTGAGAAGACCTCCGGGTTACTTACATGATTTTGTTTGCAAGTAAGGTTTCTCTCTGTAACGAAGAGCATGTGCTTAGTATTTTTTTTTCTTTTACTTTTGTTTCTTCTATATGAAGGGAGGAGGATATGTTGTATTCTCTGCACTTATGTTTTGCTGTACCCCTTTAAGTCTTACATTCCATTCTCCTGATGTCATTTTCCACTGTGTTCTCCCTAGTCAGTTAGCTCCCTGCTTTCTGATGGGGACACCAGTTATTCTCTGTAGTGCATAATAAATGCCTTATATTCCTTCATTGGCCTCATTACTTCATTTACTACAGCACACACACGCGGTCTCGTTCCTGACGCACATAACCATGGCTGCAGCGCATAGAGGCCCTAGACTGCAGCACAAAGAGAAAACAAATGAGAGGGAACATTGCTCCTGGCACACACAAAAATACGGGCTTCATTTGGAGTGCGACAACATTTTGGGTGATATTATTACATCTGGTTAATCCCAATTCTGAATTTCGTATGGAGGAGAAAGCCATAAAATGCAGTATCAGTCTGTGGGGATGATTACTACTAGCTTTGTCTCTATCCAAACATGTTTTTTCTCAAACACGGCCTAAATTCAAAGGCCTTGGTCAAGAAATGGTTTCTAGGTAATAATACACCCTGTAAATAGTGGTTCCTTTAGGGTGTGGTCTTTATCAGGTGAAGCATTGTTGCATCATACGGAATTCTGTACCTCAGAATTCAGGGACATCGTGGTAATATTGCATTTTTTAGTGAGTCTCAATTTCTTTGCGACTCGCTAAATAGTTTTTGCGACTTGCTATTTGGAAGGGGCGTTCCATTCCAAATAGCGAGTCTCAAAACAATGTACTAATGTTTTGCAACCAGAGTTGCAAAACACTCGCAATTACCACCTACTTCAAGACCCCTTCCCCTTTGCAAATGTATGCAAAATAATTTTTTAAGGGCAGGCAGTGGTCCCAGGGACTACTGCCTGCCCTTAAGAATTTAAACGAAAATGTTTCATTTTAATTCTTTTTAAATGCATCCCGTTTTCTTTTAAGAAAAATGGGCTGCATTTTTTTAAAAAATTGCTTTATTAAAAAGCAGTCCCAGACATGGTGGTCTGCTGAGCCCAGCAGGCCACCATCCCTGGGAGGGCTAGCATTCCCAATGGAGGGCTCATTAATATTAATGAGACTCTCAATTTGCGACCCCATTGGGAATCGCAAAACAATGTACACACACTGGGCCACATGCATCAACATTTGGATTTGCGATTCCTAAATAGCGATTTTTAAGGAATTGCTATTTGGGAATCGCAAATCCTTATGCAGGTAGGATTCACAAACAAAATTGTGATTCCTACACATTCCTTATTTGCGACTGGCAAATAAGAAATGGCTTCCCATTCATTCCTATGGGCCTTGCATGCACAATTTGCGAGTGCCAAATAGGTACTCGCAAATTGTACATGCAATTTCAAGGGTGCAGGGTGCCAAAAGGACATCCTGAAAAAACATGTTGCACACACTCATGCCCCAAGGGCATGTTTGTGTGCAACATAGAACTTTGAAAAATGCACTTTTGTGCATTTTTCAAAGTTTTCGCAAATTACCATCAACTTTACGTTGATGGTAATTTGCTTTTGTTAAAAGCGAAATCACCAATTTTTTTGGGTTGCAATGCATTAAGGGAATCGCAATTTGCGATTACTTAAATAGCGATTTTTGCATTTGGGATGATGCATCCCAAATGCATAAATTGCGGTCGCAAAAGGGCAGATTTTGTTAATCTGCCCCTTTGCAACTGCAGAAAACGTTGATGCATGTGCCCCACTGTCGTACATTTCCTTTAACACCTCCCAATTTGCGACTTGCAATGTCTCGCAAATTGCGCTTAATGAAAGGGTCGTACATCTGGCCCGATGTGTTTTTACCTTAACAAATTATGCCACGTTTTACTTACTAAAAACTATCCACTGATAATGTACAGAGTGCTGTAAATATCACATATCTTGTAATCTTGATTTTGACTCAAACGTCTGTGCGTGCCCAATTGAAATTCCGATGAAGCTCATAGTATGTCCCAAAATGTGCTCAGAGAAAGTTCTGCATGTGTAATAATGGCAGCGAAAGTCACAATCCTGAATCAGGTGCAGGCTCCCCAGACTGCAAATCTAGAGATTCAATACGGAATCTTGAGGTAGGGATTATGGGGCAGATGTATCAATATACCTCTTTGCGATTCTCAGATAGCGATTTTTTGAGAATCGCTATTTGAGAATTGCAAAATTGTATGTATGTAAAAATTAGCTATTTTTTAGCGATTTCTGAAAAATTAAGGAATAATTTCCCACTCATTTATATGGGCCAGGAGGCCCATAGGAAGGAATGGGAACTTATTCTCAATTTGCGATTCACAATTTGCTAATCGCAAATTGAGAATCATTTCAAGGGTGCAAGGGCGTCTTAAGGACACCCTGCTGCACCCCTGAAATTTACATGTGTGCGCATATGGCGCACATACAAGCCCTAAGTGCATGTATGAGCGCCACATGGCACCTTGACAAATGCCAAAAAGTGCATTTATAAAAGAATTCACAAATTACCACCAACTACAAGTTGGTGGTAATTTGCGATTTCTTAAGGTTAAATCGCAAAAATTAAATGTTTCTTACATAGCATTTCAGGAATCGCAATATGCGATTCCTTAAATGCTTTCGCAAAATTATGGAATCGCAACATTTGCGATTCCTTAATTTTTGCATCATACATAACATTTTGAGAATTTTTTGTCGCAAACGCTGCTTTTTTGCAAATCGCAGCGTTTGCGACTAAAAAATCCCTTGATACATCTGCCCCATTGTTATTGGAGGCCTCTGTATTCAAATCTGTTGTATGCACCAGGGATGACCACAGTATTCAACAATTCCTCCGACCTATCGGCTTGATGGGCACAGTCGTCCTGCTCTCCAGGATACATGATCCAGCATGCTAATAAGGGGCCACAAATATGTAGCTTGTACCTGTTATTCTGACATTATAAGTCTCAGGCTCATGGAACCATATATCATAGACGTGTGCCATCACAGGCAGATTCCCTCTAGAAACAGCAAAGAGTGATCTAGAAGGCTAGGCATCAACAGAACAGGTTGAACCTACCACCACTGAGTTGAGGAGAACTGGACATGTGTGCCCGTTCCTATGCTGGCCTCAGAAATGGGAATGTCTATTCAAGTCATAAGTCTATATTCGGTTAAAAAAACATAAAGGAATATATGCACAGTTCGATAAAAACAAAGTAATTAAAAACACTGATTAAAACTTTACATAAAATAATACTCTGTGTAATGCCATCACCTTCGTCAGTGCAGCATCCCAATTACAGATCAGCAAGGGTAGGTAACCCAAATGCGCAGTAAGCAAGTACAAATAACAATATCAACATTCTTAAAAAACACATCAGATAGCACTCCCGCATAAGCACCACCCAGTTGCTGCACCCTATTTTTATAATTCCCATAAAGTAGCCTGTTTTAGATAGGTAATATAAACTCCCTGCCTGCCCACCACCTACAAACCATACAAGGGTTTGGGTTGTCAGGTAGCATGACCCCTTCACTGGTTTACCCAGTACAATTCAATGGAGCTGGGGAGACAATTGTGTCTTTTGTTGTTTTATTTGAGCACTGCCGTGTCAGGAATAAAACTAGGGAGACCAAACGTAGTTATTATATGCACCTAGTGGCCTCTACTTCTATACCAGAAAGCGACTTTGATAGGTGCCTTCTGGGATTGTACACATTGTTTATCAAATTCGGATTATTTCCTCAACTGTTTGCTTAAAATTACTGTAGGCCCAACACATCTATAAACAGGCACACCGCATCGGCAGTGACGTAGAAAGGGGAGGTAGTCCGGTTGGCACAAGTTTTATCTGTGGCTGTCACGGCAAACGCAGAGATCGCTCCTACCTGAGCTGTCGCAAGGGATTGCCAGCACCCCTCGCACTTATCTGCTCACGTCTCTGGGCGGCAAATGCAGACCAAAGGACGAGCAACGCCACCGCGCATAGGATTGAAACAGCTGGAGATAATATAAAGCTGCTCTGCAAAATCTAATATTGCGGTTTCTAAGGTCTTAGGATGCTCTTACTTGGGACCCTGTATCGGTCGCAAAAAGAAACAAGCACTGGCGTTGCCAATTGGTCTCGCAGTAGGAAAGTTGGAGCTATTGGTTTTGTAAATGACATTTTATATTTATGTTTTGTGATTTACAATGCCAATACTTTTAACTTTAGCAAACGTGACACTTTTAGCATTTGTAATGCCACATGTTTTGTATTGACGTGACTTAGATGTATTGATATTACAAATAACAATGGCTTTTAATTTTTTTAAATAATTAATACTTAAATAAAAGTGATTGTAATTTATAATGGCAATGGTCCGAAGTAGATAAAATAGTGGCAAAATAGAAAAACTGTGACACAGAAAACAGGGCAGAAATTCGGAATGGAAAAGGCGAGACCTAAAAACATGTCGCCTATCTCACAGTTTTTTTCACACCCGTTTGCTCCCAGAAGCCATTCATAATTACCCACGTATGTAAAGAGTACAATGGAGGTTTGTGGGGGTAGGGCGATTGAGAGGACAGGTCTCCCCGGTGAAAACAAGTGTCAAAAGATCAAGGGAATCGCAAACTCGGCGAACGAGCTTGGACGTCGGTGGCCGCGTTTCATGTAGGGCATGGGGAATGCCCACCTTACAAACCCTCTAAAAGAAAATTCGTTCCTTGTGCAGGTTCGTGCGCGTGCGAGTTTCAGAAACGCTGTTGATACACAAGTGCGTACAAACGTGTAAGCACATCCCAGCGCACGAAAGAAGAATGCGAACACAATTAATAAAATTTCCAGTTTTCACATTTGTTTTCCCGTTTACTGTCCCGAATTTACTGCTGCGTTATCAGCGTTTCGATAGCTGCCACAACCTATAGAAAATATGTCGTATACATTGAACACGCCTATAGCCACCATACTAAATCGGACATGGAGGACATTCGGTGGCTAATGCAGGGCACACACGATAAACTGCTTGCTCTTAGGCGTGGCGCAACTGATCTTGTTTTTTCCGCTTATAGATTTGGCATTCGATTTTTGTAATGTGCGGATTTCAATCAATCAATCAATCAATCATAGGCATTTATATAGCGCACTACTTACCCGGAGGGTCTCAAGGCGCTAGGGGGGGGGGGAGTGCTGCTACTGCTCGAATAGCCAGGTCTTGAGCTTCTTCCTGAAGGAGAGGTGGTCTTGGGTCAGGCGCAGGTCGGTCGGTAGGGAGTTCCAGGTCTTGGCGGCCAGGTAGGAAAGGACCTTCCTCCTGTTGTCATTCTTCGGATGCGGGGGACGGCGGCGAGGGCGTGGCTGGCTGGCCGGAGATGTCGTTTGGGAGCGTAGAAGTTGATGCGGTTGTTGAGGTAGCTGGGGCCTTGATCGTGTAAGGTGATTCTTTTGTTGACGGGAAGCCAATGCAGGTCTCTCAGATGTCCGGAGATGTGGCTATGTCGTGGGATGTCGAGGATGAGTCTGGCTGAGGCGTTCTTGATCCGCTGGAGTCTCTTCTGGAGCTTGGCGGTGGTTCCGGCGTAGAGGGCGTTGCCGTAGTCCAGTCGGCTGGTGACGAGGACCTGGGTGACCGTCTTCCTGGTCTCGGTGGGGATCCACCGGAAGATCTTCCGTAGCATGCGCAGGATGTTGAAGCATGACGAGGAGACAGCGTTGACTTGTCTGGTCATGGTGAGGGAGGAGTCCAAGATGAAGCCCAGGTTGCGTGCGTGGTCTGTCGGTTTGGGTGCGCTGCCCAGGGCGGGGGGCCACCAGGAGTCGTCCCAGGCGGAGGGTGAGGAGCCCAGGATGAGGACCTCCGTCTTGTCTGAGTTCAGTTTCAGGCGGCTGGTCGTCATCCACTCGGCTACGTCTTTCATTCCTTCGTGAAGGTTGGCTCTGGTGGCGGCGGGGTCGTTGGTCAGGGAGAGGATCAGCTGGGTGTCGTCAGCATAGGAGATGATGTTCAGGTTGTGTTGGCGTGCGATGGCCGCGAGGGGGCTCATGTAGACGTTGAAGAGGGTGGGGCTTAGCGAGGATCCTTCAGGGACGCCGCAGATGACTTCGGTGGCCTCTGACTTGTACGGTGGTAGGCGGACTCTCTGTGTTCTTCCGTTGAGGAAGGAGATGATCCAATCCAGTGCCTTCTCCTGGATTCCGACGTTGCTGAGGCGCTGCACTAGGGTGCGGTGGCAGACAGTGTCGAATGCCGCGGAGAGGTCTAGGAGGATGAGGGCCGCTGTTTCTCCGTTGTCCATCAGGGCTCAGGTGTCATCGGTAGCAGCGATGAGTGCGGTCTCGGTGCCATTTGAACAGCAATTCGTAAAAAAGACGATTTTTGTTTGTAATGTATAGCTTTGACCAGCAATTCGTAAAAAGGCGACTAAAAGGCTGTCAATGAATTTATTTAAGTCTTGCTTAGTGAAAAAAACTGGGTTAACCGCCTCGCATAAGTTTGGTTATTCTTTTGAACAAAAAAGAGTTATTGCTATCGTTACAATTAACTGGTATGTCGTGTTTTCTTCTTTAAAAACGCGGCAGCTAAATAAATAAAATACGTTCTTTAAATTATAAAAAATGTTACAGTTATTTAAAACAACTAAAAAATGCACTTGTATTCTTCATGTGTTTTACAAAAAGAGTATTCAGTGCTTAGCCTGAAGCGAAATTATATCTTCTATAGCTGTTCCTAAAGATGAAAGGAAACACGTCGTTGTTTGAATGAAAGAAGGGACAGAGAGGAGGAAAGGTGGGAGGGAACACAGCCTGGGGGAAGCTGGCTGGGGAGGGGGAGGAGAAATCCAAATAAGGCTGTGTGCGGGGAGAGAGAGGGGAGGTGCTGGAGCTGGGGAACAGATGGCCATGAAAGTTTATGGCCCAAAAGCGCGTGCCTGTGGCCAAGTGAACTCGAAGAAAACCGCACCAAAAAACCCTTGGTTTGACGAGTATTTTGAGCACTTGAATTCTCTCCATTCCCTTCGGAATGGAAAAGGCAAGACCTAAAAATGCAGCTACGACTGGGTAGATTCTGATTCACAAGGGTGGGGCAAAAGATATTTCTCGCAGTATGCCTCTGAGGGGTAAGATAACAGTAGGTGGGCTGGAGACAGGAGAAATCTTACCAAACAATACCTCTGGTAGCTTGGGAAGGTGTATAATAAATAAGGCTCAATATGATTGTTGTAATCAATGGGGTTGGGCCTCCACCATCTTCTTTCTGCAATCGACTGCTGCTCTTTTCCTTTCCAGGTGAGCCAGTAACTCAATTTTAACAGCAGCTCTAGCTTGCAGATTAAGGTTCTGTGTATTGTCAAAAAGCTTTGGCTGGCCAATTGAGACAGTTGGTCCTTCACTTAAACAACCACCTAATGTTACAGACTTTTTCTAAGATCAAACAATTGGCAACTACCAATTGGTTAAGAGACACTTCAGGTCTAGACCAGTTCAATAACCACAGCAAGGTCAGTGCTATCTAAATGAGGCCCACTTCATGTTGTAGACCCTCTTCATTTTTGCATATTGAGGCAGGTACTGACCTAGGAAGTCAAAGCAATCTCCGCAAAAAGTTATTTTCATCAATCTGCAGCTGTACTGGGTCACATGTACCCCATTCACCTGTGCCATAAAAGGCGACCACGGTACACCTGGCCTTGTAAATTGTAGCTATCGCCTCCATAGGTGATTAACCCAATTTAGCAGCAAACTTAAATAATGAAGCCATAGTCTGCTTAAGTGGTATCCTCAAATATGCAAAAGAGTGGACTGACTGTAAATCTAGTGCCACTGATAAAGAGCGGGCTAATTTTACTGGATGGGCGTCCGCAGACCATAGTAAACAACTTTGTTTTGTTACTAGACAGCCCTAAATCATCCATAAACATAACAAATCTATCTAACAACTTTTGTAGGCCCAACCCAGTTCTAGACATTAGGACACAATCATCAGCATACATAAGTACGTGAAGATGTTTGGTTCCCGCCCTTGGTGGAACTTCCTCTGTTTCCAGCTTAAAGGTATCAAGCTTGTTGATGTAGAGGCTGAATAAAAAATGGGCCAGGACACAGCCTTTCTGACTCCGTGACAGACATTATTGGGGGGTGTGCATTCACCCATTGAACCATACCTGACACAGCCCTCTACATCCTGATGGAGTTGGGACAGCAAATGCACAATCTCCGGATCAACACCTTTTGCCAACAACCCCCTCCATGACTTTCCCCCGTTTACATTGTCAAATGCCACACTGAGGTTCATGAAGACGAGGTGTAGGCTCCCCACCTTGGCTTTCATATAGTCACAAATCAGGAGATGGAGGCTCAGGAATGAATCCGATGTTAGGATAAGATAGAACACTAATAGTTGCTTGTAATTGGTCAGGACAGGCTGAGCTGCATAGGGCCCAAGCAGTCTTGTACTCTTGTGTCTGCACATTATGGCTCCGGGGAAGTTTGAGGAGAAACATCTTGTTCGTTCATGTCTCCTTGTATAACGGGATCTTTTATTGGGAATCCTGATACAGCGAGGAGGAAAGATTATGCCAAACACTGATACTACAAACACTCCCTTCATGTTTTAAGATGTGGTGAAAAGGCCTAACACGAGGAGTGTGCTTTCTCCATAAGCATCCTTCAGCCATCTGGGGCAGACTGAGGGTGGAACTTAGTCCTGCATAAGAGGAGCGCTCAACAATATAACTTCGCCCATAGGACATTCCTCTCACATTCAGCACAAGTGCCTGGTCACATGATTCTTTCATTCATTCTTCTCTTTTGAGAAAGACCAGAAGAAAATGTAAACAGCTGATGAAGTGTAGCAGCTCAGTTCAAGAGGTACCAACCTATAATCAGGGTATGCCCTCTCAGGGTGTGTCCTCCCTTTATATTAAAAATCAGGATCAAACCAGTAGAGTCTCTTGACAGGGAGAACAAATCTTCATGTGAAAGAGTGAGGCCTCACCTGACATGGAATGATTGTAGAAGAGGGCCTAAATTACTGATCCGATCAACTGAAGAAGCTACAATAGCAGGCAGATGAGTACTTTCTATTGAGAAAGTTAATGCTTCATTCCAGCACTCTCTTGAAGTCTTCCAGAATGTCTGATGCTGGAGCAGTCTCCATCGAACTTGCTTAATGTCTCTGGGCCTGACGAGTAGGTGTTGGCCTTGACTCATGGAGCAATCATAGAAGCTGGTGAGCATGGGTCTCTCTCCCCTTACTGCATCATCCTGGGCTATCCCTTTTACCTTGAGGGATATACTTTATTCTATTTAATGTGTTTCTGGTTTTCTCATTCCAGTTTTTCATCTGCTCTTTCTCTGACCCTCAAGACAACCATCTAGCCAGGTAGCCTCCCAGCACAGTTTATAGGATACAAATATGAAGTGTGATGAGAATCTAGATGTTGGCATTACGGACTAAAATGTAATAAAGTACCCTACCCAGAGTTGCAGGTGCCACAGAGAGATGAGTGTCCAGTCATGTGACACAATGTGTTAATTGTTGCAGGTAACTCTTCTAGGCATGACAACTCAGTCCAGATAGTAATTAAGAGATCTGGGGATGAATCCAGAGAGCAGCAACTTGAGGTAATCCCCTTAGTAATATCTTAGTGAGTACAATCCTGAAAGGAGTCAGAGTATCCATTTAGCCACCATCTCAGCTTCTCAGTTGTCTTTTTATCTCTTTCATTACTAACATTGTGATTTGGAACAGGAAACTTTGGAACACATTGTTTGACTTTGCTCTGGGCTGCTTGTCTCCACAGGAAGTATCTGGAATCAATTATTAATCAATTATTAAGACTGATGGTATTAGATCAATAGCTGATGCACCTTGTTTTAGGGGCACGCCAAAATGTGTTGGTCATTTTATACCATATTTGACCCTAGCAACCAAGAGGTGGGAAAATAATTCTTTGTGTCCAATTCAACCTGCTCTGTTTTCATGTTTTATAAATGTATTTATTGTTTTGTGTATGTTTATTTAGAAAATAAGACAAAAAATAATTATACTGATGAACTTGGCCTTCTCTGCAGGCCCACACCAAACTTGTTGCTATTTTACTGGATTTGTTTTTGTTGGCCTTAGGACTCTGCACTTTACCACTGCTAACCAGTGCTAACGTTCTTGTGCTCACTCCCTACAACATAGTGAATATTGCTTAGACCTGACTGGTATATTTAATTTACTAATATGTAAGGCTCCCTGTTTTCCTTTTTGACTGGTTTTTACAGATAAATACAGACAGAAAACCATTTATTTTCCTGTCTGTATTATATGTAAATGTGGATAAAAACGGACATTAATTTATTTTTTGAGTGATTCTAAATACTGTCAGTATTGACTGTCAGGCCAATAGCTGTGTAGATTGACAGGTAAGCTGTTAACAAATGAATTATTGATATGAGGCTTTAACCCCAGTAGATTTGCAAAAAAGGTTGATACTAAAATGTTCATATTTTCATATATGTGCATTGATTTATGATCAATCGGATTTGTATTATTGAACTTCGGCATACATTCAGATAAGAGTTTACATTTATTGTTTAAATAAATGTGGAAATGTACTATTTTTGCTCATTTGTCTCACAAAACCTGAAATAAACATGAATAAATACAGATAAAAATCAGCAAAAAATAAATATGGATAAATACAGAAGGAAATGTCAAGAAAATAAATACCATAAACCTGGGAGCCCTACTTATAAGTCTCTATTAAAGTGGTAAACAATTTACACACTTATTGTGCCACTCACTTACATAGCTCCTTACAACATGTCCCATGCCTGTCATTGCAGCCTGTATGCAGTGTTTTAAACTGCCAACTCGACTTGGCAAAATAATCTCCCTGCCAGGCCCCAAACTCTCTTTTTAATACATATGTCACCCCTAATGTAGGCCCTAAATAGTCCAAATGGCTGGGTGCATTTTATTAAAAAAAGATGGACATGTAATTTTAGTTGTACATGTCCTGGTAGTGTAAAACTCACAAATGTGTTTCTCACTTCCAGAGGCCTACCTCTCCCATAGGATAACACTTGGTTACCTTATTACATTTAATTAGTGATCTTACTTGGGAGATGCAATTCTGAAAATGCCTCTTTTAGGAATTTGGCATTTTCTTGCCTTTACCATTCGGTTCCTGCAGCCTGTACCCTGGGTCACATGATTTGATGTAGGGGGTTGTTGGCCTTTGTGTATTTCTCACAGACATCCATAAACTAGGACTGGGTGTTGGCAGGATAGTCCATTTTGGGGCAGAGTTGTGCACTTCAAAGACCATGACTCAGCTTACACATAAATAACTTCACACTAGCCTATTGTGCACCCAGATATACCGAGACCAGGGCAGGGAGGCAAGAAATTCAAGACACTTCTATGGGGGGAAACTCCAGAAGTTTGTTCCATTTCAAAGCTGGTATAAGCTATAAAAATAGGATCTTAAGACTAACTCTGCATTTAGTTAAGTTCTGGACCTGCAGAAGGACTGTCAGAGGACTGCACTGCTGTCTGAAGCCTGTCAGTGTTCTCGGAGGACTGCCCTGCTGCTGAGACCTGCTTTTCTGCTACATCTCAGGACTATCAGAGTGATTCCAAGGGCTAGTTGTCTAGTTTTCCCATCAGAGCCTCAGAGATAGAACCCACATCTAGACCCAGCCTGGGTGAATCCTCACCCTCCATTTTGTGCCCCTTCAGTCCTGGACCCTTGGAGGTGATACTAAAGGTGCCCAGATAGACCAAATCCAAACCTTCAGACCGAGAATATTTTCTGCCAATTGTGTCCTAAGAACCGCGGGGATACTGGGACCTACCTGCTCACTAATCCACCCAAGATGCATCGCCAGTCATTCTGACTTCGCAACAGTAAAATCTGTTCAGTGTCTCCTCGCAGAAGGGGAATCCGATCTCATGAAGCCTTTGTCAGCTACGGCCTGCAGGGTTGTCCCTCTGGAGATTTGTGACTTTTAAAAAAACATCCAAGTCCGAACACAGCGGCTCCCTGAGAATGATGCCTCCTTCTCAGACACTTTACCCGCTAAACTTTATGTTCTCAGACATTTTTCTTTAAAAATTCTTCTATGTCCAAAGTTAAGCGGAGATCAGGACTAATCCACTTGGTGGATTCTAACCATGCTCCATCACGGCTGGCCATAACGTTCGACGTTCGACTTTGCTTGGGTCTCATGTGATTAGATGTCTGCAGTTGGCACATTAACATGTTCGGGCTATTTTACACTGTAAATTTTAAACTTGCGTAACTCCTGTTCTACTGAATGGATTTTTGTAATCTTTTTGTCAAATCATTTATTAAAATGTATTCTTTTCGTCTAAATTGGTGTGGGGTTTATCTTGTGATGTGTTTTTATACTTTATTACTGCTTTACACATTGCCTCTAAGTTAAGCCTGACTGTTTTGGTGCCCAGCTACCTGAGGGCTAAGCACAGGGTAATTTAGTGACATTTTGTGGTTTACCCTGACAAGGATTTAGGCTGTTGCTTGAGTAGGGTTTCAACCCCCTCAACCAACAAACCAATTTCAAACCTTTAATGAAATACTAACATAGTGGAAGTAATTTAGATGGAAAATGTGCAAATATTCATGGACGTCACAGAAGAGAGAAAATGTCAAATGATTGGATTATGTAAAATAAGTTTGCTGATATGTACCCAAAAGCAAAACAAGGGTTTTCAAAGCCAATAGGTCTCAGATGTGAAATCAATTGACTTTCTTAGGGGCATATTTATAAGTGTTTTATCTCCGCTTTTTTGGCTTAAAAAGCCAAAAAAGCGGAGATAAAACTATCAGCCTATTTACAAGAGGGTGCTAACATGCATAATCGCAAGTTGGCACCCTTTTTCCCAACGCCTCCCTTTGCATCTCTAATGAGATGCAAAGTGGGCGTCACTGGGTGTACCCTGGATGGACAACCCTGGAAATATCGCTGATGTTCACATCGAGATATTTACAAGGCTTCCCCAGCATTTTAGCACACGTTAGTTTTTGGATAAAACAGCTGTATTCTCCAAAAACTAACGTCTGCTAAAATGCAGACATACCTATCCCCAGCATTGAGGTGGATTATGCTGATACAAGCCTGTGGGTCGTATCAGCAAGGTTATCCCCGTGTTGTTGTGAACATTGCTGGAAAACCAGCAATGTTCCCTGCAAAAGGGCGATAACCTCGCTATCTCTGGAATTTTATTCGCCCTGGAGTAACGAGTTGTTAATAACGCGCTACCAGGGCGATAAATTCCAGAGATAGCCTGTGATAATATAATTATTGCTAAGCACGGCCAGCGATAATTATCGCTGGTCGTTGTTAATATGCCCCTTAATGCTTTTCATTTTCCTTACATGAGCACACAGCCATCTTTGAGTAAAATGTGTTTTAAGAAATTCTGCTCAGAATTTGTACGGGCCATCTGTTGGGGAGAGCAGATACTTGCTGGGAGTTGGAAATGATGGGGTGTTAAAAAAAGAAGAGGAGCAGAGAGACAGAGTCCAAGACAGGGAAAGAAAATAGTTCCTGCAACCCCTGCAATGTTTGACCTCAGCAGTTAATGGATACATCATCCAGTCAAAACACTGTAAAATCAAAATGCTCCTGCAATAAAATCTTATGAGCTCCATATCACCTACTGAGATGAATTCTCAAACCCATGCATGTATACACACACACAGACACAAACCTAACTTTAAAAAAAAACAGGATACATCTATTTAACCCTTTTTAACAAGATGGATGGCCTTGAGCTTAAAAGGTCATATTACCTTTTCGAGGCAAACTTCTTAAATAATCACCAAGGGAAGATCCCTTTAGAAGAGTTAGAGACATGAATAAATGGAGACGAGTGCAGTGTATATCTGAGGTGAATTTCTAAATTGATGACTCAATGAAATACTCCCCAGTTTTTAGCAGATCAAAGTATGTGAACATGAGCCAGATAGGAAGGTTATTGCTGCGTTGAATCTTGGACACTTAGCAGAATTCAACTAGGTGAAGAGAGGACTTCTGAGCTAAAAAAAAAACTTCACACCTTAACCACTGACCATGTACTTTTTCACATGGTTACTAATTATGCTCAAATGTCTTGATGCATGTAGGAATTCTACTAAGTAGGCTAAATATTTATGATAATCATAAACATAAGTCCAGGGCATGGGTGTTTTTTAGACCATATACATTTTACTTTATATCTGCCACATCCGCCTAATGGCTAGAAAAGGCTTCTGTAACAGAATGGGATGATTCCTTTGTAAATGATATTTACAACATGACCTGTACATCAGACTATTTTTTTCTATACCATATTCTGATACAAAACGCTTGAAAAACTCTGGAATTCCTTTTAGGTGCTGGGTTATTTTGATGATACAATATTACTCAACCATGAGACTAAATGATTACAAAGATCAGTTGGTATTCTTGATCAATATGTTTCTTAGGATATTGATATTGATCATTTGTAAAGCGCTCGATTGCCCAAGGGCATGTTGGTGCTAGTGTCCGAAAGGAAGACAAAAAGGTGGTACTAAATGGGGAGTGCCCGTGAAAAGAGCCAGGTTTGAAGTTGCTTCCTGAACTGCAGGAGAGTGGGTTGAGCTTTGAGGTGCAGAGGCAGCACATTCCACAATTTAATCCAAAGACTTCTTCCTTCCCAGGATGCTTTCCTGATTTTGAGTCTAACCATTAATTTAGTGGATTCAGAATGGAGGGGTCGTCCGGGGATATACTATTTGGAAACCTTTCTCACGAAGCCTGGGCTCGAATAGTGAAGTACTTTGAGTGCAAAGCAAAGAGCTTTAAAGGCTATTCTTTTCCTGACTGGGAGCCAGTGTAACATCTCCATGGTTTGAGAGACTGAAGCTTATTTTGGGATCTTCAAAAGAAAACATGCTGCCACTTTTTGAAGTGTTTGCAGTTTGTTCATTGCTTTTTCTTTATACCCATTGTTGGACCTGGCATCATTGGCGTGGGTCTCCTTTCCATTTTTTGTTGATGCCTCCTGTGTTTTTTCTGTGTGATGTATTTAAGGAAAACAATGGTTCAGGGGTGGCCTAATTAGGTCCAGAAAAGCGAAAGAAGTTACTTAAATTTGATATTAGAACAGTCTGGGAGCAGAAAATGTAGGACAACATGTGAAATTTTAATCTTTTCGTATTTTCAACATGTAGATATACGTTCAGGTGCTCACATAAGTGACGGAGTGCATATCGTGACTTGAGTGAAAAAGTGAAGGTAGACGAAATATCACATAGACAAAAATGGGTAATCTACAGAAATATATACAATGAGGGGCAATTTTCCTAGGGGAGGTCGATGACGTTTCCATCTTTGGTTTATCAAGATCATCATCAGGACAGGGTGCGCATCCTGAAACTGGAGTAAGCTACGTTTAATTAGCACGTAGCCCTATTCACTGTATTCTTAACATAGTGACTTAGTGCTTCACATGTTGCCCTACATTTTCTGCTCCCAGACTAATTTAATATCAAATTTAAGTAACTTTGTTCGCTTTTCTGGACCTAATTAGGCCACCACTGAACCATTGTTTTCCTTAAATACATTGCAGCCCCAGGTTCACTTTATGGCGTACCCTTGTTTCCTTAAACTACAATTTGCTGTGTGTTGGTCTCCGTTTTGCTGGTCTAGATGCTTTGGGCACTTTGCCACTGCTGTGCAGTGCTAAAGTGCAAGTGCTCCCTTTGTAAATTGTTGTTATGGATTAGTGTTTCCATGTTTGGCATATCTGATTGATTTACTTGTCAGACACTAGTATAGTGCACTGTGTGTGCACAGGGCCTGTAAATCAAATGCTGCTAGTGGGCTGCAGCACTGATTGTGCCACCCACAGAAGCAGCCAGTAAAATGTAACTCTGGCCCGCTATTGCCGAGCCTGGGTGCAGTATGGGACTGCCATGTCGACTTGGCAAGTGCACACACTTGCCAGTCCCTAAACCTTCACTTTTCTACATATTATTCACCCCTAAGGTAGGCCCGAGGTACCCCTGTGGGCAAGGTGCATTGTATGTGAAGGGTAGGACATGCCCTGATGTTTCTGGCATGTCCTGATAGTGGACTACTGCCAATTTTGTATTTTACTATTGCAAGGCTACCTGTTCCAATAGAACAGAATGGGAAGTTTGTTTACAACATCTTATAAACATAACTGGTGCTGGGAATAAGGTAGAAAAATAAAGTTTAGTATGCCTGAACTCAGAATGTTAAAATGCATCTTTTAGTGAGGGTGATTTTTTTCATTCTGTGTTTGAAAATGCCACTTTTAAAAAAGTGGTTATTTTCTTGCCTAACCATCCAGCGTGCCTCTGCTAGGTTTGTGTATTGCATGTCAGGCTATTGGATGACAGGGGCTGCAGAGGGGCTGTGGCTCCAGACGTCTGATGAGTCAGGGCTGGGCTGAATGGACCTGGGCTGCATAGGGGGAGGAGATTTCCTTTTTACCTGAATGGGCCTGGTCTGCATACCACAAATGCTGTCTCCACCTCCTGGCAGGAAGCTGCACCAGTGAGGACAGAACTGGTTGTGGCTGGGTACAGACACTCTCTGCCTTCAGAGAACAAAGGATTTGTGTGTATAAAAAGTGGGGAAACAAAATGAAAAGACAAACAAAGTGGGGCCCAGACCCTAGACTTTTAGATCTCTACTGGGAAATCAAGAGGAACCTTTGCCAAGGAGAAAAGCTGGAGAAGCTAAGGAGAAATACTGCCCCTGTGCTGTTTGCTGCCTGGGGTTGGCCTACAGTGGCTCCTTGCTGCCAAGGAAATGAGAAAAAGGACTTTGCTGTTTGCTTTGTCACATGCTTGAGGAAAAGATCTCCAAGGGCTTGAAACTGACCTTTCCTCCTGTTCTGAAGTCTAAGGGACACAAGGACTCCACCCCTTCTGTCTCTCTGCATCTGGAACTGCTGTTTCAGCTGCCACAGTAGGATATTGCAACACGGATGCCGGCGAGCGACGATGTAACCTGCACCCAAGCCGTGGGCACCGCTCGAGAACAGGACAACGCATCGCCCCAACTTGCACTGTAGGCCCGAATCGACTCCGAAGCCAACATCGAGGCCGTTAATTACACCAGAGCCGAGGACACAGCTCATGACATCCACGACGCAACGTTCCCACTCGCACCATAGCCCCGAACTCACCGACGCAGGTGCTTCATCAACGTGGAGCCGATCCTCGACGTGAGAGACTCCCGAATCCATCTACATTGCGCTGTTATAGGGACCTGATGCCCCACCGCCATCCATGATGTCACCTCCACGACACAGTAAGGAACTAACGTCTCACCTCCCCTGCGCTGCAATAAGGAACAGAGGCATCACCTCCCATGGTTTACTAGTTTTGATCAGGCCGGTATACCTTTATTCCAGGTATTTTCAGACTTGTTTCTGACTTTGAACATAATAATTAATATTCAAGTGAAGGACTTGATATCATTTAAGGTAATCATCTTATTTTTAGTTTGTGGTTTTTATATGGGACTTTGGGACTTCTTTTTGACCTTATACTGGAGGACACTTTTCAACTTTCTGGTGTGTTATTATTTTTTGAGGTGATTTTCTATTTACACAAAGGGTTATCCAGCTTCTTAATTGTCTCTCTGACTTGATGTTATTATTTTTTCTGAACTCTTTGGATCTTTGGTGATGGTTATTAAGAATTTAATACCAGATTGATTTATTGATATGACGTTTTATTTTCTGGGTTGCAGCCCTGATGAAGTCAGCTGATGCATTATAAGCATCTGACGAAACACGTGTTGGCTGTGAATGGATTTATTTTGAAGACTGTGAAAGAATTTATCTTGAGGAACGAATATATAAAGAAAGTGACTACAAAGGAAACGTACTTTTGGAAAACGACTATTAAATTACGTTGGACAATGATAACTAGTTGGATTTGTGGATCACTTTACTTCAGAGGATTTTTTACCTGACAAAGACATTACTTCTGTACTTGCTTGAAATTGTTCCAAATACATGTTTGCGTAGATTGCATTGTTTCATATTGGTGTGGAGCTCAGGGAGTAACCAATGATTTTGTAGTGACTTACTCTGAATTGACATTCAGGGTTTTCTGGGGATAGTGTGGTAACCTGTCCCCTTCTCTCTTGGAGTTCACGAACATTACAATTCATCTCATACTGTTTTACCTCCAGCTGTGCGCCTGACTTTTGACCTGGTTGCCATTTCTGTAACTGTACCTCCCATGGGATCGTAAGGAACCGACGTCGCAGGCGCCAACGGAGCATCGCCTCCCCGATGCTGTGTACCGTCTTTGCTTTCATCAATTCCAAGGTACTGTTCTTTGTGGTGCTGCTCGGCTCCGGCCCGACGCCGCGCACCTCACAGTTGGTGTCGGTCTTTGGGATTTTCATCTGTCACGACGTCGTATGAACTCCAGGTTGAGTTATTGGTTGCTAGAACATTTCTTTTTAGTGAATTACCTATTTTTAAGGATACTTTTGATACTGCATTGTGGATTTTTGTGGTTTGGTCTTGTTTTGGTTTAGATAAAAATTACGTATTTGTCTAAACTGGTGTGGTGTCCATTTGTAGTGTTTTCGCTGGGTTACTGTATGTATTCACAAATGCTTTACACACTGCCTCCGAGATAAGCCGGTCTGCTTGTGCCAAGCTACCAAGGAGGTGAGCAGGGGTTATTTTAGGAGGGTATACCCCTTACTCTGACTAGAAGCAAGGGTCCCTATTTGGACAAAGGTACCTACATCTGCAAACTAGATACCCCCATTTCTAACAACTATATTTAGGGCGCTACAATAGTCAATCCTATCGAGCACTAATGAGGTGATCACTGTTTTCTGTAAGTCAAAAGAGAAGAACAGGAGGCTGTGTTCCTAAAAGGTAAAACCATGATGATGTAATTTGATTAATCGGGTCTAAAAACTTGAGCTTGCTATTGAAAATTACACCTAGATTTCTTACCTTGGAGACTGGAGAGGGCCACCATGTAGGATTAAAAAAAATGTTTTTCCAAAAAGCAAGACCCCTGTTTACTCAGAGTTTAGCTTGAGACAATTGTCTCCCATTCAGACTACAACCTCCCACATACACTTACTGAAATGATTAGCAACCTCTATAGGATCCCCTGAGATAGAGACTACAATTTGCATATCATCTGCATAGGAGACAGTGGAAGAGCCAAAGGACCTGTTCAAATAGGCCAGAGTGCCACATGTACATTGAAAAGTGTTGGGTTCAGGGAAGATCACTGAGGGACACCACATAGCGAAGTGAATGATACAGAAATAAAGTTTTCAAGAGCTACAGTTTGTTCTCAGTTAGAGAGGAATGATATCAAAATCTTAAGGACCATCCCTCCAACAACTGTGCTTTAAGATATTTTAATGAGCTCTGATTTGGAGGCAGTATCAGAAGCGGCAGAAAGATCCAAAAGGATCCACCACCCATAATCATTCAGTTTCCTCAGATACCGCAACCAGCACAGCCTCTGTACTGAGATTTTTCCTGAAACCGTATTGTGCATAATTTTTGCCCAAGAATGACAAGAGTTCCGAGTTGAGGTGTTTTTCCTGTATCTTTGTGGAAAAGAAGAAGTCAGGAAATTGGTTTCGAATTTTAAGCCTCATTGTGGTCAAATGAGGGCTTTTTCATCAGAGGAAAAATGTAGGCTTTCTTCCAGTCGGTCGGGAAGATTCAGTTGTACTTACATCTGGCCCTAAGAGGGGAGGAGAAATAGGGATACAGTTAATGGACAACAAATGAAATTAAGGATTTTCCAAACCTCTCCCTTTGAGGGATTTCATTTCGAGTTAACTCTGGATTAGCACCGTAAAATATGTTAGTGAATTCCCATGCCCTGAAGGGAAGAATTTGTAAAGCCGTAACTAGATCTAATGAGAATATAAGAAACAAAAAGATTTTGGAGTTAATTGCCATTGCCTTTAGAAGATGCACATGTAGGTGTACTCCTTGAAACATTAGTAATCATTTAGTCTGCACTTTTTAGAGGAGGAATTAAAGCACAGCGCTCTAAGACTGAAAACTCTATGCTATAAAAGTTTATGTTTCATTTACGTTTCTTTCTGAAATAAGTGCTTTCCTCAACTAACCTGACAGAAAAAAGGCATATATTTTCGAATGTGTTACCTGTACAGAGAAACCTCTCCTTTCAACAGATTCTCCAAAGGGTCAGACAATGTTCTGATATACAGTCTTTGTGTAGAAAAAATCTGGTTTAATTAAGAGCACTGTGAATTACA
This sequence comes from Lissotriton vulgaris, assembly GCF_964263255.1. Lineage (NCBI taxonomy): Eukaryota > Metazoa > Chordata > Amphibia > Caudata > Salamandridae > Lissotriton > Lissotriton vulgaris. The sequence continues at coordinate 1,151,784,226 of NC_141697.1, read as the reverse complement.
TAGTTCAAATGGAATTGATGGATCTGGTCAGTGGCGCAAAGCCAAATGATGGGTCCTTCCTGCAAAATGTGAGGGAGGGCTTAGTCTCCCATACTTCACATACATGGCTTTTGTCTGAATGGGGGCCCATGAAGGCCTTGGGGCTACCCTGCACCACAGGGGTTGCATGGCCTGCAGGCGCTGTGTTACTCCCCATATTTCAAAAACAAGGGAAACCCAATAAGTACCTATGGACCATGGGCAATCAACTATTAAGGAGAACAATGGTCCATAGGATTAAGTTTTTCACAAAAACAAATGAAAATTTAGACTCCAATCAGTACTATATTAGCCAGTTTTTTCAGTGCCCAGCCGGGCCTGAAATTTTATTTCAAATATAAACAAATTTAGAAGACCATCAGAGAGGTCTAATGCGAAAGTTGATAGGGTACAAGCCTGTACCTATCCAAAGTACACTCGAAAAGAGTTCGAGGGTGAGAAGGTGAGCAAAGAAAAGAGGGTAAAGAATATCAGGCAAAAACGCCGTCGACACTTTTTCAGTTCTGTAACTTTCCCATTGTGTTAATACTGTTACAGGAACTGTTTGTCTGAACTTGCCTTGCGAACATGCTAATGATGCAAGCGACAATTGGCTCCCATGTTCTTTTTGCCTGATATTCTTTACCCTATTTTCTTTGCTCACCTTCTCACCCTCGAACTCTTTTCGAGTGTACTTTGGATAGGTACAGGCTTGTACCCTATCAACTTTCGCATTAGACCTCTCTGATGGTCTTCTAAATTTGTTTATATTTGAAATAAAATTTCAGGCCCGGCTGGGCACTGAAAAAACTGGCTAATATAGTACTGATTGGAGTCTATATTTTCATTTGTTTTTGTGAAAAACTTAATCCTATGGACCATTGTTCTCCTTAAGTGTTACTCCCCATAGCCTAATAATCTGGGGCCTCATTTATGAAAAGTGGCGCATCGCTGCGTGAAAACAGCGATGCCTCACTTTTCACTGCGCACTCCTTGCGACACCAATGATGCGTCATATTTAATGTATGACGCATCATGTCGCAAGGACTTACAGATAAGTCAGTATTTCTGACGTATCTGTAAGCGCAAAAGTGACGCATTGCTGGAGTGTGTCACAAAAGTGACGCAACTCCAGCAATGCGTCCTTTCACATGGGGAAAGCCCCATGTGAAAGGGCTTGCGTCAGACTTACGCCTGCTGTGAGGCAGGCACAAGATTTTGACGCAACAGCATCCTAAAGTGACGCAGTGAAATCTCATAGATTTTACTGCGTCACTAATACGAGGCTTTTTGCGGGGGAACGCCCCCTCTGCAAACATTATACCTGACGCAGGTATAATGTGACGCAGGGGTTTAAAAAGTGACGCATCTACCTAGATGCGTCACTTTTTAAATATGGCGCAACAAGGCGCATACTTTACGCCGCTGGTGCGTCACAAAAAGTGATGCACCGATGGCGCAAAACTGACGCAAGGCCTCATAAATAAGAGCCCAGGAGTATAAGCAAAGCTGAATCAAGATAAGTTACATGTAACTGATAAAGGGGTTTCAATTGTGCAGTTAAATGTGATTAGGTTTTAGAAGTAAGCACACAGAAGCGTGTTACAGTCAATGGATGCATCTCACCATGTATATTGCTAGAAAAGTCGTGGTCTCCTGAATACTTAGAAATGATTCCTATGTCCATCCCACTAAAAAAAACCTTAGGAACTAGTTGCCATATCTACGCATGAAGGCACATGCAGAGTCTATGCTCTAAGACCAATGAGTCCCTTTTGGCATCAGACAAATCTCCATTATATAAGCTTTTTTCCCGTTTTGTTCCAGCTGGCACCTCAATTATATTGAAAATGTCAGATTTCCTGGGGAGGTAAATATTTTTAGTTGTGAAATTTAAAAGGATTTGCACATTAGGATATTGTCCACAAATTTAGTAAGGATATCTTTTGGTCCGACCATCCATCCATCAGTCTGGTGGGACCATCCATTAAATACAGAAGTTGATTTTGAAACTGTTTAAGAGGACCAATAGATGCACCTTACTACATTCTTAGAAAGAACATAATATTATTATGATAGAACTAATCTTCTTTGCCACATGATGCAATCATAACCTCAACGCACTTGCTCAAGGTGATCAATGTAGTATAGAAAATAGACTTTTATCTTGTTAATATGCATTCAGGAAAGGAACATGTGTTGAAAAATTCAATTTGAGGTTTCAGCATAAACCAGAATAATGTCAAACGTCTTAGCTATTCTTCATCACAAGGTGTTAAACTGAGAAATGTGGTTCCCTGTAGAGAAAAAGCTGTTGTCAAGACAAATTCACGATGGGTTAACTGATCTGGGCATTATTATTATTATTAAAAAATGTATACCATTATTGTAGAGTACTTTTTTGTCACACAGTACATTTTCATTAAATTGAAAAAAGTCACTAGACACAAAACCTCGGGAAGCCCAAGAAAGGAGCAGCAAATCATAGGCACCGTGGTGAAGGGACAAATTTTACTAAAAAATATTTGAGAATAAAAATTCAGCACATTTAAAGAGATAGGTCATCTTATGACACCTCAGGAAAAATGTGTGATAACTGCTTTTCAACAGTAGTGGGAAAAGAGAAGTTATGAAAACGAGTCTCTGAATTTCTAAAGTTATTTATTATAATACATTCATTTTTGTGAGCTATTTGAGAAAATGTAATTTTCATTAAGTGGCTTTGTTATGTACAGCCTCATTTACATTCATGCCAAATATGCAGAGAATTTGAACCTCAGCAAAAACCTTTATAAGAGAATCCCCTTGACATTTGGAAATTGTAATATTATGTTTGCAGCTGTGTAGAAAAATTCAGATTTAGTGTTTTAAGGGCTTATTGCCAAGCCCTTTACGCCACTGATAAGTCACTTTTTCCCATATTAAAAGTGACGCACTGGTGGCGCAAGGGGCTTGTAAATAAGCCCCTTAGGCACTAAAATCAACTGTCCAGGGTCACATTAGGGCTGCACGAGCCTTGTTCCTCACTTGAGCAGATCATCATATTATTCTTCGGTCTTGGGCGTGTTGAAATTATTGAGGGGTCTGCCTCTTAACCTAATTAATGGGTGTCAATGGGTTGTTATTAATTTCAGGTCGATGCCCATATTTTGGTAAAGCCCCCTCACAGATATTTTCCGGGTCCAAACTTGCCTTCCAGCGGGAGCTATAGATGTCCACGGTTTTCAGAGCGGATCCATTGAGGACACATTCATCATCATCATCAACTTCATTACAGCTGCACTCTTCATCACAGCTGCAGATTGCATTGCACATACAGTCTTCATCACTGCATTCTTCATCAACTTTCCACTCTCCAAAGTGCCTCCATCGTTCACTGGACTCCATTGCTCCTTGCGTTCTCCACTCTTGCGACCACCACATGCTTGCTGTACCCCACTCTTCTTCGGACTGGGTCTCCTCAGGGGAGCCAGTAGACAAGTTCCTTGAGTAGCTTGAGTTTGTCTGATTCAGGAGTACACTGCAGGGTGAACTTTCAGTGGAGTAATCTTCTCCACATGATGGATCTGGAAATGAAGAACAACAAATTTAGAGGAACCTACAGATGAGGGAAGTGTAGACTCAAGAGACTGTGTCCATATGTGTGTGTGTGTCTATATGTATAACCAAATACAAACAGACAAACACACATATATAAATAAGTATATACATATAAACACATACATATAGGGCCAGATGTAGGTCACCAAATACCGGTCGGTCCGACCGGTATTTGGTGAATGAGATGTAGGGGGCCTTAAATTTACCGATTCGGTATATTTACAGAATCGGTAAATTTACCGATTCTGTAAATTACCGGATCTGTAAATTTACTGAATCTCAAATTTGTGATGTAGGTGGCACTGAAAACAGTGCCACCAGCCCTTAAGAATTTGTTATTTACCATGACATACTATGTCATGGTAAATAACGAATTCCTGTGTACATGCACATTTGTGCATGTACACCTGTGCCTTAGGGCATGTATGTGTGCCACATGGCACACAAGCCAGAATCAGGGGTGCAACAGGGTGTCAAACTTAATTGATTGGTAATTAATTCGGTAATTAATTCGATAAAATTACCTACATCCCGAATGCCAGTTCTTAAATACCGAACCGGTATGATTCGGTATTTAAGAATCGGTAATCTGGGATTACCTACATCGGGCCCATGGACACATATAGTTAAATATACAGATGTAGGTACCAATATCTATATAGATAACTAAATCTATATTTATAATGTATACAAATTAGAACCTGGAAGACTGGAATGAAGCAGATTCCAGCCAGATCAGGAAAGGGGAAAAAAGCTTGGGGGCAAAGAGAAGATGCACATCAACTATTATAGAGTAAAACAATGCAGTGGCAGTGTCTTTACTAGGGCTCCGGAATCCCCCCAACCCCCAGGAAATAGGCTGATGAGGGGTGGAGGGGTGAGGTAAGGCCCGTCATGCAGTGCAGATTTTCAATGATGGATGCTGGAGAAAACTCCAAGTTCAGCTTCTCCAGTCTATGCACAAAGTCACCTCTCACAGGTCTGGGAAAGAGAAAAGCACATCCCATGTACATTTTTCTCCAAGGACGGACATTCCTTCATGGCAAGGACCTGCTTTACTTCTTTGCCCCCTGTCTGGAGGAGGTGATAGGAATGAACTGCACAAGCCACGCCCATCAACAAAGATGTATTTTCTGAAAAAACCTACCACATGCCCTGAGGCTACGGTTGTGGCTGAGACCCAAGGCAAGTCACTTGCCAGTTACAAAGAAGGTGTGCTGGCTGAGGTCAGTGTTTCCAGATTTTAATATATGTCATACAGCTAAGCATATTTTTTTCAATTTATGCAATAACATAATCACTTATCAGGCTGCTATTTTTTTATGACTTTCTGCATTTTTGTATTTAAAAAATTTCTGTTTTTGGGTATATTGAGTTACAACTTCTTGATTTCATGATGCTTATAGCTGGTTGACTGGCAGGTGTGGTGGCGCTGGGCAAGTGTCATTTTTTGGAAAAAGGAAAGTGCACACCGGGTTATGTGTACTGGTAATTCGAGAGTAACTTAGACATGCATTTTATAATAAATCATTCTCCACCCATGGAATTCTGATAGATGTCATTTATTTTTTGCATATATTTGTATAGTAAAGAACAAGGCAGATTTCCTGAGGAAGGCGAACGGCCGAAACGCGTTGATGGAATTAATTCTGCGTTTTCATTAAGTTTCAAACAGTGATGATGTGGTTTTAAAAAAACAGTTTTTTATGTGAAAATATCTTAATGTTTTGTATGCAACAATGTCCTTGGTAACAAAAAAAGTAAGAGTATATATATGTATAAAAGCAAAATAAGGAAAAAAGACAAAAAAAGAAACCAAAAAAAACTGAGAACAAATATCAAATATATGCAAAAAATAAATGACATCTATCAGAATTCCATGGGTGGAGAATGATTTATTATAAAATGCATGTCTAAGTTACTCTCGAATTACCAGTACACATAACCCGGTGTGCACTTTCCTTTTTCCAAAAAATACTTTACCTTGCTAGGGTTCATCCTATTAGGCAGGGGCCCCGTTTTTCCTAAAAAGCTGGGCAAGTGTCATACAGTCTTAGTAGCTGTACATATACTGTCAAAGTTGCAGCCTTTTTGTAGGAGGCCCGTGTTTTGAATCCCAGCTACCCCATTTGACCATGTTGTGCGATCCTGGGAAAGTAACAATGTATTCTTCTACATCAGATCCCGTTTCATACTACTATGAGTGCCTTGGCGCCATTCAGTTGTGCTCTTTAAATGCATAAGCCCTGTGTCCTTGGATACTGGATTTATGCAGCATGGGAGGAACCAACTATGTGGCCAGGTTGTCTAAATTATGCTTCAAAAAACGGCAAATTATGCAACATAATGCGGCACTTTTTATGATAGTATTAACACATTTTTTGACATTTTTACTCATGCTAACACTTTCTGGGCAAAGGTTTCAACGCATTAGGGGCCATATGTATCAAGCCTTTTGCGATTTGTGCGAATTTCGGCCTTAGCGAATCGCAAACGGCCTTTTTTCCGATTTTGAAATGTATGAAAAATTAGCAAAATAAGGAATCGCAAAAAATTGTGATTCCTTATTTTGCTTAAGCATTTAAGGAATCACAATTTTGCGATTCCTTAAATGCTATGTATGAAGCTTTTCAAAATTGCGAATTCAGGTTTAAAAATCGCAAATTACCACCAACTTGTAGTTGGTGATAATTTGCGATTTCTTGTAAATATGCACAATTGTGCATTTGTGAGGGTGGCATATGACGGACATACATGCCCATTGGGCATGTATATGCGCCATATGCACACACATGTAATTTTCAGGCGTGCAGGAGGGTGTCCTTGAGACACCCCTGCACCCTTGAAATAATTCTCAAATTGCGATTAGCAAATTGCGAATTCGCAAATTGAGAATTATTTCATAGTCATTTCTATGGGCCTCCTGGCCAATAGAAATGAATGGGAAATGATTCCTTATTTGCGAATTCGCAAATTGCGAATTCGCAAATAAGGAATAATTGGAAATCGCAAAAAAAATAGCGATTTTCTACATACATACCATTTTGCGATTTCTAAATGGTGATGATGATACATATGGCCCTAGAAGAGGAGGGAGTAACTCGCGTGATCTACTTCAGTGCAATTTCACAATATGTAAAATGATGCGAGATTAGTCAGAATTACAAGAGATGTGTAGCCCAGCATTTAGCACTATTTTCTTCGTGCAAAATGCACCCTTGCATTAGAAATGGACGCAAGGATGCATTTTGTACTAAGAAAATAGCGCTAAACTCTACAGAAGGCAAAAAGCTGCTGCCACCAGTTGCCCATGCTGCGTTCTTGTGCTCCTTCAATAGGCATTTTTGCCCCAAATTAGTCTAAATTATGCCAACAGGCATAATCACATAATTTGTGATAATTTCGTGTCACAAGAGCAACACGAAATTGCAGAAATTGCTCCGACTACTCATACGCAATTAAAATTTTACCTAGGCTTACTCATTAGTACCATTTTGACACCCAAACGAAGAAATAAGCGAAAGAAAGGTGACTGGTCAACCTTTACAAAGGGCCTTCCACTCTGTGGCAACACATGTTGCTCCATTTTTAGTAACTTTTTATCCATTTGAGCTAGAAACTATTTTTTTGCTGGAATCTGCATATGATGCAGCAGATTATAGATTATGTGGCAAAATCATAAAATCTGGATTCATGCGGAAAATGCTACATCAACAAAATCGTATCATTCCAGCGGCTCTGCCTATAACTGAAGATATTACCGCCAAGAAGTAAGTATGTGTCAATAACACATAAAGAATGAAGGTCTAAGAAATAAGCTTACAGGACCCATTGTCTGGGTTGTTTTCAGAAAAATAGGCATTGCACTTTAGTGACTTTTAAACTTTCCTTTAGCACATCACATACCAGGATCGATAGAATTCATCATAGTTCATAGATGCATGAAGATTTGGTTGCAGCTCTTTTGATGTTGCTTCATATTTATTGTAGACTTAGGGCCATATGTATCATAGTTCCGTTTTGCGAATTCCAAATAGCGAATTTTAAGGAATCGCTATTTGGAATTCGCAAAACGGTATGTATGTACAAAATCGCTTTTTTATAGCGATTCCTTACCATTCCTAATTTGCGATTAGCAAATTGCTAATCGCAAATTACCCATTCATTTCTATGGGCCAGGAGGCCCATAGGAATGAAGGGGCAATTTGCGATTATTAATTAGCTAATCGCAAATTAGGAATTTTTTCAAGGGTGCAGGGGTGTCTCAAGAACACCCTGCTGCACCCCTGAAAAAGACATTTGGGGGCATATGGCGCACATACATGCCCTAAGGGCATGTATGGGCGTCATATGGCACCTTCGGTTTGTTTGAAAAAAGCATTATTAAAAGAATTCGCAACTTACCACTAACTAGAAGTTGGTGGTAATTTGCGATTCCTTAATGGCATTATTTGCATTTTTTTTCTTTGATACATTGCATTTAAGGAATTGCAAAATTTGCGATTCCTTAAGTGCAATCGCAAAATAAGGAATAGCAAATTTTGCGATTCCTTATTTTGATGCAAAAATGTTTGATACATACCATTTAGGTATTTAGCATTTGCAAAGGCCGAAATTCGCAGAATTTCGGCCTTTGCGAATGCTAAATAGCTTGATACATATGGCCCTTATTTTCCATGAATAAGGTTTCATTTTTGTGTTAGCTTGTGAAGAAGCCTTTACAGCCAGATTCATGAAGGTGAATAGCGCTCGCAAAGGGCCAGATTCTCAGAATCTGGCCCTTTGCAAGCGCAATTTTTGCATTTGGGATTCATCATCCCAAATGCAAAAATCGATAATAGCGAATTTGCAAATTTGCGAGGAATTACATTTAAGGAATCTCTATTTGAGATTCCTTAAATGCAATTCATCATCCATTTTCAAATTGCGAAATCGCTATTTCGGGCCGCTATTTACCGCGAGGTCAAACCTCGTGGTAAATAGCGAAAACTTAGAAAAATGCTTTTAAAAGCATTTTTCTAAGTTGCATGTTGCACACACACATGTCCTTTGGACATGTGTGTGCGCAACACCTGTTTAAATTTGCATTTAAGGGGTGCTACAGGGTGTCCTTTGGACACCCCTGGCACCCTTTAAATCGCTATCTTATTTGCGATTAGCTAATTGCTAATCGCAAATAAGGAATACTCCCCATTCATTCCTATGGGCCTTTTGGCCCATAGGAATGAATGGGAAGTTATTCCTTATTTGCGATTAGCAATTTGCTAATCGCAAATAAGGAATATGTAGGAATCGCATTTTTTTTTTGCGATTCCTACATGAATCCCGTTTTGCAAGCCTGTAATAGCGATTCCTTATGAATCGCTATTAAAGACTCGCAAAACGGGTCTTTGATGAATCAGGCTGTTAGTCTCTTTGCTTGTCATGAGAATGTAACAACAAATGTATTTTTGCAAATGTGGGGATTCTGTTACACAATTGTTTAAGAAAACAGCACTGACCTGTCTAATTTAGAGCAGCAGTTATCTAAAGTAGGGTGGCTGGGCGAAAAATAATGAGTCGCAACAAAAAACGCAATATGCCTCCGGCAAAGAGCCAAATAAAATCAGTTATCTATAAACGCATCTAATTAGCAGCAGAACAGCGTTGACACTGACTTGTCAGAAGAACTGGTCTCGAGGGCACAATTCCTCCGTCTCAGCGCGTGGAGCACACTGCTCTGACAGTGCTTGCTGCCTTCTGTCCCAACAGGGCCGCCATAGCTATTTACAGAGTCGCCGTGGCACCCATGCAGTGAGCCAGTACAGCGTGTCAGTGAGAGCTGAGTTCACTTTCGACTGACTGGAGACCCCCTAGAGCTGCTCAGGAATCCACACTGCGGAACAGGCCTTCTGTGCGCATGCGTTCATTGATCAGCCAATCTTCCCCAAGAGACATCATGGGAAGACTTTGCTAGTTGAATAAGCCTCATGGCGTTACATTAACATTATGGTCGGGTACTTGTGCATGTCTGTGCAATTCTTGTTGAAGGATATGTCGGTAATACAAGCCGTATATGTAAATGGCACATCATATCTAAAAAACAGTTTATTGCGCACAGGGCGCAGAACAGTCTATAAGACATAGCCTAAACCATGATGGCCATTCTCCACTAGCCTTCCTACCTTCCTCCTTATTCGGTACCCAGGTGCCCCTCTGACTTGGCCCCGACACAGTGTATTACAGTGTAACTAACTAGACGCCCACCCTTTTTTTGCTGAGAACTTTTGGAGGAGTCAGGCGTAAAATACAAGACTGTCGCTCATTCGCGCATCCCCTGACATAAACCGAAAACAGACACTTTTTTTTTTTTACCTCTTCTGCATTCTGTCGTTTCTAGCAGACTTTCACCCTTCTCTTCCCTTGGCCAGGATGCCGGGGTCGAGGATCCATATCCATATCCGGCGTTCTTCCCCCAGGATGAGAACAGCCGGTAGGTCTCCCAGACCGGGGGCTCTTCCGGGTCCGTCCCTGGTGCGCACTCGTCCGCGAGCTGCATGCACTGGTGCTTCCCCGAGCAGTACCACTTCAGCAGGCCGCAGGAGCAGTAACCCTTGCCCCAGAGGTCGGGCTCTCGACAGCAGCAGTCCCAGGCACAGCAGTGGCCCTTCCTCTCGTTGGAGGGCTCTCCTGCGCCAGGAGAGAGAGGCGCTGGCGATTCCTGCTGCTCCAGTGGTGTAAAACTCTCCTGCCCCGTGCCCAGATGCCCGAAGGACTCCACCACAGCACCGCGACCGATGGCAGAGTCCTGGGTCCCGAAAAGACGGCTACTTCCCTCAGCACTGTCACGACCCTCCATGGAACGAGGGCGACCCCACGCACGACTGACTCAGCAGAGAAATAAACAGAACGTAGCGGATGAGTGAATGTGGGGAAAGCCAGGCCCAGTTCCTCTTATAGCCGATGCTTTGCAATCAAAGGGCAGGCACCAGGGGGTGGGCCTGCGGCCCTCTCCCTACAGATATGCAAACTGGATTAGCCTTCCCAGATGTAAATTGAGGCTTCCCCGTGGGGGTGAGAGAGCTTTCCAGACAGGTGGAGGTCTGTGGCAGGGACAGCCGTTACTCCAAACAAGTCTTTCCTGAGCTACCGACCTACCCTGATCAGACAGGTTCAGGGGGGTGCTGGTGGACTGTCACTGGGACGCACCACACTTCTTGTTTCACATTTGACACTAAATATTGATTCAGTTGTGCCGTAGTGGGTTGTTTGTTTACATGCAGGCTTCTTCGCAGGCTTTCTGGCGGGGGATCCCATTTCAGTTTGTTGTCGGTTACTTTTTGGGAGAAAGTGCCATGAAGCTTTCAGTTGACTGGCTGGTTGCTTACCCAACCACATAAAATAGCCTTGTTTTTCTTCACACACATTTTCCACAGTTTTTCCAGATTTAAAATGTAAAGGGAAAAACACACCGTATTCTACGTTTTGCAGCGTGCTACTGGGTTGAACTCGTGACGAACAATTACCAAGTTATTCCGATTCTGACTGACTGAGATCGTAAAGGAGCCGAGGTAATACCACTCGGCAGGGCTACCGGAGGTCTCCAGGCGGTATTAGCTTCCGGTGTTCTAATGCATCATGTGTGATGCATATTCGTTATAAAGCGAAGTATCACATCATATAGGACAAAAAATACAAAATATTTTGCAGATTTAATGAAATATCCAATTACTGCTCGCCACACAGCTAATTGTGCTGTGTTGTGATTTATAGAGAAAAAAATGAATGCATTGTGCTACTCAGTAACATGCTACCCTCCCACATGTACACACTCTGATATCTTTTAATTCAATGTTCATTGGCCCTTAATGGCAACCATCTTGGGTATTGTTATGGGTTTACTTTCATATAGTGCTTTATACCCAGAAAAGGCGCCTAAGCAATTTGCAGACCTGTTGCATGTCACTTTGTGGAAGTGCGTTGTTTGATAGGAAATACCATGGGGAGTGTGTTTCAGTACATTGCTCAATGTTCCATGAGAGGAGTTGTTCTCCTCCTGTGCTAAGTGCCTGCGCCTCAGCGTGTCAGTATGTGAGGAAGTGAAAATGAGTGGCACTTAGCATGCTTAAGCTTAGAAGTCACTGATGTATTTGGTGGTTTGTTGTGTGCCATTGGCAGAGAATGCATACACCAGCTCCCTGCTAACACGTATATTTATTTTTTATTTTACAGAGTTTCATTTAGCGCAAACTTGACCCGAATCAGGTATCAGAGCGCTTTACATAGCACCAGTTGCGTTACATGAGGACACATTCATTTATTGTTAGGCACCGGGAGATTAAGTGATTAGCCAAGAATCACAGGATGTTCAGCGTTGTTGCCAAGACTCAAACCCAATTCCCCAGATTCGAGGACAGCCGCCCTAGCCCTTAGGCCAACTCCTCTATATGTACTTCTGCTTCGACTGACAGGAAGGAGAGTGAGATAGCTGAGTGTGTGGGCCCGTGATCCTTGCAAGGAGATATGGCTCCAGTTGCGGGGTGGTATGATCCTCAGTTCTGTGGAATTTTTTAATTTTTAATTTTAAGAGTTTTATATAGCGCTAGCTTGACCCGTAGGTATCAGAGTGCTTTACATACACACTGTAAAAACAGAAGGAAATTGCATTACATAGTAGGAAGGCAGTAAGGAAGCAAAACAGAGATAACAAAATACAACATGAAAAATAGGTAAACAGTGCAGTCACCAACTATCCTTGAATGTCAAGAGAGAGAGGAGTCAACTCGGATATGCTCTACTTCCTAAGACAAATGCTTCTTTCTGCTGCTTAGTGGGTAGTTACCTTCCTGAATTCCAGGTGGCCTTGGATGTTTATACTCTTTGTCGCTTGGAGTTTCTTAATTTTGTTTACTCCACAACAGATGAAGTTCCACAGTTATGTTTCTTCTTGAAGGTGACCATCAGCTGAGGCACAACTCTAGAGTGGATCTTAGCTGTTCTTTGAGTATCTGTATTACTTGTCTAAAGGATGTACTCTTGTTGTATATACACCTGGGAGCAATAAACAGTGTCTTGAGCGAGCATCTGGCCACTGGTAAACAATACCGTGGTTGGAGAGCTGGTGATATGTGATCCCACGATTGAAAATGTGGGAGTTATGATATGATATAATAAAAACATTTATACAGTGCAGGTTCACCAACGGCTTCGTGGCGCTTTGGACAGACAGAGGAAAAGACTGCGAGATGGAAACATCAATCAATCATTAATCAATCAAAAGCTTGAGAGAACAACCAAGTCTTTAAAGCCTTCCTAAAGGGTGATAAGAAGAGATAGAACGGAGGTCCGAGGGCAAGGAGTTCCAAAAAAGGGGAACTTGGGAAGCGAATCTTAACCCCCATGCCTTTTCCGCTTGAAGGGGCACATAAGCAACAAATTGGAGCTCGAAGAGCGGAGAGCTCGGGAAGGGATATATGGATGAAGGCGAGAGGATATGAAGGCCGGACCTTGATGGGCAAAGGCCTGGTAGGTCAAGCAGCCCACCTTGAAAAGGCTGCGCTAGATCACAGTGAGCCAGTGCAGGCTCCTCAAAAGAGGCTTGGCTGAGCTTGTCCTAGGCTGCCGGAAAACCAGTCTCACTGCTTGATTCTGGATAAGCTGAAGTTGGCGAGACTGGTAAAGGGGAATGCCAACGTACAATGCGTTCCCATAATCAATACGGGAAATAACCAGACCAAGCGTGACTTGAACTAAAGCCTCATGAGTGAGGAATCTGCTAATCTTTCTCATGCGGCGAAGATGAAAAAAACGTGCCGACATCACAGATTTCATTTGGGATTTCATAGTCAGATCCTCACTAATGGTAACTCCAAGACTCTTGACCGAGCTCACCGGGCAGGGGGCACTTCCCAGCGAGTGTGGCCAGAAGCTGGAGTTCCAAGGATTACCCGGAGGTCCATTGAGTACAAGCTCGGTCTTTCCTGGGTTAAGCTTGAGTTGGTTCGCATTCATCCAATTACTGATGTATGACATAGTGGACTGGAAGTTCTCAATAGAGGCAGGGGAGGAATCAATGTTAAAAATGAGCTGGAGGTCATCCGCATAATTGAGGATGACCCCTGGTCTTTCCCGTAGCCTGGAAATGAGGGGAGAAATATAAAGGTTAAATAATAACGGGTTGCAGCGTTTTGGAATTCTTTGATGTCTTTAATGCAGTCACAGTTGAAGCCCAGGAAAGTGTATTTGAGTAGTCTAAATAAGATATGACAAGTGTAATCATGGACTGGAGGTTCTGTGGGAAACCCAGGTAAAAGGAAAAATGTCAAAGAGTTTGTGTAGGCAGAAAACACTCTTAGTCGTTTGATCAATTTGGCCATCAGGGAAATGCAGGAGTCCATGACTACTCCTAGGTTTCATACTTCAGCCAGGGCTGCAGGTGGTGGTGCTAGGTTCTGGGGACTTTAGAGTGCAACCTGGTAGTGCTTTCATTCACCACCCTTTATGCTGTCTGTTTCACAAGAATACATTAATGTGGTTACTTAGCATCCACTGGTTAACAGATCGGACACAGAGGAACAGTCCTAAGGACCACCGTTTCTTTATTTCTTTGGTTTTAAAGTGACCTGAGTGAGATCAGCATGGTTCTGGATAAGGTTTTAGGTCTTGATAAGATCTGGTAGTGGGCTGACATAGGTACTGAAAGAAGAGGGGAAATTACCAAGCTTTGAGTTGCACCAACATTATTTCTAAAATGAGAGAACCTAAATGGCAAATGTGTGATGACACTATATGATTTAGAGAAATGGGAGGCACAGACCGTGAAGATGCTGAGGAAGATTTTAAAAGAACTCCCAATCAGCACTCAGAAAACTGTCACGTAGTCCCTGGTCACAAGCAAACTGGACCACAGGAACACCTTCTGTGCTGGGATCAACAAAAAACGTATCTAGAGGCTACAGATTATTCACAACTCGGTAGCCAGAATCACTTATAACCAACCACAGTGCACTCACATCACACCCCACCTGAAGGAGCACCTCTGGATCCACATTCACAAACAAGAGTAAGTTAAACTCCTCACCCACACTTTCAAGGCACTACATAACGCTGGCCCAGTGTTAGAAATGGGACCCCTGGTTGGCTATGGCTTGCGCCAAAGCCAGGCAGAGACCACCACTCTGGTCAAGGTAAGGGAGTTACAAGCCAAAGATAACCCCCACTCACCCCCTTGGTAGCTTGGCACGAGCAGTCAGGCTTATCCCGGAGGCAATGTGTAAAGCGTTTGCGCAACACACAGCAACAACATACTAGGCACACCCCAAAAGGAACTCCACACAAGGTTATATAAAAATAGCCTTTGTATTATCATAAAACACATTAGAATAATAATCACACAATATACACTGTGCCAACTGGCACTGGGCAATATTTACAGGGGATTATATACACATGACAGGGCCACTTGGACCACTGTCAGAATCATCACTTACTAAAGGTAGTAAATGTAGACATATAATAAACATAGAAGACAACCAGTAATTACTGGCAAACACTGTACTCAGCATCATCATGTAAGACAAATCATATTATGCACAGTATCACATTAGGCTTGAAATATATTCTGCGCCAACCTCATAAGCCTAAACATAATAGACCATAACCTCCTAAGCATAACTCACATTAGAAAATGATCTCACTAGCATAAACCACAGTATGGAAATCCTCATAATCATAAAACCACATTTAGAGGCATAAAACAGGGTGCTTAAATTATAGCAGATAAATTACATTTCCTAGCACCACATAAATCACATTAGCACATACCCTCCTAATAAAAACCATCGGAAAGGCAGTGCAGCTGTGAATACACAAAGAGGCCCTCTGCTCTGGGGCTCTTTAAAAACAAATATGCCCCTCAATCACTGGCACGACTGTGCCTTTGGAGCCCCAACACCCTGTGAGGGTGCAACTGCCCGCAATTATGTGGCACCGGGGTTCACTGTAAAACCGGCCCGGTACAACAAATGGAAATAGTTTTGGCCCCA
Organism: Lissotriton vulgaris; assembly: GCF_964263255.1. NCBI lineage: Eukaryota > Metazoa > Chordata > Amphibia > Caudata > Salamandridae > Lissotriton > Lissotriton vulgaris. The sequence continues at coordinate 1,151,768,585 of NC_141697.1, read as the reverse complement.
CTCACCGCTTCTCAGGGCGGAGGCGCTGCCTTCCGCATCCACCCATGGTCAAGGGCTTACGGATGTCCCTGGCGGTGCTCCGCATCTCAGCATTTCTTCAGAAACCACAGGGCTCTCCATACGCTCAAGGGAGCCCGCTCCGCTGGTGCTGGATTCCGTCTGCTTCTTGGTTGCCTTCCCCCTCTCTTCAGCTATGGGGAAAGTCAGAAATGTAGCCCGCGAGGCTCCGGCATCCATCGCTGGCCCCGCCCACAGTCAGGTAGACGCACCTGTCTTCCTGGTCACACCGGGCCACGGCGGAGATTCTTTTCAAGATGAGACAATGAGGGTTATGCTCCCTCTTGATTTAAAAATATAAAGCGGGGTGGGCCTCAAACTCGAACTGCAGCTCCGCGCTGCAAAGCTCACGATCAACGAGGCAATGCATGGCCCAGGGAGGCAAGCCCTCATGGCAGCCCCACCCCGGGCCCCAGCAGCAGCACGCCCCGGCAGGATTCAGAAACAAGAACTGAACAACTTTATGGGGTCACATACCCTATATTTATATCATTTCCTTTGTCTGAAGTGCAGAGCATAGGGGAACCAGATGCAACTTTTTCAGGGGGAAATGGAGCACTTTGTTTTGCATGCTCCTCTTCCCTTTTGTCAGGTGGGGGCTAGGTGATCAGACACACCACAGGGGGCAGAGCCAGCATTCATTAGGGCAGGCGCCATCCAATTCAGAGTCAGGGGATTACCACTACTCTCAGCCAGATGTCCTATTCAGCCCAGCGCTGACTCATCCTGCCCCTCCTGGAGCCACACACATGTCCCAGCTCCTGTCTCTCACAAGCCAGACATGCAATTCACATCAGGCAGGCAGACACATAGCACACAGAAATGCCAACTTCTTAAAGTGGCTTCTCTAAAATAACCACATTTAGGGGCAGATTAGGATGGCGGTTAATCCGCATCCCCCCGGCCTGCGGAAGCCACCGCCGGCCTGGAGGATGCGGAGTAATCGCCGCAGCCACATACAACACCCACCGCCAGATTAGGATGCCAGTGGGATTGCGGTTGGACCAGCGGCGGACGGCAGGTCCATCCGCCGCTGGTCCGCGGGGTGGGGAGGGCTATTTGGTGACGGTGTCTGCAAGACACTGTCAGCCAAATTAGGATGTTCACGGAGACATGCTTTTCCGCGGCGGTTTTTCCGCCGTGGAAAAGCATGTGGACTTTGGCTTTTAGGGGCCCGTTGCGGGCCCCCAGGGTGTCGGGGGTGGGGGTTGCACATGGGGGGTAATCTGCCCCTAAATCTGCACACACCATTGCGCAGCATTTATTCACACAATTTCATACATACCAGACTGAACCACACTGCTGCTCTCATAACAGGAATTACCACTGACACACACTGATCAAGGAATCCCCAATGCATTCCAATGGGAGGGCAGGCCAACCGTACTAATGTAACACATAGAGCGTACACACTTTACACTGGACCACAGTGCTAAAGTTCCCCAGAGGCCTAAAACCACAAATACCATGTCAGGGAAAAGGCAAAAAGTTTACAGGTGAACTTGTCAAAAAGGGCTAAGTCCAACACCCAGTATACTCCAACTATTGCATCTGCTTTCACAAACCTTCCAAACACCTCCACTCATCAGGTCTCCTACTTGCAAAAATCTCACGTATATGAAAATCCAGATCCGCGGTTAAGCCTTCTCAAAAAGTGTGGAATGACCTGCCGCTACACAAAAGAGTCTCCTCACTTCTTGAATTCTGCAAGAAGCTGAGAACCTCACTTTTCGGGTAGTCCCACTAGGCCCTAGGTGTGCCTAGACTAAAATCTGATCAGTGCCAGGATACCCTCCAGGGTGATAGTGTGCTCTATAATCTGCATAACATATCATAACATAACATACAGTCCAGGATATTTCCTTTGAGGTGGTCAAAATATCTATTCCTAAATAATGTGTGGATCAAATACCATGTCAAGAACATCGAGTACAAAAATATTGTGAAGGTAATTTTTTTAAGTAAGCTAAGGTTTACTATACTTAGCTCCACATATATGTACAGTGCCAAAATATATATCTTCAAGGTACGTAGATGTGAAGTTAAGAATATTAATCCTATACTTACCTATTTGCACTTACATTCTCTAAAAGTACCATAAGTGGTAGACCTGGATATGTGTCAAAACTGCTATGCCTCCCAAGGGAGAAGGGGGGGGGGGTGTAACGAAAAGAAATATCTTTAATTCTCTGCTTTTTCGTCTTTCTATGTGTGCCGCTTTCTGCACGCATAGAAAGAGGAAAATGCCTCAGGAGATTGCTTTTGTGCAGGAAGGTGTCCTTTACTGAATAAAAACTATCGTGCTTACAAAGCAGGCCCCCCAGCACAATGGTGAATGGGGACCTGAATTGGGACCAGACAACACATTGGCACCAGCAAAAGACAGGAATTGGCTGTATTATATTAAATACGGTGCATTCCTGCTCTTTCCCTGTCACGTAGCACAACAAGGTGATTTGCTGCGCTGCATAACTTGGTAAATATGCCGTTAAATATCCCCTAGCAAAAGTCTATTTTGCTAGCTGAGTTTTGTTAGCATAAGATTAGTAAGCACAATGCTATCCATGCCAAGTTAGAAAAGTGACGCTTGCCATGTTTGCTGGAAAACTTTTAAGCACAGGATCTGCTAGTGCTATCCACACCAAGCTGAAATGTGAAACAAGCCTTTTATCATTCCAGGCACAGTGTTACAGCTTTGAATTGGTACAATACCATCCAAGCCAACCTGGAATGATTAAAAGCAGCTTCATCCATGCCAATCTGGAATGATTAAAAGCAGCTTCTGACACATGTATCTCACTCCTATTAGAGCTCATCAGAGAAGCACAGCTTTCTGCCGACTCGAGGGAGCACCCGGTGTAAGCCAAAGAACAATTTTACGTCAGTTTGGAATTTAAATAATTAGTGAAACGAAGAGTTCTTTGAGCCCCACATAGTTTGTTCTTTTGTCACATTACTTCAAGGAGACTCATGCACCATGACTCCAGACAGAGATGCTCTGTCATTTTGTTTGATCTTCAGGTTCTGTGGAAATATTCCAAACATAAAAGCACACTTTCAAATCTTATGGCCACGCACATATAGATGTGAGAATAGTGTCAGTTTGAATTATGGTGTGTTATGTGTGTTTAGGGCTTGGTGTTATTTTTATGACTTGCCTCCACTAGGGTTGCCCATGCTTCATATTTAATATCTTGTGTTCTAGTTTTTAACCCCTGTATGTGATTCCTTCTATATACAGCTGTCCTCACCTTAAGTCTATTTGTTCTGTGCAAGTCTTCCTTTAAGTCTGCATTCGTCTTGAAGCAATTATGGTCAACCCTGTATATGGGCTTAAGTTTATTCTTACAGGGTGCTCACCCTAAACTCAAAGTTTGTTTCTCCATAATATATACCCGCAAATAGAGGATAAATGTTTTCGATGTGCAGAGAAAGGCACTTGGACACATATCATGTGGGAACGCCCAAAAATTCAGAATTTGTGGGAAGAGATTGAGAAATATCATAGAGGTACAATAGACCCCCAAATTTCTCTTAATGAAGCAATAGCAATTCTGGGTTGCTCTTCTGACATCTCCTCGAATGACAAAAGTTTATTTATTGCAGCTCTAATAGCAAGATCTTTTTTACCTGCAATTCTGGAAAACAGATAAAGTACCTACTTTTAATGCATGGAGAGCAAAATTGTCTAAAATACAAGGGATGGAGAAGAAATATGCATTACGATCAGGAGCAGTGAGAAAATATGAGAAGTACTGGAGTGGGTTTGAATCCTAAATCCCCTGGAAATCCTTTTGTATTTTATTTAAAACAAGATCTTGATCATAACTCTCGGAAGGTATAAGATTTTTATTAATGTATGTACTTGATTCAGCACTTTGCACTTTATTGAAAATGATCCTCCTGTTGACAATAGGAACTGTGATCATGTGCTTGAATCTTAGGTCCTCTGGTATCTCTTTGCACTTTACTCAAAACAAGATATTAATCATATTTTTCGGAGGGCCTAGGATTTTGTTACAAATGTATGTACTCGATTCAGCACTTTGCACTTTAATGAAAAGGATCTTCCCTTTGACTATAGGAACCATGACTGCACTTTCGTGTTTGCATCTCAGGTCCTTTATTTAAGGAAGTCCTTGATTATAACCTATGGAAGGCCTAGGATTTTTTCAAAATGGTATGTATTTGATTGAGCACTTTGCACTTTAAGAAAATGATTTTCTGTTTGATCATAGGAATTGTGACTGCACTATTGAGTACTTTTAAAGATGTATTTAAATAGTGTTTTGATAATCTTGTTGCACTTTACATGCCAATTGTTGTATCCCCAAACTTGCTGGAATTTTATATGAGTTTCCTATGTGTTTTATATTTATGTCTATGAACTCTCAATAAAAAGATAATAAAAAAAAGTTCAAATCACAAAAACAGTCTGTCTTGGTAGTTGATGTGAGCACCGGGTCGAACTCCATGCCAGTCCTCTAGAGAAAAATCTCCATCATAACTTTTGGCATGCCCTGGGTCATAGAAGGAAGTTGCAGTCCCAGTGGCTGTGCCAGGTGATTTTGCTCAAATTCCCAACCAACACACCAAGTCTGTGAAAAAACTGGCTTTACATTTCATTTGAGTCTGAAAAAATATATATAAATAGCTGTGAGTCACAGGGAAATTAGTGCAGATGGTTCTATAGCATCTCTTAAGGAGTTGAGCTTTATGAGAAGTAGAGCACACAATTGTACTATAATAGAGATAGTTCTAGAATCTGTCATATGTTTAAGGATTTCTATACTACATCAGGCAAATGTAGAGATGCTCTCAAGAGAATATCAGACGAGCTTCAGAAGTATGAAGATATGAGCACAGTTTCAACAAAAGCAGGATATTTTCAACACTCCCGCCTTTCTTGCCAGGGAAATTTCACATTTCGGATCACTGATTGCCATTTAAAAAATGGATTTGAAGCAAGCAAGAAAACATGGCTACTTGAAGATACCGTAGTCAAACATTAAGCTAAACAATTGCTGACTCGAAGGGCCTCGTTTACAAAGAATTGACGCAGCGCAGAGCCGCAAATCATTTTGCTGCACTGCCATATGCCAATCCTAAAGGACAGGAATGCACCATAGTAACAAGATACTGTGAATTCCTGACCTGTAAGCCGGCTCACAATTTGCTGCTGAGTGCCAACGCAGGCACCCTTGCATCATGGTGCAAGGGTATCTGTGTTGTTGGCACAATTGTTTTTGGTCTGGAAGGGGTACCTTACTGCACAAAAATATTCATAAGAGGCGTTCCCCCATTCTTTGTGTGCTACAGAATGCAGCACATGTGAAATGAGCAAAAAGCAAGGAGAAACATTTGTTATGCCTGCTCTGGGAAGACATGCGTTTTTGGTGCTTCCCAGGTTTACGTGATTGTAAATCTGGGACAGTGTCAAAACCCATGGGCTTTGTGTTCGAACACCCTCAGCAAGGCCCATGGAATGCCCCCTTTACATAGAGTAAGATACTTAATATCTATGAAGTCATGCAAAGCCATGCAGGGTGGCCCTGCGTCGCTTCATAGATATGATTGACTAGCCTGCGCCACCAGATCATCATAAAAAGTGACCCCTTGGCGGCGCAGGCCTCTTGTAAATGAGGGCATAAGAATCTAAAGGACTCACCAAGATCAGTGAGTGAGCAGACCACAGGAAAGTCCATCTTCCAAAAACCACTAGGTAACTTGACGTTTTGAAATTTACCTTAGAGATGTGAACACATAAAAACAGGAAAATGCAGCACCAAATTAACCTGGAATTTAAGAGTGTATGAGATCAACATAGAAGAATCAAAGGCTTAAAAATCCCAACCCAAAAAAAGACACAGCGTTCAAATCATTCAAGAATCTTGACAGTAAGGGGCGTGGCTTACGCATCGTGGAGGAATGGCGGATCCCGTGTGAGCTCCACTGCACTGCTGGACTCTTAGTGACTTTTCGAGCCTCCTGTGCCACTTGTGAAGGAGTGCCGTGGTGAACTTCTGCTCCGGATGCTGCGGTGAGTCCAAGGACCGTTTCCTGAAGGACTCCCAACCCGTTTCCAGCCTCTTCGCGGCACCGGTAAAGTTTACTATTTCAAGGACGCGAGCGGCTGCCATTTTATGTCGCTGTGCTCGCGTCCATCTCAATCATCAATTCTCAATGAAATAACTACTGGGGAATGTTATTTTCGGTCTGTAACCGGCTATTGTAGCCTTTTTGACAATATTGGCAACCTTACAATGGAATAAGTGCAGAAATTCTGTTCTTCACCGTCAGTGATGTGGTGAACTTCTTCTGCCTCAGACGTGAGCGGCCGCCATTTCATGGTTGCTGAGCTCACGTCACTTTTCCTCCGTTTTACCTTGCCGCCTCTGAAGTTAATACTGCCATAACCCATAATTCAATGTGCTGTTGTCCCACTCCTTTGCTACAAAAGGCACTGGTTTTAGGTATGCTATTCTGACCAACCTCAAGGCTTTAATTAGCATGGTGCTCCACATTAAATATTAAGTCACATATGAGAGCAGTCCTTCTACAACCTCTACATACAATATACTATTGTTCTATTCCTCTGCTGCAAATGTCACTGGCTTTATGTATGCTGTACTGCTCAACCAAAGACTTCAATTAACATGGTGTTCCTGTCAATATACTAATGTCGCCTTTTCTTTGAAAACATAATGATCACAGACAACTCTGTCTTAGCCGGAAGCTTTGCAATGGTCTTATGTTGAATCACTTCAGCTTGCCTCATGCTGGTATTGACACATTGAGGTATTGGAGCATCTTTCATATCAGCCTTTTCTATGCTTTGTGAATCCTTAATTAACCTTCATTGGGTATTTTTACACTGTGAAGAATTTGCTTATTTTGACTGTCAAACTATTTTTCTTTTTGGCATTTCCAAGACACTTGTTGCATCTATCTTCCTTTCATCTTTTTGGTGATTTCCCCTACGTCTCACAGTGGCAAATTACTTGCATTCTGCTAGATCCTCCGTAACAGGAACTAAACCAAGAAGACATAAAAATGACCCGCCTTCTCCCATTCATTCTTCTCAAAATCCTGTTTTAGACTCCATATTAGATGAAGTCCGTGGTCTTCAACCCTTTATGTCTGCAACCAACGAAAAATTGAAACAGATTGAAGATCGATGGATTTTTATGGAGGGAAAGGTATTGGAACTGGAACAACGGGTCAGTGACTTACAGGATGTCTCTACAAAGATACCTTTACTAGAACAGGAAATCCACAAGATAAAAATTCACACTGAGGACCTTGAAAATCGTAATCGTAGAAATAATCTACGCCTTTATTGTCAGGTTGTGCTCCGCAGAATCCGGTTGATGCTAGTAAGGGTCCACCTCCTGAGGTTGCCAACACCCTGATACAATAAACAGGGTATTCGAACCATCAGGCGAGGGAAGGAAGGGAAGGAACAGCAGGGAAGGAGACCTGAATCAACCGAAGGACAAATACAATATATGCAAACAAAAAATGGCTACCCTCTTTTAGGTCTCACTAAGCTCAAATATACCTGCAAAACACAATGGAGTAGTATAGGATCTGTTTTCCTTCCAAAAGTCTTTCTTGTCTGATTCTATATGTAATCTGGAATACATAAGGAATATTTGAGAACAGTATAAGCAGTATTACCCAGTCACTCTATTTACAATATATGAACATACCATAGAATCTGGTCAGAAAGGTATATTAGGCAAGTCTTCAAAATGGGTCTATTCCTTTTTTTCTTAGTAAATAATATATGATGTGCAGGAGTGTAATATCATCTGTTAGGTAAATCATAAAAGAATAAATTTGAAAGTTTCAAAGTACAGAATTATGATAGAGTGTAGCAATCCAGCAGAAATCTACTGTACTAATGTACTCTCCCTGGAGCCTTTGGAGAGCATACATTTTTTTTTATAAGCCGGTACCTGGGTCCTGAGGCTGTCTCCAGGATTGCATTGCCACCGTCGTCAGGAGCCGCGCTGGGGGCGCTAGCAGTGGTGTCCCTGTGTTACCACCACCACCACCAGGAGCCTGCTGTTGTGTCACTGTTCCTCCCCGCCGCCACAGTCTGAACATCGAGCGGCCGCCGAGGGGGAGGAACAGGACCAGGACTGCATTGCCCAGAATTCCCTGTTTGGGCCCGCCCACACACACAGCCACTTCCGCGCCTGGAGGCGCTAAAATCAACCAGGCTTCCTCCGCGTCACGGGACACGCGCGGGACCAGCCGGGATAAGCCCGGGTAAAGGGCGGGCCATCTACGGCCGTCCAGGGCCGGATAAGCCCGGGCTGGGCCACACCTCTGACTCTCCAACTCCTCTGGTAAGAATTTCACCATTACCTGAGTAAAATCGGTATTCTGGGAATTGACGAACTATGGCTCACACCCCAGGAAGGGGGAGAAAGGTATTGCTACTGCACCAAGGGGAAGTGTAAACGGAACATTGGATGACTTTTTTATAAGAGCTACTGGAGTTCTTGATAGAGAGATTGCACTGACTGAAAAACGCCTATCACATGAACTCACAGCTGCAAAACGCTCTTCGCTAGGCGACTTGAAAAATGCTGTTACGCCGGTTCATGATGAACCAAAAAGTTTAGTTACGCTAAACTCTAGTGAGAGTGATTTGGATGTTAACTTATTACCTTTGAATATTTCCTCATGCAGTAGTTTATCCTCAGGGGGCTTCCACCCGATAGCAGCTAGGAAAAGTGTACAGGCCATTGACCTACAAATGACAGCGCCTCCCTGTCCTAAGCAAGTAGGTAAAAGAAAGAGGGGAGGGGGCCGTCAACTGGGCAGGAAATCAAAAATTGCTAAATTGCCACGCCAAACATGTATATCTAGCCCTAAAAAAGCAACCAACAAACTTAACAAACATAACATACCAGTAAAAGGCCTGATCGCTCCAGCTGTCTTGGCCCCCGAACCAAAAAATATCGTACATCTACCGGTGAAAGAAAAAGAGCTAGAAATGACATTTTCTAATGTGAGACACCTTTTAAGATATTTCTCTCTTCCCCTGATAGAAAGACTAAGGGTTATTAATGGGAAATTAGACGCCCTAAGCGAAGTAACCCTAGAAAATACACGTAAGTTGGACATCTCAGCTCCTCCAGTACATAGTGAGGGTAGTGTGCCTCAGCATAGTAACACAGCAGTAAACAAAAGTATGCCAGCAACTTGTACAGCCATCAAAGCTGTAATAACAGAACAAAATAATTTTGGACACCTGCGGAAACCTGCAGAAATCATAATTAATGATACTAGTACACAAAAAACCCCAATAGTGGAACCGCCTGAGAATAAGGGGGTTGACGGTGGAACCGTTCAACTGGAAGATCGGGTTCATTTGCCTGAAATTAATTTACCGCCTGAGTCATCACCCTTGGTATTAATCTTGGGGAATGTACCAGTACTGAATAAGGGAATAAGGGAGAATCATGGTTAATTAAAAAATAAGGTGGCCCACTGGATTTCTAACAACACCACAGAGGGTAGCAAGATATGGCATAACATAATGGCACGAAGGGTGTCGTGGGTGGGTAAGACAAGAAAGAACAAAATAGGAGACTGTGTCATAGTCAACTTTAATAGCCCAGAACCAGTGGGGAGAGTTCTCGGTGACGTCATGTTCCAAGTAGGGACAAGGAGACAAGGTATTGAGATCCTCCCTCTTGAATACTTCTATAGAGACCTGAACAGAGTAAAACCTAATAGAGGTAATGGATGGCGATACAACAGGATATTACACCAACAAGCAAGCCAGTGTTGGTAATACCCTAGAAGAAGTCATCTACGCTATCCCCATTGGATACACCGGGGAAATTTGGGTTATGTCCCAGACTTTGAAGGACCAAACCGGTTTGTACTTCACTCCGGTCTTAATGACTGTGACTGACTGGGTGGCAAAGAAAATATAGTAACACAGATACCCATTCATGTAGCACAGACGGGGGAGCCTCCTACACAATATTCCACTCTTGAATACAAAACCCAGTGTAATAGAGCAATAGGGGGAGTGCACACGCTGCTCAATCCCACCACGCAGGAACCAGCCACCATTAAAGTAAATTTATTACTGGATAAACCATCTAGGTCTACACCCACTACAGGGGATGATAAGGGCACAGTATCCATAATGGCCGGAAATAAAGAACGGAAGGATGATCAAGATGTTAGTGGGCCTGTTTTAACAACAGACTTACAGCGGGTGAGCCCGGTCAAAGAGAAATTACGGCTAAATCAGAACTCCTTTAGGCAGCGGGGTGGCCAAGTGAGGATTGTCTCCTGAAATGTGTGTGGGCTAGAGAGCAAATTACACAATACAATCTGGGGGGAATTTGTGCAGAATATTGACATCTTATGCATTCAGGAAACCTGGCTCATTAAAGAGAAACACCTTGATGGTTTTAAAACTTTCAATGTCCCCGCAGTGCGTTCTCTGTTTGGTAGGCACAAAGGAGGGATATGTATATATGTCTCCAACTTGTTAAAAGTTGTTAAGATTACTAACAGAAATTGTACACATTATTTCCAACTGGTCTCTGTTATTTTAAATCACCAGGTAGAGCTATTAATTGTTAATTTCTATAACAATATAAAGAATGAGGATTTCGCGGAGGTCCTACATAAATTACAGGTGGAATTGAATGGGCATAACCTGCTGAAGGGGGAAAATACAATCTTGATATGGTTAGGGGACTTTAACATGAACATTTGTGACCGAGTAACTTGTGGGTTTGAGGAATACGGAAGGGGGAAAATGTGGGTAGGTGTCACTTTATGCACTCTGAAAAAGGAGATATAATAAATAGTATAATGGCCAATCTCGACCTTGGTTTTGCTAATTTGTTCTGTTCACCGAAGGTTGAATTCAGTGCCACTTTTCTATCTAGGGGGCTTAATTCTGTCATTGATTTTGGTTTTGTACCAAATAGATTTTTTAATTGCATTGAAGATTTTGAGATTCCCATCATTGGGCTAAGTGATCATCTTCCTCTTAGTATGACTATAAGCACAAGTGAGTTTACTAGCATTTCTACCATTGAGTCCCTGACCTGGACACAAAATATTGCTATAGCATGCCAAAATGGACTGGCTTTAAAATGGAGTATAGAAGATCCGAACAAAAAGTCCAAAGAAATCATTGCTACGGCTATCACACATATTATGGTATGCCTGGACGAGAATTCTTCCGATGAACAAATCTTGGAGGCCTATAGCAATATTACTAGTATTATTCAGGATAAATTATCCAGGACGCAGAGTAATAAGTCAAACAGAGGGTTGGGATGGTTTGATTCTCGGTGTACCAAGGCGTATACCGCCCTCAAGGTCGCCCTAGGCAACAAACCAAGGGATCACGATGCAATAAAAAAGTGCAGAAAAGAGTACACCCTGGCGAGACGCAAACGGAATAAGGATATAAAGGACCCAGCATGGCAGAATCTGCTGAGCGCATCTCAGTGCAGAGACTCCAGGTCTTTCTGGCAGGCAGTCAATGCACCCTTTTCACTAAAAAGGAAGCGGCAAGGTTAGAAATTGCCATAGATGATCAAACCTGGGTCGATTTCTTCTCAAAGGTTTACAGAAACTCGCTGGGGCACCCATGAATGATGACAGGGAAACAGGGCTTTTGCAGAGAGGGGGTGACCATCAGCCAACAACTATAGATATTACCCTGGAAGAAGTACAGTCAGCATTACAGGCCATTAAAAATAACAAAGCTCCGGGACCGGACGGGATCCCTAATGATATTTATAAACTAAACGCAGACCTATGGGTACCACTTTGCACACAGGTCATTGAGGCCTGATGTGCTAAAGGCTTTATTGGTACCTGGGCAGAATCGGTCATTATACCGATATATAAAAAAGGGGGACAGGGAGAGCCCATCTAATTATAGACCAATATCCCTATTAGACACCCTCATGAAAATGGTAGGGAGAGTGGTCTTAAATAAAATGCAACTATGGGCCGAGGAACATGGTATCTTAAGTCCCGTCCAGTATGGCTTCCGGGAAGGGATGGGCATCGAGCAGGTCCTTAACTTTGTACTACTCCAAGCAAAATACACTCGGGCCAAAGAGGGTTGTCTATATGCAATTTACGTCGACCTATCTGCCGCCTTTGATTGCGTGACACACTTAAAACTGTGGCAAATACTTGAGGAAATGAAAGTCGAGTCTGCCATTGTCTTATTTTTAAGGCAGCTCTATACTGGGGCAGCCGCCAAAGTAAGATACGGGCTGAGGGGGGAGTGCACGGGATCCTTTAGTATAGAAAAAGGCGTAAGACAAGGTTGTGCCCTGGCCCCCTTTCTATTTTCCCTCTATACAAACAATCTTGAGGAAGAATTGGGGGCCAGTAAAATCGACTCCCCGAGGTATGGAAATAAGCAAATTGTATCACTCTTGTACGCGGATGATGCGGTATTGATGGCAAGAACGAAGGTGGGAGCACAGAAGGCTCTTACAAAATATCTTGAATTTATGGAAGCCAGGGGCCTTAACATCAATGCTAAGAAATCATATGTGATGCAGTGTGGCAAAGGTCGTGGTACTTGTAAAAATCTCAAAGTTTCAGGACTTGAAATTGAACACACTAAAACTTTCCCATATTTGGGGGTTTTAATTGATGGTTCTGGCTCTTGGGGAACGGAAGTCAAGAATAGGACCTTATCCGTTAAACGTTCTATAGGAGCACTGAAAATCTTCTCCTCTAAGCTGGGCAACCGACCCCCTGAAATTATGTTAAAGATTTACGTAGCCAAATGCAGAAGTATTGCATTGTATGGCGCAGGGATCTGGGGATATCAGGATACAACAGCATTACAAGTTGAAGAAAATAACTTTTTTGGATACCTCCTAGCTCTTCCAAAGGGCACCTCAGACCTGATTAAATTGCAACCCATTTTGCTTTGGCGAAGAGTATGGGCTTCGGAAGCTCTGGGCCTAAATCAGGATATAATAAAGGATGTCATGGGTCTAGATAATGCGAAGCGCATTGTCTGGCTAGAATATATTGAAGAAAACAATAAATGACCTCCAACGGCCCGAGCTATTTAGTAATCCAGATTTAATCAGGAATGTTTCAAAAAAAGAACTGAAGAGTTTATGTATGGCCCACTTTAACTTACTAAGATGTGCAGGGGAGATAACTAAGAAAACGGTAACTGAACATCAATTGTCACTGAGCACCTAAACAATACAGCCATATTTAACCTTGTGTAACTTGGGCTTCGACCTATTCATTTTGACCAGATTTAGGTTCAACTTATTCCACCGGCTGGTCACATTTCCGGAAAAAAAAGACTGGTCTAGAACTCTTGTTTTTTGCCCATGTGATAACATGTCGTTGCAATCCACCTTTCATGTAGTATTGTTTTGCAAAATGTACGCGAAAGAGCGAAAAAGGTGGATTCGACAGTACTTGAGGCAAGGTGCCTGGCGGCAATGTAGACCTGCGTTTCTTAGTTTGGAGCAACTGGGTAATATCACTTGCACTATGGTAATGACTGTTTTAAAACAAATGCTTTAAGAAATCGTAATTCAATAATTAGCTGATTTGTTCCACTGATTTAATTCTGTTTTAATACAAATGTTATCTAGTGTGAAATGAAATGTAATGGTGTATATATATATATGTATTGTTGCTTTTATGATTTTATATTGCAAAAATCGAATAAAGCTAATCTGAATCTGAATCTGAATCTCTCCCTGTTAGTATACCTATACTTCCAGAGTGCAAAGATCAGTAACAGTTATCAGTACATCCAGCGCTCAAGTTCCACAGTAACAAAGCATAGGTAGCGCGTGGCATCCTACCACCACACTCCTATTCCCATTAATGTTAAGTCCTTCTCCACCCTTAACTCAGTAACGCGTTGCTGCGACTGCCACCTCCTTCCGATTAAGTAAATGCCAAAATCCAAAATGAAGAGAGCCCCGGTAACGTGTAGCCGATCTGTCACTGCGTTCCGGACCAAATCAAATATGCACCAAAACCACACTCCCTGATTCGACAGCAGCTCGTAGTTCAACTTCACTACCGCGCTCTGCCGAAGCCGTGTGAGGAACGTGTAACTGCCCGAACATAAATCCTCTGTGACAAACGGCAGTGCGTGGCCGAAATACCACTGCACTCCGCTGCACAAACAAGGCGCTCCCCTACCGTGAATACTCCCGTGGATTGCCGCATTCTCAGGAGCCTCGCAGCAATATGTAGCAAACCTCTGGCGACTTCAAGACTTGCCGGTAACATCGGAAAGGGAACCCGGAAAACCACAGAATATCGCGCATCCTCCAATGCGCGACACCGGTCTAAATACTTCCTGTCCCACTGCCTCATGGGAAATGTTATTTCTACTGTTTTAGGCAGGCGCAGCTCGTTCAGTCCTCACATTTATGGCTTACCCGAAAATATTGAAGGTCCTAACATGGTGTCATTTTTACAAAAATTCCTTCCTGAACTTCTAGACCTTCAACCTTCATCAACTCCCCTCAACATACAGAGAGCGCATTGTCTGGGTCGTCTCAACTATAATGCTTCTAAACCTCATGGAATCATAATGCTCTTTCTTGAATTTACTGAGTTAACGCATGTTTTGAAGGCAGTTAGACTTAAACGTCGTCTTATTTGGTCTGGCCATAACTTTTCATTTCTCAGGATATTTCCAACGCAACAAATGCTTGGTGCAAAGAATTCCTTGCCTTACTTCTTCAAATGCGCCAACTTAACATCCAATATGGAATTCTTCACCCATGTCTCTGCAAGATAACTCACGATGGTCAATCACGTTCACTTGACGATCCGGAAAAACTGAAATCTTACCTTAAAGGTCTACCATCATATGGAATGGATACTAATGCTTAAACTTTACCTTCAAGATCTACCATTGCATGGAATGGATGCTAATGTTTGACTTTTCTCTTTTTTATGAATGTAACTTATTTTTGACATATATACTTAATCACTCCTTTTACAGTTTGCATGTCTTCATATACTTACGAGGTTCTTCTTCTCTTTTCTTCTTTATCTCTATTTATGGGGTCCGCATCCACTGGCACCTCCTTGCTCTTCCTCTGTCGACTTCTTTTTGTCTTACAGATCTGGATGTTATTCCTTGATCTGTTCTCTTCTTTTTTCCTCCTGTTTCTTTTCTTTTTTCTTTTCTCTCTTTTACTCTTCACATCCTAATTCATTTTTCATATTCTCTTTTTCTTCTCATAACACTATCTTTATTTGTTCAATAATGGGATTTGTCATTGATTTATTGCCAACATGCGTTGGTACTGTAGGTCTTTTTGTAACTTTTTCGATATCTAACTCTCATATGTGGTGTGTTTTTGCTGGGAATTGTATCCTTGCAGTGTTTCAGCTCCATCTGTGTTATTCCCTCCTATCCCTCCATTATGTGTAAGTTTGTCACGTGGAACGTCCGTGGTCTAGGGAATCCAGTCAAAATGCAAAAGGTACTATCTCATTTATCCAAACTCAATTCTCAGATTTCTTTTCTTCAGGAAACTTATTGTACTGAAGCAGCGTCTCTTAAGTTGAAAAGACAGTGGGTGGCTCTAGTTGTTTTTTCTCCTACATCCAACAAAAAGGGGGGCATTGCTATATTGTTTCATAAAGCATTGCCGGTACAAATAATATATACACAAGCTGACGACTATGGACAATGGGTAATGGCAAAGATTGTGGTATAAAATTAAACTTTAGTTTTGCTAAATATTTATGGCCCTGTTAAACCAGATAATAAATTTTGGAATGACATTAAAATTCTACTTTTTTCAATTGACTGTCCTAATATTATTGTCGCTGGGGATTTTAACCAATGGTTGAACCCTTTTTCTGATAGATTGTCCAAATGTACATTTCTGCCTGATAAATCTCATAAAGCTTTTCAATCGGCCATTGCCTCCCTTTCATTGTATGATGTTTGGAAGACTTGTAACCCTGATGTGCTTGAATATTCTTTTTTTCTAATGTACATCACACTCGATCTAGAATTGATTATATTATGGTCAGTAAATCTCTGCTCCCTTCTATTCAAAATTCCACAATTGGCTCAATTTTTATATCTGATCATGCTCCTGTTCACGCTCTACTAGATCTTTCCCTTACCTCCTCTCATTTAGTAGATGGAAACTTATAATTTTGTATTATCTGACACTGTTTTTATTAAAGAAGCTACCACGTTTATTAATGCATTTTTTAGTTTCAATGACCTATTAGACACTTCTGTCCCTAATAACTGGGATGCCTTTAAGGCTGCCTTTTGTACCTTCACCATTTCCTATGTCCCGAAACAAAAGAAAGCTACAAGGAAAAAATATGAGGATCAATTAAAAATAACTTCAGAACACACATATTTTACTTCTTGATCCTCATCTGCCCTTCATGTCTTGATTAAAGCAAAAGCTGATCTTAACAAATTAGCAGCAATTGATGCATGCAATATTTTGCTTGAAATCAAATCTAAATATCATGGGGGTCAGAATACAGCAGGTAAGATGTTAGCTAAATATTTGAAAATTAAATCTGAACGTAAAAATATTGGTCCTATCCTTAATGAATCTACTAAAAAACTTGGATGAAGACATTGCAGAGGTCTTCCATGAATACTATGAATCTCTTTTATTTTGATGATACATTCCCCACTAATCTAAATCTCAATACCTTTTTTTAGGTCTCCCTTCCCCACCATCTCTATCTGATGAATTTAATGCATTAGAGAGAGACATCACTCTTCAAGAGATAACTAATGCTATCAAATCTTTGAAAAAATCAAAAGCCCCTGGACCTGACGGTCTATCTGTAGAATTTTACAACACCTTTACTTCCATTTTTGTCCCCAAGCTTTTGGCACTTTTTAATTCTTTCATTGCAGATGCTAATGCATCTGGATTCTTCATGGATGCCCTAATTTTTATAATCCCTAAAGACCATTCTCACTGCAAAAGCTATCGTCCTATATCATTAATAAATTACGATTGCAAAATTTTTCCCAAAATGATTGCATCCCGACTTGAAACTATTATCCCTCTATTGGTTGAAACCGATCAAGTTGGGTTTATGAAAGGCAGACTAGCTTCTTACAATGCTCGAATGTTTGCCACTATCATTTCTTATGGGAAAAAATACAAATCTCCCCTTGCGGCCCTGTCTTTAGACGCTGAGAAGGCATTTGATCAATTGGCAATTTATGTTCCGAGTTCTCCAATGGTATGGTTTTGGCCCTTCTTTTATCTCATATATTAAACTTTTGTATTCTTGCCCCCGAGCCAGTATTTTTGTTATTAATCAATTTTTTAAATGTTTTTTCTTTGACCAGAGGCACAAGGCAAGGTTGTTCTCTTTCCCCTTTACTATTCATCCTATGCCTTGAACCATTTCTTGAGCATATTCGTGTTAACTCACAGATCACTGGCTTCAAACATAATTCCATAGAGACTAAAATATCCGCTTATGCAGATGATATATTGATTTACATGTCTAATCTGATTGAGTCTCTCCCACATTTTATGAATGAAGTTCAATTATACTCCAGTATTTTGGGATATAACCTTAACCTCTCAAAGACAGAAGTATTGCCCTTAAACTCCATATGTTATCAATTTATGTTTAATGACACTAACTTTGCCTGGTGTCCTTCAAAAATTAAATACCTTGGCATTTGGTTTTCTTCATCTCTACCTGCCACAATCAAATTCACGTTTCATGCATTACTAAATAAAATCCAAACACTCCTCCTTACTTGGTCCCCCCTATATCTTTCCTGGTGGGGCAGGTTAGATACCATTGAAAGGATGATTGCACCTCATGTTTTATATACATTATCTATGCTACCTATTCGGATTCCCAATACCTATTTTTTACCAAATTAACTCTGCTTGTATAACATTTTTGTGGAATAACAAAAACCCACAAATTGCTTTACAAAAACTCATTCGCCTTAAGGATGAAGGTGGTGTGTGTTTCCCAATCTTTAAAGCCTATCATTCGGCTTTTTTGATTAAGCAATCCTTCGCCTTAGCCTATGAGTTTGTTCCTGTTCCCAGATGGACCCTATTCGAGCGTTCCTTATTAAAGGACTTTACTTTTCAACATGTAATTTTTATGTCGAACTGCACCTTTCTGTCTACTAACCCAATTTTAAAATACTCCCAAACTCTATTATACAACACATTTTCTAAGGATTTTACTTTGTTTCAATGTTTTTTGTCCTACAGTGTATGGTATAATACATTTCTTAAATATAAAGGTAAATCATTCTACTACAAATATTGGAAGGAAAAGGGGATTATTTTTGTACACCAATTACTTCACCAAAATTCTATTATTTCCTTTCATACCTTACAAGTTTTATATCAATTACCTGACTCTTGTCTCACTGAATATAACATCATTTTTAATGCCTTACAATCTCACCTAGCCACTTTTCTCCTCCCAACTAATTCGCCATCTTTAACCCCTTCCACTCCTCTATACCCCTTATTCTCAACTCACAGACCTAAAGACCCAAAGCTGCACTTGTATATAAGTTATTCTTATCAAATGTTATTGAAAGACCCAAATCCTCTATTGAAAATGCATGGGAAACTGATGTGCCCGTTTCTTTTCCTATTACAACCTGGGACAAGCTGTGGTCTAAGTTATTCAAAGTTTCTGCTGCTGCTCGTATAACACAATATCGGTATTTCCTTTACCATAGAGCTATTATTACTCCTTTTTCTATTTCCAAGTTTTCACCATCTTCTTCTCCGCTATGCTGGTCTTGTTCTACTGAAACGGGCACGTTGAAACATCAACTTTATGAGTGTTCTAATGTTTTATCCTTTGGAAGTCCATTTGGACTATTTGTATGTACATTTTTAAATGTGATGTTACTTTATCATTACAAAATATTTTTCTAGGATGTTTATCATCTGATGTTGCTGATTCATCTTCTGTTTCCCCGTTATTTGACCTTTTTATTGCATTACCTTTTAAAGTTATTCTGTCATCCTGGAAAGACAACTCTAAAATATCTTTAGTAACTTGGTGGAATTTTATTTGTGATGAACATAGGATTGCTACTGTTTCCTCTATTTCTCTTACTCAAAATATTAAATCTGATCTTCTTTGGCTACCTTTTACTACATATCTCTCTACTCATTCTCCCGTACACTAATTCTTTTCTTTCTTTCTTTATATTATTTCCCTATCCAATTTTAGTCCTTTCTTTTCCCTCTTTTTCTCTGTCTTCTCTTTTTCTCTCCTTTCTCCTTTCTTCTTTTCTTGTTTCCTTTCTTTCTTCAATTGTTACATTATTCTTACATCAATATATTAACTACTTATTTGTATATTGTAATTATGCTATGTGTGTTTTATTATTGCTTCTCCCTCTTCCATTTTTTATTGTTTCCAATTTCTCTTTTATTTTCTGTATTTGAAAAACTCAATAAAAATCTCTTAAACAAAAAAAAAGAATCTTGACAGTGTGAGGACTACCTGAGAACACAGAAACACTAATGCACAGTGCAGAGAAATATGAAACTCCCAGAGTTGCAGTCAGAATCTGTAGAATTTGGGGGCACTTTTGGGCAAGAATTATCAGGGTGCACCTGTAGGGGAACTGGTTTGCCAAGGGGCTCGCTGTTGAGCTCCTGGTGCGGCTATTTGGGGGTAATCGAAGAGCGTGTGCTCCCAGAGGAAGAAATGGTTGACTTCTACAAGGGTATTTAGCGAAAAGTAATCCTTGTGATCCTAGACCATACCCAACCTTCACAGGTCCAAACAGGAAAGTCACTTCTGGAATCTGACCCATATCCTTTGGAAGAAGAATGGAGTTTTTGACGAACCTCTGACGTGGTGAAATGCCTCATCTGCCAGTAAGACAGAAAGGAAGAATAAGGTTGTTACCTGCTTTGCAGAGGAGCCTTATCACCCTCATGGAAGCTATGCGCGAAAGAGATTAAAGGAAATCACACGCAAAGTGGATTTTAAACAGTGATACTGCAAAATCACAAACAACTAGTGATAGGGTAAGCACAGAAATTCAGAGATGTAATAAAGATAATAATGTTTGCTGCTGCCTGCATTGTTTGCACAGCACATGATATATAACAGGACACTTAGTCTAAACATGTCACATACAATCAACAAAGCGAGGTGACATCTGTCCCATAGCAGACTAATGACTATAAAAACATGCACCGATATCAAACAAACCATAATATAAGAAAATATTTCATAATCCAAACACAGGGCGGGTATGCTTGAGGGCCTGCTATCACATGGTTCACAGTAGCACTAAATATTGAGAAATAACATACAAAATTTCAACAGAATGTGTTAGAAATATATTCAAAACAGACCATACAACGGGGCTATCAACATTTTCAAACCAGCATATTGATTCAAAATACACCAATGCCCAAAAGAAAACATTAGAAAGGTCAACTCCAAATATCCAGTAAGGAACATGTGTGCTACATAGTTAGCTATCAAAATACTCAAAAACTCCCACGAACCAGGAAACTCCACGCATACATCATCACCTGGGTAACTGGGTTGTCTACCGACATTAACCCCTTGCATGCTGATGACGGCCCCCATCCGTCATGCACTACGGCGCTCGTGTGCTGATGACAGCTTGGGGCTGTCATAAACCTGCCCACTCACGATTTTGCCGCACAGGCGCAGAATCGCAGCAGCATGCAAGGGGTTAAAGATGCTTGTGAAACTGGACAAACCTGTCAACCTTAACACTTGAACATTGAATAAAACTTGCCCATCCAGCTAAGAATAGAAATAGAACACATCTGTTACGCCTTATCGCAAGCAGAATTCGACTCTATTCTGCAATGGAATCCTTAATTTTGTCAAGGTGCTATATAATCCTAGAGAGACAGATTTCGAGGTGTATTAAATGAAACACAACAGTAGTGGGCAAAATGAGACATAATTGCTTCAAAATACAAACGAAAGAAAAAAAGCAACACTCGCTGAGTTAAGGGTTAAAGGGGTGATCAATCAAGGAACTTCAGCCTTCGCAAAGGCAATTTGCCCAAAGAATCTGAGGCAAAATCGCCATGAATCAGTCAATGTTGTAATACTGCAGGCCATCATTTGGGGCCCATCGGGAGACGGGGAGGGGAAGAACCGACCGGAGACAGATGTAAGGTGTGATAAAGGCCGCTTTATTGGGAAACAGGTGCATCCTGAAAATATACAACATTCTTGGCCTTTGCCGTACAAAACTAGGCCTAACTAACTATACATATACCTGACCAAACCCCCCACCCCCACCCCTAAACAGTTCCCCGCCAACAACATAAACATCAGTACCAATTACCCAAACGCCTGCCTCAATTGTTTAAACACCTGCCATATGTACACTCCCTCCCCCTCAGCCAGTAAAACTCCTTCCTCCTATCCTACCCCCCCCCTTTTAACTAGGAAAAAGCGCCATCCTACATGACTTTCCAGCACCTGCTCCCAGCGACAACACATCCAGCCAAACCTAATCCAGAAAGCCCCTGCTTCCAACAAAACCCCTTTTTTCCAACCCAGAACGGTCATGACCCCGGACATACTCCCCTCTACTCCCCCAACAAACCTGTCCTAAAGGGAGGGCGGGCGGGACAACGATCAAAAATTCCCCTCCGGCTGCTGGGTCACTGTCCCACGAAATGGTGCACAGTGACCCAAAATGGCCGCTCTTATCGGCCCAAGCCCAAAAGGAGCCCAAATCCCACCAGCTAGCCCGACTAGCCCAAACTCCCTTCTTGTCCCCGTCTAAATCCTTCCCCCCACCCTTCTTCCCGGGGCCCCAAATTCCCCGGGGGGGCGAGCCTCCCTCCGGTCGGCCACCCCCGCAAAGCCCCATTGGGGCCCATCGGGATACGGGGAGGGGAAGAACCGACCGGAGACAGATGTAAGGTGTGATAAAGGCCGCTTTATTGGGAAACAGGTGCATCCTGAAAATATACCACATCCTTGGCCTTTGCCGTACAAAACTAGGCCTAACTAACTATACATATACCTGACCAAACCCCCTACCCCCACCCCTAAACAGTTCCCCGCCAACAACATAAACATCAGTACCAATTACCCAAACGCCTGCCTCAACTGTTTAAACACCTGCCATATGTACACTCCCTGCCCCTCAGCCAGTAAAACTCCTTCCTCCTATCCTACCCCCCCGTTTAACTAGGAAAAAGCGCCACTCGAAAGCCCCATACGGCTTTCGACCCCCCTCCAGGACCCCTGCACCTTTGGATACCTGTGCACCCCTATTGCCCGGTCTACCGCCTCCTTCAGCTGCACAATATAGAGCTCCATCCCATATCTTGACAAATGTACTCCATCCTCCATGAAAAAGTAGACCGCCCATACCTCAGTTCCGGGTGCTCCATTCTACCCACTCCTTCCTTCTCACAAAAGGCCCGCATTTCCCTGTTAATCTTCCTCCGAGTCCTGTCAATAGCCCCTGGTCTCTCCGCCCTCCTCCAACACCTCCTGGGTATGAATTCTGACCAGATGACATAAAACCCCGCCCACTGCCTCTTGATCTCCAGCAAATCCCTCCTCATTTGTTTCACCAGTGCCAGTCCCTTACACTGCACTAAATGTTTTTCACCCAGGTGGATGACTACCACATCCGGACAGACCCCCCCCCGCACAACATTGTTCAAAACCGGCACCAACTCATGCCAACGCATGCCCCCTTTTCCCCTCCAATGACACCTAAACAACTGCTCATCCAATTCCAGATTGAGGTTCCTGTATTTCTCCCACTCGGCCCTCTCCGCTCTCTTTACAAAAGAATGGCCGACCACGTATATGGTCATCGCTGCCGCCGTAGGCCCCGCTACCGCACCTGCAAAGATACACATGTAAGCAGCGAGCCCAAACTTCAAGTCTACTCAACCACTACCCCCCGCATCCTGACATATGTCTTATAGCAGTCTGATTTCCAGCGTCCCAGCTTTTTAATCTCCTCCTTCCCCCAGCCCTTCCGCGCCACCTCCGTCGCCGCCCCGATGCGAAAGAAATGCATTCCGAATTCTTTCGGGTCCTCACCCATAGACCGCAGGGCGTGCCGCAGGACCGACATCAACTACGCAGCTGTCACCCGTCCCCACTCTCCTGCCAAAAACCTCCGCACCATCCTGCACCCCTCCGTCCGCCAGCCTTCTCCCCCACTCCGCCGGACACACCGCCTCTGTTCCCCCCGGACCCAACAACACCCAAGTACCCCTCCCACGCTGATCTGTCTTGGACCGCCGAAGCCGCACCGCAACCTCCCTGCCGCGCAACTCCATCTCCCCCCATGTCAAACCCGGACGTCCTTTCAAACCCACCAACTCCGACACCCGAAAGGCTCCAAAAAACATCCATGACATCAATGTGGAAAACAGCACCGCCTCTGCCTGATCCCTGCACACTACCGGTAAACGGCCCACCAAACCTTCCAACATCGCCTCCGTAATCATCTGTCTCATCCGCGCCCGAGCACCTTTCTCCCTCTCCCAACCTTCCAGAAGACGCCCCCCCAATTCTCCCGCTGAAGGGGCATAACCCCACCAGAGCTTGCCCATGAAAGCCACCCCTGCCAGTTTTCCCGCGATCGTCACTCCCGCCAGTCCTTTGTCCATTAACCCCAGCATGAAACGCACCACCTGCTACTCCCGACGCCACTTGCCCCGCTGCCTTACCGCTCCAAACCGCAGAAACTCCAGCCAGGCCTGCTCATAACTCTTCCACGTGGATGCTGCCAGGGACGACCTCACCAACTGAACGACCCGCGCTCTCCCACCAACCACAGCTCCTCCGGCACCTCTGTCTTGTCCGCCGCTGCCTCCGTGGCTAGCCCATGGAACCTCCGCCACTGTGAACGAGACAAAGCATCAGCAATGTCATTGTCCACTCCCGGCACATGTTGAGCCTGGAACAAAATATCGTGTTCCAAACACCTCAAGACGAAAACGCGCATCAGCTTCAGCACTTGGGGCTCCCTCGCGGACTGCCGGTTCACCACCTGCACCACCGACCTATTGTCCACCTTGAACAACACACGCTTGTGGGCCAACTCCTGCACCCACACTGTCACAGCCACCACCAACGGGAACAGCTCCAAGAACGCAATGCTCCTACCCCCCCCCCGCCACTGCTCCGGCCATTGCTCCGCGCACCACCTGCCAGCCCAGTAGAGTCCAAAACCTCCGACTCCCGCCGCGTCCGACGACATCGTCACGTCCCACTCCCAGTCTTCCGGGGGCACCATTAAAACGCTCCAAAAAAGCCAGCCACCTGCTCAGATCCTCTCTCGAGCCCACCGATAGGCGCACATGATGATGGGGCAGCGTCAACCCGGACAAAGCCAACCCCAGCCGCCGACAAAAGGTCCGCCCCGCCCGCACCACGTGGCACGCGAAGTTCAAATGCCCCAGCAACACCTGCACCTCTCGCACTGTCACCTTTCGCCTGGCCAACATGCCCTTCACCAAGTCCATCATTACCGCCCGCTTTTCGTCCGGTAGGCGTGCTTCCATGGCCGCCGAGTCGAGCTCTATCCAGAGGAACGACAGCACCGTGCTGGGCCCTTGCGTCTTCTCTGGCGCCAAAGGAACCCCCAGGTAAGCCATCAGGTCCGTAAAACTGTCCACTCGCTGCTGGCAGTCCGTCGAACCGGGCCGACCCACCAGAAAGAAGTCGTCCAGGTAATGCGTTATCGCCTCAGAGCCTGTGCGCCAGGAAAAAACCCACTGCAAGAAGGAGCTGAATCTCTCAAACAAGGCACACGACACGGAGCACCCCATGGGAAGCGCTCTATCGACAAAAATGAGCCCGTCAAGCTGAATCCCCAGCAACTGATGATCCGCCGGATGAACCGGCAGCAACCGAAACGCCGATTTTACATCGCATTTTGCCATGAGCGCCCCCCGACCTGCCGTCGTCACCAACCTCCTTGCGACGTCCACGGACGAGTACGACACTGATGCCAACTCCGCTGAGATAAAGTCGTTCACCGACGCGCCCTCCGGCCATGAGAGACGCTGAATCAGCCGGAATTGACCCAGCTCTTTTTTCGGGACCACTCCAATTGGTGAAATGATCAAATCCAGCAATGGCGCCTCCTCAAAAGGCCCCACCATCCTCCCTTCCTTCACCTCCTTAAAGAGCTTCTCCCGGACGATACCCCTGTGTGCGTTCAGGAACTTCAGGTTCTCTGCCCATCGAGCGATCCACGGACCCTCGTAGCCCAACCGGAAACCCTCCCTGAAACCCCAACGCAGCACGGCCGCATCGTCCGCCCACGGATAAGCCTCCAAAAAAGGTTCCAGTCGGTCCAGCCTAACCGGTGTACAAGCCTTTTCCCAGGGTACTCCCCCCCCGCCTCCTCCCCTCCCCCTGCTGGGCACGGGAGCCGGATACTGGCCCTGTGCGGGGCCTCCCCCAAGCCCCCAGCAGCGCACCTCCGGGTGGCGTCTCCCGCACGCGGAGCATTCGTGCAGGAAACGGAACAACTGCCGGAGACAGGAACCTCTGTTGAAGTCCCAGCAGGGCGGGCCGAAAAGGGGGGCGGCGCCAGCGGCAACCCACTGGCCGTGTAGATGGTGCGGCCAAATTTTGCCCCCCTCATCGTCTGTTGGTACAGGTCCGCATCCAACTCCCCCCACTTTGCCTCCGAATCCGAAGCCATGCGCGCCCGAAACTCTTCGTCGTAATGCGACCAAGCTTTACCTCCGTACGTCACTTGCGCCCGCCGCACCACGTCCATGTACTTGAACAGCGCGACCGCCCTGTCGGGGTACTTCTCACAGTACACACTGGCATATATCAGGAAAGCTGCCGACCAATTCTCAATGGTAACCGGCACCTTAGGTCGCCTAGCGAACTCCTGCTCCTCCTCCTTCGACCCCTCTTTGGCCATCAACTCCCTGTGAAGAAACTTCAAAATCTCCTCATACTCCCCCTTCCAAATCTTCTCCCTAGTCGCCAGTGACAAATGCGCCCCCAGTGGCTTCGCCACCCCCATGTACGGCAGCTTCCTGACCGGCACCTCACAGCTCTCCTTCGCCCCGGCGCTGGACGCCGCCGACCCGCCGGATGTCGCCGCCTCACTCGTCCCCACACTCACCGACGCCGCTAAGCGCGAATAACTCCAAAAACTAACGCCTGCTCAGACCAGTTCTTAGCCATTATATCCAATGGGAGTTGGATATTATGGCTAAGTCCTCATTAGCGATAATGTGTGAATATCGCTGGATTACCAGCGATATTCACGCATTTCGCCACTAACGCTGGATATTATATTGCTTTAGAGATAAATGTTGCTAATAGCACATTATCTCTGCAATATTATCCGGCGATGCTTAGCATTAAAAAAATACTCGCTAAGCCCATTTAGTGATAAATATCGCTAGTTGTTGGTAATATGCCCCTAGGATTATAAAGTACATGGCATGGACGAAAAAAATTCTTACGCAGCTAAAAACTAAAAACACATACAACAACAATATCAAAGCAAGCACAATGTATGAATAGCGCCATCAAACCTCACTCAGTATGCGCACAAATAAAATGGACAGACAACTCTAGCAGACATGTGGGATGGAAACACCTAACAGGGTGAACATGTGGGAGGCCAAACTAAGAGAGCATGTGCAGGAAAGAGCACCTTGGTGATCCTGAATGAGACACTCTGAGCAGCCCTTAAATGCAGCCAAGTAAGGGAGGAGACAGTCACCTGCAGGCTGAGCATATGCAGGGAGATCACAGATCCGTCATATTTTGCAGGCGAACATGTGTAAACACAACACAGTAATTCCAGATGAACATTAAGCATTGGAAGATAACAGAGACCGGCCCTTCCAGGCAAGGATCACGCAGGACGACACAAATCATGATTTGCAGGTGTGTATTGCACATGGGGAATAACACGGCCTGCCAAGTGGGTAATGGGCAACTCACTGAGTGCTCGATTCGGACACAAATTGCCTCCCCCTTTAAAAGTATGACAGTGAGTTTCAGCTATGTGGGAATACCATAGCAGACAAGCCCCTGCGGTCAGACGCCAGCACGTGCATGAGAGAGGGAGGCACACTTGCAGCCTTGCTGGCCTGTGTATGAGCTTCACAGCTCGCTCTTTCCCAGCTTCCAAAGCAGCATACATAGAGATCATGTCTGTAAACGCCGGGAGGGAGCACAAACAGACCTCCCCGGCTGGGAAAGAGCAGCCTGCGTGCTCAGGGAGGCATCCGAGTGGAGGCGCGCAGGGCTCGGGCATGCCGTCCAAACGGGAGAGAAAGGAGAGGGAGGGTACGCAAAGGAGAGGGAGGGTACAAATGGTGCAAGAACCCGAGAGATGACAGGAGTCTTAAAACAACGGTGACAGTGAGGGCAGCAACAGATACCACAGGGTGGCAAATACATGCAGCCTCCACACTCTAGTGTGTTATCATGCGCAACTGCACACATGGAGATCAAACAATCCGTGCACATCATGATTGCAGAGCATTATTTCAAACAAACTACCAGACGTGGTTGCCCTTTAGGGTACACACAGCACACATGTCAGCCTTAAGAAGTTAAAATGAGTAGTATCGGGTGCAGGTGGGAGGCGTGCACCCTTATCCCTACAGCACCTTGCATAAAGGTATTTTCAGATGCATGAATAAACTACGCATTTGCACCTGAGAAGCAAACCAGCAGCCCTGCAGCTCCTGGTGGCGCCTCGCGCTAAAAAGTTTAAAAAACAAGCATTGGCTGAAAGTTTAAAAAACAAGCAGCCAAGAGATGCGGCCGTCAAAGTGAAAGTTATCACTATCGCGGGCTGTAAGAGTACCCTCGAGCGATGCACTTAATGAGTCATGATGAGAGAGGAAAGCCAGATGGTGCCTCTGCTCGTAACTGTGTGTGTAACTGCACGCTCTAGGCCACACAAAACACTGTGGTCGGCTTTTTAAAGCCCACTCACTAAATGTCTCGCCAGAGCAGAGCATGTGCTGGCTCAGGCAAAACCTTAAAAAAACGTAACTGTCATTGTATGTAACTAGCGCTGATTTTGCTGCCCCTTATCCCTTTCATGCGGTGTGTCTTCTGGGCTTATACAGTGCTGAGATGTTGCATATTTGTGTACATTGTTCTCTTGGTGGTAGTTGGGGGTCTGGGGCATGGTTTGTCCGCAGGTGTACTCTACTTAATTGGGCATGTGTGCCATCATGCCCATCTCCCCCTGTACCCCCAGCCCCTGGTCGTAACCCACCCTGGTGCTGTTGTGTCCGGTCATGTTAAGCAGTGTCCTGTCCCCAACTCCTACCACCGTCTCCCCACTGATAACTGTGGACACCATTTCCTCCATCGCATCCAGCTCCTCTTGTGGTGCAGGGCTCCCACCTCCAGTCTGCATTGCTGCCTTCCGGTTGTTGGCGAGTTTCTGCTTGGTTTTGCACTTCACATCATTCCAGCGCCTCTTGACCTCTTCCATTGTCCTCTTCAGCACTCCGACTGCATTCACCTTGTCCACGATGGACTGCCATATTCAATTTTTTGTTGCCAATGACACAGTGGAGGTGACAAACAGTAGTTGATGGTGTTCAACCACCTCCGTTATCAGGTTCCTGTTTTCCTGCGGACTGAACAGCTCCTTCCTACTCTTCTTGTCCTTGCCCTTCCCTGACCCCGAGGTCCCAGGCTGGTCCTCTGGGGGGCTTGTGGGGTTATGGTTGTCCTCTGTACTTGCTCCGGCTACCTCCATGGGCTTCACAGTTTTTTGGCTTTTATTTGTATGTTTTTTTCGACTTTTAAAGTGTTTTTTCCCGCATGCTGCGTGGGAATTGCAGGCCTGACGCTGGTTTCTCTGATTTTTGTATAGCGATTGGCCTCATCACTACTATTTTCGTGTTTCGCGTTTTCTTTGCGCTGCATTAATTTTTACGCGGTCATTTGGCACGTTGCCGTGGGGCTATCGCATGGTACAGCTGTGTTGGGAATACAACGTTAACACAGCATTATTTTCGCGTGCTAGACTGCAATGTGAAGAGTTGTGTTAAGCTAATTTTGCGTTAATTATCACACGTTCCTGAGAATATCCCCCAGATATTCAAAAGCATGTAGTCAAATACTATATATTATTTATGTAATACCTTATATACATGTTAAGCATAAATGTAAGGAGTGTATATATATATATATATTAACCATAAATAATATATAAATGTGTACATTAGTTAAGAATAAATAAGAAAAAATATATATTTTCATAATAAGTAATATATGCGTTTGTACTATTAAGCGCACATATCTGAAAATATACATATGATCAAAGTATACATGTTTACAAATACATGTATATGCACCACTGGTGTCTTCTGCATACTCATTGGTATGTTTATTATGGTGGTCATGTAGGAAAGAGCCAACTCTTCTGAAGTTAAGATGGTTATCCGTGGATCTTATGTTTGGAGATAATGAATTCCGGAGTTTGGCTGCTGAAACAGAGAAAGTTGCTCCACCCACGTTTTTTATCTTATATGCTGGGATTTTGAGAAAGGGCACCAATCTGGAGCAGAGGCTTCTTTGTTGTATGTATTTTGTGATTTTCGTCCTGATGAAAAGTGTTCCTAGTCCATGTATTGCTTTGTAGGTTATGCAAAGCAGCTTGAAGGTGGATCTTCTGGCAAACAGTAACAAATGTAGGGCCCTTAAAGCAGGAAGGATGTGGGTTTGTGGCTTTATATGTAGGAGTAGTCTGGCAGAAACATTGTTTGTTTGTTGTTGTCTTTTCATAGTTGACAGAAGTGATCCGTGGTACAGGCCATTGGCGTAATCAAGTTTAGACTGTACAAGAGCGATGGTAGCTTGGACCTCGTGTTGAAATCCTAGGTGGGGAAAGATGAGTTGCAAAGTTTTCCTAGTAATGAAGCTTGATCTTGTTAATTTGTCCACTTGGGCATTTATTGAAAGCTTAGAGTACACAGTAATTCCGAGGTTTCCAACTTCCTTGGATATTTTGGGAGGTGGTCCCAGATCATCAGGCGGAGAGTGAGTCGTAATTTTTCCAATGACCACAGGTGAGTGTTTCAGTATTTATATTCAATTTCAGATGGCTCCATGGCATCCACTGAACAACGGCACGGAGGCAACTGAAGATGTTTGAGTTTCCAATGTCTTTGGGAATTTCATGTTTAAGAAGTATTATTGTGTTGTCTGTGTAGTTATCACAGATGAGCTGAAAATCATTGATCATTTCTGGTAATGACTTCATGTGGATGTTGAAAAGTGTGGGTAAGGTGGTAGAGCCTTATGGGACCCTGGCTTTTATGATGTTGGGCTTGGATGAGAAAGGAGGAGTATTTTTTACATTTGTTCTGTTTTGAAGATAGGATGCGATCCAATCGAGAGCAGTACCCTCTCGTTGGCTTAACTGAGTCTTTAGATTAGAGTGTCATCAAATGTGTTAAAGGCTGCTGAAAGGTCCAGAGAAGTAGTGTTGCGACCCCGTTGTTGTCTACTGTGTTTTTTAAGGCCATCCCACATGGTGATTAGAGCAGATTCTGTGCCTCTTCCTGGACCGAATCCTGTTTGGAAGTCAGAAAGTATATAGTTGTTTTCACTGTATTGGGAAATGTATATGAATGATTCTACTTGTTTGCCAAGGAAGGGTCCATTTGTAAAAGGTCTGTAATTTTTGGGGTCTTGAGGTTTCAGGTTTGTTTTCTTTATTAATAGGTGTATGTATACCTTTTATAATTCTTTAAACCTGTGTTGTCAAGTAGTTATTGATGATTGTTCTGACTGGAGTAGCAGCATAGGCAGTTAAAACGATGTTCTTGATGTATTGCGGTGGACAAGTGTCAACGGGGGCAGCCGACATGCCTGCTTGTTTTGACAAGGTCCATAAATTCAGTTTCTGATAGTCGTTTGAAGGAGTGCAGAGGCTGGGTTAACCTACCATTATGGGGGAATGTTGGAAATAGGTTGGTGTTGGTGGCTTTCTTTTGGTTTAAATAGGAATTCAGCATGTCTGCTTTGAAAGTGTAGTGATTCGCAAGTTTATCAGTAAATTCTTGGGACATTGAATGGTTTCGTTCCATGCATTTAGGTTTATAAAATGCAGTGATAATTTTTTTAATTCTTTATTTGCACATTTTGAATTCTGTTTGAACAGTAGCTTCAGTTATCTTTTTTGATAGTTGATTTGTATTTTGTGTTGTTTTTGTATAAGCGGTTTGTCTTGAATTTTGATTGTTTTATCATTCTAGATTGGCAAAATCACATCTAAGATATTTCCAGCGATGTGTGTGGGTTTAGGGGTGATCTGATGGAGGTTCAGTGTGTCTAGGTTAGTGATGGTAGTTCTGGGATAGGGCATAATAAGTTTTGCGAACTGTATGTTTAGGTCATCATGGATGCATAGGTTGGAGTGTAATGTCAGAAGATTTAAAACTGTGTCTAGAAATGTGTTTGGAAATGTTGCATTGCTAGGTGGTGGTCTGTAAAGAAGAAAGGAGGTTACAGTAGAAAATTGGCCTAAGTTTTCATCGGGCGACGAGGGCCTTACGATCTTCTATGGAAACATACCCAGCTTTGGTGGGATTGATTGTTTCCTTGAATATAACAGCTAGTCTGCCTCCTTTCTTGTCGAAGCAATATTGTATGTCAATGTGATGAACCTGGAGGAACAGCTTCATGCAGTACTGGATTCATGTCATCCCCCAACCCTGATTCAGTTATGAAGAGTAAGTCAGGTTGTGTGTCTGTGAGCAGCTTGTAGATGTGGTGTTTGTTTTTAGAAAGGGATTGTGCATTTATTAGTAGGCAGTTTAGTGATTGTGTTTTGTTGATGGTGTGAATTTGAGTGAGTATACTTTGCCCTTGTAGTAGGTGGACTATTGATGATGTTGTTAACTGGGTCAGAATAGAAATACTGTTTGTCTATATTTTTACCATCATCCAACAGACTTAGAAGGCATTTTGTTTGATATGTGTGTGCAGGTGGTGGGGATAGATCTTGAGGGGGCTCTGCAGTTGTTTTTATGGTGTAGTCTTGTTGTGTAATAGACAAGGAGATGCAAAGTTGTGAAAGAGGCAAAACCTGCTTTTTGTTCCCCTGTCTGATGTTCTGCCTATTTTCCTAAACTTGCAATGTACAGACGAAGCGGGAGGAGGTGGGAGGAAGGGAACATGCAAGGACAGAGCAGAATGGAGTGGGAGAGAGGACACCTGTAAGGACGAAGTGGGAGGAGACATGCAAGGATGAAGTGGGAAATGGTGGGTGAAGGGGGCATGCAAGGATGAAGAAGGAAGGGGTGCAAGAGAGGGGACATGCAAGGATGAAGCGGACGGGACGGAGCATGCAAAGACGATGC
Organism: Lissotriton vulgaris; assembly: GCF_964263255.1. Lineage (NCBI taxonomy): Eukaryota > Metazoa > Chordata > Amphibia > Caudata > Salamandridae > Lissotriton > Lissotriton vulgaris. The sequence goes on along the minus strand of NC_141697.1, from coordinate 1,151,736,123 downwards.
CAGAGAAGGTGGGATAGACAGGACGTGTAACAAGATCAGGATGCAGATGGGAGGGGTGGGGAGGGATAGAGAGGGCCTTGAAGCATATTAACTCCTATGGAGTGCTAGATTAACGTACAATTGAAAAAAGTACCTCTGGAAGTGGGGGGCCAGTGGAAGAACACTGGCCACAGGCAGGAAACTGTTCTTTATTCAAGCTCCGAAGAAGAACGGAAGAACTGAAGAGGAAAACCTAAAGAACTGAATAGAAAGAGGAAGAAGGAAGCAGTGCCCAAAGAGAAGCAAGGAAAATATAGTGGCATCGGAGCAAACAATTGGTAGGCACAGGCAAGTAATGAGCAGGCTCAAAGCCCATTTTAAGTTTGCTTTTTATTCATAGGGGATTTTGCAAATGCTGTGCTGATGAAACCTAAAAAGGGGTGCAGAGCGGAAGAGGCTGCAATGAGAGAAATGTAGTGGGTTTTTACAGGTTTTAACAACATGTTTTTCATTATGCAAGAAGACAATGAAAAGCTAACATGTTCAAGGTCCAAGTAGATCACTGGGTGTGCTACAAATCACAGATTAACAGGTGTTACAATGTGTTATATTTGCAAACAGTCAGATCTGGTTTAAGGCTAGATTAAGTGGAGTGAGGTCGCTCCTTTTACCTGCAGATGTGCATGTATTCTGTGGTAGTAGACATATTTTAAAATCATTATTTGTGTAATAACTCATACACACAGACACATCTTACATTGTTACAATGCATGCACACCTCTCACATAGTTGATCAAAGTCAAAAACCTGCCTCCAAGTCATAGTTTCTCCTAAGAACTTGTGAAGTGATAAGTTGTGTGCCTTTATTTTCTTCCATTGCATTGCCATCTAGGTTATAGGCCCTGGATATCGCCAATACAGGGTGACATTTGAACAAAGGAAGGGTGTATGGCCCTTTAAATAAGCCCTTTGTTTTGGGCTCAGCTGGAAGTAAAATTAAGAAAGCACTCTTCCGGCTTACATGTTGTTGCTTCAAATAGAAACAATGTGCAGACACTACTGAATTATGTCCCATATCAGAAAATTACACCCGGGCGCCTTTGCATTGCTTCTCTGGGTTGGCCAGATCCCAGATCCAACCCAGATATAGCTGCTGGAAACGGGATCTGGTGGGATCCCCCAACTTTCCAGTACTTTGCCAACTGCAATTGACCTTGGGAAGCTGGGGAAAGTGACAGAGGCACCAGCTCCACCTTTAAAAGCGACCTCCAAAGACTTCATCCTTCTGAGGAAATGCGCAATGACATATAAGGCCAGTCCGGCCCTGATGGTGGTGCATTTTTGTGAAATCATTACCTAGCCTGCAGTTCCTTCCCAGGCACTGTAAGTATCTCTGCACATCTGTGTCATCACCCCAACTCAATGATTCTTATTTAATCACACAAGACTGCAGGGATGAAAAAAACGGTATGACACGTCGGTATTTTTTTTTCTTTCGAATTTCAAAAGTTTTTATTGGTTGTTTTCATAAAAAGAAATACAATGATCGAAATCCGATTCAGGCCTTCTCTTCATAACTGAGTGGTTGTCTCTTGCAATCGTTTAGTGAGGGGGAGGGGGCACCACAGTTCCGAGTCTGGCATTCCACAAGTTGTTAGGCCTCTCTTCCTCTGACAGAAAAGGAGAAATCTGCAGGCGTGAAACGCAGAGATCTGACTTAAAAAAAAAAAGTAACAAAAAAGCATATGATAAAAAATGATGTAAATCGCTATGTTAAAATGGGCTGTTCTTATAAACAGGAAAACGTGTTTGCTTCATTCCCTGTACCAAATCACTTTTATAACAGACATATTTTTCTACCCAGCCTTCTGCCACTGGCAATTACAGGTGCGCCTGTTTTTTTTATTTTTTTGTTCTGTCTTCAAATAGAGAAAGTATGCATTTGCTTGTGTTTTAAGTGGATGTTTCCACTTATGTTTCCACTTCTTCCTTCTTGCATTTGGTGCTTTTATTTTTTTTCTGTCTGAATTATACCATAATAAATACTCCTTTCAAACCAGACGGCCTTCTCTGCAGTTTTTAAGGGCTGCGTCTTTTCTAATGATCTTTTGAATGTTAACAGAAGTGTTTCCTGTCACAATGGCACACTGGAGGTGGGCTTCAAGCTCTGGCCACGCCCTGCCCACGCTGGAAACAGATAATAAAAGTCACATTCAGTAACTGATGGGGGACCATCTAGGCTCGGTCCCTGCTCAGCGCCATTGCAATGCCAGGGGGCTCATTAGGGTGATGAGATTAACCCTTTATCGGCCAGCCCTGGCGCAGTCCTTTCATCTTCCTCAGAAAGCAAAAGTCTTGATTCTTTGTTGTGTTTCTGTGAAGCACGCCCCCTGCGAAAGAAAGGGGCCGTAAACTGCATCAGATATGACTTCATCAGCATTGTCCGAGGCCGGCAGAGAGGCTCTTCGATAAGAGAGGATTTAATCTATGCCTTTATTCGGCAATCGCACCTGATGAATGTTCTTTGTCGCCCTTATGAATCAGCCCTGAACGAGACAGCAATCACTGATGGGATCGATACATGGATCATCTATTGGTGCGCGCCAATACAGAAATCCTGACTGTAAACATTAGTGAGTGAGGAAGACTGCATAGTGCAATGCTGCAAAGGAAGGCAGACATTTTGTATTGCATTGTAATGGTGCAGAATTAGTAATTTGTAGTGCAACGCAGCACAACAATCAAAGTTGCTTCTCTCGTATGCACGGGGACATGGGTTTTCAAAAACATGTTCCCCGGGGCAGAAAGGTGTGGTCTTTGGCGGGACCGAGAGCTGCAATGATGACAGCAGGGTGAGAGGGGGTGGAGGGGGGGGGGGGGGATGTAAAGTGTGTAGGGGAAGCCAAGCATGTACATCGATCTGTACTGAATTGCGCAATGGGGAACTAGAAAACCTGTGATGAATCCTGGCTTCTTCACTTGACCAAATTGTGTAATCGTGGGCAGTTGTTTTATTTCAATTTCCCTCCTTTTTCTTTATTATCACATATAAGAGAACCTCGACATACATGACTTCAGCATGTGTGCTGTATAAAACCACCTCCTGTGTTTCGAGTTTATCACTTATGGCATTGTTAAGAGGGTGGGTGGGCATGAACTAAATTCATGTTTGAAAACTTACTTAAAAAAATACTTATGAATGCACTGCTATAATCTTATTTATTAAGGTCAAAGGGTTCTGCAGGTTAATGAAATACACATTTTGAAGCGAAAGGTGTTCCTAAATTTAAGGGGTGCAGTACACCCTAGCTACTTAATTTCTTTAAATGGAATTAACCCTTAAATAAATGTGTGCTGTTTATTTAACATTTTTTTCTTTTTAGGTTAATGCTGCGTCGAGTAAGCGGTACAAAAGGGGGTGGTGATGGACGGAGCATCTGAACCAATCAAACACTCACACCCAGTCAACAGATCTGGGTTTAATCCTTCACCGTTCTTTAGCCCACTCTGCCACCCCAGTTCAGACATGGCCATATGCAAATCAGTCTGACCCTGCGCCTCATGGGAACAGTCCAGCCCGAACTGCCAAGCCATGCCTTACCTGGACCGGAAACAAGCTTCCGAGGACCGGTTTCTGGCATTTCATCCGTCTTAAGCCCGGCTTGCTTGAATCCAGTGGGAAAGTGAGCAAGCGTCTCACGTCTGAGCATATCCTGCCAACTTATGGCGAACAAAGCGGTACAAAAGGGGGTCCATCACCGCCCCTTTTGTAACGCGTAGAGTAAGCAGCAGCCCAGTGCATTCTTTGCCCAGGGGGCTGCATGTAAAGGCGTACTTTGAGTATCAGTGCAGTAGGAGGACAGAGCAGGCGGTGCCCATTTGCTAAGTTGTGCCGCTGCTGCTTCTTTCCCCAGCACTGGCATTGGTTCACGCTACCTAATGCCTCACACACAAATTGCAATGAATTGTGCAGCTGGGAGATGCTCGCTGTCCTGTATGTTGCGACCCCCCCAACCTTACTGGTTATTTCGAATGTCACTGGGGTGCTTAGCCAATCAAGTGGTGCTCCTTTCCTGCCAATCTGCCTTGGACCAACCCTTCTTGTTGTGCCCATTTGCACAAAATACCATTTTGCCCTCTTTTGTCATTCTTTGGGCCTCGGGCCTGGTTATGGCTCATGTACCCTCTAGGTCCTTCCTTTTTGCTTGTCTCAAGCTCTTGCGTAACGTGCTTTGTGTAACGTTTAGGTCTACTTACCAACGTAAAAAAGTTTTGCAGTGGAAAGTAAATACTTTATCAATACTTTGCGCCACTTTTTATAACCTTGCACCAGCGCAAAGTGTTGACAAATTTGCCCCCGGATTTTTCCTTAGTATGCACTTTATACTGGTGTTCAGGATGTTTGTAAGTGCTCCAAATGTAACGGTTTTCAGAACTATGATATAGAGAGATGGATTCCTTTATACTCGATAACAGTGTTTTTGTTGAATTGAGGAGGCTGGGAATATAAACTGGATTTCCTTTATTCAATTCAAAGTCAATAACATACGCCCTACATATTTTTAAACTATGGGCCTCATTTATGAAAAGTGACGCATCGCTGCGTGAAAACAGCGATGCGTCACTTTTCACTGCGCACTCCTTGCGACACCAATGATGCGACATATTTAATGTATGAAGCATCATGTCGCAAGGACTTACAGATACGTCAGTATTTCTGACGTATCTGTAAGCGCAAAAGTGACGCATTGCTGGAGTGTGTCACAAAAGTGACGCAACTCCAGCAATGCGTCCTTTTACATAGGGAAAGCCCCATGTAAAAGGGCTTGCGTCATTCTTACGCCTGCTGTGAGGCAGGCGCAAGATTTTGACGCAACAGCATCCTAAAAGTGACGCAGTGAAATCTAATAGATTTCACTGCGTCACTATTACGAGGCTTTTTACGGGGGAACGCCCCCTCTGCATACATTATACCTGGCGTAGGTAAAATGTAGCGCAGGGGTTTACAAAGTGACGCATCTACCTAGATGCGTCACTTTGTAAATATGGTGCAACAAGGCACATTTTTTACGCTGCTGGTACGTCACAAAAAGTGACGCACCAGCGGCGTAAAAGTAACACACGGCCTCATAAATGAGGCCCTATATGTTTAAAATGTGAGAAAGTGTATTTACGCCAGTTTTAGCACTAACTCCAGTTAGGAGATATGTTCAATTTGCATTTTTTCTGTGTTAATCCAAGTAACTGACTGGCTAACTAGTGTCCAAAATAGTAATAATGCATGTAAAATAGGCACACCAAACATGCAAATGTTATTTTGTTATTTATTTACACATATAAACAGGGCCGGCCTTTAGCTTGGGCAAGCTGTAACTAAGCAGAGTGCCAATCTTCAGAGGGGCAAAAAGAACTGTGGGGCATATTACCAAGCAATAGCGATAATTATCGCTATTGCTTGGTTAGAGACAAAAAGTTACCGCTGAGCTGCGGCGATTTTTACCGCAAATAAACCTTGGTATTACCAAGGTTTATCGCAAATGCGATAAAAATCGCCGCAAATGAATGAATATCGCTGAAAAGTCAGCGATATTCATGCATTACCGAGCTAATGCTCTTAGCCATGTTATCCACCTCCCATTGGATAACATGGCTAAGAACTGCTCAGGGCAGGTGTTAGCTTTTGGAGATATTCGCGCTTAGCGCGAATATCTCCAAAAGTTTGTAATAGGAGATAGCGATGTTAGCGACTGTTTCCAGTCGCTAACATCTTGGCACGCCCACTTTGCATATCATTAGTGATAAATACCATTGACATGCAAAGTGGGGCCCAAGATGGTCCCTATCTCCTACTAGTTGTCGCTAACTGGTGTTAGCGACAGCTAGGTAATAGGGAGATCATTTTATCTCCGCTTTCTTGGCTTTTAAAGCCAAAAAAGCGGAGATAAACCCCCTTGATAATATGCCCCTGTAAGCTTAAAAATAGGGGTGGGCGAAGAAACCACTCTGTCGGTGGAGCTCGCAGTGTTTTGCCCACTCAGTGCACAGCGTGGAGTTCCGCAAAACTCTGCAAAGTGACGCAGAGTGGATTTCTTTTCTCTTGCGCAGCAAACCATTGTTAAGTTGGCGAGCGTTTGCGTTATAGACCTTCCAGCAAAATTTCTCAGCACGGGCGGTCACGACAGGCCGAAACCGCTCCTGTTGAGAAGCTTGCCGCTAGCGTTGAGGAAGCTACTGATCGAGTAGAATGTCTACTCGAGTGTCAGAAAGCAGCAGCCCCCTCTGGCGAGAGTGCCGGAAGCCTGATTTTCCATCGTGTGACAAACTCCCGGTGCTTAAAATCGGTGCAAGCAGTACGAGTTGATACGCTTTGCTACTGGGAGAACTCTGCGGAGTGCAGAAGAGTTTTTGCAGCACTCCGTGGAGTTCTGTTGAGTAGAACTATTCAAACTCAGCCCAGGCCTACTTAAAAGTTGTGTAAACAGGAACACCCCTGTTCCTTGTTCCAGTGACTTTCTTTAAAGTGCTCCTAATAATTTCTTTTAACATGCATGTGTCGCAGTTTCTAGCACCCTATCAGCCCCCCACCTTGACCTCCCATCTATCTCTAACCCCCTTGCGGGGACACATCAACACCCCCAACCTAACAAACAACTTTTTGGGTGATTCAAGTGAGCTGGGGGAGGTCTTTACAGGACAGTCGCTGATCTGATGTAGCCAGTTGTAGACTGGCCTGTGAAAAGGGGCTGGTGTCCTATTTTACTCACCAGCAATAGCAAGGGCAGCAAATATCTTCTGCCCAGGGCTCTACTGGCGTAAGGAATGGGTCATATTCCTTTCCAATACTATTTGCAGGCACGAAAATTCATTGCTCTTTGGTTATTAGTATCCACTATATGTACCTGCATGTAAAAAGGCTTGCAAGACTGGAACTGTTCAAACATAGTAGCGTACAGTTGGCAATCATATGGATCCTTACAGCCAACATCCTACTCCATGTTAATGAAGACTGCTATTCTAGCCACCATTACTTCCACATGGGCCATGGCCCTCTCCAAATGGGTTTGTTTTATTTTAGAAGGGAGAAAGGGAAGACAGTAGAATATTTTATGAACAAGGACATGTAATGTAATGCAGCACAACGCACACGCAACACTCCACAGAGCACACACACACATACACTCACCCAGCTCACAGATACACACATATCCATTGCTCACACTTTACCCACACATCTACTACCTGATGTAACACATCTTTTCCCTTAATAAGAAGACAAGATTCTTGTATAAACCTCCAAGAATGTTTGCAGTATCTAACCACACTCATGACCCTGTCAACCACAGTTTTTCACCTGTTCACTTGAACTCCAGCTTTACAAACGTTACATTTCAGTGGTATATCAACAGAGCCACTAGCCACAGGACAATGCAGCCATGACTGAACTACTTATATGTTCAGTATATACATTTCTAGGTACGCTAAAAAAAAATCAGAATCAGATCCCTCTGACTCTTCATAATCCCCAGTAGGACGGAGTGGGGCATTCGTTTTAACCAACATCTCATCGCATGTTCCAATATGTACTTTTTATGTTTATTGATGCTACCCTTATCATCTTGATCAATCTGACTACTTGGATTTCCACTCCCGTGACTGGATGCCAAGGAGCAAATGCTTTTATTCAATCATTCAAAGATGGCACTATAAAACAAAGGCATGTAGATTACAATGTTTATTTTCAAATCCACAGCCTAGTGCATAAAATATGGATGGTAATCACAGACTGTAAAAATGAGAGCAGTTAAGCATGTTATGCTCAGCAAAAAGAAGCAAAACTTTCCTTGCAATTTTAGGGCACATGTATAAGCCCCTATCACCATCACAACGTCACTTTCAGTGACGTTGTGATGGCGATAGGGGCCTCGCCTTATTTACAAGGCTGTGTTAATCCACTTAACGTGACTTAACGCTGCCTTGTAAATAAGACCCCCTGTCAACCTGTGCTTAGTGTGTAAGAGGAGGGCAATGGGTGTTGCAGTGGGCGTTCCACCGCAACACTTACTGAAACTGACACTGCCTCCTATTTACAAGGGAGGCGTAATAGGAGGCAGTGCCAGAATTAAGACCAGGGAAAACCTGGTCTTACCCTGGAACAACGAGGAGAAATGTTTAATTTCTCCTCGTTTTTGCAGTTTTTATGTGTGCTGCGTTGTGCAGCACACGTGAAAACAGCAAAAGTCCAATGATTGTTTATGTACAAGAAGGTCCCCCTTCCTGCACATAAACAATCATTTAAAAAAATAAAATGCTGTTTTGCAACTTCTGTTTGTGCTGCCTTAAGCAGCACACATGGAAGGTATAAAGCAGCATTTTAAGATTGTTTATGTGCAGGAAGGGGGACCTTCCTGCACATAAACAATCTTCCCATGCATGCAGACACCCTTGCAAAGGTGCCTGCCTTGGCACTAGTCTGTAAAGTGTAGCGCCAGCGCAGAGGAAAACACAGGGCTGTACCACATTCTTGTAAATATGGTGTAGCCCTGCATTTCTGAAGTGGTGGAGTGAGGCGTTAAGCCAGGAAGGGTAACGCCTAACTCCACCACTTCCCTTGTACATATGACCCTTAGTGCGCTATTCCTAACACCTACCACTATTTCTAAGTGCCATACTAAATTGTAAAAATTGACACTTGCCTTTTGAGTTTCTCTAGATGGATCGCTTAGCATCCCTTTGAACAACTAGTTCAGCTGTTCCTTATCAGAGCTCAACTGAGGGAGCGAGAATGTGCATGCTCGTTTCTGGACATCTTCAGCACAGCATTGCTCTTATGATTTCAAACAAATACAGAGCTCAGAGGAACTATAGGGCATATGTTCAAGGAAGTAGCGGAGAGAGTCGTTAGCCATTATGGATTAACGCCTCACTCTGGCACTTCAGAAACGCCTTTCCCACTCCGCTGGCGCTATACTTAGCAGTGGAGCGCTGACGCAGGCACCCTTAGTGCAAGGATGTCTGCGTGCAGTTGAAAGATTGTTTATGTACAGGAAGGTCCTCCTTCCTGTACATAAACAATCTCTAAATGCCATTTTGTCACTACAATGTGTGCTGCTTAATCAGGACCGGACTGGCCGTAGCGGGCACCGGGCAATCCCTTGGTGCTCCGCAAGGGTTAGGGCCGGGTTTTGGGCCCCTGGGGGCCGGTTTTTAGGTCTCGCCTACAGCATTGCTTTAGCAATGCTTCTTTGGCGAGATAATAGTAAGGCTTTCAAAAGTCTACCTAAACTGCGGTTTAGGTACAGTGCATGTGAGTCAGGCGCGTGCACATCACCAGCCATATCGCACATCGCACACCATTTGTCTGAGTCTCAGACTTCAAAGGAATCCGCTCCCCCGCCCCATCACAGCAATGCCGAGAGCTTGTTAAATAAACATTCCCCTAATTACATTGCAGCTTTCTTCAAAGGTAGTGCAGTGTTTTTAAATAAACGTTCTAATTATACCATATTTAGAAAGGCTGAAACTGTTGGAATTCATTAGCTTTCGTTGTATATCTTTGTTTAAGCACATTCACTTATTACACGAGCAGTTTTTGCAATAGGCACCGAGCACTTTGAGCTGTATTACTTATAAATCTAAGTAAACTATCGTAAGACAAGCAATGTATGTTTTGGGTGTGCACATTTGTGAATAATTTGAGCAGAATTAATTTACCTTTGAGGAAATTGCTTTGCCAGCCTCTCCCCAAGTACTTGGTGAATAATTAATAGATTCGACAGAACGGAATGTGTTTATATGTGCACAAGTTAGGAGGTCATATTGTTTGTGTGCTCCCTCCCCACCTCAGGGCTGTACACTTTCCACGTGCACCCAGGTCTTGTGACCCCACTCAGCCACACACACTCCACGTGGTCACTGCACAGTCACTCACACGCCACAGGGCCCCGCAAACTTCCACATTTTATGCCTGACAGAAAAAAAATGAGCCGCCCACCTTTCGTGCAGCCCTGAGCACATATGTACTTCTCGTGTCACCCGGAAACAGTGGCCCTAACCACCAGGAAACATACGGTTCCTCCCCCGCACCTGACTCATGCAATAATTGAGATAAAACAATTCATTTTCAGACCTTCGTTGCAAACTCCAGCAGTCGGGCTTTCCTGTTGCCTACTGGCTTGGCTTTCCGGTTAATTGCATCTGGGAATACGAACGCACAGAGGCTGCTTTGATTACTTGAATTAGTTTCACTTATACAGAAAATCTGCTTCTTGTATTAGTGTTACATCTTTATATACCTACTCATCCTCTGACTTTTCAAATATTTCACCTCTCTTTGCTTTCTACTCTGTCTCTGTCTCTTTCTCTTTCTTTCTTTCATTCTTTCTACCTCTTAATCCAAACACCGGGCTCCAAAGTAGGCGTCTTTGCCACTGCACCCCTCCCCCTCAAAATACAACCCTTCCCCAGATTTGCTGACAGATGGTCCCGGTGGTGTTGATTTAGGGGCACTCTCCTGACCCAGGCCGAGCGGGTTGCTGGCTTTCTCCGTGCCTGTGTTTTCTTGCTCTCTCTTGCCTTTAACACAAGGACTTTCCAGCTGGGTTTTCCTGGCGCCGCTGAGATCTGGCGGCACCTCCCCCATGTGAATTTTCATTCTCTCTTTCACTTTCCATTTCCCCCAAGCCTGCACGCTGCACCTCACCACTCACTCACTAAACAATTATTTTAACCTGAAAATATTCTTGGCAGTTGCTGTTGCTGATGAGCCTCAGGCTTAGTTCTCATCAGCTTTTGTAAAGTGACTCGACTATTCTGCTACCACTCTTTCTTATCCACGCACTTTGTCTTCTTATATCTTCTTCTTTGTGTCTTCTTCCTCTCTTTGTTTCTTTCTCATCGGTGTCTAATATTTCCCTCTTCTGTTTTTTCTGCTTCGGCTTTTACTTTCTCCTGTTCTCTTCTTCCTCCACTTTTCATAGCTAATTTTCTCGACTTTTACTCTCCCTCAGCCCTTGCTCTTCTCTCTCTTCACCCTTGCTTCCTCTCAAATGTCTCTCTGCCTTCACCCTTCACCCGTCATCTCACACTTTCACTCTCGCCTACTCTTGTTCTCACCTTTTCTTTTCTCCCTCTAGTCTCCCTCTCTTCGTATGCTTCTCCCCCTCAGTTTTGTCTGGGTGCTCCCCCAACCCCCCACGTTTGGCGTTTTAATGTTTTTCTTCTGTTTGCCAAAACATCCATGTTTGTTCTCCCCTCCCACGGGCCCCTGCTGCTGCCTTCTCTCGGCGTTGCCTGACACGCGCTTTCACCGAACTTGCTCTGGTTTATTGTTGCCCCCAACCATTTTTCTTTTCCCAAACCTTTTACCCTATATGGCAACTGTCAAAATCAATATTCCTGTCTACACTCAGGATATAAAATGGAGCGTAACCTTTATACGGTCTAGTTACAGTCCCAGTTCTTCATGGAGAAGCAGCCTTCTCACTACTGTCTCTGCTGCCACTTAGTAACAGTAAAACAATGTTAATTAGCAAAGATAAAATGCATATTTTCAGTTGTTGCCACTCATAATATAATTAAAATGCACAGATTGATAGAGAAGCACCCCACGCCATTTGTGCTAAAAAAAAATCGTTTTCGCATTCAACTTGGATCCAAAAGTAGAAAAAAAGTCACTTGTGTATTTCTTTAGGCACATGTTTTCTTGGTGTGTGCACCTACAAAATTAAATGCAGGTCGCTCAAGTTTTTAAAAACGTTTTTAAAAAGCCATGCTGCACAGTATTGGTGACTGCGCATTCACATATTGCTCACTCAGAGTAATGTAGTCCACACACACTGCCCCCTCACACACACTGTCCCCTCACATATTGTGCACTTACACTACTTTAGGCCACACACACTGCACCCTCACACCGTGCACTCTCGCACACCTCGCACCCTCATACACTCTCATTACACTGTGCCCTCACACACTGCCCCCTCACATAGACCACTCACACACTACCCACTCACACATTGCCCCCTCACACACTGCCCCTCACACACTGCCCCCTCACACTGCCCCCTCACACACTGCCCCATCACACATTAGCTCCCACACATTGCCCCCTCACACACTTCCCCCTCACACACTGCCCCCTCACACACTGCCCACTCACACACTGCCCACTCACACACTGCACACACAGACTGCACACTCACAGACTGTGCACTCACAGACTGCGCACTCACTGCACACTCACACATAGCACACTCACACTACTTTAGGCCACACACACTGCACCCTCACACACCCCGCACCCTCTCACACCCCGCACCCTCTCACACCCTGCACCCATGCACCCACTAACACTCTGCACCCTCTCACACACTGCCCCCTCACACAGTGACCCCTTACACACTGCACACTCTCACATTGCTCACTCACACTACTTTAGGCCACACAAACTGCACCCTCACACCCCGCAACTTCGCACACCTCACACCCTCACACACTCTCATTACACTGTGCCATCACACACTGCCCCCTCACACACTGCCCCCTTACACACTGCCCCCTCACACTGACCACTCACACACTTCTCCCTCACACACTGCCCACTCACACACTGCCCCCTCACACACTGCCCCCTCACATACTGCCCCCTCACACAATGTGCGCTCACACTACTTTAGGTCACACACACTGCACCCTCACACCCCACACCCTCACACATTCTCATTAAACTGTGCCCTCACACACTGCCCCCTCACACAGACCACTCACACACTGCCCCCTCACACACTGCCCCCTCACACACACAACCCCCCCACACACAACCCCCCACACACAACCCCCCACACACAACCCCTCAACACACACAACCCCCACACACAACCCCTCCACACACACAAGCCCTCCACACACAACCCCTCCACGCAAACAACCCCCCACACACACAAACCCCACACACAGCCCCACACACACATAACCCCCACACAACCCCACACACACACACACAACCCCCCCACACACAACCCCATACACACACACAACCCCATACACACACACAACCCCACACACACAACCCCCCCCCCACAACCCCCCCCACAACCCCCCCCACACACACACACAACTACATGCACACAACCACAAGCACACACACAACCACACTCAACCACACACACAACCCCACAACCACACACACAACCCCAAACACAACTCACACCCACAAACACACACACAACCCCAAACACAACTCACACCCACAAACACAAAAACAACCCCAAACACAACACATACAACCCCACACACAACCCCACACACACAACCACACTCACACAACCATACACAAACAATCACACACACAACCACACACACACAACCACACACACAACCACAACCCCACACACAACCACACACACAACCACAACCACACACACAGCCATCTATCTATCTATCGCACTCACTATATCTCTCTATCGCCCTCACTCTATCTATCTATTTCCCTCAGTCTATCTATCTATCTATCTATCTATCTATCTATCTATCTATCTATCTATCTATCTATCTATCTATCTATCTATCTATCTATCTATCTATCTATCTATCTATCTATCTATCTATCTATCTATCTATCTATCTATCTATCTCTCTATCTATCTATCTATCTATTGCCCTCAGTCTGTCTATCTATCTATCTATCTATCTATCTATCTATCTATCTATCTATCTATCTATCTATCTATCTATCTATCTATCTATCTATCTATCTATCTATCTATCTATCTATCTATCTATCTATCTATCTATCTATCTATCTATCTATCTATCTATCTATCGCCCTCACTCTATCTATCTATCTATCTATCGTCCTCACTCTATCTATCTATCGCCCTCCCTCTATCTATCTATCGCCCTCCCTCTATCTATCGCCCTCACTCTATCTATCTATCGCATCACCACAGCATCACTCAGCACCACCACAGCATCACTCAGGGGCACCCCAACATCACTATGCGCTACCACAGCATCACTGAACGCCACAGCATCACTCGTCGCCACCACAACATCACTCAGCGCCACCACAGCATCAATCTGTGCAACCATTCAACAACAACTGGTTCAAATATGTTCTCTCAATGTTTCAAGCTTTATTACAAATGTCACACATTTTTTTTAATATTTGACTTCTGTTCTTGGATTTTCGTCACAATAAAATTTACTGAACTAGGAGTCAGATGTAGGTAATCTACATTTACCGATTCTAAAATACAGAAGTTTACAGATTCCGTATTTCAGAATCGGTAAATGGTATGTAGAAAAAAAATTGGTAAATTTTACCGAATCTGCAATAATCGGTATTACCGATTCGGTATTTACCGAATCGGTAAATACTGATTCGGTAAATACCAAATCGGTAATAGGGGAACCATTTTCAAGGGTGGCAATCAATCAATCAATCATAGGCATTTATACCGCGCACTACTCACCCAGAGGGTCTCAAGGCGCTTGGGGAGGGGGAAGGGGGGGTTCGCACTGCTCGAACAGCCCGGTCTTGAGCTTCCTCCTGAAGGAGAGGTGGTCTTGGGTCAGGCGTAGGTCGGTCGGGAGGGAGTTCCAAGTCTTGGCGGCCAGGTGGGAGAAGGACCTTCCTCCTGTTGTAGCTCTGCGGATGCGGGGGCCGGCGGCGAGGGCGTGACTGGTCGAGCGGAGATGGCGTTTGGGAGCGTAGAAGTTGAGGCGGCTGTTGAGGTAAGTCGGGCCTTGGTTGTGCAGGGCTTTGTGTGCGTGGGTGAGGAGCCGGAAGGTGATTCTTTTGTTGATCGGGAGCCAGTGCAGGTCTCTCAGGTGTCTGGAGATGTGGCTTCGTCTGGGGACGTCGAGGATGAGTCTCGCCGAGGCGTTCTGGATACGCTGGAGTCTCTTCTGGAGCTTGGCGGTGGTTCCGGCGTAGAGGGCGTTGCCGTAGTCCAGACGGCTGGTGACGAGGGCCTGGGTGACCGTCTTCCTGGTCTCGGTGGGGATCCACCGGAAGATCTTACGTAGCATGCGCAGGATGTTGAAACAGGACGAGGAGACGGCGTTGACTTGTCTGGTCATGGAGAGGGAGTAAGCATGGGCAAATTTTGCGGATCTCGCGTTTGCGGATTTTGCGGATTTGCGAACTCGCAATCCGCAAAATCCGCGAATTCTCGCGAATTTGCGGATTTTTTTTTTATGTTCGCACGGGTTTCTGCAAGTTCGCGAGGGTTTTGTACAATTTCGCAAATTGCGAAATTGTACAAAACGCGTGCGAACTTGCAGCAACTCATGCGAACACAATAATATGAAGAGAAAGAAGCTCCTGGTCACAGGAACAGCACGGGGATTGCGCTCATGAAAGTCAAGGATGCAAAGGCCTCTACCCAGCATCACAGCTGACTTTCCACGGTAGATTTGGGAAGAGGCACACCTGTCCAGCCTCGAAGACGCTCATGATTGTTTTTGGGCTAATGAATGAGTCACTGAATTTGAGCATCAACTAGTTCGAGCGACCATGTGTGTGTTACTATGCAATCGCCCCGAAGGGCGCAGGGGTCCCTTGAGTGTGCTGTAGAAGTCACAGGAAGGGCATGGTAAATATTTTAGGATGGCGCCGGCAAGCTGCCAGCGCCATCCTAAAATAGTTGCTAAGTTAGCTTCAACAGGAAGCTCTAATAGATAAAATCGAGCACCTGCTTTATTTTATCTATTAGAGCTTCCTGTTGAAGCTAACTTAGTAACTATTTTAGGATGGCGCTGGCAGCTTGCCGGCACCATCCTAAAATAGTTACAACAGGCCAGACTTCAAGTTTTGAACTTTTGCCCCCGGAAAAATCCGCCGCTCGCGGATTTGCGAATTCTCGGTAAATTTGCGGGAGTTTGCGGATTGCGAATTTACCGAAAATCCACAAAATCTGCGAGTGTAACGGATTTTCCGCCCATGCTTAAGAGGGAGGAGTCCAGGATGAAGCCCAGGTTGCGTGCGTGGTCTGTCGGTTTGGGTGCGTTGCCCAGGGCGGGGGGCCACCAGGAGTCGTCCCAGGCGGAGGGTGAGGAGCCCAGGATGAGGACTTCCGTCTTGTCTGTGTTCAGATTCAGGCGGCTGGTCATCATCCACTCGGCCACGTCTTTCATCCCTTCGTGTAGGTTGGCTCTGGCGGTGGCGGGGTCGTTGGTCAGGGAGAGGATCAGCTGGGTGTCATCGGCGTAGGAGATGATGTTCAGGTTGTGTTGGCGTGCGAATGCCGCAAGGGGGCTCATGTAGACATTGAAGAGGGTGGGGCTGAGCGAGGAGCCCTGAGGGACGCCGCAGATGACTTCCGTGGCTTCTGATCTGAACGGGGGGAGGCGGACTCTCTGTGTCCTTCCGGCGAGGAAGGAGATGATCCATTCCAGTGCCTTCTCCTTGATTCCGACGTTGCTGAGGCGCTGCACTAGGGTGCGGTGGCAGACAGTGTCGAATGCCGCGGAGAGGTCCAGGAGGATGAGGGCCGCTGTTTCTCCGTTGTCCAGCAGGGTTCGGATGTCGTCAGTGGCAGCGATGAGGGCGGTCTCGGTGCTGTGGTTGGCCCGGAAGCCTGACTAAGATGGGTCGAGGGATCCAGTCGTCTCGAGGAAGGCTGCCAGTTGCTTGTTGACGGTCTTCTCGATGACTTTGGCTGGAAACGGGAGGAGCGAGATGGGGCGGTAGTTCTTGAGTTCGGTGGGGTCCGCCATTGGTTTCTTTAGTAGAGCGCTGAGTTCGGCGTGCTTCCAGCTCTCAGGGAAGGTGGCGGTGTCGAAGGAGGTGTTGATGATGTCCTGCAGGTGGGGTGTGGTGACAGCGTCGGCCTTGTTGAAGACGTGGTGAGGGCAGGGGTCGGTTGGAGATCCGGAGTGGATGGAGTTCAGGGGTGCACCCTGTTGCACCCCTGAATAGTGCATGGGTGCACATGTGGCACACATACATGCCCTAAGGGCATGTATGTCTGCCACATGGCACAGTTGAAAAGCACAAAATTGCTATTTTTTAAGGTTTTCAATATTTGCCACCAACCTTTATTTGGTGGTAAATACCGAATCCTTAACTGTGCAATGCACTCATTTGAGTGCTCGCTACATTTCAGATTCGGTAATTTACTCATTCGGTATTTTAAGGAATCAGTAATTTATAACCCTGGGCGAAGCACTACGCTCTGCTCGCGTAGTTTGCAAAGTTTGCGCAACTTCGCACTACGCGAGCTGCACGTAGCACAGTGCGAACACGCGTAGTGCAGTGTAGCGGTCATTTTTTGCTTGTTCGCGGTCCTCAACGTCATGTTCGCGACCGCAAGCAAGCAAAATGACATCCCAGAGAGATTCTCAACGAGGGGAGGTCAGGTTTCTCATTGCGAGTGGTTCGGCATGCTCGTGACTGCTCGTGATGAGAAACTACCAGTTCGCGTTGAGAAACCTGCCGCTCCAGTAAAAATCTACTCGAGCAGCAGAAAACTACAGCTCACACTGTGCAAGATGCTGTTTTCAATGATTGCACAGTGCCGGATGCTTGTCCGCACTGTGCAATTATTGAAAAGGCATCTTGCACTGTGCGAACATGCTACTACGCAGCTCACGTAGTGCTACGTGAAGTTCACGTAGTGCGAAGTGCACTTCGCGTAGCTTCGCGTAGCGCTACTTCACAAACTATGCCCACCCTTAGGAATTTACTGATTCCTTAAATTACTGATTCGGTAAATTACTGAATCTGAAATGTAGCCACCTACATCTCAATAGCCCAACACCGGTTGGTAACAGCTGAAATTCAGTAATTTCGGCCGTTACCAACCGGTATTGGGCTACCTACATCTGGCCCATAATCTTCATGAAAGTTATTTACAAAAGTTTAAGCTATTGCCATTATAAATTACAATAACTTTTATTAAGTATTAATTATTTTAAAAAAACAAAAGCCATTGTTATTTGTAATATCAATACATCTAAGTCACGTAAATACAACACATATTGCATTACAAATGCTATAGGTGTCACATTTGTGAAAGTTATAACTATTGGCATTGTAAATGATAAAGGTATTAATTTCGCTATTTTAAAAAACAACACATAAATAAAAAATGTGTCATTTACAATACCAATAGCTCAAACTTTCCTAATATGAGACCTATTGCATTGCAAATGCTTGTATTACAGGGCCCTGTGTAAAATATCAGCTGAAAACCGGCCCTGGCAAAGAGCTCGGCGGCACCCACAACCCCGGGAGGGGGGGGGGTGCCCCGAGCACTTTGCCATGGCTGGTTTTGGTTCCCAGTCCGGCCCTGTGCTTAATGCAGCACCCATGGTAGTCACAAAATGGCATTTTTAAAAAGATTGTTTATGTACAGGAAGGGGGACCTTCCTGCACATGAACAATCCAAGGCATTTTGCTTTTTCCATGTGGCTGAACAAGGCAGCAGACATGGAAAAAACAAAAACGAGGAAAAATAGTGCATTTCTCCTAGTTTCGCCAACTTAAGAGCAGGTTTTCCCTGGTCTTAACTTTGGCACTGCCCCCTATTTACGCTGCCCTCGTTAATAGGGGTCAGGGTCAAAATCAATGGGTGTTGCAGTGAAACCCACAGCAACACCCACTGCCCAACCTTTTCATGCTAATCATAACTAGGGCTCCCCGTTTTATGGTATTTATTTTTTGCCATTTCCGTCTGTATTTATCCATATTTATTTTTTGGGCATTTATTCTGTATTTATCCACAATTATTTTTGCCACAACCAAAAGACGGCTCTACAGCTAGTATTTTTCCACATTCATTTAAAATGACAATGCACACATGCACTCGGTTGTTATTGGTCAACACTATACATTCATCTGAAGACTTTGCCATTTGCAAAGTGTTATCACAAGCCATTTGTCTCGGAGCCTTGCAGTGT
This sequence comes from Lissotriton vulgaris, assembly GCF_964263255.1. Taxonomy (NCBI): domain Eukaryota; kingdom Metazoa; phylum Chordata; class Amphibia; order Caudata; family Salamandridae; genus Lissotriton; species Lissotriton vulgaris. The sequence goes on along the minus strand of NC_141697.1, from coordinate 1,151,717,241 downwards.
CTGTCATCTGCAGAGTGCCACATCCTTTTTCCCCACTGAACACCATACTGCCCCACTGAGAGAAACTCACACTGCCTTCAGCTGCAACCCAATTGTGCCCCTCTATAAACACCTGGAAGCAATTCAATGCAAACTATGCCCTAGGCTACAGTAATATGCTGCCTGAAAAAAAGTAACAACATACTGGAAAAAAGCAAACACTCATAGGGAATACAACTTAACGCTTTTACACTCATTATTCAGAAATCAATGAGCGTGTTTGCTTGAATAGCTAACAACATGAAAAGAAATGTATCGATTCACTGGAAAACTCTGTACGGTGGCCCTAATGTGTTTGAGTGTAAATATAACCAATCTGGCCACTTGGCGACTACTCTCTCTTGCTTTACTTAGTTATGTATTTGTTTGAATTTTAAAACCGGTAATAGGCGAGTGAGGCTACTGTTCGTAGCCACAGTGGGGAGGGCACAGACCGAGGCACAGGCAGGTGTTATGTTAATACTCAGACACACTCACTGACGGCCCATGGCCTGTGGCGAGCTGCTGCCTTCCTCCTCCTCCTCCTCCTCAGTTATGCAACCTCCAATGGCACAGTAGGGATCGTTCCCTGCTTGTCTCTGGCACCAGTGACCTTTCCACCCTCCCCTGTTGGGCTACTGCTACCTGAACAACAAATGCGCTCTTCAGATAACAGAGGCTGCAAGTGCCCCCTCAGTGCTAGACCGTCTTTAATGTCATAGGCATTGCCGCCCTACAGGGTACTGGCATTCGATTCCATATGCCAGTGACTCCAGCCCCCCACCCCCTTCCCCGAGGGCACCTTCTTTTGTTTTGAAATGGGTGCATATGCTGCAATTAGGCAGTTCTGGGGTCCGACCGTCAGCCTCTTGGCCACTCTGGGCGGCTTCTTTCTAATACTGGATGGGTGAAAGAACAACAAAGCCTCATTAACAAGTAAATGGTCTTTCAAAGACCTGTGAAGTACTTTGGTACTACTTACTAAAAGTCGGTAGTTTTATCCTTTATCTGTACACACTTCAGGAAACGGAAATTATTCTAAATGTGTTCTACAGCTGTGTTAATGAACCATTTATTTTATTTAGTTGTATTTAGTATCACGTTCCGTCCTTTGCAGGCTCTTAAAACAATAAATGACCGGTATGTTCCTAGTTGGAGTCTGATTTTGAGTGCAAAGCCAGGTCTCTCCCCTTCATTTTTGTGTTCTTTCTCCTGTGAGAATTCCCAAACAGCGTACATTTTTTGGTTTCGCCTGGCGTAGCACTGCGCAGCAGTGATCGCGCAGGCAAAATCTTATGTTTACCAGTATGGGGCTTTGTCCCGCCTCTCTCTTCCATTGGCTAGCTCCATAAATGGAGGCTAGCCATTGGAAGAGAGATCTGTCCATCATTGTCGGAGCAGAATCGTGGGCGTTCCGGCGATTTTTTCACTCCCCGCCCCTTTTAGAACGTAATTGCGGAGGTGTTTTTTTTTTTAAAAGGTTTGTTTTGGTCATTTCTCCGAAGATGGCGCCCGGGCAGTAGCTTACTTGCGAAGCTGCTCTGCAGTGCCGTCTTTTTTTTGGTGCATGCGGTTTTATCATTGTTGCCTCGTTCTCATTGCTGGGGTCGCGTTTTTCTCACCCCCCCGCCCCCCTGTTGCTTGTTTTCTCACCCCCCGCCCCCCTGTTGCTTGTTTTCCCTAGCTGCGCTCGTCTTTTTGGTGTTGGTTTATTTGTGTACTGTTTTGAGAAAAGTGCGTCATGAAGGACGTGGTAACTATGAGCTTATAGATTAGCTGCCTGCAAAAAAGACGAGAGGTCCAGCGAAGTGTGATGTGACCCGTGCAGAAAAGGTTTCAGCGTGGGAGTGTGGGGAGGCGGGATGCCACTATTTACATATTATGAGGAGAGGCCATCGCCCGAGTGAAGAAAGCTTTGCAGCGTCAGTCTCCCCCGCTGTCCTCCTGTCGTCTCCTATCACCAGCCTTTGTTTCTGGTCAGGATCACCCCTCCCCTTGCTGCCTCATCATTACTGGTCTGGGGACAGGCGGTGTGGAGTGGAGGCTTCCCCTTTGGGTTCCTGAGAGCTCCAAGCTGAAGTTTCTGCCCCTCGTATCATACTGACTCCGCATCAGCAGCCTACTTCCGGTTCAGGGCCCAGGAGAGTATCCCTGACACCAGAGCTGTGTGTGCATGTTATGTGCAGGTCATGGTTGTGTTATGGGGCAGGACTGTGCATGCACTAGGTATGCGTTTTCCCTATCTGCACTCGTCTTTTTCGTGTTGGTTTATTTGTGTACGGTTTTGAGAAAAGTGCGTCATGAAGGACGTGGTAACTATGAGCTAATAGAATAGCTGCCTGCAAAAAAGACGAGAGGTCCAGCGAAGTATGATGTGACCCGTGCAGGAAAGGTTTCAGCTTGGGAGTGTGGGGAGGCGGGATGCCACTATTTACATATTATGAGGAGAGGCCATCGACCGAGTGAAGAAATCTTTGCAGCGTCAGTGTCCCCCGCTGTCCTCCTGTTGTCTCCTATCACCAGCCTTTGTTTCTGGTCAGGATCACCCCTCCCCTTGCTGCCTCATCATTACTGGTCCGGGGAGAGGTGGTGTGGAGTGGGGGCTTCCCTTTTGGGTTCCTGAGAGCTCCAAGCTGAATTTTCTGTCCCTCGTATCATACTGTCTCCGCATCGGCAGCCTACTTCCGGTTCAGGGCCCAGTACAGTATCCCTGACACCAGAGCTGTGTGTGCATGTTATGTGCAGGTCATGGTTGTGTTATGGGGCAGGGCTGTGCATGCACTAGGTATGCGCAGGTGAGTGTTGAAGCACACTAGCACTGTGTGCAGTGTTTAAACAGTTTGTTAAGTACCCTATCAGAACTGTATAGGCACAGGGCATGGGCAAGCGAGGGTTGACGTGCATTGATACACTATGTGCACAGGTGGCACGCAGATCCTGGTTCTTGTATCCTGGCAGAGCTGTGCACCCATTGGATATGTATATATCAGGGTTTACGCAAATGACAAATAATAAAATGCTAAGAAAACTTCCTATAATAAAACACTGGATGCATTAAGGTTTTAGTTTCTGATAATAAAAACGAAATGTGACATAAAAAGAAAAAGAGATTAAGGTAATGTTTAGGACTAGGTAGCAAGAGGCTTCTGAGTCCAGTGAGGTTACTGTGGATTGATAGACTTCTCTAGTGTGACATATGTTGCCTTTGTGGGAAATGAGGCCTCTTTGTTGGGGGTGAAAGGCTTTTCAATGGGAAAGTAGCAGCCTTTCTGCAAAAAATGAGAGACTGAGATATGGGAAGTGAGAGGCTGTTCTTTGCTCCGCCTGTGAGAGGGGTGCTACCTTACTTATTTTTATGCTGCACTTAGCTGAAGCTCAAGAGAGGCCTGCACTGCAGTGGATGAATGAAACACAAGAAATCCCTCGCTGACCACCTTCGTCTCTCACCAGTCCTCACCACAGACCTTGCCTGTCCTCATCCATTTACCCTTTCCTCCCCCGACCAGGGCTACTTTCTGATCTGTTAGGTTTCCATAAGTGACCTCTCTGAGGCTTACCTGAGGGGCTAGGGGTGGTAGTGTTTGTGTACCTCATATTGTGGCAGTTTTGGATGGCCTATTGCCATTTTAAGCATGACAATGAGCTGTTTAGCTTTGTGTTGTTCGGACTAACACTCTGTCTCAATGGGTACTGCTCACCTTTGCAGCGACATTTTAGGTTGTGTACCAGAACCCCACCAGCCCTGGCTGGTGGAGGCACTTCATCAATGGGAAACTAACCAGCCCTCTTTTTCTCCTTCTCCACCCTCTCCCTGGCTCTCTGCCCCCGTTGTTCCATCCTCTTAACTCGCCTTCTCCCCAGTGACTCTCTACCTGTCCCCGCCTCACCGCCTGCTGTCCTATCCCCTTCTCGCTTCACCTCTGTCTCATGCCTCTGTCCTCCCATTTGCCTGCTATGCACGTTCAATACACCACATCACTTTCTAGCTCTAGGTCTCATCTGCCAGCCACTCCATCAGCGTGTCTGGTTGCAGTTTTTTTTTACTGTTCTAGTGCACGTTTTTTGGAATTCTATGGGTTTTCCTCTAATTGCAGACCTACCTGTACGTAGTAAACTTCCATTTGCTACATGCCTCTTGCTTTTGAAGCACGGTGTTTCAGCTGTTGGTGGCTCTGCAGAAACTCAGTTGAAGAGATGAGCACGCACGCGAGGTAGTCGCCCAGGGAGCTGGAGTGAGAGGCGGCTCGCGCAATGTGTGGGGTGACCACTCAGACCCACGCAGGTGGGCAGCTGGAGGGCCCGGGGTACGGCCATGTCGCCTGCGCCGTGAAAGTTGTGCATGCACGTGCCGAGAATCACAGGGTTACCTCGAGAGATTCTGCAAAAGGGCTGGAAGCTCCTGAGCACAGCAGCTCTACAGAGAAGCCGCAGAGGTAGGACAGATTGCAACATTAGCATGTCTGGGGGGTTGGAATCTTTATTAGACTTTTATTACCTTACTCTAGTGAAGTTTTTCAGTGCTTCTTTCACATTAACCTAAAATTGTACTATAGCAAACAAGGTTTAATTTGGGAATTTTACTCTGGTTTCCGTGTCAAAATGGCTCACCCGTCTATATTAGAATGATTATTTTACATGTTTTGTCCCGTCACTCAAAGACAAAGGCCACAAGGCTCCAGTGAGTAGACCAGATAAGGCAGTCCTACCCTACAGAACTTTGTTTTTTCTTAGCTATATTTACTGAATCTCCACCCATCTGATCGTTTTATGAATCCAAGGGATTGGTTCAGTGGCGCAAATCCAAGAAGCCATCTCAAAGTCCCCGGGTTCTGGTTGTTTGTTGTTGATGACACTGACACATCCCTGCAAACCCATCACGGCCCCATTTGTCGTAAATACAATCCCACGGCCTGCTTTCGCCTCCCCTTCCTTCTATGTGTTTTATACCAGCATCACAAGTCCTGTGTTCAGGAGCGAAGCTATTAATGTGCGGCAGGTTCAGTGGCACCGGTGCTGAGACTGTCCTTTTTTTGCACCAGGGTCCCACTAGTTTGTGTTTTTACCCACGCCTTTGACCCTGCACCCACTCCCACCCCCACACTTCCTGTACTTTTTAATGCACTTCGACCTTTGATTACATGGTAAGCGCATCCTTCGTCACATGGCTTCTCAGCGCTAGCACATCCCGCTGGTCTGCTCTCCCACGAAGCAGGCGCGTCCCTGCATGTTTATCAATCCCCGGAGGCGGTGCATGTGAGAGCCGGGATGATCTGGAAACAACTCACACCTGCAGTGTGAGAGACAGTGTGTATTAGAGACAGCAGTGTGTGTAAGAAAGACAGCAGTGTGCAAGAAACAGCAGTGTGTGTGAGAAAGACAGCAGTGGGTGTTTTCAAGGCAGAGTCAGCAGTGTGAGAGAGACAGCAGTGTGAGACCTTTTATTTATGTTTTGGTTTTTGAAACATAAATAAAACGAATTATTTGCAATGTCAATAGCACAAACTTGCGTAAATACGTGACCTATTGCATTGAAAATGTAATAGGTCTCGCATTTGCGAGAGATTACACTATTGCCATTGTAAATGACAATGCCATTTATTTATCTGTTTTCAAAACCAACACATAAATGAAAAGTTTGTCATTTACAATGCCAATAGCTCAAACTTTTGCAAAGGCGAAGCCGTTGCATTGTAAATGCTTGTTTAAAAACGTTCCGACAGCCTTCGTTTCCCCCTTTCAACCCTCACGCTAGGGTTAAGTTTTGGAGTGTGGGAAGGTGTTGCCACAGCTGTTGGCGGGGTTCACAGGAGGGAATAGGGGCGCCGCAGTTTTGGGAGGAGGAAGTGCATGCGAAGTACAGGGGTGTTATCCTGTCCTTCCATTGTTGGTGTCTGGGTGCCCTCCCTTTCTTCATTATTCACTGGTGCTCCGGAGAAGGCCTCCTCCCTGGGGGATGTGAGTGAGCTGCGAAGAGGGTCATTGAAAGAGGTGTTGAAGGACGGGGAGATGGGTTTTGGGCAAAGGCATTCCACTCTTGCTGCATAATGGACAACTCACTGACCCCCGAGGACATGCTCTGACCCAGGATCGGGCCGGAATACACAGCTCTGCTGGGGCACCTCAGTCCTCACACTGATATATCACCCCGGTACCGTTCCAGTACTTAGACTCGCATACAGCTCTCCAATGCCCGCAGGCCTAACCTGCCGACTCCGGATATTGCAGTAATGGGGCATTCAAGCACCTCTGCCAGTGCACTGCATTCCTGACAAACAGAAGCTGCTATTTCTGGACTGTGACAGTTAATAACTACAAAAACATGACCTCAATGGCTGTAGGAGGCAGAGGGGACCGGGTTATATAAATGTATTTTATTGGTCACAGGTTTGTACTAGTATTTTCCCGTTTTTATATATAAATACAGATAAAGGAAAACTTGTTTTCCGTCTGCATTTGTATGTAAAAAACCGTTTAAACGGAAAACCTAATCATAACGTGAAAGGGGGCCTTATTTACAAGGTAGCGTTAAGCCACGATAAGTGGCTTAACTCTGCCTTGTAAATAAGGCAATGCCCCTATTGTCAATACAACATTGTAAACAGTGACGCTGTGGCAGCGATAGGGGTTTGCTCCTATATCTCTTATCAAATTAAATAAGCATGGCAAAAAGTACGTCAGATATATCCACACGTTTAAATTTAAGTAAGGGGCCATGTGGTTAATGATGAAAGCAACAAAATGTGTCAGCTTAGACAGTTGGCAGCCATGATGAGCTCATCATTTTCATGCATAGTTAGGAACTTCCCACTTTCTATTACAGATAACATACTGAATGCAGGCCATGAAGCAGACATAAATATGTGGGAAATGTTGGTTCTGTCGTGTATAGAATGGATTATAATGAATTATAATAGCCAAAATCAACAGTACTCAAACCGTTCAGTAATAATCAATGAAAAGGGAAAATAGAAGACAAAAGAAATGAATCAAAAATATACCCGACGGTCCCAACATTTCTCACATTTTTTTACACCCAGGTTCTGAGGGGCACTGGGTCACCCCATTATACTAGATGCATGAAGCAGACATAGGCTAACTAAAATGGAGACTATCACAGATGTAAAGGCAGAGTGAGGCCTAATTCTATACATCAAAAAACATCTCTTTTGTAGAGCATTCATCCAGGACCTGGCACCTACAAATGAATCTGAAAACCTCCCTTCAATAAATTTGGAAATATTCCACAAGCCCATTGCACTTGAGGTCATGCAGTGCATCTCTAATGTGTTAAATGTTCTATTCCTTCAGAAAAGCTTTCATCCTACAGGAAACTAACTGAACATTGATTACTGATCTTTCAAGCATCCTTCTCTGCTGAATTTTTCTACCAAAAAAATTGAGTTTCCATGATGGATGTTTTCACAAGCTTGACCTTCAGCTTAAAATGATAATCAACTACTGTGATCGCATAGTACAATTAGACTCATAATAGATTAAATGATTCTCAAATATTGAATGCAATCTTCTCCAATGCCTTCTATGTCCACAAAACAGATGACAAGGACATAGGTTAAAATGTCAGTCCTCTATCATTAGTCATGACATTTTCGCACGTGTGAACCTGTCTCCTTCAAATCAATAACAGACCACCAAAGGTATGTCCTTTACATGCTTCTCAAGGCAGCTTTACCCATCTGGCCTAGATGATTGTTTTCCAAAATATTATAACACTTCTTGATTGACCCCACTTTCCATTTCTCTTCTACATATCAACTTTTATGTTTAACTCATGAGCAACATGGTGAAAATAAAACAAAGGTACCTCTTTACTGCAAACTGATGGCCAATTTTCACAAAGGAAATAAATTGCACAAGTCTTTTCTGTTTCTCCTCCACTAAACACCCACAAATTTGGCCCTCAAGTTCCTTTGCAAGTACCCCTACATTGACCTCTGATACATCTGATAAACTTTATTTTCCTGTTCAGGGCGAGGTAAACGAGACAAGAAATATGTATTACGATTATTTTTCCGTGGTGCCAATTTAACCACCGAACAATGGGGCATATTACCAAGCCTGGCGATATTAGATGATCGCCGCTTTAGCGGCCGTTTTCGGCCACTAAGCGTAGATAATTATATCGCCCTAGTAGCAAGCTGTTTCTTTTTTGAGTTTGAAAGCTTTATTAGAGAAGAATAGGTATTACAATAAGGTGACATCAGCAAATATGAGAAAAAATGGTATACGACGGGATAAAGTAAATAGAAGCAGCCAATATCACAATGAAAAACAAAGCATTTTGAATTATGGGGATGGGAGGAGGGGGGGGGAGGGGGGAGAGAGGAAAACACAAAACCTGGTATTATCATAGAAGATGGGTAAGCAAAAATAGGAAATATATGAAATGTCAATCAAAAAGTACAGTAAAAAACCATCATATTAGTAATTGCATGAATGAATAAAAGAAAAATGCAGTAAAGGAGATCAATATAAACTAAATAATTACAATATTGAGACTGAAAAACATCATGAAAAATTGCAGGCAAGAGTACATATGTTCAGGGGGGCTTGAAATTATCTGAAGAGAGTGGAGAGTAACTCTTTTTGGCGGATTGATCGAGGTATAGGGTAAGAGGTAGCCAGTAAAGTTCAACATTACGGGAGGGTTTGCAGGAGGAAGCAAAGGCAACATCAAGTCTGTGTGAATGACATACAAGATTCCACCAACAATTGAGAGACAATTTGTTCAAAGATTTCCAATTAGAGACGATATGTTGTAATGCCAGAGCCAGCATAAGGTCAAAAAGACCGCGAGAATGTGGGGGGAGATCTAAATCTTCTGAAAGGCTACCAAGAAATACCAAAGAGATGGAGAATTGAATAGAGACGCTGAAAATGCGAGAGAGGCGAGAGAATATCTGAGACCAGAAAATACGAGTTGAAGGACAGAAAAAGAAGAGGTGCAAAAGATCTGCAGAAGGGGCATTACAGGTCCAACAATTAGATACAGCATCTGGCTGAAAGCGAGAGATAGAAAGAGGAGAAAGGTATAGTCTGTGGTAAAAGAAAAATAGGGATTGAGTGAGAGAAGCAGTGCGGGAAGTCTTCAAGGATCGGGCCCATATTTTGTCCCAAAGAGAAGTCGGCCACGAAGAGTGTAAGTCTGTTTCCCAGGACAATTCTAATTTTGATTTGAGACGATCTGGATTGGGGGCTGAGAAGTACCGGTAAATGATGGAAGCTTTAGGAGTTGTAGAAAGGACAGTGAGTAGAGAAGAAGATGAGGCAGATAGGTCTTCAGAGGGGAGAGAGTAATAGCGATCTAGAATGGTTTCCATAAGGATAGGGAATTTCTTTGCAAAAGAAGGAGGGCAGTGGAATTGAGAGCGAAATGTAGGAAATGAGCAAGGGGATGATCCATCAAAAAGATGACGTATCCAAATGATACCCTTCGCTCTCCATGAGGGCCATGCAATAGGTCTGTTGTGAATTAATAGAAGTGAGTTGTACCATATAGGCAATAGAAGGAAGGATTCCTGCGTCACTGAGGTAGGTGAAACTAAAGGGCGTAGAAGAGAAGAAGTATGCTTGAATAAAAGGGGATTAAGGCATGGGGCCTTAGAGGTAAAACGAATTACTTCTTGGAAAGAGTACGGAAGCAGTAATTCCTGTTCAACAGAAAGCCAGAGGGGAGAAAAAGGGGAGGGTTCCTGAGATAACCAGCGGGAAGCCTGTCGGAGGGAAAAGGACTTATGATAGAGGCGAAAGTCTGGAAAGTTGGTACCACCATTAAGTTTAGATTTACGTAAGTTGAAAAGCGATATGCGGGCTTTTTTCTGCTTCCAAAGAAATTTGGACAACACAGAATCAATGCGACGAAAATATGAAGTTGGAATACGAAGTGGGAGCATGGATAACAAGTAAATCAGAATAGGGGCAATCATCATTCTGATGGAGTCAAGGCGGCCCTACCATGAAAGAAATAGTGGATTCCAAGAGGTGAGTAATGAGTCTATTCTAGATATGACTGCATTCATGTTGAGTTGAATAGAGGAAGAAATAGAGCTAGAAAAAAGAACACCGAGATATTTAATTTTTGTAGAATTCCAAGCAAAGCCAGTGGCCGTGAAAAAGTGGGGGAGACAAAATTTGGTTAAAGGAAGGATCTCTGTTTTGTCAGAGTTTATTTTGTAACCGGAGACCAAGGAGAATTTCTGAAATTCGTCTAATAAAGCGGGGACTGAGGTAGGCGGGTCAGAAATAAATAAAAGAATATCGTCAGCATATGCGGACAATTTAAGATGACGTTTACCGTACGGGAAGCCAGAGATGGATGGATTATTTCGTATGGAAGTAAGGAAGGGTTCAAGCGCCAAAATAAATAAGAGGGGTGACAAAGGACAGCCCTGACGAACTCCACGTTGAAGCGTGAATGGGGAAGTGAGGTGACCATTGACGAGAAAGGAGGCCTTGGGTGCAGAATATATCAAAGAAATATAAGATATAAATTTGGGATTAAAGCCGTGCCATTTTAAGGAGGCCATGAGAAAAGACCAGTCGACCCGGTCAAAGGCTTTCTCAGCATCTACGGAAATGGCTGCAAGGGGAATTGATAGTGAAGGGGCTTTACTTAAAACATTAAGGAAGAGTCTAGAATTGTCCGATGTTAAACGGCCTTTAACAAAGCCGCATTGTTCCTTCCCTATAAGATGTGGTAGGAGCGGGTCAAGGCGAAGAGCTAATAGTTTCGCAAAGAGTTTATAGTCAACATTAACTAGAGATATAGGTCGATAATTTTTACAGAACTTAGGGTCTCTACCATCTTTAGGGATAAGGCATATGGTAGCGTCTTGAAAGGAGCCTTGGGCTGATCCAGTAGAACAAAAAGACTGAAAGAGAGATAGGAGGTTGGGTAAAAGGAGGTCTGAAAAGTGTAGGTAAAATTCAACTGGGAAGCCGTCAGGTCCTGGAGTTTTCCCTTTAGTGAGGGAGGATAGAGCAGAGGATAGTTCCGAAATAGTAAGATCAGAATCAACGGCCGAAATATTAAGGTGGGAAATATCTGGTCGAGGTATGTTGTCAAAGTAAGATTGAATAAGCTCTGGGGTGGGAGGGTTTTCCGGAGTATATAAGGTCTCATAAAAAGAGTGGAATTGTTCCAAAATTTCTGTATCGGTATGAAGAAGCACATTAGAGGGGGAATAAATAGAATCAATATTAGTACGTTCTTTACGGGATTTTAAATAATTAGCTAACAATTTACCTGATTTATTTCGACCTCCATAATATCGCGCGCTGCTCCGGAGGAGAAAAGAGGAAGCAGAGTCTGTGGTAAGTTTGTTGAAGGCAATCTTAGCCTTAAGTAATTCTGGAGACATAATCTTAGCAGAGGAAGTATAGAATTGATGTTCCAGCGATTTAATATGTGCAAGGGTGACTTTACTTTTTTGAAGGAATTTTTTCTTCTTTTTAGAGACAAAATCAATAATAAAACCTCGGGCTGTGGCCTTGAAGGAATCCCAAAGAATATGAGGAGGGGTATCAGGTGTAGAATTAAGATGAAAAAATTCAGAAGCAAAAGAACGAAAAGAGGAGGAAAAAAGAGGATCAGTAAGAAGAGAGGGGTTGAAGCGCCAGCGAGAAAATTTAGGAGTGGGAGGAAGAAGATCAAAATCAGTAATAATAGGGGCATGATCAGAGATAACAATCGGTTCAATAGAAGAAGATATAAGGTGTTGAGAAAGAGATGAAGAGAGAAAGATATAGTCTAAGCGGGAGAAAGAAGCATGAGGAGGAGAGAAAAAAGAGAAATCCATAACGTCTGGGTGAGTGAGCCTCCATGAGTCTACAAGATGAGTTTGGGTAATAGTGTCAAGGAATTGCTTATGTGGTTTATGAGGAGAAAAACGAACAGAGGATCTACGGTCTAAAAATGGGTCAATGGTCTGGTTACAATCTCCACCTAATATAAAAGCATCATCTTTATATTGAATACATTTTGCTGTAATGGAGGGCCAAAAAGAGGAGTCAAAACATGTGGGACCGTAAACATTGAATATCGTAAGTGGGATATTGTTAATTATTAGTTTAGCTAAAACCCAGCGCCCCTCATCATCCTTTTCTTCGAGAACTACTTTACACTGGAGTCGCTTATGAATCAAAATGGCTACCCCATTCTTTTTTTGAGAAGCAGGAGAAAATAAAACGGTTCCAACCCATAAGCGCTTTAGCTTTAAAGATTCAATGTCAGATAGGTGAGTTTCTTGAATAAGGACGATATCTGGATTGTAAGAGGAAAGGTGGGATAGTACTCTTTGCCTTTTGATAGGGTGATTAAATCCTTTCACATTCCATGAAACAACTTTGAAGGTGAAAGCTTATTAAACTGATCTAAACCGAGAATTGCAAAAGCATACTGTACATGTAATAATTCAAACTGTAGAAAAATATTAACCATAAAACTCTTCAAAAAGGAAGAAGGAAGAACAGGTGGAAAAGGAAGAAGAAAAAGGAAAAGGGAGGAGGAGAGGGGCGGGAAAAAGGAAAGAAGGTCAGTGGGAAAGGAAGAAGGAAGAAAAGGGAGAATGCATAGAAGACAGTACAAATCCAAAAGGATGACTGTATTAAACATACCTGAAAGAGAAAAAATACACATAGGGAAGGTAGGGAGGTGGTGATGCTTTACAAGACGTACGGACCAGGATCAGGAGGAGAACCACATCGAGACCGCACAAAAGGAACATGGAATGGGACAAGGTGTTGAGAGGAGTATCCGATACATATCCGTCTGAGGAGGAGAAAAGGAAAAAATGTTAACATACAGAACATGTAAATGTAAAAGCAGAAGTCCAGAAAGTAGAAAAAGAAAGTAGAGGGATATCTAAGAGATGCCAGAAAAAGATAAAGGAGAAAAGATATACGAAAAGAGAGTGTAAGAACTGAGATGAGAAGTAAGGAGAATACATGAAGTCAAAGAAAAGCAATTAGGAGAACAAACATGTAGACAATAAAAGTCCAATTTCAGCCACTGGTCGAAGCAGAAGAGGAGGCGTCCATCCCTTCCTCACTGTGTAGAAGAAGAAAGTTCCGTAATTCTCCAGGTTCCTGAAATGACCAAGTCTTGTCTCGATAGGTGACTCTGAGAGTACAAGGATGAAACAAGCCATATCTTGCTCCCAGGGAGCGCAGAGAAGGACGCATAGCCAGAAATTCTTTACGTCTGGAGGCAGTGACGTTAGAGACATCCTGAGATAGATATACACGTTGACCTTGCCAAGACACTTGTTTTTTACTCCTCGCAGCTGAGAGAATCAATAAAAGATCTGTGTATTTCAGAAATAAAATGATGACTCCACGAGGTTTTGAGGAGGAGCCCGTTCTGGCGCCTAGTCTATGGGCTCTTTGTATACTAATGGAGGTGGAAGGTGGTAGGTCCAGAAGTTTCGGCAAGAAAGTGGTGAAGAAAGATACTGGATTATCCCCCTCAAGATTTTCCGGCAAATTGTAAATACGGAGGTTATTCCTCCTATTTCGATTTTCCAAATCCTCTGTATGCTTTTGGAGTGAGAGGACCGTTTTTTCTAAAGAGTCTATACGTTGTGTATTGGACTGAACGTCAGGAAGGTGCTGTCCAACAGTAGAAAGACGGGCATCCATATTTTCCCATTTATCCTTTAAAAGCTGCATATCTGTACTCGTTTTTTCAATAAATGGGCGCAGCGCGCGCAGTTCCTCTAGAATTTGGTCAGTGGAAGAATTTGAAGGATTGTCTTCTGGTGTAGGAGAATTTTGCTTAAGGCGTTTGCCCGCCGGAGCAGGTGGGGAAGACTTACTGGTGTTGGTATGAGCCAATGATGATTTTGGAGATGTCATTTTCGCAGATGCAGTGGCTCTATTTGTACCAGATGAAGAAGCTCCTGAAGTAATCCCCGATGGTGTAAAGACAAACTGAGGTTTGCGTAATCTGACCATAGAAAGAAATGAACGTGCCACAATGTAGTCTCAATTCCCTGAGAGACAACTAATGGTGCGTGTGAAATGTTCCAGCAGTATCTCCAAAGAGAGGGTGAAGCACCAAGACGTAACTAATTTGAAAAGGCGGCAGGGAATTAGAGTGAATAGATAGCGAGTACAAAAAGGAGGATGACTAAAATGGGAGCATATGGAGGGGCATCCTGAAGTAGTTGAGGCGCAGGAAAAATGAGCAGAAAGTCTCAGAGAACGTTGTTGTCATAGCGCCATGAGGAAGAAATTTAGGATAAAAAGTATTTCAGAGCATTGAGCATGGTAGGGTGTGAAAAACCAAGCTGTCAGGGGTGAAGCGCCGTAAAACTGCGTATTTGGACGTTTCCTCTAATGTGGAAGAGGAGAGAAAAAATGCAGTAAAAGAGTCTTGCACAATATAAATAATTCTCACCCCTGAAATGAAGTCGGCGTTTGAAAGGTCGTTGGTGTCCAGTGACACGTCGTGTGTTGACAGCTCCTGTCAGCAGAGGCTCCGAGGTTCGGAAGAGCTTCAAAATGGCGGCTCCGTGAGGGGCAGGGAATTCATCGCGGAGAGGGGCGAAAACGGCTCCACAGGCGGTGAAAAGCTGCTCCGCTGATTCCGTTAATGTTCCGCCAGCCAAATCCGGCGACGGCGCTCAGTAGCGGCCCCGTTTACATCGGGAAAGACACGCCGTGAGGTGATCGATGCGGCGGAGCTCCGTACCTAGCCGGCCATCTTGCGCGGCATCCAAGCCACGCCCCTCAGCAAGCTGTTTCTAACTGATGTTAGCGACAGCTTTGAGGCAATAGCGAGCGGTTTGGGGCCCGCTTTGCATGTCAACGATATTTATTGCTAATGACATGCAAAGTGGGAGTACCCAACCTGGTAGCGACTAAAAACAGTCGCTAACATCGTTATCGCCTATTATCAACGCAGGCGTAGAAATGGAAATATTCGCGCTAAGCGCGAATATCTCCAAAAGCTAACGCCTACTCAGACCAGTTCTTAGCCATTATATCCAACAGGAGGTGGATATTATGGCTAAGACCCTATTGGCGTTAATGCGTGAATATCGCTGTATTCTCAGCAATATTCATGCATTTCGCCTTCTATCGCCGGATATTTTATCGCTTTAGCAATAAACGTTGCTAATAGCACATTATCTCTGCGATGCTTGGCAATAAAAAAAACCTCGCTAAGCCCATTTAGCGATAAATATTGTTAGTTGTTGGTAATATGCCCCTATATTCTTGCAATTTGGAACTTTACTGATGAGCTCTCTATGTAGAAGACGGTCTACAACCAAAGACAAAAAACAAGAGGTTTATGATCTGTCCTGGATACAAATTTGCGGTTTGGTGAAAAGAAGGCTTTTCCCACAGAAGTGAAGTTTATAAAGCTAGGCTGACTTGTTCCCCCAAACATTTGGCAAAGAACTAGACTTCAGAAGCTCCACTCCATGTTGATGCAGGAAAGAGACATGCGAGGGGGGCAGCATGCCCCCTTCCTTCGATACCCCACAAACAGTGGAAGGGAAGGAAGGCTTTCACATCAGCAAAGTCAGCGCTTGAAATCTCAATGCTCCAAAAAATGGGCAAGATGCTTTCTCCTCAAATAGCGCTCAGGTCTAAGGATGCATTATGGGGAGTTTTCAAATCTGTGTCAAGGTTACAAACTAAGCACCACAGTAAGCTGCATAAAATGGTTTAATGAGTGAATCAAGACAAAGCCTTCGGCAAGAACCATCGCCTCCGGGCAATCGACACAGAATTATAAAAAAGAAATTCTGCTCAAGGAAGGCAGCAGGACATCCGATGTTCAATGCAATGCAATGTAATTTAATACATAATAGAGACACTATATAACAGTTACACAGGCAACAGCCCATACACTAACACGGGAACATACAAGCACACACATACATCCCACTGACACACACCTATGTAAATATTCGCACTATAAACACACATGTAGCACATATTAAACACATTGATTTCCATTAAAGGAAGGCAAAGATTATTTTAAAACACTCCAAGAAGGTTTTTAGCACCTTACCATAAAGGTATCTTTTATGTTATGGATTATGCTATGGCATCTTGTGTGTGAGACACTTGCGATGTGAAGTGTTGTTCTTAATGATTGCTGGTTACATTCTGAACTGTTAATGTTATTTGATATTTGAATATCATATTTCTCCCTGATGAAGGCTGCAGCATGCATGAGTGTTTCGAAGGGTGTGATTTGGAAGAGGTAGCTAAAAGGCAATTACTGTGTAGCTGTGTGTGATGTTCTGCGCTCTTCTCTGCATTATGTACAAGACTGCCACATAAATACATATATCTGTCAAGAAAAATGAGGAAAAGATGAATAAACACACTTTTCAATGTAACTCATCCAAGGCAAGTTTTATGACTCTTAGGGGCATATTATCAAGACTTGGCGATAAAATTATCGCCGCTTGATCGGCAGAAAACGGCCGATAAAGTGGCGATAATGGGCTTGATAATATGCTCTATGGAATTCCAATCGAAGCTCATGTTAAATGTCCTTCACATCTAACATGAGCTTCGATTGGAATTCCATAGAGCATATTATGAAGCCCATTATCGCCACTTTATCGGCAGCTTCCTGTCGATAAAGCGGCGCTAATTTTATCGCCGAGTCTTGATAATATGCCCTTTGTTTTGTATGATCTGATCTGATGTTCATCTTGGCCAGGAGTGACTCAATTATTAACCTACCAATTCTGGTCTTGATATATTTGGTGGAGCAAGCATGAGATTATCATCATTCCCATCAAAAGCTTGATATGTGTCTAACTGTCCTCCAAAGTTGGGAGGAAGATGGTGCCAAAATGAATTAGGAGCAAAAGAGAGGAAGAATTAAGAAGGTAATCAGACAGTAACCAGTGACATTCACAGAATACCCTGTTAGGTGTGTCAATGTTCACATCCTATTAGAGGCCAGTTACCTGCACGCTGGCAATAATTCTAACAAAACAGGAGTGGTAGACTGCTTTCTCGAGCTATTATTGAGTTATAGTTTGTTTACTGGAACTCCAAAGCGCCACTGCTGATGAGATATCTGAGTTAAAAAAGATGAGTCCTGAGAGGGTGAATAAATCATAGCAAGAGTGTTTTGAGTATGCTATAGGATAGTGGTATGTAAAGGCAGTTCACAGTGGTAGAGAGACATGTGTGAGTCCTTGGTGGGTGATAAAATCATAGCAGTATTTGGAACGGCAGGGTGTAGCTTTCCCTATTATAGATCTCGTCCGACTCCCTGGAAGACGATGAAAAAGTTCGATTCTTGGTTGATGACAAAATTCAGTGAGTCATCAGCAGTGCTCTTCTGGCCATTTTCTCATTCTTGAATTTCCCAGGGCACTGCATTCCAAAGGACTGGATAGGTTACCATTATCTAAACCTGAAAGTTCCCATTGCTTCTTTCTAGCCAAACATCCTGCCAGTGCACTGCCTCATCTGATAGGCAGATTTCTCCTCAGACTCCAAACTTCACCCATGGCACCCAACTTGTTTCTGTTGTACAATAACAAGCAATCTGTAAATAGACAGAACTCTCAAGCTCTCAACGTTCAATGTTGAGTGGCATATTCATTTAAGGAATTTCTTTGTACTCTCACCATAGTAGCCCTGAATTTATAATACAACAAACAGTACTTCAAGGACCAAAATGAAGAGGAGAAACCTGGACTGGATAAACTACTCCCATGCAGACCTGAGAAACCTGACAGCTCCAAATCTGATGCTGCCTCACACATGCACGCAAAGGTGCATTGAACATTGAACTCATTTGCTATCCAAGCAAGAGCCTGGAGCAAAAACACACTTGGCCTTCTAGCAAGAGCAAAAATAGATGCTCAGAATAGGAATGAGGAAGTTTAGGATGCCGTCTGTCTTCATTATTCTGTGACTCACAATTTGTTTTTCTGTACTAGAATAACAAGCAACCTGTAAAACGGCAGAGCTCTCTTTGTTTTCCTGAATTCATAACGAGATAAACAGTAATACACATACCAGAATGGAAAGAAAATCATGGACTGGATGAACTGCTCTCGTTAGACCTGAGAAACGAGAGCTCTAAATATGATGTTGCCTCACATATGCATGGAGATCCAAGTTGAAAATGTAACTGAAGGGTGAACTGAGCAAGAGTTTAAGCAGGAAATCCACTTGACCTCTCCAGAGGTCAGCCAATCAATCAATCAGCTAATGTTTGTAAAGCGCTGCTTATCACCCCAGGGAGTATCCAGGTGCTGAGCATTTTGGTCGAAGAGCCAGTTCTTGAGTTCTCTCCTGAAGTGGATGGGCGAAGGTGCAGTGCGTAGGTGGAGAGCGAGGGAGTACCATGTTTTGCCAGCGAGGTGACAAAACGAGCGTCCTCTGATGTGGTTGCGGTGGATGCGTGGTGCAGTCTGTCCAAGAGCTGGGTGTGCTGGGCACCTGTTCCTGGTGGGTTAGTGGAAGGTCAGGCGGTGGTTCATGTAGTGTGGTCTGATGTTGTGGATGGATAACGGTGGGACCAATTTTCTGGATAACTCCATGGGCCAGACATATTGCCTTGAAACGTATTCTGGATTGGACGGGGAGCCAGTGAAGTGTATTCAGTGCAGAACACGCACACTGCCTTTGAGGGATCTGGAGGAGTAGGCGGGCTGCCCAATTCTAGATTACCCAGGAACATTAGCTCTATCTTATCCCCATTTAGCTTAAGGAGAGATAGTTCCATCCATTCGGCTACCGCCTCTAGACAATTGCCCAGTGCGCAAGATGAACCTTCTGGGTGGTTTAATGAAACCACCAGTTGGGTATCATCTGCGTAGGTGATAATTTAGATGCCGAACGGAAGTACTATCTCAGCTAATGGGGCCTTGTATATGTAGGTCAGAAGTTTGGATTGGCATCTCTTGTGGATAGGGAGCCAGTGGAGGTCCCTGAGATGTTGGGCGATGTGCATTCTCTTGGGTAGGTTGAGGATCAGCCTGGCTGCTGAGTTATGGAACATCTGGAGTATTTGCAATAGTTTGGAGTTTTTGCCAGCATAGAGATTGTTGCCGCTGTCAAGTCGGCTGGTGAGGAGGTCTCTGTCACTGTTTTGCTGGTGGGGAACCATCTAAAGATTTTTCGGAGCATGCAGTTTGTGCTTTGTACAGGCTGATGCGACAGAGTTGACCTGGCATCTCAAGGTAAGTTTGGTGTCCAGTATGAGGTCGAGGTTGCAAGCATGGTCTTTTGGTGTGGGGGTTGGTCCGAGCTCCAGTGGCCACCAGAAGTCATTCCAGAGGGTGGTGCGTCTGCTGAAGATGAGGAATTCCATCTTGTGTGTGTTCAGCTTGAGGCAATTGACTTTCATCCATCTGACTAGGTTTCTCATACAGTTGTTGAAGTTGGCCTTAGTCTAGGTGGGATTCGCTGTGAGTGAGAGGATGAGTTGGTTGTCTTTGGCGTAGGAGATGATGCTGAATGAATGAATGAATGAAATAAGGTTTCCATAGCGCGTAATTACCCTGAGGCCCCGTAGTGATTATGAGCAGACAGGCAGATGTGCAGCAGGATTTTTATGTAGCGCTAAAGAGGTGAGTTTTATGCAGTTTACTGAAAATTATGCAGATTAGGTTCCCTAGGGAGAGTAAGGGGAAGAGAGTTCCAAAGATTGGAAGCATTCAGTGAGAAGGAGCGACCGCCCTATCTGGATCGGCGTACTATCCTAGTAGTAGCAAGGAAAGTGTTGCTGGAGCGAAGACTCCTGGATGGTGAGTAGGGAACCACCATAGGATGGATAACGGCGGAACCAATTTTCCGGATAGCTCCATGTGCCAGACATATTGCCTTGAAACGTATTCTGGATTGGACGGGGAGCCAGTGAAGTGTATTCAGTGCAAAACGCGCACACTGCCTTTGAGGGATCTGGAGGAGTAGGCGGGCTGCACAATTCTAGATTACTTGGAGTTTTTACATTTTAGCCAAGGGGGCGCCCAGATATAGGGCGCTCCCATAATCTAGTCGCGAGAGGATAAGGGCTAGCACCATTATCCTGCGTGCCTGAAAAGGAAGTAAAGGCAGTATTTTCCGTAGCATCCTCATCAGGCCAAAACAGGTGGCTGAGAGCTTGGTAGCTTGATGGCTGAAGCAAGGAGTGCTATCAAGCCATATGTCAAGACTCTGCTGCTTAGGGACAGGCAAATTGCCAAGACAGATTGACCAGGATAGTATTGCAGGGGGTGGAGAAGATTTGCCCAGGAACATTAGCTCTATCTTATCCCCATTTAGCTTAAGGAGAGATAGTTCCATCCATTCGGCTACCGCCTCTAGACAATTGCCCAGCGCGCAAGATGATCCTTCCGGGTGGTTTAATGAAACCACCAGTTGGGTATCATCTGCGTAGGTGATAATTTAGATGCCAAACGGAAGTACTATCTCAGCTAATGGGGCCTTGTATATGACGGTCAGAAGTTTGGATTGGCATCGCTTGTGGATAGGGAGCCAGTGGAGGTCCCTGAGATGTTGGGCGATGTGCATTCTCTTGGGTAGGTTGAGGATCAGCCTGGCTGCTGAGTTCTGGAACATCTGGAGTCTTTGCAATAGTTTGGAGTTTTTGCCAGCATAGAGATTGTTGCCGCTGTCAAGTCGGCTGGTGAGGAGGTCTCTGTCACTGTTTTTCTGGTGCTGGTGGGGAACCATCTAAAGATTTTTTCGGAGCATGCAGTTTGTGCTTTGTACAGGCTGATGCGACAGAGTTGACCTGGCATCTCAAGGTGAGTTTGGTGTCCAGTATGAGGTCGAGGTTGCAAGCATGGTCTTTTGGTGTGGGGGTTGGTCCGAGCTCCAGTGGCCACCAGAAGTCATTCCAGAGGGTGGTGCGTCTGCTGAAGATGAGGAATTCCATCTTGTGTGTGTTCAGCTTGAGGCAATTGACTTTCATCCATCTGACTAGGTTTCTCATACAGTTGTTGAAGTTGGCCTTAGTCTAGGTGGGATTCGCTGTGAGTGAGAGGATGAGTTGGTTGTCTTTGGCGTAGGAGATGATGCTGAATGAATGAATGAATGAAATAAGGTTTCCATAGCGCGTAACTACCCTGAGGCCCCGTAGTGATTATGAGCAGACAGGCAGATGTGCAGCAGGATTGTTATGTAGCGCTAAAGAGGTGAGTTTTATGCAGTTTACTGAAAATTATGCAGATTAGGTTCCCTAGGGAGAGTAAGGGGAAGAGAGTTCCAAAGATTGGAAGCATTCAGTGAGAAGGAGCGACCGCCCTATCTGGATCGGCGTACTATCCTAGTAGTAGCAAGGAAAGTGTTGCTGGAGCGAAGACTCCTGGAGGGTGAGTAGGGAACCACCATAGGATGGATAACGGCGGAACCAATTTTCCGGATAGCTCCATGTGCCAGACATATCGCCTTGAAACTTATTTTGGATTGGACGGGGAGCCAGTGAAGTGTATTCAATGCAGAACGCGCAGACTGCCTTTGAGGGATCTGGAGGAGTAGGCTGGCTGCGCAATTCTGGATTACTTGGAGTTTTTTGATTTTAGCCAAGGGGGCGCCCAGATATAGGGCGCTCCCATAATCTAGTCGCCAGAGGATAAGGGCTAGCACCATTATCTTGCGCGCCTGAAAAGGAAGTAAAGGCAATATTTTCCGTAGCATCCTCCTCAGGCCAAAACAGGTGTCTGAGAGCTTGGTAGCTTGATGGCTGAAGCAAAGAGAGCTATCAAGCCATATGCCATGACTCTTGATCTGCTGCTTAGGGACAGGCAAATTGCCAAGACAGATCGGCCAGGATAGTATCGCAGGGGGGTGGAGAAGATTTGCCCAGGAACATTAGCTCTGTCTTATCCCCATTTAGCTTAAGGAGAGATAGTTCCATCCATTCGGCTACCGCCTCTAGGCAATTGCCCAGCGCGCAAGATGAACCTTCCGGGTGGTTTAATGAAACCACCAGTCGGGTCTCATCTGCGTAGGTGATAATTTGGATGCCGAATGGAAGTACTATCTCAGCTAATGGGGCCATATAGGTGTTAAATAACGTGGGGCTCAGGGAAGAACCCTGAGGAACCACACAGCTAAGAGGCCAAGGATTAGATGATGCTGTATCCTCAATGACCTGGAAGAAACGGACCTCCAAAAAGGAATTGAACAAGGCCAGAGCCAAGTGCCTCACTCCCAGATTCTTTAGGCGCTCAAGCAGAATAGTACGGTCAACAGTGTCGAAAGTGACACTGAGATCCAGCAAAATAGTTGCTGCTGAGCCGCCCTGATCTACCAATCTCCTGGCTTCTTCCGTTACTGCCAATAAGGCAGTCTCTGTCCCATACTTTGGGCGATTCCATGTATTGGACTAGAGTGGAGTTAATGTGCTTCTCACCCAACTTACTCAGCCAGGGGAGAAGGGAGATGGGTCTGAAATTGGCCAGGTTAGAAGAATCTAAGTTTTTTTTTTTTTTTAAACAGCTCTGACCTGGGCACATTTCCAGATTAAGGGTACCCTTACCATGGTGATGAAGGTGTTTAAGACCTTCAAAATTGCTGGACAGATGACTTCTATAACTAGAGAGAGGCGTTGTGGAGGGGCTGGATCCATAGGTGAACCAGAGGTGACCCTAGAAATGAGTGTGTTTAGAATCGCCTCATCTAGCAATGGGAACTCAGGGGCTTTTGATGCTGAAAACTGTGGGACCACTCTGGTGGGGAGGAAAGGATTGGGATATTAAATGAATATTTTGATGAAAATATTTAGCCAGATTATCACAACGAGCTTGGGCATCTTCTGGATTAGGGATGCTAATGTTGGAGACCTGATGATGTCTGTGAGAGGGGCTATGTAGACGCTTAAGTGGGCAGGGCTGAGAAATGAGCCCTAGGGTACTCTACAGATAGTAGGCTTGGGGTGCGAGGTGAAGGCAGACTCTCTGGGTGCCTGGTCTGAGGAAGGACACTATTCATCCGAGTGTGTCACTTGCGATTCCGAATTGGCAAAGTCTTTGGTTAAGCGTGTGGTCTGACACCATGTCGAAGGCAGTGGACAGGTCAAG
The DNA here is from genome assembly GCF_964263255.1 of Lissotriton vulgaris. Classification (NCBI taxonomy): domain Eukaryota; kingdom Metazoa; phylum Chordata; class Amphibia; order Caudata; family Salamandridae; genus Lissotriton; species Lissotriton vulgaris. Next base: position 1,151,694,184 of record NC_141697.1, on the reverse strand, counting down.
GAAGAAGAGGGCGGTGGTTTTGCCTCTGTCTAGTGGGGCTCAGATGTTGTCTGTTGCTGTGATGAGGGCTGTGTTGGTGCTGAGATTGGCCCTGAAGCCTGATTGGGATGGGTCCAGTACATCATTGCTTTCCAGGCGTTCTGTGAGTTGGATATTGATGGCCTTTTCCAGGACTTTGATGGGGAACGGGAGGAGGGAGATTGGGTGGTAGTTCTGAAGGTCTTTAGTGTCAGCTGATGGTTTCATAGGAAGGGGTCAGACCTCCATGTGTTTCCATGCATAAAGTAAAGAAGTTGTGCCTATGGAGGTGTTGATGATGGTGGTGAGTAAGTGGCTGATTTTGTTGCTTCCAAGGTTGAACAAACGGTGGGGGCAGGGGTCAGTGTGTGGCCCTGAGTGGATGGATTTCATCAGGGTGGTTGTTACTGGTGTGCTGAGTAGTTCCCAAGAGGTGATTGTGTGGTTGGTGGTTGTGCCGATGGGTTGCAGAGGGTGTCAGAGTGTTGGGGTATGAAGTTCGTGTAGATGGTCACTATCTTGTTTTGGAAGTGGTCGGCGAGGGAGCCGCAGAGTTCTTGGTATGGCAGTATTGCGTTTTCTGTCTCTCTGGGGCTGAATAATTCTCTGAGGATTGTGAAGAGTTCCTTGGTTCATTTGGAACTGGTTTCGATGTGTTGTCTGAGGGCATCCTTTTTCATAGCTTTGAGCTGGTAGTGGTAGTTGTTGAGGATGGTTTTGTACTTGGCCTGGTTGATGGAGTTCTTGCTGATTCTCCATCTTCTTCCTCGTTGTTTGAATTTGTGTTTCACTGCGCTGAGTTCTGGAGTGTACCAGCTGGCTCGCTTGGTGGATCTATGCATCTTGGGAGGTTTGTATGGGGTGGCTTGATTGGCAGTGTTGGTGATCCAAGCATTAAAGTTTTCTACAGTTTGTTCCAGGCTTGCTGTAATGTTGGGCTGGGTGGTGCTGAGGACGCCAGTCCATTGCTGCTTGATTACTGTGGTCCAGCTGCAGAGGTGGGCTCTGTCTCAGATATGGATGGACTACTTGTGGCCAATGAGGGTGAAGTGTACGGCAGTGTGGTAAGTCCAGGTGACTTCTGATGTGTGGTTGTATTAATTCTGTCGCTGGAGGTAAAGCCGGAGTCCAGCGTGTGTCCTGCTCTGTGTGTGGGGTCAGTAAAGATCTGCTTGAAGCCAATGTTGTCAAGTCTTTCCAGGAGGTTGGTGGTGTTCGTGTCAGTAGGGTCATCTAGGCGGAAGGTGAGGTCCACTAGGAGGATGTAGTGTTTGAATTGGATGGCGAGGGGGGTGATTAGCTCTGCAATGGAGTGGCTGATGCCAGTTCGTGGTCCAAGTGTTCTGTAGCCGAGGGTGCCTCTGATGGTGGTTCTGGCATCAGCTTTGGAGCAGGAAGTTAATGTGTTTCATGATGGGTGTGTGAATGTCGATGGTGATGGATCAGGTGATGGATTCCTTGTGTACGATGGGGATGCCTCTGCCTTGTTTGTTGGTGCAGTCTCAGTGTTTTATTTTGTAGCTGGCAGGGGTTGGGATGGCGACGTTGGGAGCTGATGCTGGAGTGAGGTATGTCTCGGTGATGAAGGTGATGTCTGGAGCGTGGGTCTGGATGGTGTCCCAGACCTTGCTGGCATGTTTCCAGAATGGTCTGGCTTTGAACAAGAGGCAGTTGAGTGGAACCAGACTGTGCCGTCTGCAGTGGGTGTGATGTAGTTGGGCGGGTCATTGATTGTGTACAACCGGCAGTGGATGCAGGTGAATGGACCCTCTGTGGTGCATGGTGAGGCGATGCAGCAGTTGTAGTCACATGATGAGTCCCGGGCTTGGAGCTCTGTGGTTCGAGTACCTGTGTGATAATGAATGGGCCAGGATTCATGGCACTGTGCGCAGTCCAGGCATGGACGCGAGCACACAGGCTTGCCTTTGGCACACCTTTGGCGTCCTGGTGGTGCGCCCGTGCTGCAGACAGGTACAAAAGGAGAGCTGCAAGGAAAGAAAGCTGTTCAGGCTGGCATCTTTCTCTTCATTAGCATATTATTGAAGCTTGCTTTAGGTGTGATCAATGGGGCACAGGAGCAACAGAAACAACAGAAACAACTGCATGCTCTCATGGTCTCTGAGACACATGGTAACCCAGGTGCCTTTGAGTATGATGATGAGATGAGGGGGAAGAAAATCAAGTTCTATAAAGGAGAATGAATTGCAACCGCTGAAGGAAGATCCTAAGCATTTATACTCCTTCATCCCCATGACAAAGACACTGGGAAGTAATGCTTTTCAATATACTACATGTATTAAGACAATGATCTGATTAAAGAGTATGATATAATGCACAGGGAAATCGCCATAGTCAGAAGTATATGACTGAAGGCAAAGACTGAAGTGAACTGTGCTATGAAGGGACAATGTTGTTATGGAAAAATGTTTTCAGACATTGCAGCTTTTAATTCAAAGATCAGCGGGCAGCACTCCATTCCCACTCACTTTGCATTAGTGGCCTTTAAGAATGCCTACCAATGCTGATGCCTCAAGTATTCATAACCCAAGATCATGTTCCCAATCCTCCCTGACGAGACCACCCTATGGAAGAAGGGTCTAGGGACTAGGACACAGGGAAAGAAATTACACCAGAAAAATACCAGAGAAAAAAGGCGAGTATTTTGGCTGCGGATAGATTAAACCCTGAAAGAATCCTGAGGTAGCGGTCTGTAGTACAATATTGACAGACTGTATGAAACTGGATAATAGCTTAGATATACCCTGGCTAAGGTATGTCAAAACAAGTTTTGCTAAATTGGGTGTCCCAGAATAATATACAAACCCGACACAATGTATCATCTGCCACTATTAAGTCACTCTTTCAGCAAAGTCATGAGCTGGCAGGCCCTATATATAATCTGACTAGTCACCCAAAGCCTTTATTTCAGCCTCAAAGAGAACCTGCTCTTTATTTGCAAATTGATTTAAATGAAAGGCAGAAATTTATGTTGACTAGGCTGCATGTAAAAACTGTACATTTTTTTTGTTGCCTTTCCCACTCAAGGTTCCTGGCTTGCATCACTCCCGGTCTGTCCCTCCGAATGAGTTTTAAGGACGGCAAGCCGATAACAACAACAATACCCTTTATACTGTACGAAACAGAAACTACCTTTGATGGCTCTAAGTTCAAAGAAGGCGCTGTATATTTTGTCAATGGCATGCAGGTGTAATTGAGGTCGGAAGGATGAATGCCTGAAATTGCACCACCGGCAATAAAGTGTACAATTAGCAGATTATTTACAAAGCATAAGACACATTTACCACCAAATTATCTTAATGGGATCTCAGGCCATGACTTTACAGCATCCATGCAGGAGTCTGAAACAGATGCGGAAACCCAATGAAATTAAACATGTTTTCAACATGTGCTGTCTGGGTTAAACCTGCAGTGTCTGGCTTCACACATTGCAAACACAAGGCTTCGAAGCCCCCTGGCCTAAAAGCCCTCCGCTGGCTCTGCGAGTGCAGAGAGAGTAGCCCTTGCTGAGAGAGCGCTTGAGGAGTTTTCAGTGTGGGTGGGCGGTAGCTTTTGTATTCATTCACAGGTCAGATCTCCTCGTATCTGAATCACCTATTCAGTTGCTAAAGTAGAGGTGAGGGGGCGAGAAAAGGAAGGGAGAGGGGGAAGGAAGACATAGAATAGGAATGGAACAAGATCAACAACCTGCTTTCGAAGGGAAATATGGACAACTAGCAGCAACGAAAACGAATCCGAGTCCAGCCAGATCCTGATCAAGAATCCATGCTGATCAACATCAGGGAGGGCAGAGGCATGGGAATACCAAATGCCTTGCACTCGACCTTTTCACTTCTCCAGTAAAATTATTTTTGTTTGTTCTTCTCTATTCTCTGCAGTTGATAATGTTTTTTTATTATAATGCAGAATGCCGTAGTTTGCTGTTTTTGACTGTTAACAGCTAACTAGATCTTCCATTCCCTAATTTAATAGTACTCAGTTTGTTGACATGGGGCCCGATTCACAGAATGAACTTAAGACTCAATCCTAAACGTATTACTATTTTGGCATTCACAGAATGAACTTACTACTTTTGGTATTCACAGAAGGAATTTACTACTTTTGGTATTCACAGAAGTTAGGATTTTGTCTTAAGTCTGTCTTAAGTCTGTCTTAAGTCTATCTTAAGTTTGTCTTAAGTCTGTCTTAAGTTTGTCTTAAGTCTGTCTTAAGTTTGTCTTAAGTTTGTCTTAAGACAAAATCCTAACTTCTGTGAATACCAAAAGTAGTAAGTGCATTCTGTGAATACCAAAATAGTAGTAAGTTTAGGATTGAGTCTTAAATTCATTCTGTGAATCGGGCCCATTGCAAAGGTGTGTAAAGGTGAGTTGGCTATGCCAACACTTTCACTTTTGACCTGCAGACCACACAACAGATGCCAGCAATGAGCACCTAGCTCACTAAGTCATCTTGGTGGTAAGGGCCTTGTCAATGTAGGGGCTGCATGCATTTTTCACTAGCCCTTTGACTCCACCCTCTCATGCTTAGGTAGAGGTGGGCAAGCTAACAGATTAACAGAGCCTAGAGCCTGTGCACGAGCTGAGCCCTGAAAATATGTGCCATGTAAATCATACAACAAACATCAGGTAAAATATGCTAAAATCTCTTCAACATTAAAAAAGTGTATTTCTTTACATGTGAAAGGTTTATCTTTATTACATCACATTAAAGCACTGCGCTGAGTAGTGCTTATTAAAAGTACGTTTTAGAACATTAACTAAAGATCATTCCTGCCCCCAATCTGCTGACAGTGCAATTAGTGAACTAAAAGACAGGACAGTTTTCATGTCAACTGTGTATGGCCCAGATTGTCATAGACAGAAGTAACATTAAAGTTTATTAAATCAAAACACAGTAAGGTTTTTGTACAGCTCGTCTGTTGAACCCTCGTCTTTGAATGTGCCATCATATGTGATACTGAATAAAACAGATGAGCAGTAAAATAAAATATTTGCCTAAGATCACACAATGTGGTTAAGGCAAAAGCTGCGATTAATCAAGGGTTTTTGCTTTCACTTTGAACAAATCAGCCACTAAATGAGTATCTATTTGTCTCTCATTTTGACCTCACATTGTAATGCTTTGTGCATTAAATTAGAGCGAGGATGGCAAGCAGACGCCATATGAAAGCTCAGCTGGTTGTGGGCTTGACTGAGGTTCCAATGGGACCTCGAACTGAGCCAGCCTGACTTCAGTTACTTAGTGGCAGTAAAACCGGGAGGTTGTCGAGAAACAGATCAGAAAGATTGACCTCCTTAAACATCAGTTCAGAGACAAGCAGAATCATGTAATCCTATCAAATTATTTACACTAATTGTCCTCCCCCGTCTCTACCCCACCGCATCCCTCTACCCCACAGCTTTCCAAACTGTGTGGCGCGACACATTACTGTGTTGCGCCCCATATGTAGGTGTGCCGCGCAATGCGTCTGACGTCTGCCGGCTTTTAGAAGGTGTGACAGAACAGAGCCCAATTAACACCAATTAACACGCACTAGTTCTTTAAAGACCTGTGAAGTGCTTGTGTGCGGCTGTGAGTGGGCCCGGGATGCCACACACAACGGGGGGGGAGTGGGGGGGGGGGGGGGCAGCTCAATCAAGATCGAACAGTGCCAAAAAAGAGCAGCGAAAAGCTTTCTCCACTGCAGCGACGCTAGGCTTAGCATATTTTACCTGCTATTGTAGTTTCTTTTTGACAGGTGCAAATATAGCCTCCTGGATTACCAATGTAAAATCTGGTTACATCGAGATGTTCAGATCTTGAGGCGTCAGTGCTCCATTTTCTCTGGTTATATGCAGGGTGATATCTTTATCTCTTTAATTCAGGCGGCAGTCTGCAAGTATTGGTTGTTGCTTTACCTTGGCACAGGAGTTTGTGCTAACATTCTGTGGACTTTTTCAGTAATGAAAATAACGGAGAAATTCCTTCTGAACAAGTCCAGTAGGAGAATTTCAACACGTTTCAACCTCCCACATATTGGTAGACTCTGGCAGCCCTAAAAGGGGAATATATTTCACCTGGAGCATAACGACCATAGGGAATATAGTAATCCGAGTGCTATGGTGTGGGTGTGTGTGTGTGTGTGTGTGGTGTGTGTGTGTGGGATGCGTGTGTATGTGGGGGGGTGGGGTATGGGGGGGTTGTGTGTGTGGGGGGGTTGTGTGTGCGTGTGGGGTGGGTGTGTGTGTGTGTGTGGGGTGGTGTGTCTGTGGGGTGGTGTGTGTGGGGTTGTGTGTGCGGCCCAAACCCACCATAGGTGGTTCTGGCTCACTCGCTGCGCTTCCTCGTGTTACTGTGTCCCTGATTTTTTTTCACAAAAAGGTGTGTCACCAACATGAAAAGTTTGGAAAGCTGTGCTCTACCCTGTTGCCAACCCATTCACCCCCCTCCCCCTTGCTGTCCGCCGCCTCCTCCCACCAACACAGCATATCTTTCCTCCTTGAAAACCGCCCTCTATGCGCCCTCTGGCTCCCGCCAACCAACCCATTTCTCCTGCATACAAAACAGACACAAACACCCTTCATAAACGGCTTTATTTTGTTCCTCGACCCTGGAACCCTTGTTTACAATGTTTTCATGACAAACAAAAACATAAACAAATAAACATACAAGCTGTTTTTCATTCATCGGATCATGATAAAATGAGGGTGTGAAACTGTCCTACAGAGATGAGACCCTGGAAGCTGGGAATGGCCGTATGCGCAATGCATGGCTTTCTAACAAAACCATGAGCCAGTAGTCTTATTGTCTTCACCTGAATGTTCCAATTCATGTTCAATATAATTTACTATTCATATGATTTCTATCACAAAATCGTTTGTTTCTGGAGGAAAAAATATATTACTCAGCAATTCTCAGAAAGTTGAAAAAAAAGGCAACAGGTCTATTTTTTGCGATTCAGACCTGTCTTGTTGTAGTATGAGAGGTCAGTCAATTGACCTCTCATACAATAACGCAACATGAGGTGCATAAAAGTGCAAACAATTAATTGGCAGGCGTTTTAGTTTTGTAATAATTTTCTTTTGCCAGCCAATTTTTATTTCAAACTTCTTCAGATCAAGGCGCTGTAAATTATAGATGTTACTGTCACACATTACAACATTCTGTGACCCAGAAAATTTACTGAATTTTCAAAGTTTTATATGTACAAATTAATATAATGATGAGATCAGTAGAAATTACTTCATACTTTTTGGGCCCAATACGATCCCAGTCCATGCTCTGGGAACCGAATCTGAGAAGGGGCAATGAGAAACAACCAGAGCTTGAAGTAAAAAACACACCGGGAGCAAAATACAGTTCCCAAATTGCGACCAGTATTTTTGCCGCCAGTGTGGTGTTTTGCGAACCTACTCATGTACTAAGATGACGGATCACAAAATACCAATTCAATTCTCATGAATTTCAATGTGGTAGGTCACAAATTGTGGCCCACTATAGTCTATGATTGACAGCCGTCACAGGGATGGTGGTCTGCTGAGGTCATCAGACAACGATGTCTGTGACTGCTTTTAAATAAAGCAGTTTTTGTTAAATGCAACCTGTTTTCTTTAAAGGGTTGACAAATAATATGTACGTTTAAGTAACGTTTATTAAGAGCAGGCAGTGCCAGAGGAACACTGTTTACTCTTAATAGATGTTTTTGTTAACATTCAAAGGGGGAGAGGTCCCTTGTGTGGTCAGCAAAATATGAATGTTTTGCTACTGGATTTCTCTTGCAAAACATTACTACATCTCATTCCAAATTGGCACTTGACAGAGTGATGGCCCTTCTGTGGTATCCTGTTCCAGGACCATTGTACTTCAGCACTATACCGGCGACGAGGATGGGATGTTCAAGGACGTAAATGACGTGGAGTCTGTGGCAAGCACTTCAAAGTTGGGAACGTATAAAAGTAAAGGATCAGCGGGGAACTCATAAATTGTAAGGTGTTTTGGAAGTGTGGAATACAACTAACGGAACAAGAAGGAACAGTAGTCTGGCATTGCAGGGGGCTAGTATGTGTAGTAAGTTTTGTGCGGTGTGCCTGGAGACGAGCAGCAAGGTCCTTTCTCCCGGGCTATGAGAAAAATACTGAAGACGTTGCTGTGGGCAAGAAAACAAGGTCTGTCACTGTGTGAGACTAGGAAGCAGGCTACACATGGTATTCTCACTAGCAAGGCCGATTTCCTACAGAAAGCACGTAAAAGGTTATATATGCCGCCATTTTGTCAGGCTGGTTAATCCTATCAAGGTTTGCCTGTAGAACAATGTATTTTGCGCGTCAGCTTGCATGCCACCATCTTTGGCGTAGTCGATGGTTTGGTCCTGTGAGGCTGCGATGTAAATCGAAAGAGAATAAACGTGTAGTGTAGCTTTCATTTTGGAAATATGACGGCAGTCTTGGGACGGCTAATTTAGATCGTTATGAGTCGAAGTTTCCTCAATTGAGTCTCTTGTGCTGTGAAACGTTTTCTTGCCAGGGTGCGCCTGCTTGCCTGAGTGAAATGCAAATGTGCATATCAGTTAATCTGCAGGTTTAAAGGGTGATTTGGTGCTGGTTATAGCTTTCATTGATCAAATCACTCCCAAGCTTTGTGATGACAAAGATTTGGTTTATTGAGTGGTAGTGCAAAGAGTTAACAGCTGAGCTGTGAAGTGCTTGCTTTTAATTTTAATTGCATTTATACAGCCCATAGTACACCTAAAGAGGTGTTGAGGGGACAGTTATGCAAAAAAATGTTGTCCCATATTAACAAAATCACGTAAACCTGGGGCAGCTCCAAAAACGGACGCCTTCCCAGCGAAGGGCTAACGAGGAGAAATGTTTTCCTTACTCCTCGTTGTTTCCTGTTTCCATGTGTGCTGCATTCTGCACCTCACATAGAAAGAGGGAAATGCCTCCCTGGATTGCTTTTGTGAAGGAAGGTGCCCCTTCCTGTACAAAAACAATCCTGCCTATGCCGATGCTAAGCAGCAATTTGTCTGCCAGTGCAAGGGGAAAGGACAGGAATGCACCGTATTTCATAAATACGGCGCATTCCCACCATTTCAGATTGGCATAGGGCAGCACAGCAAGACAACTTGATGCCCTTTGTTTTAAGCTACACATTTGACTACACCCCCATGCTCAGTGACCTTTGGTTTGCTAAATACTGTTTAATATTATATCCATAGTGTAAAAATTTGCTGCGGAAAATGGGGGTGTTTATGGTTGTTGATGATGAGGGCTACCAGGTTCAAGAAATTTTTGTCAGAAGGGGTTCTTGATACCTAAACATGTATGAAAAGGGAGTGTCTGCATCAAAACGTAGGAAGACCTCTGGCTTAAGGTCTAGGCAGCAGAGGTTGACCACTTGAGGTGGGTTGTAGCCAACCTGCCAAGCCCGGCCCGAGTGATCCAAGACCAGGAGGACGTCCCCCGGTGACTGGGAACCAAAGTCCAGTGCCCAAAGACCCTACTTGACGACCCAGATGAGCCTGCAGCCTCAGAACCAGGGACCTCACCAACCGCGACCAGCTGAGGGTAAGCTTTTCCGGCACCAAGACACCCCTGCACCCGGCGCCCCACGGTCCCCTGTGCCTTCCTTTGGGGTACCTACCTCTGCTGAAATATCCCAACTTACCTCTCAAGGTGGTGGTTGCACCTGAAGAATCACCGTCCTCGAGTCTGCAGCCTTTGTTCCCTTTTTACCTTTCCCATTGGATAATATTGAGCGCCCAACTGCTCAAAAGCACCCTGCACCCAGCCGCCCTAGTGCCGCTAGAAGTGCAATAACTACCCTACTCTACTTCCCCACTTGCCCTGAGTAAGTGACCAGGAGCTCGGCTCCCACAGCCGCGTGGCCTGCTTGCTTGCAGTCACCAATCGAAGGCCCCCTACCCTCTATTGTATTCCATTGGGCCTACTCTCTCTGCACGCAGCTGCCCCAGTGCCACTTAGGGTGTACCTTTCCGACCCTGGGAGACCTCTGAGACTATGCCCAGAACCTTAACCTCACCAGTCGAGTACTCACCTGAAAGCTGATAACTCACTGTTCTTCCATAGGCTATCATGGACTGGTTTTCTCTGAAATTTCTTCTAACCCAAACCACATTAAGAGTATGTACCCCAAAAGTATGAAGATTTAGCCTACTGCTTTTCATTGGAAAACCACATCGCATATTTTACCACAGGGCAGAACATTTATGGGGCAGCTAAGTGAAAACTGAAAAAAGAAGGTATGATTTAGTTGTTTGCATGAGTTTTTATTGTACAGCAATACCACACCTTCTCTCACCCAAATTCCTGGTTAAAATATGTGATATTTAGTAGGGAAAATATAATGAGCACTGTCTGCGTTTTTAGAAGCTAAGCACTGAGCAAAATGACTACGCTGTCCACTTTCTAAGGTCCAAACACAAGAATGGGAAAGAAATTCAACAACCAATCGTACTCGTTTTTACCACATGTTGTGGTATTGCGTCCCAAAATTATGGTGAACTATAATGAGACCCTAAATAAGATTTCTAGTTTTTTTGTTGATGTGGCCAAAGTTTGAGGGAGGGTGGTCAGATGCTTGTGGTCGGCCTTGTTTAGTGCTAGCAGAGGAGATGTAAAACGTCATGGAATGCTGCTTTGATTGTGCAAAGGCGATAGCCTTAGAATTAAATAAAAAGCCTTCCTATTTCGGTGGCATATTATGAATCAATGGCACGTTATTTTTTACTCTTTATTATTCCTGTTGTCATAAAATGTATGTACTAACTCTGTGAGCTCAATCCCATAAAAGACAGTCAGACAAAAGTAGGTAAACATCCTTCCAGTGTCTCATTGGACTTTTTTTCTTTTTAAATAAATCCTAATAGGACAAGTGTAGTTCCTACTGGAGCCTTCAGTGAATTGAAAGACTCCTGATAAGGACATTTTTTTGATGCAAAACATTCCAATGATAACCGTTTTGTAATATTATACTATATAGTATAAAAAATGTGATCTAAGCTAATGTTCGTTTCCTTAAAACAAAACTTATGTGATGCAGTCTGCAACCTACAGCTGAAAAAAATATAGACACAGGCAACACGCAAAGAGATCAAATAAAATATGAGTGTATAGCTTAATGCTTGGTGAGAAACCCAGAGCCTCATTCACAATATGTTAGCTCCAGGCAGTGCTGCAATGCTTCAAAAGAAAAGGGCAGGAATGCAAAATATCTATAAGATATGGAACATTCTTGTCCTCTTTCACAGCGCAGGCGCAAACATGTCGATCATGCACCAACACAGGCACTCTTGCACCGTAGTGCAAGGGTGCCTGTGTTGAAATCCGGTTGTTTTTGTGAAGGAAGGGTTACCAAATGCCACACATGGAGAGGAAAAAACAAGGAGAAATGTAAACAGTTCTCCCCGTGACACCTGTTCTAGAGAGATGCATGGTTTTGCCACTGCCCCAGGTTTATGAGATATTGTAAATCTGGGGCAGCATCTAAGTCCATGGGTGTTACGTGGGAACACCCACAGCAACACCCATGGAACACCTCTTTGATGCAGAGAAAGGTAAGGCAGAGACATGCACTGGTTGCCTTGCTCCATATCTACAAGGCCATGAAAAATCACCCAGGATATCATTAAGTGGCCTTGTAGATATGGCTATGGCCTGTGAGCCACCAGAACATCAAACAATGTGACGTTCTGGTGGCACAGAGAGCTTGTAAATAACCCCCACAGTACTTTATTTACTTTTTGGAAAATGTAGTTGACAGGTTTTTTTCTACTACACAACAGATAATCGAGGCCAGAATCAAATGAAAGCAAACAGCGCTGCAAAGAGCTCGAGTCTAAGGAAGCAAAGAAACTGAGTCGTCTATTTCCAAATAACTGCATAGATGCATTCAGTTGACAAATAAAAACCAAGTGGGCCTGGGACCTCATGCACAGTATAATACTTTTATTAATGGTGATAAGCTGTCATAGCATCAGTGCAGGAAAAATAAACACCAAACAAAGTGGAAAAGATTCTTTAGTTTACATTCACAACCACATCCCCACATGTAGTGCACATTCCCTTGTGAGTTCCATTCAAGCACACGTTGTATTGATTTCAGTGTCTACTTACCACCACCAGATGTGTACCAGAAACTGCACGCCCTCTTATGAAAAAATGGAATGTTGCTCCCAATCCCCCTAATTACACATTAAAAATAGCTACTAATTAAGCTAAAGCGGGCCTCTCACACTCCCCGGCCCAGGTGACACTGCACCTCCGGCACTATTGATAACTACTCATCTGGCCACCGCACATCCATGTGTAGATAAAACTGGATACAAAGAAGTGAAACAGTAAAGTGAAGTTCTCATACATGTGGATGTATTTGTGATTTGAAGGTGCGTACCAGACACCAGGCAGGAAATAGGATAAGACCCTTTTGGTTGGGTACTGAAGTTATCATAAGCAGCAGACACATCCTAAGAAGAGACTCGTCAATTTTTTTGCAGTTTAAACTGAGTGGTGAAAGGAGAGTTAGTTTCTACAAATCGGTAAACCCAGCACTGTAAATGGTTTGAATGTTGTCAATGAGGAGGTAGCTAAGCAGGTCCATCATTGGAAAGGTGGGTTTCCCTGGAAGTATTAAACAGCGAGGAGAGAATCATTCTAACATTTATTTAAATCCATACTACTAGCCAGATGCAAAGATGTGTACAAGTGACTGAGGTGTGAGGGAGCTGCAGATTCACGTAGATTGATTTGGAGGTTCCAATCGCCCTAAGACTGATGACCACCGCGAGTTCTTTGCCTGCCCTTCAAAAATCACAACACAGAAACATATACCTCCTCCCTGAATCTAAAGCAGACATTTAACAGAACCCAACCCCACATGTCCTTTGACACATGCTCCACCGCCTCAGTTTCCAGGCTAACAATTTAGTTTTCTACCAAATTACTAAATTTGATGTCCTTTAACACAATGTTCATGACAGGAGTGCAGCTTTCCAAGGCTGGGTGGTGCCCCCTTGACCAAAACGTGGATCACCAGGGCTATCGCCAGAAGATGACTCTCTGTCGAGGCACAGTGACTGGTTGGACTGTGATTGAACTGGACTGTAATGTGGCTTACTGCAGTTGCACTGAGGCATCACGTGATTGTGTGGCGACTCACTGTGACCAGTTGGTGACTCCCTTTGGCTCCGTGGTGACTCGTACCCTTTGCATGATGATTCACGGTTGTGTGGTGGCTTATTGTAGCTATACAATGAGTTATTTGGTGACTGACTTTGGTTGTAATGTGATTGACGAGGTTTGCAGGATGGCTTGCATTGGTTGCATGGTGACCTCCTGAACTCTTGCTGTGGAGAACAGTTGTTGTTCACTGCAGATCTCTGTCTGCATATTGAGGCACTCTGGATACACATTTGATCACCCTCTCTGCACAGTAGACCAGTTGGACTGTTCAATAAGTCATTTGGGCTGGAGATGTCATTCTGGTTGCATACATCAGTCCGGAGGCTCAGCGGAGTGCTTTGACTCCTAGGCGAGTCCGTGAGGCAGCTCCACATCCCCCTCTCTAAAAGGTCTAACCCTTCATAGCGGTGAAGGTCACAGTACCATCTCAGGACACCACACTCACAGTAGAACTTGCAGCAGTACTCCAGTCCCTTGCAGCAGCAGCACTCCTCGCAGCAGTGGTCAACATCCTGCCTCCAGCGACCTAGGGCCTCTCTGATGTGGTCAGACATCACTTGCTGCCCACCAAAAGAGTGGGATGAGTCGTGCCGGACTCTTCGAAGCTGAGAACTGTACCGATGTGGTGCTGATTGAAATTCAGACGCGGCCGAGTCTAACTCTTCAGGGCAGTCGCACCGGTGGTCCCCTGGACAGTACCACACTGGAAGGCCGCAGCAGCAGTAATCCTTGAACCATATCTCCAGATCATCAGATGAATCTAAAAAAAAGCATATAATAATATGAAATAGATTTGTGTTTGTTCAGTATTGAATCACATTGAATTTCCATTTAGAAAAATGTGCTAATGATATTATAGTACCAGCCGTACATTCTGAAATTCTTTCCTCCCTTCTCCACATCTAATTTAGAGATTCCCTCTGGAAGTGGGGACCAGTGCAACCACCACATCATTAGATGATATATCTACTCTGATATTTGCAGAAATGTGCTCTCAAAGTTCCATAGGGGGGAAGATCATTTAATAGTGATGCATTTTGTGTGACAGTTTAGGAAGTGTCTACTTCATTGGTACGCTCGGTGTATACCTCAGTCGAGGTGTGTGTGTGTGTGTGCGCGCAAGAGCGCCTAGAGTTTTAGAGCAGCTTAATTTTGGTTCCACATTTACACGTCACCTTTTACGTTGGTTTGTGCAGATTGGAACTTCTTTTATTTTCTCTGGGCTAACATTCTATTAAACAAATGGAATTTCAAATGTATTTTTGAAATGTTCAATGATAAAATTTTAATAGCTTCATTCATTGTGTGGGTAGTAATGTTGAAGATTTTATTAACTGTGTAGCTCTCGTTTATAGCTATATGAATGTTTTAAGAATATAACAGTTATAGGTAGTCATGATTTTATTCCACATGATGTTCTATATATGTACTAATTGTGAATGCATGTGCACCTATAGTGAAATGTCAAGTGCATTTTAACTGCTTTTCTAACTTAGCATAATTACAGGCATCAAGTTCCTGAGATTCAATGTTTAAATTTCACATAAGAAATGTTTGCTTGCATATTTCTCTCCTCTGCAAGTGCAGATACAAGGCTTCATTAGTTAGTGAAAGGCCTGGTTTGTTTGTAGGGATAGTAAGTTACAGGAGAAACTTTTGGCAAGAAGGAGACGTGTTAGCAAAGAGTGGGAGACAAGTCATCATGGTGAAGAAGGGATGTTCAAAGTCCCCTGACTGTACCTAGCTGAAGGAGGAGCCAATATTCTACAGGGGAAAATGGAAATGTACTAGAGAAGATGAAGCTGGCTACCTTGGATACTTTGTGTGCTAATAGGTATTGCTTGTTAGCTGGAGAGGGAGACCCTTATGTTTTCACGTTGTGCAGACCTCTTATGTTATTCCTCTCACTATGTGCTTCATGCTATACTCTTTAGACTTGCAATACTTTTACAAAACAATCCATTGTGCTGACACCTGTTGTTTGCATCCCATAGTTTGATTAGGGTGTCCTGAAACTAGTAGAGAGTAGTACTAGTTAGATTATATTAGAAATACTAATGACTAGGCAGGGGGATTGAATTCTGCAAACACAAAGCTGTTGGTGTACTTCCTATTGTTTAGACTGAATTTCATTAGGAGGCTCAGATTTATTCTGGTCATTTTTTTTATAATATGCTTTTGAGACTTATCTACAGTCTGTTTCTGAGTTTGTGATAAACCATTTAGTAGTCTGGCCTTTATTGCATGACTACCTTTGTTTATGTGTTATCATAATCGAAAGTTTATGTATCAGACTAGGGCATTCTAAGTATGCAGGTATGCATGTGGTTGGTAAGTGTGGGTGATTCTCATATGTAATTGTCTGACTGTGAACGTGCTTCGTGTCAAGTCTATCCCTCCATCCATGCTTGAGAAGGTGCCTACCTATGTCCATGCCATAAGCGTCTGTTAGGCTGATGCACACTTAGATTCCAGCCAAACAGGCGCTGATGACACAGACATAGGCAGGCAAATACCTTCTCAATCGGGGAGAGCTACAGTCACTCACAGATTAAAAGGAAGTTTTAAGTATGCATCAGCCTCTCTGTGTGTGCCTGTCTTGGTTGGTGCACTGTAGTATATCTGGCTGCGCCACTAAACGTGTCTTACAGTGTGCATAACCTGCCTATCCAGGTATGTCCAATGATATGCTTGTTGGGGGTAAGACATGCACACTCACCTCCAATGAAATAAGCATACACCTGATGGGCCTGTATCCCTACTGTTCAAGGACAGAACTAGGGGAGGGGGGGTCATCTCCTGGTTTGCTAACTCTAATCAAGCAGATCTGAGCGTCGTAACTACTGCAGGCATGCACAGGAGTACCCCACTCGATTACTATAACCTGGAACATATGTTGCCCCCGGTATCGTTATCAACAAGCTTATTCTTAAGCTCACTGACTAGTATGGACCCTTTACCCTGATGGATTCCCCTGCATGCTCATTTTGTAGTAGTAGGGATAGAGCAAGAGCTAGGTGAACGAAACGGAATGAAAGACTAAATGGAACGGAGACGAGGCGCAGGTGGAGGAGGGTAACCGGGGTAGATAGCGAAAAACAAGGAATAGGAACAGGGCAACAGGTAAAGTATGGAGTTGAGTGGAAGAAGGTAGCAAGAGATTGTATTGAAGTGAAAGTTGGAAAGGAGTGTGTGAAACAGGGGTTACAAACACTCAGTGGACGAAGGACACCAGAGTGACGAAAGCAAATGATTAGGGAAAAAACGGAAGTGAATGCAGCAAAAATGATAAAGCAAGATGCATGGAAGAAAATATAAAGGGCAGGGAAACAAGGAGCTGATTCAGAACAGCATTTCAATATAGAGAGTAGTTCTACAGGGGAACACCCGTATGTACTGTTATATGTCATTGTGCATCGGCCTGAAACATCCAATCCCCTCTTGTAGAGTGCAGTGGCGCAGGGTAGAATGATACAGAGTAGAGTATCGCAGGTAGATCGGTGCAGAGTAGACTGGAGCGGCACAGCATAGATTGCAGTGATGTATAGTGCAATGGTATAGAGTGGCACATGGTGGAGTAGTGCCGTGGAGTGTTGTAGCATTGCGTAGGTGAAGTTATGCATGGTATGGTGGAGTGGTGCAAGACAGAGTGCAGGTATAGAGTAGAGTAGCATAGGATGCAGGGACATAGTGCAGTGGTGCAGAGTGGAGTTAAAGTGGCATAGAGTTTAGTGGTGTAGAAGAGTACACTGGTGAAGAGATGAGTAGTGCAGAGTAGAGTGCAGTGGCATAGAGTGCTGTGGTGCAGAGAATCATAGAGTTTATAAGCAGAGAGTGCAGTCTTGCAGGGTAGAGTGACTTAAGAGTACATTGGCATAGACTGCAGTGGCCTAGAGTAGAGAGCTGTGGCTTACAGTAGAGTGGGTCATAGTAGAGTGGCGTAGAGTGCAGTAATGTAGAGTGGAATAGAGTAGATTGTTTCAGAGTAGGATGAAGCAGCAGTATTGTATAGTACAGTTGTGCTGAATAGATTAGAGTGGCTTGGATTAGAGTGATGCAGGGTAGACTAGAGTAGAGTGATGCAGACTAGCAGAGTGTAGTGACGTACAATGCATTGGCATAGAGTAACGTATAGAAGAGTCATGCAGAACAGACTGCAGTGGAGTAGACTTCAACGTTGCAGAGTAGAGAAGAGCGGGAGTAGTGCACAGTAGATTTGCAAAAATTTCAGTGGCATATGTTGCAAAGATTTTGAGTAAAGTGGTAAAGTAAATTGACATTAAATGTAGTGGTTAGAGTAGAGGGTAGTGGCATGCCATGGAGTAGAGTAGTACAGAGTAGAATAGAGTGGCGTATAGTAGAGGGGTGAAGCTCAGATTGCAGTGGTGCACAGTGGATTGTTTCAAAGTAGAGTGAAGTGGCGTAGAGTGTAGAAGTGTAGAGTAGATTAGAGTGGAGTTGTACAGAGTAGAGTGCATAGCAGAGTGGCGAAGAGTGCAGTGGTGCAGAGTAGAAGGCAGTGGCATGAAGTGGTTCAAAGTAGAGTGGGGTAATGTGGAGTATGCATGGTGTGGTAACTCACGGCTATTACAGACAGCACATCTTCAATTGAAATGACCATTATATTTGCACTGACATTTAGTTTTACTGATAAAAGCATACAGTGCACAAGCTATAATGTGTTGAAATGCCATCATCTATTGTATTGATTTATTTGAATGGTATTAAAATATTCATTTCCACCATACTTTAGAATTAACCCAGTAGCCAGCATGATTGTCACATATGTTTCCTCAATTTGAAGTTAAAAAGAGCTACAAACCAAAATAACCATGGTAAGCAACGGGCGGAATGCATTCCCAGGGAAGCTTTCCGAATATCCAAGATGTCTGCAGTCTCGTAGGCTCGACCTAAAAATGGGCAGAGTCTTTTCCCATGTGTACCTACTGTATATGAATGTTCCCAAATATTCCTATTTGATATGTTTTGCGGACAATCGACAAAGGCATGTAAAAGTATTAGTACCACTCAGTACTACGAAACTTACTCCAAACTGCCTTTGTGAATAGGCTCCTCCGACACGTCAACAATGAGTTGTGATGAATTGAGACTATGGGTATTGAAAGAGCATTAAATAAACCTATACGGGAGATGACGGTATCGGTATCGAGTGAAATCAAACAGCGTCATAAATGGGTCTGGGGAGGCAAAGTGAGCAACGCTGTCACAGTGGGAAGAAGAGTGCGAAGAGGGAAAGGTGGAATAAAGAAAAGATGGAAGGAGAAGAAAATGAATTTAAGGTGCAAACAACATCTGGATAGAAAACAGAAACAAATCTCTAATTTCAGCAGAACGCGGAAAAATAACTCTTAGCAACAGCCCCCCCACCACCCCCCCCCGAGCTACGCCTGAACTTGGGACGGGAGCTCATGTTTCCAAATAAAAAATGCGGTTAGTGGCCGCGTAACGCAAAATGATGAGCACTACCCCAAGCACCTTCCGTAGAATATGTTTACGGGCCCCATATACTTCCGGGTCTTACATATATTTAAGAGCCTTTGACTAAATATGGTGGTGGAGTTACGCTGAAGGCCATGCCCCCCCCCCCCCCCCCCCCAATCCTGCACCGCTTTACAGCTCCATTACGCATTGGTCTGGCACAGAAACGGCTGCAGATTTGATGCAAATATATTTATATGTACCCCGTGTAAAGGTTTAGTAAGTATAACATTGAGCAATCGGATGCTGCTAATGACTTGCTGGCCCTGACGCACACATATTTAGGGTGTCATGTCCTGAAACGTGCAAAGGTATTTCCAGTAATGGGGAGTTCTCCCCGGGCCGGGCATGCACAAGGGCTCGGGATCCCAGCGCACCGAATGTGTTAGCCGTAAGGCGGGAGCCTTCGCCGTTATTTCAGTTTGCAAGCTCAGAGCTGCCCCATAGAGTCTAGCACGGAGCTAATCACGTTGGGGCTTATATACAAGCCACTTGCACCGCTGCTGCGCCACTTTTAACATTGGAAAAAGTGACGTAACAGCGGCGCAAGGGGTTTGTAAATAAGCCCCGTTGTGCCTGGCGACGGCCTGGTTGGGCGTTCTGAGCGTTAGACTGCAACTCGACAATTATGCAACTAAAGTAATTGCCCGACGCCGATCTCCTCTTTGCTTTTTTTAATACTAAAAGTGGCCCTCTCTAACTCACAGGGCCCCGGTGCAACTGCACCTGCTGCACTCTTTATAGCCGCGCCCGTGTTTGCAATAGAGAGACCATGGTTGGTGGATAATAAACCCGATCCTCTGCGCGTGTACAAGAGGGCTCTGCATTGCACGGATGTGAGTGGGCCTTATATCCATTGAGAACTGCTGACATAAGTTGGCAAAATCCTGAAATACATTTTTTTTAAAGTGGGGTTGATTTTCGATCTCCATGGCCACTGCCCTGGTTTAATCCCCGCCTTCCCTACCCCTGCCCCGCCACCTCTCGGCCTGCCGAGCCGTCAGTGGTGATCGGGGCTGCCCTCTAGTGCACGGTCATCAGTTCTCACCTCTGTGCCATCCTCTGGCTCCCAAAGGCCGGCTCTCCGGGGCGCTCCTTGGCCGAGGTGCTCCCTGGTGTCTCTGGAGGCCCAGCACGGTGGGCGAGAGGGACAGCACCGGAATAAAGATCTGCCATACCTCGGGCTCTGCGCTGGCCCCGGGGTCCCTGCGGGGCCCCCTCTCCTCGCTGGTCGCACCTGCCAGAGTCAGAAGGCCCGCCATCTTGCTCTGCTTTCGCTCAGGATTGTAGGATTGTGAGACCCAAGCCCTCTCAGCTTCTTAAAGCCTGTTTCTGGGGGAGGATGGGAGGGGGCCAGGGGGGACTCGATGGGGGGCGGGGTTGCTCCCCAGATTCTATAGCTATGCTAATGTGATCATCTTCCCCAGGTGTGTTGGTGCCAAGGCGGGAGGAAGCCTGGCTGTCTCCTGTGACCCCTGCCAGGAGAGGAGCCGAAATGCAGCGCTTTGTTATGGGACAAGACCCCCTGCTGTGGGGGTGCAGCGCCTTCCAAACACATTAGCATCTGAAAGAGACACCGAGGGTCCTGCGTCAGCACATTCCAGCTCGAGACCTGAGCCCTGCGGGATCTCACCTGCAGTCTAAACTGAACTATACAGCACTTTCTACTCGATTGAGACTGGCCAAACAACGTTGTATGCAAACATGCACATAGCACATGCAGAGCGCGTGCTCTGTAGGTGCACGGCAATCTTGTGTAACACATTATACAAGCAAACTGATTTTTCAGACCTTTAAAAAGCTTCATCATCTGCCGCGTGCACGTTGCAGTCTACTCGCCACACCTTGTTTCATGATGGTGGTCCGCAGGCAGTATGGTCAAGCTTTAAATCGGGGAAGTGGTGCCTTCAGTGGCATAGAGATGTTATAAAATGTCCCAGATGGTTAGGACGTGTTCAAGCCATCCCATAAATAAACGTGGGGGAGCGCGCATGCACCTGCTATTTGTTTCATGTGGCTTCATGCGCCCCCCACACTTCCCCCTTGCACCAGCAACCGCGCGTGCAGCAAACTACTCTTCCCAACCTGCTGCGCCTAGGCCTTACTTTCTTGGTAAATCTTGCTTAGTACCTCTATAAAGATTTACCTAAATGCTTTTGCTATGGAGGGTTTGAGCTACGTTCAGGTGTCAGTGGTAGCGCGAGCGAATCCATAGAGCGTGACAAATCAAACATGGTCCCAGATGTAGCAAACGTAGGTTGATTTTCCGCATTTCACTCCAGCTTGTTGCTTCTGTTTCAGAGGAATCAACAGTGCTGTCTCGGAAGCCGCTTGTGTCCCCTTTTAGTCATGCACTGCTCACCTGCTTTATCTTGGTACCCCGAGTACCCCCCTCCCTGAAGAGAGTGGGTTAGCATGCAACACCAAGCCAATGTAGTACCTCTAAAAAGTATGTCGAACTCTTCTGAGCGCAGCAGGAAAGCGAATATTACGCGTTCATGTCATCACGGGTCAATTCACCCCCTGGTCCTGTCCCATGCCACCCCCACTCATCCATTTCTGCTAGGCCCGCGTGACGCTTCCAAAGTAATGCAGTGTGATTGATTCCCAACCCACAAAGTTAGGCTTACACAACCATTCCTCGTTCCACCCAGGGATGATTTAAAATCAGATTTGCAAGGCATTAAGGGATGTGTACTACTCTACACCCGAGAACCTAAACTCACAGTTACAGGGCAGAAAGGCCCATCTTTACACCACAGGGTTTGGCGAAAATCATATGTGTGGTGCATTATGGGTAGCACCTCTTACAACATGTATTCGATTTATAAATTACGCTTGCCGGTATTAAAAATTGTCCTCTCCCTCTGCATCCTATTGTTTTGCACAAATTGTGCTCCTCACACAACACAATGCCCCAGTAACGTTCACGGTGAGATTGAGTGCAAATCACCAATCCAGGGAGGTGTGGGTACCATGCGCAAGACGCACAGAGCCACAAGCCTTGTTTCTTCAAACCTTACATGTCACTTGCGGTCCGCTCAGCTTTCAGCACCCATCCCATCCATACACTAGATCCAAACCTGGTAACACCTCTTGGAGCCCTGAAGGATTGCTCTAAAAGCCCTCACTCCTGAGCACCATCATGCCACCTCACAACAACCAGCTACCCTGCTTTCCTCTATCCCTGATGAAGGACTAGCAATTTTACCTAAACTCAATTGAGAGTCGTGTGTGCAGAGGGAGTACATTTTTATCCAATTGGAGAGCAACAGTACCTGAGCCTCTGATACACCAATGGTAAACAACAGCACCTGCTATTTAATTGTTTTATTTAGCGTTTTTCTATAGTGCGAATTTGGCCCAAGGGCATTAGACCTCATTATGAAGGAACTCACAATGAAACATGAATATTTAGGACAAGCAAATAAACAAGTGAATATGTAAGTGAATGTAGACGTCATATGTAAGGTCAAAACATAAGTAGGTTGCAATACGAGGTTAATAAAGACAAAAGTAAGATCGCTGAAGGGTAAAAGCCAACTAGAGCTGTAGATGGTAGCCTGAGAGGTTGGCAAATGGGAGCAGAGTGAAGTCTTGGTCACCAACCGCATCTCACAGCAGGTGACCGCTGTCCATCTCAGAATCAGGTGAAAAAATCTTTCATGTGGTTGGGCACATGATTTTGCTGATTTTTAACTATGTGCATCTCGACTAACTATTGGGACCCATAACATGTTCTGAACCCCAACCAAATGATCCTAAGAATTAAAAAAACGAAAATGTTTTCAATTTATTCACCTAACTTTGCAGATATAGCCAAGTTGTACTTTAATCCTTGTGAGTAACTGAGTAATTGAAATAAGTTCTGCGCACATTGGGCCAGATCTATGTAGGTAATTATTTGCGATTACCAAAATGCACATCATTGAGACTTGATATTTGGTAATCGCAAACACTCATGTACAAATGTGTGGTTTACACACTTTGCAGTTCCCAGTGGGTCGCAAATAGACCTACCTCATAAATATAAACAAGGTAGGTCTCAGCTTGTGACCCATTGGAAATTGCAACAAACATTTACAATGCAATGGTTTTGCCTTTGTTAAAGTTAGAGCTATTGGCATTGCTCTTGACATTATTTTTATTTATGTTTTTTTAACATAAATAAATGGCATTGTCATTTACAATGCCACTAGCTTTATCTATCGCAAATGACACACACAAACACACACAGAGCCGCCCCACACACACCCCCACACAGAGCCCCGCACACACAGCCCCCACACACAGAGCCACACAGAGCCCCCCACACACACAGCCACACAGAGCCCTCCACACACACAGCCACACAAAGCTTCCTACACACACAGCCACACAGAGCCCTCCACACACACCAACACAGCACAAGCAGGCAACAGGGGCAGACGGAGGCACAAGCAGGCAACAGGGGCAGACGGAGGCACAAGCAGGCAACAGGGGCACACAGAGGCACAAGCAGGCAACAGGGGCCCACATGTCAGCTGTTGGTTTATATAGCTGGATGCAAGAACAGAAAGCACAGCAAAAACCAAAATACTGGTTGGGTGATACAACCCCCCGCCCCCCAACCTCCAACTTTTTTTTCATGCCACTTAAAACTTTGAGCTGCAGATACAGGAAAGCCTGAACACACTGACTGCAAAGGGGCATCTTCAGAAAGTGCGGGTAAATGACAACATGAACTACGAGCTTAGCAGGCCACCCAGGGAGATGGCATATAGAGATGAACTACAGAGAGCTTAGAGGTCACCTACAGACTCTGCGTGCAGCATAGGAATTGAAACAAACAAATCAGAAGGTAATCTCGAGACCAGCTGCAGAAGAATCACAACCACCTAGCCCGCAGGAGTCATGATTAGAGACTGTTAGAAGAAGGTGGTGCCGTGGTACCCGTAGCTTAGTTCACCTCCAGAGACTGCAGCCAGAGTAGGAGGAGGATATTCCACCCATACAGCTGGAGGTCATCTCTAAAGATGGCCTGCAATGAAGGCGCTGAAACCCACATAGTGACAATGAATCAACCTCAGGGAGAAAACTAACTTCCAGAGGCTAGAAAGCTACCTCAAAAGACTGCTAGCAGAAAAGGGGCAGAACTCGCCTACAGCTCAGAATATTAGCTTCAAAGGCTATCTGAGGAAGAGGTACCAATTGCTGCAAGCTGCTTGGGATCCCATCTATACATGCCCAGCACATAAAGAAGTTACCCTTGGGGTCACCTCTAGAGATCACAGAAAACTAAGAATGAAGTACACCAGAACGCCACCTTGTTACAGTAGCAGTCATAATTTCCAGAACTCAGAAGGGAAGTGCAGAGGAGGAATCCGAGATCAGGCACTAGTCAAAGAGGAAGTGAAAAAGTTGTACAAGAGCAGAAGTTCCAGCCAGGACCAGACATCCAAACTATTGGCCACATCCACGGGGTTCAGCGTGTACAAAAGTAATGCATGCAGACATCCAGCTCCTCCCACATCATACATTTAAAACTGGAGGGGCTCGATGTTTCATTGCTTGCCTGTAAGTTATTTAAAAGGCTACCGTCTGGATTACGAAAAAAAAATACTTGGAATCGAAGTTTACATAAGAAACTTTAGTCTATTATTTGAAGTTAAAATCACAGGACACCAGGCATGAACCCACACTGAAGAGCATTTAGATGAGCAGCACCTAGAGGCCCCCATTCCTTGGTAAACACATGCAGTTTGGCAGAAACAGTAACTGGAAGCCACACCCTCCTGTGATCACATGCCCAATACTAATCAGACCTTACAGACAATCATAGGACACCAACTCCATTCATTCGTATGAGGGAACCCGACGTACTATCAGAAGTAGGGACATCAGATGTCTAGCTCATATTAAAGCCACAAGAAGGAGCCAACTGTTAATGCTCACCCACATGCCATCACCCGAGACCCAGGTTTCTAACCCTGCCCCAAGTTAGGTCTTCAGTCCACAGAGGTCATTCAAAGGTCCCTCTATATACAGCGGTCCACAACTTCGTCTCTGTTCCACTATCCACTGTATCTAATCCACAACTCCCCTCCCGTCGATTCCACGGACCTCTCACACGTCTTCCCCTCCTCCACAACTCACCACTGGCCTTCCACTCACCCACAGGTCGCCCCACGGAGGTCATGTCACAGCTCCATCCATACAACAGGAAACAGTCCACTCCCTCGCGTTTCCTTACTTCTAATTCCAGACTTATTTGAAGCACTTACTTCAGGGCTCTCATTCCTCAGGACTTAAAGGGCGTTATCACCAGGGCTCTCAAGTTTTCCAGTTCCATGCCAGATTGTCTCTTCTACTGGAGTTGTTGCTTTGCTTTCAATGGCTTACAGCCCTAAATTCGTCATGGGCTACACCGGACTGAAAATGACAGACTAGTGCCCTGCCCAGCCAGCATATTAAGGTCTTGCTGTGCCACTTAAAGGTGGAAACCGCAGAACCCTGCATCTGCGCGCTGACCTCACCTCATATGCCTTTCACCCTGCATCTGCGCGCTGACCTCACCTCATATGCCTTTCACCCCAAGCTCCTGTACAGCACATCCCTCAGCTTCAAGAAGCCTTCTTTTCAGGGTTGACAAGGTACAGCTCCCTCTGCAGTGCTCCCCAATGATGCAATTCAACAGCTCTGTCGCTGGTCTACCCCTGTGGCCCCTAACCCAAACCATCCCCGAAACAACACATCCAACAGCCTCCACACGCCCCCTTCCAGAGACACGGAGGAAAGGTCATTCCAACGCCACCCCCCCCCCCAGCTCGTACCCCCATCCTCCCCCACTCACCAGCATGATGACCCCCCAAATACTGAGCACGATCCCGCAGGCCGCCATCTTCGGCCCGCAGCACAGGAGGGACACCATCGGGGCGCAGAGGTGAGAGCGCGGGCGCTTGTGGTGTGGGTGGACGGACAGCTGGACACACCGGGCAGTGGGGCAAGGGATCAGCGCCGGCACAGAAGGGATGAAAAGCTCGCAGTGTCAGAGCTGAATCGCTTCCTTCTTGCAGCCTCTCCCCTGCCTACTTTCTGACAGCTCAACAGCTTTATCACCGGGAAGGGGGGCGCATGAATAACTGGCACAGGGGGGCACGTAGCACAGGCATGTTAGTGACGGTCTTGGCGGGAGTTCAGGGGTCCCCTCAGCCCTCACCATATGCCCGGACGAAGGCAGCACTCACCCCCTTTCTCGCCGATAGCGGGCTGCAGCTTGGCGGCTCCAATCACCAAAACGATGCCGAGGATGAACCATTCCTTGCGGACACGTTCCAGTAGGCCCATGCTGCCGGGAGATCTGAAACGGACTGTCCCAAGAGTCAACGAGCAATCGGGTGGGGGGGGGGAGCAGGAACAGACACACACGGACAGGCGCGGAGGGGGGCGGGAAGACATAAGGCAATAACAAGAAAAGCGGGAGGGGGCGGAGAGACGCCGACGACGGCCTTGGAGCAGGAAGGCGGCCATGAGGAAACAAGCGGGAGGGGGCGGGAAAGGGGGAGGAGAGACGGAGCACGAAGGAAGACGCTGACGACGGAAGGCGGGTGCCGGCAATGCCGGACCAGACTCGGGGGCGTTCCCGGCGTCGCGTGACGTCGGCAAAAGCCAAAGAATGTCGGGAACGCCCCCGTGTCTGGTCCGGCATTGACGGACAGGCCCCTCGTCCAATGGCAAGGCTCCGTTTACGGAGCCAGCCAATCAACGACGAGGGCCGACCCAAAGCACCCTACAGTTCTCAACAGGTTTTCGCCTGCGCCGAAAAGATGCGCAGAGCGCATCTTTGGCGAGGCAAAACCTAAAAATCACAGAGATGGTGGCCTGCTGTGGTCAGCAGACCACCATGTCTGTGATTGCTTTTAAATAAAGCAATCTTTTAAAAATGGAGCTCGTGTTCCGTAAAGGAAAATGGGAATCTGGGATGTGTTTCAAAAATAAATATGAATAGTTTTCTTTTCATTTTTTAAGAGTAAGCAGTGGTCCGTGGGGCCACTGCATGATCTAAAAAATGTTTTAACAAAGAGGAAGGGGTTCATTGGGGACCCTCTCCTATTTGTCAATGGGTTACTACCTACTTGAAGTAGGAGTAAAAGGCCAGATGTACCACCATCAGGATTTGCAACTCGCAAATTGCGATTTTTTTTACTCCCAATTTGCAAGTCTATATTTATTTATTCATGATCAATTACTTAAAATCTTTACATGTAAACCCCTTTAAAAGACATTTGGCAATGTATCATCATAAAACTCGTAAAAGGAAAAAAAACAATAAGAGTTGACTTTAGTTTTAATACTGCTGCCGGGTTGATATGGTACTTAGCTGTCCCTTCCAGCATTGCCGTTTGGGCTTTGTGGCCTGCTAGTTGTTGTTAATGATTTTGATTGTTTGTGTCAGGGCGGCCTGGATTGCATCAGTTACTTTCCCCAGTCTGGCCAGAGTTTGTGTTGTGTTAGCAGAAAAATACAGATCTGAGACAGACTACTCTGCAGTGTCTGAGGCCATAGGACCTGCAAACTGAAGTCAGCAGGCAACGTCGTTCACTTGCCATCTTTGGGCAGCAGCACAGCAGGTGAAGCCAGGATTCGCACTTGTAACAATTTTAACTTCTAATTATGTATGTATTTCCAGACTAGCCTTTCTTCCCCTTTTTAGGTCTCGCCTGTCGATGCGCATGCGCATCGAGCAAGCGAGACTATGGGGCCTTATCCACTCTTTGTCCAACTTGCAAGGAATCGTGGCGATTCCTTGCAGTGCCCGTGACTTTTAAGCTCAATGCGCATGCGCATTGAGCTTAAAAGCGCGTGCACATGCCCCCAGCCGCCTGCCTTGCCTACTCTCCCGCCCCCTCACTTCTTGATTGCACGGCCGCTAGGCCGTGCCTCCCCTACTCTCCTCCTCCTCTCCTCCCCTCGCCGTCTGTTCCCGCACTCCTCCCACACCCCCGCTCCGCCCCCTCCCCTGCCTGCCATGTCGCGTCGCATTTCTCCTCCCCCCTCCCCCCAGCCGCCTGCCTTGTTTATTTTATGTACTAGAACATCCCTATTATTTCTTAGGCCCCTATTTAACTATTTGCTTCTATTTTTATTACCCAAGACTGTTTTCTGATCCCGCCGGTGCCCCACTGAACGCTCTTTTCCTTTTCAAACTTTTTTCATCTTGTTCACTTGATAAATACTAATAAACCCGGCATGGTCAAATCCGCATTGAAACAAAAAATACAATATGCTGGGTGGTAATCATTTCATTAGCATCGAAAGGGGGAGTCTGCCCCGCATACATTAAGATCTGTGTCCAGCACATGATACAAAATAACCTGCAACTGGCGCAGTAAGTAGCTGAGCCCTCCCATGTAATTATTGCCTTTTAAAAGGCACAGCATGACACACGGAAAGAGTCGCAGCGAAAGGATGCGCGCAGAAGGGAAACGCTTGGTTATGAGGCGCTCCTCCCATCTCTAAATTTAAATGGTCTTCACTTTTGTTTCAGTGTCCTTCTCAGTCTGGCACCGGCGGATACAGAAGGCTTGTCACATTTTGACACACTTGTTGCCAGTGCAGCGCCTAAAGACTCAAGTACTGACAGTTAGAGATGAACAACGACACAACACTAAACGGAAACTGAGATGTCGTTGGGAATAGAAACCGAGGAAAGACCAGGATGTGCAGCCATCTTGGAACGTTAATATTATACTTAAAAGGTTTTCTGCTGATGGAAGTTTGAAAATGTGGCGGCCATCTTGGTCTTAGATTTATTGTATGTCGGTAACAATTTTTCTAAA
The DNA here is from genome assembly GCF_964263255.1 of Lissotriton vulgaris. Lineage (NCBI taxonomy): Eukaryota > Metazoa > Chordata > Amphibia > Caudata > Salamandridae > Lissotriton > Lissotriton vulgaris. The sequence continues at coordinate 1,151,665,653 of NC_141697.1, read as the reverse complement.
GCAACACACGTTTATTGACCTTTTTGAAAGTAAAGCAAACCACTTATGTTACAAATTCAAAGATAGACAGTAAACAAAATAAAATATATCGATAGGAAATTATCTACGTAACATATATTTTAAAAGTAAACAAAATACGTAAAGCTAAGAGGGCTTTGACTTTTTAATTGGAAATTTGTTTGGTACGAGAGCGGCTGCCCCTGCCCGCCATGTCGCATTTCTCCTCCCCCCTCCCCTTATCTGGCTTCCCTTCATCTGTTCCCTCTCCCCGCTCCGCCCCCTCCCCTGCCCGCGCTGCCCTTTTAACCCCTGCAGGCCTTCCACCTCCACCCTGCTGCTGGAATGTGGGATGGCCTCTCCCTATTCTGTGCTATGCACGAGCAGTGGGTGGAGGTTTCCTGTTGACGACAAACTAAAGCAACACAAATAACCCTGCTACGAAAACCTGTGGCCTCGCATCCTTTTTTTTTGCGCTGCTATTTTGAAAAACTGTTGTCACAAGTTAATTGATTCCTTGCTTTTTTTATTTTTATTAATTGTTGCTATGCCTAACTAGAAATACCCCCCCCCGATTAAAAAAAAATCCTCATTCGTCCTTGTTTATTCAACAAAACATTCTGCATTTTTTTATTTTTCGTGTTTCATTTCTCGACCATCGCCAGTTTTAAGTCTGGTCTGACACAGCAGCTGTCTCAAAGTCTTGTTACCAGCTCTTTAAAATATGCACAGGGGGCTTTACTTTTTACTCGGGGTGTAATGCTACCGTATTTTTGTCTTCCAAGAAGTATTTCTTAGAATGCGGGGCTGACTTGTATCTAAAGAAACACTCAATCCTCATGTATACCGTAAGCCTTTATTTTTTACTTTGTTCCGGCAGTAGCCAAACCAGTATGTCTGGATTTTAGTGCTACAAACGGCATTGGTACACGTGAAAGGCGCTTGTGAATGGCTGCATGCCAGGCAGCCATACCCCAGCAGAGCGTGCAGTCTATCGACGTTCAAGAGGGGCCCGTGGGGGGGTCTCCGAGGGCCGTCGGTCACGGGTCTCTTTCATGGCCGCTCATTTTAAAGTCCTCATGTGAAATGTGCTTTTGCAACGACCGGCTCAAACAAACCCGTCTTTCCGAATCACCATGCTGCTGGTGTCTGGACTCGGACAGGCTTGAAGTCTTTGCCGTTTTGAGGTGTGGCTACCAGTTGAATGTTTGACATCCCAGTGAATGACCCTGGGGCACGCCCCCTTATTCCTTTAAACGTGCCCTTCAGACATCTCACATAATCTTGGCACAGGCCTAGTCTTCCTGTCATTCTCGCTCGTTCCATTTCTCCTCCCCCCTCCCCTTATCTGCCTTCCCTCCTCGAGGTTCTCCGACGCCCCGCACCCTTCACTTTCCGGCCCACTGCTTGTGCTCTCGTCAGTCACTCTCTGCCGGCCTGTGTATGCCAGGCATGCCTCTGCTCTTTGGTAGCCTCGCTGGGCCCCTCTATGCCCGCTGGACCCCTCTATGCCTGAGCTTCCTCCATTCCTTCCGTATCGCTGCCTGTCCTGCCCCCCCACCCCTTCGTCCCTCCCTGAGCCCCCCCTCCCTCCCAGCAGAGCCCCTAACCTTCGCACCCCGCAGCTGATGCGCCCTCCCTATTCTCCTTGTCTTACCAATTCCTTTACTCTGCCGACCCCTTTTTCCTACCACTTACCCCTTACTCCGGGTCTTTTGTGGCTGCCTGCGTTGGTGCCCCATCCCCCCAATCCCTTTGGCGCCCTTTCCTTCTACCACAGTTTCTCTTTTGCACCCTGCTATCACCCCGAGCCCAACCACCCGTACATTTCACTGGGACCGCTCTTAATAACATTCTATGCCTTAATCGCTCCATTTACTGGTCGCCTCTGCTGGGAGCCCCCACCAGCTCCGTACTCACAAATATATGCCTAATCCCTCCAGTATACCTTGCGTGCCTCTTCACCAACCAGTGACCTCCAACAATATGATGTTGCTACACATGTAATATCCGCCTCGTCCTTCCCTTTAAACGGTAACTTTCACAATTACTTGCCACCCAGCGATGTCCTTGCCTGCGTGCAGCACAAGGCCCCTTGCCCCTACTCCGCCCATCACCAACCCACAAGCTAGCCTAGGACCGACCCCCACGGTCCCGGGCCAGTGAAGCCAGCACCAAGAACCCCAGCTGCCCCCCCTATCCTCCGACACCCCTTGCTGTGCTTCTCTCCCCTGCTGCACTCTCCTGCTCTCTAGAGATGTGGCCTAACGACCAGAGCTGCCATCTAAGTCACGTAAATACAAAACATGTTGCATTCCAAATGCTATAGGTGTCACATTCGCGAAAGTTATAACTATTGGCATTGTAAATGACAAAGATATCAATTTAGCTATTTTAAAAACTAACAAATAAATAAAATATTTGTCATTTACAAGACCAATAGCTCCAACTTTTCTAATGCGAGACCTATTGCATTTCCAATGCTTGTTTAATACTACGGCATCTTATCTTTTGTAATGTTTTTTTTTATTAACTATACAAATAAAGAAATTTACAGAAACTTGTAGCTGCGTAGGCGACAGGCAACGGAGTTGTCCTGCCGGGCCCAGGTTGGATTGAGGTCCATGATAGGCAGTGCTAGCAGTCTCATGTAGGTTTCTTCTGTGCCTGGGCTGTCAGTGCTTGCTCTAAATATGGCTGAGCTTTGCCCAAGATATCAGAGGCTTCCAATGCAGAGAGGTTTGATTTATGACATAGACTTTACATGTCCCTTTCAACTGACAATTTCTTGACCTGTGAGGTCACTATTTTTTTCCAGGCTGTCACCGGGATGTCCCAGTTATGCAGATTGCAAACTTCGGTTTCAAGAAGGCTTGTGGACACTGCCAGCTGTGCCTGCTATGGGGAGCCTGCCTCTTCAAAGATAGTTTTGATTTGTTGTTTTAGTGAGGATGCTGTGGCACGCAAGGGTCTGATGTAATATTTTATTAAGTCCCACTAGCATATGATGTCTGGACAAGCAAGTCCCAGCTCCAGCTTCACCCTGGCTCTCCTGGCCTACCAGGGAAGTGTTACATTTTTCTTGTAAGCAGAGATTTGGAAATTCGTGAGGTACTTGTTCAGTACACCAGGGAAAACTAGGTGACAGTAGTTGAGAGAGGGGACTAGTTTGGCTTTCAAAACTTTTAAAATTGGTTCTGCAAATTGTAATTTTTATTGACTCGCAATTTGTGAGTCACAAAACTTGATGTGCAACAGGATCTGAGACACTGTTTGTGATTCCCAAATGGGTTGAAAGGGACCAGTCTCATTTTGCGACCCATTGAGAATGGCCGGCATGCCCAGGGATGGTGGCCTGCTGGGGTAAACAGACCACCACGTCTGTGACAGCTTTTCAAATAAAGCACTTTTTTAAAAAATACAGCCCGTTTTCATTGTAGGAAAAAGGGATGCCTTTCAAAAATAAAAATGAAAAGTTTTCTTATAATTTTTTCAGAGTGTGCAGTGGTCCATGGGACACTGCCTGCTCTGAAAAAATGTTGGCGCTTCTATTCACAATGCGAAAAGATGGCCTAGGGACCCCTTCCCATTTGCGAATGGCTTACCTCCAATTTTAAATTGGTGGTTAACTGCGAATGTTTTGCGACCGCATTCATTGGTGCAAAACATTCGTAGTCAAGTCAAGTCAAGTCAAAAAATTTGTATAGCGCACTACATACCCAGAGGGTTTCAAGGCGCTTAGGAAGGGGAGGAGGATTATTTGTCAAATATCCACGTTTTAAGCTGCTTTCTGAATGCTAGGTGGTTCTGGGTGAGGCGAAGGTAAGCGGGAGTGAGTTCCAAGTCTTAGCAGCCAGGTATGAAAAGGATCTGCCTCCCATGGTGGTCTTGTTGATGCGAGGTACAGTGGCGAGGGCTTTGCCGGAAGAACGTAGCTGGCGGGGGGGGGTGTAGAAGGACAGTCGAGAGTTGAGGCAATCTGGTCCGATGTCGTAGAGTGATTTGTGTGCGTGGGTAAGCAGTCGGAAAGTGATTCTCTTATTGACGGGTAGCCAGTGGAGGTCTTTAAGGTGACCAGAGATGTGTTCGTTGCGTGGGATGTCTAATATGAGCCTGGCTGAGGCGTTTTGGATTCGTTGGAGTTTCTTCTGGAGTTTAGCGGTGGTACCTGCGTAGAGGGTGTTTCCGTAGTCCAGTCGACTCGTGACCAGAGCGTGGGTGACTGTTTTCCTTGTTTCGGAGGGGATCCAGCGAAATGTTTTTCTGAGCATGCGAAGAATGTTGAAGCAGGAGGAGGATACGGCGCTGACTTGTCTGTTCATTGAGAGTGAAGAATCCAGGATGACGCCAAGGTTCCGTGCGTGGTCTGTCGGGATGGGTGCTTTTCCGAGGGCTTCCGGCCACCAGGAGTCGTCCCAAGCAGAGGGGGATGTACCTAAGATGACGACTTCTGTTTTGTCTGAGTTCAGTTTCAGACGGCTTTGTTTCATCCATTCGGCAACTTCTTTCATTCCTTCGTGTAGGTTAGATTTGGCGGTGCTGGGGTCATTGGTGAGAGAAAGGATCAGTTGAGTGTCGTCCGCGTAAGAGATGATGTTGAGGTTGTGTTGGCGTGCGATGGCCGCGAGGGGGCTCATGTATACGTTGAAGAGGGTGGGACTGAGTGAGGATCCTTGGGGTACGCCGCAGATGACTTCAGAGGCCTCGGACTTGAATGGAGGAAGGCGGACTCTCTGGGTTCTTCCGGTGAGGAACGAGGTGATCCATTCAAGTGCTTTTCCTTGAATTCCGATGTTATTGAGGCGTTGTAGAAGGGTGCTGTGGCAAACTGTATCGAATGCTGCAGAGAGGTCGAGGAGGATGAGGGCGACTGTGTCTCCATTGTCCAGTAGAGTTCGAATGTCGTCTGTTGCTGCGATGAGGGCGGTCTCAGTGCTGTGTTTTGCTCGGAAGCCAGATTGTGAGGGGTCGAGGGATTTGTTGGCTTCGAGGAAGGCGGCGAGCTGGTTGTTGACGGCTTTCTCGATGACTTTGGCCGGGAATGGAAGAAGCGAGATGGGGCGGTAATTTTTGAGTTCGGTGGGGTCCGCTGTTGGTTTTTTCAGAAGGGCGGTGAGTTCAGCGTGTTTCCAGTCTTCTGGGAAGGTAGCGGAGTTGAAGGAGCAGTTGATGACGTCTCGGAGGTGCGGTGCTATGACGGAGTCTGCTTTGTTGAAGATGTAGTGAGGGCATGGGTCTGTGGGTGATCCTGAGTGGATGGAATTCATCAGGCGGATGGTGTCCTCAGTGGAGATTGGGTTCCAGGCGTTAAGGGTGTTCACGGGGGGAGGATGGTCAGCAGATGGTGGGGTGGGATGGTTTCCGGGTTGGTTGTCAAAGCTGTTGTGGATGTCTGCAATCTTGTTGTGGAAAAAAGAGGCTAGGGATTCGCAGAGGGTTTGAGAGGGGGTGATGTCGTTGGAGTTGGCCGAGGGATTGGAAAATTCCTTGACGATGTTGAAAAGTTCCTTGCTGTTGTGGGCGTTGTTGTCAAGTCGATCTTTGAATGCTGTTTTCTTGGCTTTTCGGATCAGTTGGTGGTGAGTGCGGGTGGCGCTTTTGAAGGCGTCCTTGGTGCTGGTGGTTGGGTCTTTTTTCCAGGCCTTTTCAAGGGAACGGCAGAGTTTCTTGGACTTCTTGAGATCATCGTTGAACCATGAGGCCTTCTTGCTGCCAGGTTTACTTTGACGTTTTTTCAGAGGAGCTAAAGTGTCGGCGGTGTTGGATAGCCATAGGGTGAGGTTGGCGGCGGCTTCGTTAGCGTTAGAAGAGAGGGCTGGGGAGTTTCGAAGGAGCGATGCGGAGATTTGGTCCGTGGTGATTTTGTTCCAGTTTCTTTGCTGGGTAGGTTGGAGCTGGATGTTGGGTTTTGGTTTGTTGTAGGTGAAGTGAACGCAGCTGTGGTCAGTCCAGAGGAGATCCGTAGTGTGGCTGAAGGAGACATGATTGCTGGATGTAAAGATGGGGTCGAGTGTGTGACCTGCGATGTGGGTGGGGGAAGTGACTAGTTGTTTAAGTCCGAGGTTGGCGAGGTTGTCCAAGAGGGTGGTGGTGTTGCGGTCGTAGCTCTTTTCAAGGTGAAAGTTGAGGTCTCCCAAAAGGATGTAGTCTTTGGAGGGGAGCGCGTGTGGAGTGATGAAGTCCGTGATGTCTTCACTGAATTTTGCGCGGGGTCCTGGTGGTCTGTAGAGGAGGGTGCCTCTGAGTGTGGTTTTGGGGTCGATGTGGATCTGGAAGTGGAGGTGTTCGGAGTTGGCGAGGTTGGCGTCAGAGCTGGTTGAGATGCGGATTGATTTCTTATGGACGATAGCGATTCCTCCTCCTGTGTGGCTGGTACGGTCTTTGCGAGTGATCTTATAGTCTTCAGGGATGGCAATGGTGATGTCAGGTGCGGAGGAAGCATTCATCCATGTTTCCGTCAGGAAGGCGATGTCCGGAGAAATGGTGTCTAGTAGATTCCAAAGGTCAATGGCGTGCCTGTGGACTGATCGGGTGTTGAGAAGGATGCATTGAAGGTGATTGGGGTCGGGGATCTGTGCTGTGGGCGTAGCGGAGATGTTGACAGTGCCGACGAATTTGCAGGAGTAGCAAGAGAAAGGTCCATGGGTGTGACCAGGAGCGGCTTGGACGCAGTTGGGGGCGCGACCGGGGTTAAGGGCTAGGAGGGTGGCGGCATCATAGGTAATACGGGGGGGCTGGGCAGCGCGGGGGGCAGGGGGTCTGGCGCTGGGCGCGGTCCAGGCGCGGACGGGCGTAGACGGGCTTACCTTTGGCGCACCTTCGGCGTGTCCGTAGCGCGTGGACGCTGCGCGTGGGGGCATTGGCCATAAATGGATGGTGGAGGGGGCGGAGCGTGGGAGGGGCGGCTGGGAGGCGGGCCAAGGGAAGCGATAGCGCAAGATGGTGGTCGGGGTAGAAAACGAAACTGAGGCAGTGTAAATAAACAACAGCAATGGCGATTACACAGATTACAGGCACAAAAGCAGGCTCAACAGTGTTTTGGGGCAATCGCGCTATGAGCAACAGATGAGGTGCGGCGCTACAGTGACGCGCTATGAAACCTGACTACAATGAGTGATAGAATGATATTAATGCAGCGCGCTACGATACCATGCGCTGGTAGCAGGGTCAGGCGCTTCTGGAGGTGCAGGACTGGAGAGTGGCTCAAGCGCTTCAGGGAAGGCACTCTGAGCGGAGGTAGGAAGCGAGGGAGCGACCGTATAGGGAATCACAGTGATATGAGTGAATTTTTTGCAACCAAAATGTGGTTGCAAAACATTCGGTTTTTGAGCCAGATGTACAGTGCATTTTACCGGTCACAAGCGGCCCATCCCCACTTTAATCAAAACTAAGGTACTCTACACCACTGCAGTAAAATTGATTTTCAAATGTATCCATCCTATTTTGCGAGTTGGTAATCTATTACCAGAAGAGGGTTGGTGAGTCGCTATTAGAAATGGGCGTGCAAAGGGTGAGTAGTTTGACCTGCTATTAGGAAGGGACACCCTTTGCACGCCCATTTCTAATAGCGACTCACCAACCCTCTTCTGGTAATAGATTACCAACTCGCAAAATAGGATGGATACATTTGAAAATCAATTTTACTGCAGTGGTGTAGAGTACCTTAGTTTTGATTAAAGTGGGGATGGGCCGCTTGTGACCGGTAAAATGCACTGTACATCTGGCTCAAAAACCGAATGTTTTGCAACCACATTTTGGTTGCAAAAAATTCACTCATATCACTGTGATTCAGTATTAGGAAGAAATGCCCTAAACACACCCCTTCCTAATACCGAATTGCAAACCCAATTTTCGATTTGCTAATAAGTTACTGAAGCGCAAATAGAGATTTGTACATATTAAAAAGCCTTTTGTGTTCGCAAATGAGAGGATTTTTCAAATCGGCCCTTTTGCAAAAACACCAATGTTTGTGGATCTGGTCCACAAGGTCCTAAACTTCAAAATATTGAGATAGACAGGCAAACAATTAATCAGAGTCACTTCTTAGAGCCATATCTTACAAATCCATCAATGATATCCTATTGCAAGTGTGCAACATTCTACAGCTGAAAGTAAATGTGTTGTCTTTAGATGTATCCTGTGCACAACAATACAGACCAAATATATAGGCTTCTTCTAACCACACACACAACACACACCCTCTTTCTCTCTCCCTCACACACAAACAGTGGGCCTACCATTTTTTGTGCTTTTTCCTTTTTTATTTGCAAAACTAACAACAGCCGTAGAATCCTGCGGTCTTACACAAGGGAATTAGATCATGTGACCTGCCACCCATACCCTTATCGAAGGTGAAGAGCCTAGACATTTCTCTACAGAATGATTGCCATCAGAGGTGTGAGCCTTTGATCTTACACCTAACCTCTCTCAGCTGAAAGGTAAAGTCCGTGAGTTGGGGTCATTTTGGACCTTCTGTTCCAAAGGTTTGCTTTCCAATTGTTTCTGTGTTTGGCGCACTTCTAATTGTTTCTGTGGTAGTTGCTTGGTTCAGCAGGTGCAGTATATGTTGCTGCTGGACTTTGTCGAAGTGTCTAAGCTGAGCCAGGAGATAGGGGTTACTGAATTGATAGTCTGTTCTCTTTCCTGGAGCATAGTTTTTAGTGTTTTGTTAAGGTCGATGTTTCACACTATGTAGTGAAACAAAAGGGGATGATAGACGGAGCGTTTGAGCAAATCAAACACTCACCCCCAGTCAACTGATCTGGGTTTAATCCATCACCATTATTTAGCTCACTCAGCCACCCCAGTTCAGACATGGCCATATGCAAATCAGTCTGACCCTGTGCCTCATGGGAACAGTCCAGCCCGAACTGCCAAGGCATGTCTTCCCTGAACCGGAAACAAGCATCCTGGGACCGGTTTCGGAATCCTAATCCTCATCAGCCAGGCTATCTTGAATCCAGTGGCCAAGTGAGCAAGGGACTCACGCCTGAGCATACCCTGACAACTTATGGCGAACAAAGCGAAACAAAAGGGGATGATGGACGGAGCGTTTGAGCAAATCAAACACTCACCCCCAGTCAACTGATCTGGGTTTAATCCATTACCATTCTTTAGCTCACTCAGCCACCCCAGTTCAGACATGGCCATATGCAAATCAGTCTGACCCCGTGCCTCATGGGAACAGTCCAGCCCGAACTGCCAAGCCATGTCTTCCCTGGACCGGAAACAAGCATCCTGGGACCGGTTTCGGATTCATAATCCTCATCAGCCAGGCTATCTTGAATCCACTGTCCTTCAACTGTAGTTTTTGCATTTGTCACCCCGAGTGGGATGGTTATGCTCAGACGTGAGTCCCATGCTCTCACACCACTGGATTCAAGCAAGCCGGGCTGAAGATGGCTGGAATGCCAGAAACCGGTCCTCGGAAGCTTGTTTCCGGTCCAGGGAAGCCATGGCTTGGCAGTTCGGGCTGGACTGTTCCCATGAGGCACAGGGTCAGACTGATTTGCATATGGCCATGTCCGAACTGGGGTGGTGTGGAGTGCAAAAAAACGATTGATTTGGGCCTAGCATCTCTGTACTGGGGTGAATGTATGACATTGTTCTGCATTCTGTCCATCAACTGTAGTTTTTGCATTGTCACACTATGTAGTGCCTTAAAGCTTCAGATGTAGGTGTATGGACTGATCCCCTGGTGGATATTACGGAGTAGACTGGTGAGTCTGAGTGCCAAGAGGAGAGTGTACCAGCGTACTATGATGAGCAGACATCAGGTGCAGTACTAGAAAAAGTGCAGTGGGTATCCATTAAATAATAGCGTGTTGTAAAAATCTTATGTACAGAAATTCCTTCTGACACAAATATTGTGTCCTAAATATCATTACAAAAATAGTGTGCCACTGTGTGAAGATTTCCATTAATGCATCCACAATATGCAATATCTTTGTAAAAGTTAATTAGGACACAGGGGCTTATTTATGAGAAGTATGGATTTATGGAGAAGTGTGGCTCATTCGTTAGAGCGGCAGACCCTGATGCAGAGGTCTGGCCAGGGACCAGTTCAATTCCCGCCTTGGCGGGTCTTGGGCTTAATTTCCTCGGACCTGATCATTCTTGCCTCTGTGCCTATTCTAATCATGGAGTCCCACTCTGCAACTCTGGGCAATAGCTTGCTTAATCTCCACAACGGCCCCAACAGCGCTAGGATGCCTGGCTGCACCTTGGGGGTGCCCAGGAGTGGGCGCCTCACAGGGAAAAAGCCAGGAAAGGTTCCACAGCGGTATTCGTATAAGTGATCAACAAAGCAGAAAGGTCCATAGATTCCCAAGTTTGAACAACGCTTATATAAGCTCCTTTTGTAACTGGTTGAAGACACACTCGAAGCTCTGGACCTCTTGAGCTTCATAAAGGAAAACAAGTTTGAAAGAAGAAGAGTGTGTACTCCAAAAGAAATCAACAAGTACTTATTTGGATTAATATCCGTTCTTTGCAATTGTCATTGAAGTTGTTCGGGATTCAACCCATAGATCTATCTCCAGCCCTAGAGCTACGAACAGGGGTATACCACACCCGTCAGCTCAAAAAAGAACTCTGCTCCCCGAGTATTTAAACTCTGGTTTTTGGAACTTGTCAATTTGGAACCAGGTGTGAAATAATATATGCTGTATATGTGAAAATAGCCTTGAGGAAGCCCCGGCACAAATCGCCAATAGGGGGCGAAACACGTGTTGGCTGTCCATGTTCCATCATAAAATAATAAAGATGTTGCACTGCAATCCAAAGTAGCTCTGGTCTTGTATGACAATTGCAAAGAACGGATATTAATCCAAACAAGTACTTGTTGATTTCTTTTGGAGTGCACACTCTTCTTCTTCCAAACTGGTATTCGTACAAGCGCCTGAGATACCCCATTTGGGGTGATTTGGGCGCTATACAAGTAATACAACATTTACATTTATGAGTCCTTGCTTCACTTTTGTCCATTACTGTGACGCACCAGCGGTGTAAAAACGCACCATGTTGCTCCATATTTACAAAGTGACGCATCTAGTTAGGTGTGGCACTTTGCAAACCCCTTCGCCACATTATACCTGCGCCAGTTATAATGTATGCAGGGGGGCTTTCGGACGCAGGAAAAGGGTAATAGAAGTGATGCAGTGAAATACTGCGCTACTCCTAGGACGCAAATGCGTCAATGTCTTCGATCTGCCATCTTGATAGGCGAAAAACTGATGCAGGCACATTTAACATGGGACTTGCCCATGTGTAATGACCCATTGCTGGAGTTGCCTTACTTTTGCGATACACTGCAGCAATGCGTCATTTTTGCGCCTAGAGTTACGTCAGAAATACTGACGTATCTGTAACTCTTCGCGACATGTTGCGTCATACTGTACATATGACGCATCGTTCGTGTCGCAAGGAGGGCACAATGAAAAGTGACGCATCGCTATTTTCTCGCAGCGATGCATCACTTTTCATAAATGAGGGCCACAATATTTATGTGAGTCGATATTCAACAATTCGGGTACTACTCCGCATTGGCAAATAATGGCCACTATTCGTTCCTGCTGAGACTGAGTGAATAATAATTTCTGAAACATTGCTCAGGAGTAACGGAGATACAGACGGGCGGTCAGGACTCGACTGGTTTTCCAACATCACAAATTGTGCAGTCAGTCTGTACTGTGTCCCATCCACCGTTGCAGCATTGTTGGAATACTTCAGCACGTATCTTGGCATAATACACCTCCATTGGTACGCCCAATGTGCCTCAACATTTGAGAGGGATCAGATCCTCTAAATAAATTATTAATAATAACAACAACATCAATATTAGAACTAACATACCTTATTTTAGGTAGTGCCTCATAGCACACTTCTGCTCTTTCTGAGCACTGGAACTGAGCTTTTGATCTCTTCCCATAAGCGAAAAAGCAGCATTTGGAGGAGTCCTTTTCATGACTTAGATGCAGAAGTTGGCACAGCATGGCGAATTCCCTTTGCGATCCTCAGCCTGAATTTAAAGATGTCCAAGCAGGAGGCCTGTCTGAAAGTGTAGACTCAAGATCCACCTCCAATTGAAGAAATATTTGCCCAACAACCTACCGTACTTACACCAATTAGTACTACTGCTGTAATCAAAAATAAAAATAAGCGCCGTATAAAAACTTTTACAATTATATTTAAAAATAAAAAAAACATGCAAAACATTCGTAAAAATACTGGGCCTCATTTATGAGGCCTTGCGTCAGTTTTGCACTGTGGATGCGTCACTTTTTGTGATGCATCGGCGGCGTAAAACGTGCGCCTTGTTGCGCCATATTTAAAAAGTGACGCATCTAGGTAGATGCGTCACTTTTTAAACCCCTGCGCCACATTATGCCTGCGTCAGGTATAATGTATGCAAAGGGGGCGTTCCCCCGCAAAAAGCCTCGTAATAGTGACGCAGTGAAATCTATGAGATTTCACTGCGTCACTTTTAGGATGCGGTTGCGTCAAAATCTTGCGCCTGCCTCACAGCAGGCGTAAAACTGACGCAAGCCCTTTCACATGGGGCTTTCCCCATGTGAAAGGACGCATTGCTGGAGTTGCGTCACTTTTGTGACACACTCCAGCAATGCGTCACTTTTGCGCTTACAGATGCGTCAGAAATACTGACGTATCTGTAAGTCCTTGCGACATGATGCGTCATACATTAAATATGACGCATCATTGGTGTCGCAAGGAGTGCGCAGTGAAAAGTGACGCATCGCTGTTTTCACGCAGCGATGCGTCACTTTTCATAAATGAGGCCCACTGACCCTAACGATTCTTTTCAATTCTATTGGGCTCGTTGCCCCATATGTCATGGGGAATGGGTTTCCTGCATCGACCATACTGCACTTTTAATTTGAGTTACTCCACAGCACTTTAACTCCAGTTTCATTTATCAACGCCTGTGCCGTCAAATAATGAACATATTGCGTGGTATTTATTTCATATGACTTGGTCACATAGTCCATCTCCGTTGTGCTCTCACAAGACCATACTTATGTTGCGGTTGTGGCACTGTGGGTGAGAACAGCGCCGATTCTGCATGCACGCTTCTAACCTTTCTATTCTGTACATTAGCTAAAAATAGTCCGTGTTTGTTTTATTGAGCGCTCCATACAGCAGGTCCGCCGTTTCTAGGTGAACAACGGTTGCGCCTATAGCCTAATGTTACCGACATTAGAAGGATAGAAGCCTCAGCGGTTTGACCAGAGTTCGTACTCGTGACTATGAAATCTGTGTGGCAACCACGGTTTGGAAACCACCGAGCTTTGCACTGCGCACTCCCATTATCACTATCAGGGACCCTTGGACACTCCCGCCCCCCCCCCCCTCCCCCCAACCTCCCTCCTAACACTGGCCAGTATGAGGTCACGAGCATCTGTTACGATAATCACAAGGTTACTTCCGTTCCCTCGTTGTTGCCCTGCAGTGACAATCTCCAGACTTTCTGCACCCAAGCGCGCAAGGTTACTTTGGGATTGCACCCAAGCGCTCAAGGTTACTTTGGGATTGCACCCAAGCGCGCAAGGTTACTTTGGGATTGCACCCAAGCGTGCAAGGTTACTTTGGGATTTGGGATAAACAGTCAGTCAATTGACTCGCATTTAAACTTTCTGCAAGAGATTTAAGGTCCCTGCAGTACCCACACAGCACTTGCCCTTGCATATTCCAGAGCCTTGGTATATCTGTGTACTGACTGCGCTTAATTTGTGCCGGTGCATGCAGGTGATTGGCCCCAGCACTCAGTTTCGGGGACTAGTGGAGCTATTTTTCATCGTCACACTTCGACCCAGAAAGAAAAGCATAGAGAAAACTAAGACAAGATGGGGTTTAAAAAAAAAAGGAAAACAGAGGAAAGGCCAGAAAGCAAGGATGAAAAGAACATGCAAATTGGGGATAAAACTACAAGTGTAATATGTTGTTGATAGAAAGAGGGATAAGGTGGAATAAAGCAGAGCCGGACTGGGGAACCGAAAGGAGCCTGGGAAAAATGCTCAAACCAACCTCGCTCTCTTCTTTTTCTCGCTCAATCTCTTACTTTCCATCCATTCATTTATCTCCCCCCTCCTTCTCTCTACACCCACCCCCTCTCTTTCTTTCTCTGGTGGGACCTCCGTGTGCCTGTTGCACTTGCCCCCACCGCCTACGCCCGTTAAGCACTGAAGGTAACGAACCAAAGTGAATTTTTAGGTTCACTTCTCCATATTCGGTGGGGACTTCGATATTTTGCCATACACCATTGCCTCCCATTTATTTTTATCAACACCAAAAAGGGTGCGCTGCGAAGCCTGAAACCAGCAGTCACTAAGCATTGCCTGTTGCAGCTCCTCTGCGCCCCTCAAGAGTGGACGTGTTGCAGGGGTGTGGGGACGAGGAGGCAATGTCGCTACTGGGTCGCCAAGCATATGTAAATATCTTTCAGTTCGAAGAGTTGGTTTGTGTGATAAGAGTCACGTGGGGCATTTAACTTGTGGTATCGTTTTAGGTGATGAGAAAGAACATCTCTTAGAGACGAACAAACTCCTTCTCTCGGTGTCTGTGTGATCACCTGACCACCCCCCCCCCCCTCCCAAAATACAAAAATACAAGTGAGTACTTTTTTTTAATCAGAGTTGATCTAATTTCATTACAGTATTTTAAGAATGCGGGGAAACCAGTCAGACGTGTTTTGTGGGATGTAATCAGTGAGGGGATCTCGAAAAGATATTTCTGAATCTGGTAAGTGATGCTGTGCTTTAAGTAAAGGTGGCATTATGGAATGTTTAGATGCATAGTATTAAGCCTTATTGTGTTTTTTGTCTTTATAGTTTAGATGTGCTTGAAGTTGCAAACTTTAAAAACACGCAGGGAGCTGGGGAAGGGGCGAGGCGGTGCCAGGGGCTGCACCTGGCCTGGGGCTGTCTCGTAGAGATGGCCCGCCCATTCTGAGGCTCTTGTCGGCCCATCTCCCGCCTGAACAGGAAGTTCAGCGCCTCATCATCACGGACGGGATTACCTGGACTCCACCACCTCCCGGGGTCCTGGGATGCCTTCCAGAAACCCCCTGACCCATTCAGCCCCATCAACAGCCCATTCACAGGGCGGGCCCTGGACTTTGCTGTTTTTGGACAGGGGTTGGGTGAGCCTGAGCTCGTTTCAAACACAAGAAACAACCAAACAGCGCGTGCAAAATCAAGACCTCTTGGCGACCCCTGGGCACACCGTTATCCGAACTGAGATATGTGAAAGGAACACTGCGGCCCTGGACACGGCTCACTGCTGTCAATGGGCCCGATTCACAGAACTAATTTAAGACAAATCCTAAACTTACTGCTTTTGGTAATCACAGAAGTTAGGATTTTGTCTTAAATTTGTCTTAAAACAGACTTAAGACAGACTTAAGTTAGGATGTTGTCTAAGTCTGTCTTAAGTCTGTCTTAAGACAAACTTAAGACAAAATCCTAACTTCTGTGAATACCAAAAGTAGTAAGTTTAGGATTTTGTCTTAAGTTAGTTCTGTGAATCGGGCCCTTTGAGAGGAGCACGGACTTCCCGTAGTCACTGGTATTCGATGTAAGATAGTTACATGTGCAACTAGCGCTTCTCCACAGCCGCTCACTCTGCATGGCAGGATTGCCATTCATTGTTATTTTAATTGTATCTAGAACTACTTGAATCAGAGCGGCGTCCCAGCACCTTTCAAAGAGCCAGCTTGGGCAGAGAATGATTCATGCCAACACTCAGAAGCGTATTTATTATAAGCCCCTTGTGCCGTCCATGCGTCACGTTTAATATGGGACAACTTGGTGTACTGGCGGTGCAAGGGGCTTGTACATACGCCCTTCACTCCCAGTCCACATAGGATGTGCTGTTAAGGCCAGAGCTGCCGACTTGGGAACCGTGGAAACAAATTCGCAGCCCTGGGTCGGCTCGCCATCCTGTGATTCTGGGCACATCTCTGTGCCTACAAAAAAAGAACGTGTCCTTGTGTAATGTAACATATGGTGTTGCAGGCTAGTGTTCAACACCCACGTGACCAGCGCCGTGCCATATGGGAACGTGAGCGGTGGCACAGAACGGAGGGGATAGTGGAATGCAAGAGGTGGGCTATCCCTCAGAGAATAAAGGGACTCATACTTTTCCTACTGTGCCCGTGTCATCTGTTCCAGGGGCACGTGGCTTCCAACTCCACATAACAACACACACCATTCACTCCTTCGCAGTTAAAAACTCACTTCAAACCCTCTTATAGGCCACTGACATTGCAGAGCAGATATATAAAATTACGTCTAATTTCTCCCCCTTCCCAAATCTGGTTCAAGCCAACTCTTCTCAACTGTACCTGCACTCTACTCTAGGAAAAATATGCAGCACAGACAAACTCCAGATGTCGATGTCCGAGTGAAGATTTACAAAGTAAACCCACCAGGGACCCACCTGAGAATTGTGGCAGGCTTTGTGGCGCTTGTGTGTGTCCAGTTGGCCCTGGGACTGACCCCTGCATTCCGCCGCTGCCCCTCGCCGCACCCGCTCCGCGGGTGCCGCTTCGCGGCTGGAGGAGGGCGGACACTGTGTTTGGCGCTGGGCTGCAGGAGGCGGTGAGGAGGAATCGCGTTGGCTCTAGCAGGGACTCGGAGATCCAGGAGTCCCTGCTCTCACAGGTGCGCCAGCGGACGCGCCCACCACCAGCCACGCCCCCTGCCTGTAACGCCCTCTTATTTAGCGCTGTGCTAGGCGCTCAGCGGGACGCGAGCGGGACGCCGAGCGAAGCCCGAGCAAAGGGCGGGCAGTCTGTGGCAGTCAGGGGCTGTCTGAGGCTGGGCTGGGCCACCCCCCTTTCTCCTACGCCCTCCACGTCTTTTATCCCCCCGAGTCTAACTGCAGGCTCCGGACCCACCATGTCCACCAGATCCGGCAAAGCCTTGAGGGGTGGCGGAGCTAGTGCTATAGGGGGTGCCACGATGATTGGAACAATGGACAAATTCATCACCCGGGTCACGGTGGCAACCGTCATTGAAAAGGAGATCGCAATGACGGAACGCCGCCTTTCGCTCGACCTTCTTCCATCTAAGCGGTCCTCCTTGGGAACTGTGGCTTATGCCCTATCGCCGCCTATCCCACCCGCCATCTCACCCCAACCAGATGAGCACCAAATTGCAGTACTAGAGGCTGGACTAGACAGGATAGAAAGCCTCATATCACTTCCCACCACAGTTAGCTGCTGTAACGAGGCTATTGCTTCTGGCCCACCCTCATACATAGCCAGCCCTCTTGACAACAGGCCTATTGCGGCTTCTATTGTTCCCTCACCTCACACATCACCTCATTCCCAGATCCCATCTCCGCGGGTCCATAGGAAAAGGAAAAGGGGAATCAACACTAGGAGGGGGAATTATTCCATGCTTCACAAGCGTTCTAGGACAAAACAAATCAGGGACACTACACACCAAGGCACTGGGGAGTTGGAACCCCTTGGGTCTATAGGCCCCTCTCAGCATGCAGTCGAGCTCCCTACACCGTTACCCCTGCCCCCAGCCCCACTGGTTCTTGCTAATCAGGTCACTTCTCTCGAGTCTCTTGAGAATTTGTTAAAATCATTGTTTAACCCGTTACTTGACCAAGTTAGGAACCTGGGGGCTAGACTTGACAATTTTGAACAGGCAACAAGGGACAACTTTTTCTCCTTGAAAACCCTGCTGAAAGTGCAACCTAAACCTTCTGAATTCATCCCAGATAGGAATGTGGCTAGGGAGGCCCCTGTTGGCCAACCAACTAGAGTCCAGCCGTCGTTGCCGGCTAAAACACCGGCCTCAGGGAAAGCCCTTGCCTCTGTCCCCCCGGCCGGTGCGAAGCGGTCGACGACCAGTGAACTCACCCATGTAGCTCAGGTGCACGGCACTACCCCCTCAGCAGTAACGGCACCTGTGCCGAATCCTGCTCAAAAGAGCCAACAGAAGAAAGGGACTGGCCTAAGTGCCCTCTCGGCAAATGCTGCGCCTGATAAAACTATCGGAGCAGCACCTGCCGCTAGGGCTACTAATCCAACCTGCCCTCCCAAAAATCCGCCTGTGCCTAAAACCCCCTCTTTGCCAAAAAATCCTCCCCCAGCAGCCCCGGAGCATATTCCGCCACGCAAGTGCCCCCCGGTAAACCTCCCACCTGAATGCCACCCTTATGTGGTTGTCCTTACCAAAGTTCCCCTTTTAAAAGAATCCCAACAGGAAACACCCCAGGCGCTGAAAAACAAAGTCATTCACTGGATGAAAACTAATAGACCTCTCCCAGTGGGTGTAGATGGCCTGATCCTTGGGGTGCGCAGGGTGAGCTGGATCGGCCACGGGAAAAAACTCTTTGAGGGCGATTGCGTGGTGGTTAATTTCCAAGATATAAGAGCTGCCCACGCAATATGCTCCCAAGGCCGTACGGCTGGAACAGGGGTCGATGTTGTCGACCTATCCTTCTTTTACCCTAGAACGTTCCCGACCACTCCACTATGCCCTGTCGGGCCCCCTCCTCTAAACATCGCCCACGGCCTTCCCTCCCCGGGAGTCTTCGCGCAGCATCTCTATCCAGCGCCAGTGATGCAGAACTGGGGCTTCTGGGGCTGCTGACTCCTTGACGTTCCCGGGGATGATCTTGAGGTCCTTAACCCTGTTGCTGAGTCCATCCCCTCCCCAAAAACCTGCTGCCCCTCGACTGCACTACAATCCCAGGATACCGACAAGAATGCCCCAGAGCAAGGGGAAATCGGGGAAGTTCCCGGCTTACTGGTTGACCCTCCCGTTGTGGGGGCTGCGGAGACGCTGCCCCCCGTCGAGAACCGTAGCATTGCAGCTGTGACGGACCCCTCGTTTAGGGTTTTCAGCTGGAATGTGGCGGGTCTCGAGAGGAAGTTAGCGCTCCCTGACTGGAACTCGCTGGTGGAGCAATACTCCATATGCATGTTCCAGGAAACCTGGAGCGGGGTGCCCCTGCATAAGGCAGGTTACTCCACCCACTTTCTGCCAGCAGCCCCTAGTGCAACCGGCAGGGGCCGCCCTTCGGGTGGCCTCCTAATTTGGGTGGCTTCAGAACTCAACTGCAGGGTGGTGGAGCGGGACACTAAATGCCCTGATCTCTTGAACATAGTGCTGAAAAACTCCCAAGGCCGAGTTATTTTAAACATTTTTAACATTTATGCCCGAGGCACAAAGGGGGGCAGAGAATCTCCAATAATATCCTGCTTAGAAGCCCAGCTCCGCTTATCACCTCATAGGTCCTGCACCCTGGTGGGGGGCGATTTTAACTGCACTTTTGAGCCCCTGGACCTTGATATCTTATCTGATCAAGAGGAACTCGATGCCAGGTGGGGGATCCCATCTCTTGAACTGAATCCCATTAAAAGGTGGTCAGAAGTGGCCCTCCAGATCAATTCGATAGCCATGGAGTTTGGCCTGAGGGCCGCCAATGGCAGGACCGGGTCTGACAAAGCCGGGGTCCACACTTACAATAGGCCAGGGCACACGTCTCGGATCGATTACCTTCTCCTTGACATTCATCTGTGGAGCATGGTGGAGGACATGGTGGTTATACCATCTGTCGAGAGTGATCACAATCTTCTCTCTCTCACCATGTCCCACAGGTGGATGTCCTGCCCCGTGACTAGAACTCCCTGTAACCCCGCCCCGGACCTGTCAGTAGTTGCCAACTGTGGTCGGCGGCTAAAGTGGGCAAAGTTAGCACTCTCTGAGGAGAAAACCTCTGCCATTAGGCAGCTTCTTGCCTCAGCCCTAACAAACTTGGACATCCAGGTGGACGGGTTGTCGGAGGTGACCCTGAGGTTCTGCACTATAACCCAGGTCATTGGCGATCTTTTCGTAGTGCCAGTCAACACAAATAGAAGGAAACCTAGCCCACAAGGCAGATTGGGCTGGTTCAATCAGAAGTGCAGGGAGGCGAAGTCACTTCTCATTGAAGCAGTAAAATCTAAATTACCATCTAGGACTAGGGTGGCCAGGAGGCACTATGCACTCTGTCAAAAAAATGCCAAAATAGAGTGGGAGGATAACTTCTGGCAGGACCTTCTGACCGCCAGTCGAGGGAAAGACGCAAAACGCTTCTGGGACCTGGTGGGAATTAGGAATCGTCCTGACGATACTTTGAGGCCCTGTACCATCAATGCCCAAACTTGGTTCTCCCACTTCCAAAAACTCTATTCTGCCATTGAAGGCCCTCTTAATGACCCCTTTGCCACCCCGCCCTCTAGTCCGATCCAAGACCTGGATTCCTTTACAGTTTTGGAGGTCACAAATCAGATCAAAACTCTGGTCCCACTTAAAGCAGCTGGCCCGGATGGCCTCCCAGGTGATCTCCTTCGAGCATACTCGGAAGAGTGGGGGGTAATAATTTCTGCACTCCTCAACGCAATTGTCGCTGGAGGCCCGGTCCCAGATTCGTGGAAAGGTGCTGAGGTGGTCCCAATTTATAAGAAGGGCAGTAGGGACCTACCTGGGAACTATAGGCCTATAAGCCTAATAGATTCGTCCCAGAAACTGGCGGGGAAAGTGATTTTGGGGAGGATTACGCAATGGGTGGATGAAAACCACATCCTGTCCGACATGCAAGCTGGGTTCCGCTCAGGTACCGGAACCATCGAACAGGTATTTAGGCTCCTGCTACTATACTGGAAGGTGGTGGAGCTAGGCAAAGGCAGTCTTTATCTGGCCTTCATTGACCTAAAGACTGCCTTTGACCTGGTTCCCAGGGAGGAACTCTGGAGGGTGTTACACAATCTAGGGATGCCCCGGTATTTATTAAACCTCCTTATCAAACTGCACAATAACACCTATGCCCAGGTTAGATGGGGGTTGAACGGGGAAAAGACCGATAAGATCAGGGTCGAGAGGGGAGTAAGGCAGGGCTGTGTCCTGGCTCCTACCTTATTTTCCCTCTATATTAATGGGGTGGTAGACCACCTACTCGGCGAACCAGCAGACGCTCCCACTCTGGGAGGCGTAAAAATTCCAACCTTGCTGTTCGCCGATGACACCCTCCTCATCTCTAAAACACCCCAAGGTCTCCAGACATTGCTAAATCGCTTCCAGGACTTCTGCACCTCCAGGGGCCTTGTCATCAATGTTGAAAAGACCAAGTATTTAGTTTTGCACCCGCCCCGCAAGCTTGGTCGTCCCCCCATTTTGAATTCGATACCCCTAGAAAGAGTGGCAGAATTCGATTATCTGGGAATTCGACTCAACGACGTGATGAACTGGAACGCCCATATCAATAAAATGGTATTGACCCATAAAAGGGTGGGGGGGGCTCTTCTCAAAGAGTTTAACAACTCAACTAAACATTGTGTTGCCCCTCTACTTGATATTTACAAAGCTTGTGCGGTCCCTGGGTCACTGTATGGAGCCGAATTATGGGGCCTGGGTAAAGTGGATCTACTGTGCAAGGCGGAAAACAAATTCATCAAAGACCTCCTTGCCATACCACCAAGTAGTCCGACTATCCCAGTGCTCATGGATGCAGGCTGTAAAGCAATAGGGGACCAGGCTCGCCTTCGACCCCTCTTGCTCTGGGCCCGTCTGTGGAGGGTACCGGAGCTAAAATCTTACGCTGACGGCCTCGCTGAGGTGATGCACTCCGACGGATGGCACAGAATCAAATGGCTGAAGAACATCAAACACCTTCTAGGGGATCTAGGCTTGGATTTTTGTTGGGATAGCCACTCCGCTCCCCCGAAGGAGACCCTAAAAAGACTGTTCTGGGAGTGGGTCCGCACGAAGCGCAACAGCAATCAGCACCACTGCAAAGCCACCGCAGCTTTTCTGATGATAAAAGATGTTGTTGCCTACGAGCCATACATGGATCTAATAACAATTGCCATGGATCGGTCCCTGTATATCAAATTTCGGCTGGGGCTGCTACCCTTGGCTGATCTCTGTTCTAGGTGGAATAACTCCCAGCCCTCTTCACGATACTGTGCTCTCTGTCCTGACAAACCAGAGACTGTGCCACATTTCCTCTTTGAATGCCCTGATTACGGCCGACCAAGAACACGCTGGCTCGGCCCTATCTGCAGAGAATTGGGTACTCGCCAGCACTCTGTTGCCCTTCGGATTCTTTTAACTGACACAGCCCCCCCGATTGTTTGTGCCGTTGCCAAGTTTTTAAAATGGGCCTGGTTGATTAGACTTAGAAGACTGTCCGTATCAATTTAATCTTCTTTTAACTAATTTATGATGGTCTAATGTGTTTTAATGCTTTTACTTATGTACAGTCATACTTTTTTCGACATGCTGTTTTAACTTTTTGTATCGCTTTTATGATATATGCATATCGAAATAAAGCAATCAACCAACCAACAAAGTAACACCTCATCTGTCGTTCTCAGCCACTGATAATATGTGGACCTCCCAGTTCACAAAACGTGCATTTTCCTTTCTCGCCAAAGGTGGGGTAATTGCCCGGTTTCTGAGGAGGTGAGCTCAGCTAGTTCCTTCACCCACAAACTTTGAACAGCAGGCTATTTACCCAAACAAAACGTCAGAATGCCTTCTCTATTTAACACTTTGTTGATTCACCTACCATAGTGCACAGTGGTGCAGCGCCAGTTGCGCACCAGCACCACCCTCAGTAAATCCCTCTTAAATGTTATCTCTAGGTGTGGTGTGCAACATTCTCCATTCCATTGCCCCTTCAGTCTCGAGAAGGAGTGAGTTATGCATGCGCTCAAGCACACTCCATGGTTTCCGGCATCGGCTTGGATGTCAAACTTGTCCTGGAGTCAGATAAAACAATATCAGTACGTCCTGCGACATTATAGGATGTTTCTGCAGCTCCATGAAGAATCAAGACAACTGCGCAATAGTCTGGGAAAAATACTAACCGGGTTAGTCCGTAAATATACTATTTATTCTGTGATCTATTGTCACCTAAGATCAGCGCTAAGAAGCCCTGTTTCTTTACAAAATGGCATAACTCTATTGACCAGATCACAGACTATTTTTGAAAGCCTCTAGTTGATGTGGCTGGTGGGAAGTTGAAGCAATACTTGCTTCAAATACCTTTTTACCACAATAGTATGAAAACAGGATTCAGAAGGTGGCAATGTGTGAGAAAAGCATCTGTGCACATTTGTTGTGTGACGTCTTGTGGAGGTCGTGACTTGCTGTAGGTTCTAGTGCTGCAGTGGTTTTGTGCTGAATTACTGCAATGTGATTTTGTTGTGTTTTATAGCTGTTATGTTATGTTCATTTCTAACTGTTTTGTTTTGGTGTGCTGTGTTATCTTATCTATGTTATCACAAAACATAGGAGTGTGAAACGCTCATGTAAATCCCGGTCTCTAATTTCCTTATTACAGGTGACTTGTGATAGCTCTATTCACCTATGATGAAGAAACTATGTAGCAGCTCAATTTCAATAACTTATTACATTTGAGCTCTGATGTCCTAATGTCTGCAAACGGCAGGGCACACAAAAAAAAAACCTGGCTTTTCCTTCAGTTTTTTTTTTTTTTTTTTAGATGAACAGTGATCAGCATGTATGAGAAACTTATGGGAACATGTTTATTTATTGCACGCTTTAGGTAATTACAGAATTATAGGAAAGATAGTAATACTCCATGCTTATATACATTCTGAGATACAGCATTTAAAAAAAATCTGACTCGTATTAAACTGCTTTGAAAATCTTTTTGCAAAACATTTCTAATTGCTTTTAGGTCTGTTTAATTTTGCACTACACATTCTACTTTATTTCTCATGTCTCCCAACACTCTATCTCTTTCATATGAAAGAGCAGCACACCAAGATTTCACACAATTTGTGAGAAGAGTGCTGGTGGCCCCAGGTATTATAAGGGTTAATGTCCCCCCTTCTGTACATTATAAGGCTATTGCAAGTCACCTCAGAGTTCCATTATCTAATAAGGAAACTCTATATAGTCACAGGACTGCTAGGTGACTTTCAATGTGTGTACAACTTAGAGTAGGGGGTACCTTATTCCGAAAATTGTATGTTCTGTTATTTACTTCAGAGATGTCAACAAAGGCTGGAACAATTCCAGTCAAAAGCATCGCATGTCTTGAAAGGTTCAGTGACAAAAGACTATATACCACTATCTAAGGTGGTAAACTAACACTGCTCCAGCTCTTCTATGATTTGAGACATTAGTCCGCCCAAAACAGTGGCAGAGACTTTGTCTTAACTTACTGTTCCCAGTTCTCACTTTAGCCCCTTTGCATGCTCATGGCGGCTCCACGCCGTCATGAGCCACGGGCGGCATGTGCTCATGACGGCGTGGAGCGGTCATGCCGCACCTCCCACGCAGCACTAATTCCCCGCCTGTGCGGGCAAATTAATGAGCGGGCGTGGTCATGACGGAACCACGCCGTCAGGAGCACACGCCGCCCGTGACTCATGACAGCCGGGTGCCGTCATGAGCACTGAAGCGCTGCGCTCACCCCCAAACCCCCCCGGGCCGCAGCAGAATTCACGGCACAGGGAAGGGGTTAAGTGATACAGCCCTGTATATCATAATTCACATGAGGCATGGGGAAACTTTGGATCTTGACAAAAAAATGAACAAACATACTTTTTTCAATTGAAATGTGTAGGCTACTTTTAGGTCTGCCTATCAGAACCTTAATTACCAGTTCTTTAACATATACATGTTTTGGATGTGGGTTTCTCACAGTGGCAATTGTATCTCATGCATTTGGTTATTTGGTGTGTCATTCTGCCTTCTATGGTATTGCAATGTGTTAGGGATGTTGCTCTAAACAGTAAAGTTATCTTCAAACTTGTTCTCACATTAAGGGCCCGATGTAGGTAATCCCAGATTACCGATTCTTAAATACCGAATCATACCGATTCGGTATTTAAGAACCTGCAATCGGTATGTGGGTATTTTTACCGAATTCAATACCGAATCGGTAAGTTTCGGTATTTACCGATTTGGTAATTACCGAATCAGTATTTGCCATTGATTACTATGGGCCTTGAAGCCCATAGGAATCAATGGCAAATACCGATTCGGTATTTTACCGATTCTGTAAAATACCGAATTGCCAAGGGGGACAGGGTGTCACTTTGACACCCTGTTGCACCCCTGTTTCTGGCTTGTGTGCCATGTGACACACATACATGCCCTTAGGGCATGTATGTGTGCCACATGGCACAGGTGTACATGCACAGATGTGCATGTACACAGAAATTCTTAATTTACCACCCAATAGTATTGGGTGGTAAATTAAGAATTCCTAAGGGCCTGTGGCACTGCAAACTGTGCCACCTACATATGGATTTACAGAATCGATATATTTACCGATTCGGAAAAATACTGAACCGGTAAATTTACCGAATCGGTAAATATACCGATTCTGTAAATTCCGAGCCACCTACATGTCAAAAGCCAAATACCGGTCGGTAACGGCCGAAATCAGCCATTACCGACCGGTATTGGGCGACCTACATTGGGCCCTAAGTTCTTTCATCTCGTAACTGCTCTATACCCATTATTAGGAATTAGGATACTGGTTGACTGGGGTGTGAGTCCTGGTCAAACAGCAACCACAATCCTAGTCAGGGTAGGTACAAGCATTCCCAGAATTAACCAGTGCTCAACCCCCGGTAGCTTATCACAGAGCAGTCAGGCTTAGCTTAGAGACAATGTGTAAAGTATTTGTGCAGCACTTTAAACAGTAAAACAGTGAAAACAACACACAAAAAGATCTCACACCAGGTTAGAAAAATAAAGCTTCACTTAATAAAACAAATGTATTTTTGTTAATGACACATATGAATATGCTGTAGGAGTAGCTCTTCTTCTGCTTTATCTTTCCCAGGTTCGAAATTTAAATGTGCCAAAGTATTACGTTCTTGAACATGAGCTCTTGCCACTCAAGCATGCCTGTATTGACTAGCAGCATTATTTATTGGAAGCAGTCAAATCTTTTGAGGTTCAGGCAGACCATTGAAATCTCCAGTTTCTGCAGAGCATGAGATGTAGACACAACAGACAAGCTCACTGGATTTACATTTTTTACAATATGATTTTTTATTGCTCGCATATCTGTCACAGAGAATTTTCTTGCTGATACTTTTTTCTGGATGTGGTTGAGGATTCTGAGACACCTGTCCTTTTTTCCCTGACAAATTTGTCCATCTGGCAAGATCTTTTTGGTAGCTCCTGAAAGATATTCATGTTGAGATCCCGCTGGAAGTTCTAGATGTCCTGCAGTGACCCTGTTGATCAGTATTAAGAATCTTCAAACCGAAGTGCACGCAATGTGTCATGACACTTCAGCGGCAGGCCATCACATAGTTAAACCAACTTTGGAATTGGTCTTGCATTCCTTTTGATGGCCTACAGTTCATCAGGATTTAGGGCCATATGTATCAAGCCGTTTTTGAATCGCAAAGGCCGAAATTCGCAGAATTTCGGCCTTTGCGACTCGCAAACGGCCGTTTTGTACGTTTTGGAATGTATGAAACATTCCCAAAATAAGGAATTGCAAACTTGTGCGATTCCTTATTTTTCCATAGCATTTAGGGAACCGCAAACTTGCAATTCCTTAAATGCTATGTATGTAGCAATTTTAGCTTGCGAATTTTGTTTAAGAATTCGCAAATTACCACCAACTTTCAGTTGATGGTAACTTGCGAATTCTTCCAGAAATGCACAAATTGGCATTTTTAAAGGTGGCATATGATGCACACACATGCCCATAGGGCATGTCTGTGCGCCATATGCACAAACACACATTTTCTTTTCAGGGGTGCAGCAGGGTGTCTTTGGGACACCCCTGCACCCTTGCAATAATTCTCAAATTGCGATTAGCAAATTGCGAATTCGCAATTTGAGAATTATTTTGCATTCATTCCTATGGGCCTCCTGGCCCATAGGAATGCATTGGAAATTATTCCTTAATTGCGAATTCGCAAAATGCGAATTCGCAAATAAGGAAGCTTAAGGAATCGCAAATAAAAAGCGATTTTGTTCATACATACCATTTTGCATTTCCTAAATAGCGATTCCTTAAAATTCGCTATTTAGGAAATGCAAAATAGTTTGATGATACATATGGCCCCTAGAGTTCTATGTAAAAGCCTGTCTCTGCTCACAATCCAAGGCAGTACACAATAAGACTTTTGGGTTTTTTCAGTCTTGCCTTTTTCTCTTCAACCATGGCACACTATTTCTACTGACTTTATTGTGGATTCTCCACCTTCTGTAAAACGTAGAGGGATTGTGGTAACAGATGACTGCTTTACCAAGATGGCAAATTTTTCCTTGTTTCGGAAACTTCCATCTGCCAGAATGATGGCAAGGAGGTTTCTGCCTGAGATATTCTGCCCTAAAGGAATCCCTGACACCATAATTTAGACAGGTTCTCAAAAATGGATTTCAAGATTTCGGTGCTCAGGTTGTTCTGCCCATTGAATCCATCAACCTCTATCTTCTGGTTATCCTCTGCAACCCAATGGCCCAACTGACAGAACTAGACAGACTCTTGAACAGTATCTAACGCATTTTAGTAAGGCCACTCAAACAACTGGAAGGAATATGTACCATTGGCAGGATAATCTTACAATACCTATAGTCACTCGGCTACTAAGTGTTTCCTTTATACTATATGCAAGGTTTCCATCCTCGTTTATTTCCAGTGTCTCCTCTGTCCACTCTACTTATGCCTGCTACCTCAGACTTTTTTTTAGAGAGGCTCGATTCTGAGAAACAAGCCATTGACTGGAATTTACAAGATTCTAAAAAAGCTATAATGGCTAGAACTGATAAATTACGACCTATTCCAAACCATGAGTTGGGAGATAAGGTTTGGTTGTCTTTCAGGTACTTGCCCTCTCAAGATTTACCAGTTCAGTTCCAGCCTCGATATTTTGATCCCTTTGTGATACCCAAAAACACTTCAGTCATGTTGCATTTAGCCTCCGTCTTCCTAATTTTGGAATATTCACACCACTTTTCATGTTTCACAGTAGAAACCTTAACTTCCTGATCCTTTTCATTGGATTTCTGCTACTCATTTCGTTCAGATGGATAGGGAACCAGAAAATGAGGTTAGGGAGACATGTGATTCGCAGATTTTCAGAGGTCCGTTACAGTTTTTTGTTAATCAGAAAGGCTATCCTGCTAATGAACATTTTTATTTCCTGCCTCTTCTGTCAATGCCTCTAGATTATCAACAAAAGGAGGGGAACAGTGGCGGACTTTCTTTAACGGGGTCCAGTGTACAAGTCCGAACAACTAGTAACACAAAGAGGTTCAAAGTTCCCCAGTAGAAGTGTAAATGACAGTGTAAGTGTGTGGCGTAGAGGAAAGAAAAGGGGAAAAATTCCTTTTGGAACTAAAACCCTCACACACCCAGCAATCTAGGTGTCATGCTTCATCATATGGGTTCTGGTCCTCGTCAGACTGGCGCTGCAATGTCTGACGGGCACCCGTAAAGGGGCTCTTTATCGGAGATCTTTTGTTCCAGCCATAAGGTGCATGCGTGTGAGAGGGCGAGAAAAAGTCTAGTCGTGAAGTGAAAGTGGGTTAAAAAAGGTGAGTCAGTCCACACTAACCTTTATTGGTGTGGTTGGCTCCCTTGGTTAAAAGGGTGGGAGGTAAGATACAAACTGGGAATATTCACAGTAAAATATCTGCAACCCTCAGTTCAGGTCAACATGTTTCTTTCCGTCATGGCAATTCTTCAGGACCTAGGTGTTCAGTACTACACAATGGAGAAAATATAAAAAAAAGAAAGAAATTACAACCTCATCCAGTAGGTCAGTGAAGGGGCAGGCCGAATGGTCCTACTCTAATAATGCGACCTAGAAAATATGTAAAAGCAACAGAGGGAATATGGTCAGTGTGATATTCTATTGCTTGTTAGATCGCAAGTACTGTACGTGATACACATATACAGAAACTTTAACATTAAAAACAGTGATGCACAGGGTATCGTGACAGCAATGACAATCTCGATTGAGACTGAGGAAGAAGATGCTAAAAGTTAAGGAAACAAGGATATTGATGCTTACCCTAGGGCAGCGTTTCCCAAAGTGTGGTCCGCGGACCCCTAGGGGTCCGTGACACATTCCCTGGGGGTCCGCAGGACTTGAGTGCCTAACGTCAGTATAAAAACGAAACGCTTATGAGGTGTGAATGTACTTGGCGCCGGGCAGCAAGAGCAATACAATCTGGCCCCCAGGCGCACAGTACATGTAGGTGTGAATGTTGCTGGCGCCTGGGGCCTGGGCGGCAAGACTGCAGTGAAATCTGGCCAATCACCCTTCAACTAGGTGCAAGCTGAAGGGTGATTGCCCTTATGGTGGGCTATTTACTTCTGCCCATCACCCGACGTCGAGCTCGCACAGGAGTGCGTGCGTTTCCTGTTCTCTCTGTGACCCTGCCCAGGGCATTTTACTATCTGTCCCCATTTGCCCTGAAAGCAGCTGCGTGGCGAGATAGAAGAGCATTGGAGGCTGGAACTGCATGTAAGTGTGTCATTCGTTTGTGCGTGTTTCTGTGTGCATGTTTGTGTGGGTATATTTGAAAGCAGCCCAAAATCTGTGACGCATCCATTCAGGACTACAGCATACCAGATGAGTAGTTAGATTTGTAAATATGTGCGCTTTTCACAACTTCCCTGAAGTTAAAGTTAAAGTCATGCATTTTAATCTTTTCCTTTCCTTTTGCTGACTGCAAAAGCTTCTTAAACCATACCCAGTGGTGACTGTATATTTCCAGGTACAATCTTCTTTACTGATGACCCTTCCCCTTTACTTCT
Source organism: Lissotriton vulgaris (assembly GCF_964263255.1). Taxonomy (NCBI): domain Eukaryota; kingdom Metazoa; phylum Chordata; class Amphibia; order Caudata; family Salamandridae; genus Lissotriton; species Lissotriton vulgaris. The sequence goes on along the minus strand of NC_141697.1, from coordinate 1,151,635,857 downwards.
TGCCTTTTCATCTGCTGCACACTTGACTATAAATTAATATAATGAAGGCCTAGGATTTCATGGCTTCAGGATTGATGCGCTGTAGCAGTTTCCACAGACAACCACTTTCTTCACATTGCTCAATTTGATCCAGCTGAGAGTCAGAGGTTAAGAATAGCACTTTTGTAAAACGTTGTGGTGGGGACTTCCCTGTGCCCTAATTTTATTTTTATTTTAAAAGTGTTATATAGCGCTAGCTTTACCCGTAGGTATTAGAGCGCTTTACATACCTTCTCTCTCACTTTAAAAAGTGCAACAGTCAGTAATAGGACTGAGAGCAAGCCTGTGGAACAAGATGCTCACACCACACGTGGGAAAGCGTGACATCTCCCAAGTGTCCCTGGTGCAGTACCCGGGAGCGACACTAAACGTGCCCACAGATTATGAGTTAATGATTATTGCACATTTACACGTGGGTTTATCATGAAGAAAATAAACGAGTGCGGTGAGAAGCATCAAGTCTGTAATTAGGAGTGACATTCAACAACTATGAGCACAGTTCTGTCTCTCTATCTCCGGGTTTCCATACAGGCCTGTCTGACACACGCAGCATGAGAATCATTTAAACAAGCATTTGCAATGCAATAGGTCTCACATTAGGAAAGTGTGAGCTATTGGTATTGTAAATGACACATTTTTTTTAATATGTGTTGGCTTTGAAAATCTATAAATTGTTAGCATTGTTATTCACAAAGCCAATAGCTTACACTTTCCTAATGCGAGTCCTAATGGCTATGGCAATGCTTGTTGGTAGCAAGAAAGGACAGTGCTGTTGTGGTGCTGAGTGATGATGTGGTTGGGCTGAGTGATGTGGTGGTGTCCCCGAGTGATGTGGTGGTGTCCCTGAGTGATGTGGTGGTGTCCCAGAGTGATGTGGTGGTGGTGTCCCTGAGTGATCTGGTGGTGCCCCTGAGTGATGTGGTGGTGTTCCTGAGTGATGTGGTGGTGTCCCCGAGTGATGTGGTGGTGGTGTCCCTGAGTGATCTGGTGGTGCCCCTGAGTGATGTGGTGGTGTCCCCGAGTGATGTGGTGGTGTCCCCGAGTGATGTGGTGGTGTCCCCGAGTGATGTGGTGGTGTCCCCGAGTGATGTGGTGGTGTTCCTGAGTGTTGTGGTGGTGTCCCTGAGTAATGTGGTGGTGTCCCCGAGTGATGTGGTGGTGCCCCCAAGTAATGTGGTGGTGTCCCCGAATGAGTGATGTGGTGGTGTCCTAGAGTGATGTGGTGGTGCCCCCGAGTGATGTGGTGGTGTCCCAGAGTGAAGTAGTGGTGTCCCAGAGTGCCACCCATTTTTTTTAAAACAAATACTTTGGCAGTCAGTTTATATGCATGAACTTGTGGATTATCTTGCCCAAAGAGCACTGAAGAGAGTGCAAAACCAATGTGGCGACGGTCAGATCTTCGCATTACCAAATTAACACACACTGTACGCACTTGGCTGGCTGCAGCACTCACTTGCGAGTCCCCGCACCACTGCAATGGTACACGTCTGATGCGTGATACTTGGCTGCTGTGCCTGGCCTTGAGCAGGGGATGAATGGAGCTTCGGAAGGTTTGGGACACCCTTGCCCGCAAGGGCTTCAGTGGCTTGTGTTACGCCCGTGATGGGGACTGAGCATGGGTCATGTTAGTAGGTTGTTGCTACATATGAATATGTGCAATATTGTGGCTCGTAGACAGAAAGATTTCTACAGTCAGACCTTGCAAAAATAGTCAAACATTGCAATTAGAAGGACCTACATTTTATTTCTAAGTAAGGTCTCATTGACAAATTGTGAACTTTGTGTTTTCCAATACAGTTTGTGGAAAAATGGTGCGGAGAGAGTTTGTGTTTATTATAATCGTCTTTAAGCACACGAGCACAAGGGACAAAAAGAAGCTGCAACAATAAAAGAATCCGTGTTTCTCATATTACGCATCCAAGACCCAGGTCGCAAATGTGTAATTTGAAATTTCCCATATTTGTACCACGGTCTTTCATTTGTCAGTCAGCGCTCTCTCGCCTCCGTTAACATCGTGCTTCTCCATTTATTTTTGTGTTCACAAGGGTTCGTTTATTGTTTTATTATAGTTATCGTTGGATTGTAGTTGTTGCACTTTTACATCTTTTCTTCTCAATTCAATAAAATATTTTTGTAATTAAAAGAGTTCTTCGTTTTAGAATAAAAAAATTGCCCTAGTCAAACTATACTAACAAGTAAACTCAACTTCTGAAAGTGTTCCCTTCTCCATTTGTGCACAGCCTTTGGTCAGACGGGCACTTCGCCTGCTCCACAATTAAGCCTGGGTGGAGTTTGCTTTTGTCACTCCTTTATTATAACTTTCCAGCATGCTGCAGACTTCTGTACAAAAACAACAATTGATGGACAGAATGCAGAACAATGTCATACATTCACCCCAGTACAGAGATCTGGGCCTAAATCCATCGTTTTTTTGCACTCCACACCATCCCAGTTCAGACATGGCCATATGCAAATCAGCCTTGACTCTGTGCCTCATGGGAACAGTCCAGCCCGAACTACCAAGCCATGTCTTTCCTGGACTGGAATCAAGCATCCTTGGACCGGTTTCTGGCTATCAGCTGTCTTCAGCCAGGATAACTTGACTCCAGTGGTGTGGAGAGCATGGGACTCACGTCTGAGCATACCCATCCCACTCGGGGTGACCTAAGGATTCAACTTTCCGAAATAAAACCAAACTTTGAAAAGTTAGTAGCCGAAATGCAGCACCATCCTTTCCATTAAAATGTTTTGATTTTTGCATGTTTTTCAATATAAAATAATAAAAGCTTTAGTAATGCAAGTATTTGTTTCGTGTGTACTTGTTTGTGCATTTTTTGTGAATTACTATTTTATTTTTTTTAAATTGAAATTGTACAAATTGTTTGGGGGTCCCCGGCTTCCAGTAGTGATTCAGTGGGGGTCCTCAGGAGTCAAAAGTTTGGGAACCACTGCCCTAGGGGGTTTCCTAAGGTGCCCGGCAGTCTGCTCCCGTGGGACCTGCACAATTGGGTAAGGAACCTAGGGGAGAAAGATGCCAAGTAGGGGGCCAGTCCTAAATTGAAAAGACAAGAGATATGTGAAAGAACAGGTCTTGAGGGGCTCATTGAAAACCAACTCGGGCAGGTGACCACCTTGTGAAAGTTGAAGAAATTGATGTACATAGACAGCATTCATTTCCCTTTTTCTCCCACTCCTCTCCCTGTGAACACCATGAATGCCATAGACTATTGACCGTATCACTCTGCCAGTGGGAGCCCATACCTATATGCATATGCACAGCCATTCTGGGCACCATGGCCTTTTTACCCATTGGAATCCCCGGCTTCCCTCCTGCGCGTATCTTGCACCCCCTCTCTCATGTATAGACCATGAAACCCTTTCCCTTTGCGCGATCCTGATGTGAAAGGCAACCCTCCTGCTTGACCCAGGCATTCCCCATTTCCCTCTCGAAGAAGCATCCTTCGCCTCAGCTGACATAGCCCCCCAGCTGTATCTGACTGCCCCTGTTCTCCCATGTACAGGTCATAGGATCTCTCTCTCTCTCTCTGTGCGACTCTGACCCTGCGCGCACCCTGACCCCCTCCCTCTCCTCACATGGGCAAGTCATAAACCTTCTTCTTCTGCAAGACCCTGTCCTTGGGAGTCACGGCCGCGCCTGACTAACACCTCCTTCCCTCCCATGAATGCCCCTCTGTTGACAAGCCTTCCTTCAGCGCTCGATTGTCCACGCGGCATGAATACCACTCCTTTGATGACCCCTTCCCCCGAGCCCGGCTGACCACACAGGTCCGAGGCCATCGCCTAAGCCGGAAGATACCATTTACTGCCCCCTTATTGTATAAGGTCCCTCTCCTTCAAAGGACCCTCTATTGGTCCTAGCCACCCCACCCCCTGGGCTATGATCAGGCGTACACATCCTACGGAACACTCAACTGCGTGATTGCCCTCCCCTCTTATCAGCAGGTCAAGGGTCCCCATTGTGAACATGTGTGGGGTAGGATTGAGACGAGGATTATAGGGATGCCTTTCTTTTGCGTCATACTGTCCTGATTGTACCATCAAGTGTTTTGTAAGGTATAAAAGCAAGAGTCTCAGCTCACTTGTTAGAGCACCTCCCGATGACACCTTGCTTCGTGTCTGAAATGACTGGCTCTCCTCATGAGAATTAAACTCTGTTCTTGATTCCTGCTTCCAGCGCCCGTCTCTTTATTTGGTAATTATTCAACATGGGAACTAAGAGGCGGTTTGCGCCAGCAGCCTGGGCATCGATAGAATTATGGGCTCATTTTCCACAATTGGCGCCCAACATGGGGCCCATCAGTGACATAAGGTTCGGTAAGAGAGATCCAGACGAAGAAGCGAACATCTAAAATAATCGGAGTATACCTGCCTTGAGAGGGCCCTAGCCCGGCTGCCGATCAAAAGAACTTCGCCAATTCTGAACGGACCTCTCTTGAGTGACCTATTGTCCTGACTGGAATCCCACAGGAATGCTACACGGAGTAAGAGAACGATCGGGCGCTGGAAGGAGGAAGGCGAAGAACTGCCCACACGGTCCGGTCCGGGTAAGGTCGCGTAAATGCGACAAATTGTGAAATGATTGTTTTGGATAATACTAGTATTACGCTTTGTTGAAACCCTCTGGAGATTCGCTGTCTGCAAACGGAGAAAACAACAGGCTCTCTCTTTGCAAGCAGTGAAGGATAGGTAACGCAGACTTTTGTCCCCATTGTAATCCGTCGTGCTTATCTTCCTCCCCCACTGTTTCCCGAACTGTCGTTCGTGGATTATTGTCTGGAGATTCTTTGTCTGCAAACAGGGAAGAACAAGGTCTCGCTTTGCAGGTAGAGAAAGAGTGGGCAACGATAACTTTTCGTGCCCACTTATTCTCCCCACTGAATTGTTTAATTGGCCGATTATTCGGTATTGGTTCGTTTGAGGTATTCACCGCCGCCAAACAACGGAGAATAGAAATATTCTGCCTAGTCTTTGCCCGCCGTGATAAGATAGGTAATGCAGACTTTTGTCCCCGTTGTAATCCGTCATGCCTATCTTCTCCCCATTGGTTGGTAGCCTGTTTAGCCCGGACCGCTTATTAGAGTCGAACCATCCAGCTCCACTGGAGGGCACATCTAATAAGGACCTGTTCATTAAAGTGTGGACTAGTCGCTATAGCTTATAATAGGTTATGGCATAAAAATAAAAAGAAAAGGAGTTGAGCGAAATCAGTAGGCCACTGAGGAGTTATCAACTTCGCTAAAAATAAAATAAGAAACGTTAGAAATAACCCGTAATAAGAAACATAAAAATGGCGAGGGAAGACAAGCTGACACCAAGGCAAGCCACGAGGTAGCTAGGTTCCGTTCCCTATTCCTGCCCTAAAACATGTCTGCCTCATTGCCCACCACGCCCAAATAACGGTCACATGAAATAGATACAAATCAATAGGTACCTACCCCCATTCCGGAAACTCCCGAAGTGCCACAGGTCCGCGGTTACGCCCATCCGGTAGGCGAGGCCTCGAGGCATGCGGGGCTCGCCTGGACGCAGTCGGAAGGGGAGGTTGTGGGGCGGACGGCCCAGAAAACGGTGATGGCCTCTCCTTCTCTCCTCTTCTGCTGCCCTGCGGGCCACGGGGGGGGGGGCTGTCTTGCTTCAGCCACCGACCACCCCCCCCCCCTCTGTCTCTCGCCTGGACCGGCCCACGAAGAAGACCGTAGCCACAAACAAGAGCGGCGGCGCTTACATGTAGTCCCGCCACATGTCAACGCCTGGACAAGTGCAAGTAGTCCCGCCACATGCCGACGCCTGGATAGTTACAGGTAGTCCCGCCACATTTCAAATTCCTGGAGAGTTGGAGGTAGTCCCGCCACATGTCCACGCCTGGAAGTTACAGGTAGCCCAGCCACACGACAACGCCTGGACAGTTACAGGTAGTCCCGCCACATGTCAAAAAGGGGGGGGGGCTGTCTTGCCTCAGCCACCGACCACCCCCCCCCCATCTTCAATAGCTGGCACGGCCAATATCGAAGCGACGGAGCCGAGGAATGGCGCGGGGTCGCTGGAAGGGGGAGGCGGCGCGAACGAGCCTCCCCCACCTCCCTCCAGGTGGAGGCTTCCAGCGACACCCCAATGCTCTTACTTAAAGAGGGTCAACATCAAAAAGCGGTCTTCTGCCCAGGACGGGCACACGCTCCATATCGTCTCTCCTCGACCTTGAAGATTCTATAAGAGCCGGGGGGCCCCCGACCCCCCTGCATGGGTGCCCCCGCCCCTTCACTGGGAACCACGACATTGGTGCAACTCCTGCCGGCGCCAGCCTCGGATTGGAAATGGCTAAAATGCAGCCACGGCACAGACTTGTTCAGTTCCGGAGGAACACCAGAATGACCCGGTAGGAAAATTGTTGCCGCCCTCCCCACTCTTTGACTAATGGTCCATATTTGTTAGACTGTTAACCACATAGCCCAAAACTTTTTGAACTGCCAACGGAAGGTTCTGGGCCAACCATGCGAGACTAGAGACATTCTGACTGTGCTGGAACTCGCCTGACCCCACCCAAAATGGCGTCGACACAAAATGAGACGTTTTGAATAAACTTTGTTGCACCCTGATTGCGCAAGCTTTTTGCCCCGAGATATATATAACGTTTTGGATAATGAAAGTAGATATGAAGGATATTGAGTATGTGCTTGGACAATGAATTGATTTAGGGTGGGTACTGATTATGAGTTGGAAAATGAATTGGTGTAATTTAGGTAATGAATGAACATTGGATAATGTATTTATGAATTTATTAAAGATGAGTTACTGACATGCATCATGTTTGCTCTGTAGGGGAGTTTAATACGATTTTATTGCACTGCCACACTTTATGCAATGAACTGCCACCAGCTTTGTTCTTCCTATGTACAGTTCCAATCTGCTCCGTGGCTAGTCCACTGGGTTGTAGGCCTGTATTTATACGTCAACACTTTTTATTAAAAGTATTTTGAAAACGAAAGCATAGTTGTAGCGGTTGCATTAATGAGTTTTGAATGTATTACTACTATGAGCAACGAGAAAGTATGATGAAGGCTAAAGGTTAAAAAGGACCCGATATTTAGCAGCCACACTATGTGTGACAGGCAGCCGGAAAGGTGCTTTAGAAGCCCTAAAACGACACCACAGAAATGCCACCTGACCGCCACCCTTGTACCCGATCAAAAGGGGTTACGACCAAGTAACTCATGTAGATACGCAGATCGTCAATGATTATCTGTCTGACATTTCTGGTCCCTCTGGGCTTAAACGCCGTGATGGTAGAGAAATGCACTACGTGGAGATAGGTCGAGTATGTGGTAGGTAAAAACATTTCCGGATTATTGCATGCTGATGAGGTTTGAATATTGCCCCCCCACCCCTTCTTTCTCCTCCCTTCTGCAGGTCACGTCGGAACCTTGGCTGATGTATGGAAGGACGATAACCGAACCGCCGATGAGAAGGGGAAGAAGGGAATATGAGCATGGTCCTTATGACATATAAAAGTTTTTAAAAGACGTAGACTTAAACATGACTGTTCCTCCTTAGAACATAGCAACTGGGAGGATGGACCGACATAGAAACTGGACAGGTACTGAATGACGAAAAATTGACTAGAAACGACGCGTTAAATAATGTAACTGGACGTTTTGACTAGGTAGGGAAAGGACAAAGAAAAATATACGGGTAAGGGTTATCACGGCACCACCCGTCTGGGAAGTTAGAAATGTTGCTGGTGTTCAAAATGCACTGCCCCCCTTTTTCGCACTCTTATAGATGTAGCCAAGCTGTCCGACTGTTCTCCCGATCAATACTTGCCGTTGCCTCAGCCCGGAGAACTTCCCACCAAAGGAAGGAACTGAAAAATGGTTTAAAATCCAACCATGGGTAAATAGCACGACCAGGCTAATTTCTGGCCGACCAACGACTGAGGTGTAAGTATTGGCAATTGGGAACGCTGGCCGACATAACTGGCGAGAGGGAAAAGGAGGGAAGGGTAGAAAGAGCTAAGCACATAGATAAATAAGATAGTAAAGATACGTAGGATATAATATGAATTTTGTTGGCCACCTGTTGTTTCCTGTCCTGTCGTGAATGTCTTATATATGTGTAATGCATGTGCTGTCTTCCCTGTCTGAGTTTGTGTGTGTAATGTACGGATTTATGTCTTCCCTCTGTCTGTATTTGCATGTTACCTGACCTTTGCTGTTCTGTGTTGTGAGCGCACTAAATGACCTATTTTCGTACACGTCTCTCTCTCTCTCTCTCTCACCACCCCCTTATCTCTCTCTCTCCCTCTCTCTCTCTCTCTTTACATGTCATACGTGTACCGAATGGCTCGTTTAGATTGCGGACGACTCTCACTCTCTATGAGAGTCTCCCTATTTTCTCTCCCTCTTTTTGGTAAAATTGTGCCCCACCGGCACCAGTCTGATTTGATACTTACTGAACGCGGAGGTGTTCAGCGAAATTGACCGAAAATAAAAATGATTGTAACTTGCCATATTACTACCTCTCCTTTCTACAAAAAATAAATGAACTTGAATTGGCTGAAAAGGAAAGGACAGGTAAGACGGCTAAGGTCCCCCAAATCTGGCTATTCATAGGGGAACTGTATGTCAATGGCACCTTATGTCTGTTCTTCAGAGACGAACGCCAACGTCTAGATTGACACCCAATGCCCAGATTGCCCCACCCCTTCGCACCCAAGCGCGAGCGCCCGAAGTATACCCTCCCCATTTGATAGACCCCAGCTGCTGTCCCGGGTATAAACATGATGACCATGAGTAGCTGTTGACCCTCGAGAAAACCTTGTTTTGCCCGACTCTCGACGATAGCGCCCCCGCCCTGTGTGAAAAGGTTAGCCAGTCCTGAAGGGAAATGCTCCGCAAATGTTGAATATGATGTAATGCACAGTTGATGGAAATATTATTTTGTCCTCACTTGAATTCTAAATGGGACGATGAATAAACCTGCCATAAACTCAGTAGGAATGCTGACACATGCACTGCTTGGTAATAGACCTCTGACTGTGACCGATGAGCATAAACTCTCAAATGCGTAGAATTGAGGGAGGAATTCACATGCGTAGATATCTTCTTCTGCCATTTCTCTAAAACCTTGTCTTGTACCCATTCAAAGATTCACGATCACCGAAGGAGACGGGTCAGATGTGACGTACAGCCTGACTGCAGATCTTGGGACACGTATGACCTCGACCAAAGGTGGAGCTGCAGAGCAACAAGATACGGGACGAGACCGCAATTTCAACGTGGAAAATGAAAAATGACGGGCCGCCTTGAAGCCCTCCGACTGCTAACCCACGTGTGCCTGGAGTCTCCGTCCGCCTTCTTTGGGCCCGATTGATGGGCCTGCCTGCTTGTTATCCTTTGCTCCCTTGGTCCCTTTTGTGTGTCCCAGGAACTCTGACCCAACTCCGCTCTCTCTCTCTCTCTCCTATCGACTATTTGAACCACATTCACCCTCTTTCCCACGTGACTTTTTTGCCAAAGGAAAGAACTGCATTCATATGGGAATAGGGTGTTGCCACAGAACTATAGGTGCCGAGCATAAGGCGCCGCCAAACGGATTGTTTAGGGAACAGGACTGTGGTCTAACAGCAGAGGACTGACCGCACCCTGCAACGCGTAAGGATAGAACCGAGCTGGACCTATAGCTCCACCGCCGGTGCTCAACAGCGCCAACGAAAGTACCCGGATTAGAGCCTACCAGTGATGGCTCGCTGATAAAAAGACACTGTGACGAAGAAATCTTGTGTATTGAACTGAATTCCGCTCTCAACTACCTGGTCAAAACTGTTCATTGGTCACATTTTTAAGTTAGACAGATTTATGCTATGTAGTGCGTTTAATTGTCAGGAACACAACGAAATGCAATTTCCTATGTGCTGCATTCTGCCCATCACCTCGACTGTCTATGATTGTATGTCAAATGTTAGTATCGACAAAATACTAATTCATCAGCGATGCCTGTCTATCTGTAAACCCATCGATTGCAAAAATGACTGCTGTTATGTAAAAAGGGGCGACTGTGAAAGTTGAAGAAATTGATGTACATAGACAGCATTCATTTCCCTTTTTCTCCCACTCCTCTCCCTGTGAACACCATGAATGCCATAGACTATTGACCGTATCACTCCGCCAGTGGGAGCCCATACCTATATGCATATGCACAGCCATTCTGGGCACCATGGCCTTTTTACCCATTGGAATCCCCGGCTTCCCTCCTGCGCGTATCTTGCACCCCCTCTCTCATGTATAGACCATGAAACCCTTTCCCTTTGCGCGATCCTGATGTGAAAGGCAACCCTCCTGCTTGACCCAGGCATTCCCCATTTCCCTCTCGAAGAAGCATCCTTCGCCTCAGCTGACATAGCCCCCCAGCTGTATCTGACTGCCCCTGTTCTCCCATGTACAGGTCATAGGATCTCTCTCTCTCTCTGTGCGACTCTGACCCTGCGCGCACCCTGACCCCCTCCCTCTCCTCACATGGGCAAGTCATAAACCTTCTTCTTCTGCAAGACCCTGTCCTTGGGAGTCACGGCCGCGCCTGACTAACACCTCCTTCCCTCCCATGAATGCCCCTCTGTTGACAAGCCTTCCTTCAGCGCTCGATTGTCCACGCGGCATGAATACCACTCCTTTGATGACCCCTTCCCCCGAGCCCGGCTGACCACATAGGTCCGAGGCCATCGCCTAAGCCGGAAGATACCATTTACTGCCCCCTTATTGTATAAGGTCCCTCTCCTTCAAAGGACCCTCTATTGGTCCTAGCCACCCCACCCCCTGGGCTATGATCAGGCGTACACATCCTACGGAACACTCAACTGCGTGATTGCCCTCCCCTCTTATCAGCAGGTCAAGGGTCCCCATTGTGAACATGTGTGGGGTAGGATTGAGACGAGGATTATAGGGATGCCTTTCTTTTGCGTCATACTGTCCTGATTGTACCATCAAGTGTTTTGTAAGGTATAAAAGCAAGAGTCTCAGCTCACTTGTTAGAGCACCTCCCGATGACACCTTGCTTCGTGTCTGAAATGACTGGCTCTCCTCATGAGAATTAAACTCTGTTCTTGATTCCTGCTTCCAGCGCCCGTCTCTTTATTTGGTAATTATTCAACATGGGAACTAAGAGGCCGTTTGCGCCAGCAGCCTGGGCATCGATAGAATTATGGGCTCATTTTCCACAACCTCATAGATAGTCCTAAGCCAGCTCAGTGTGAAAAACGGTAGTTGCCCCGTAGGCATGTTGGGGACGCTGAGATCGTTTGACCCGGTAGATAACGCTAACCCGCTGATCCGAACCCCCCGCAAACACTTGACCCCCGCTAGTGAACACCAGCAGAGGGAAGGGAGAACGGGGAAGGACCAACCCCACAGGCCAGCAGCAGCTACCCGGGGAATCCGTGTGCACCACATGGACTATGGCGTAATGGCAATACTCATCACGGCATAGGAGGCCAGGGTGTAACTAGGGAGGGTGTGCTGCCCGAGCGTCAACAGCGTAATCCAGGGTAGCGGCAACGTGGGCAACTCACATACAGCTTACCTCAGTGGCGTGCGGTCAGTACTGTCAACACCTACCCCCACGAACATTGATTTACTTTGCTTTATTTTAACGCTCCCGGGACTGTACCCTTACTTCTGTCCGTACATTGTTGACAGTAGCTAGGCTCTTCCCCTGTACCGGTGCATACTACTCTCTTGACTGGTGCTATACCCAAGATGGCCCCCACGTCCGCCCCCTAGACTCCTCAGTACGGCCTAGTGGTTACTTCGCATCCAGTTGCCGATTTGGCGCATGCGCAGTCTCATACCGCATCCGCCACGCCCACCCTCAGCACTGATACGGCGGGAACACATGGGTTACTTATTCTCCGTATCGTTACCGAGTGCGCCACCAGCTGCTCCAGGCTCTGACCCAGCGCTGTTCGTGGGGGTAGGTGTTGACAGTACTGACCGCACGCCACTGAGGTAAGCTGTCAGTGAGTTTCCCACATTGCCGCTACCCTGGATTACGCTGTTGACGCTCGAGCAGGACACCCTCCCTAGTTACACCCTGGCCTCTGATGCCGTGATGAGTATTGCCATTACGCCATAGTCCATGTGGGGCACACAGATTCCCCGGGTAGCTGCTGCTGGCCTGTGGGGTTGGTCCTTCCCCGTTCTCCCTTCCCTCTGCTGGTGTTCACTAGCGGGGGTCGAGTGTTTGCGGGGGGGTTCTGATCAGTGGGTTAGCGTTATCTACCAGGTCAAACGATCTCAGCGTCCCCAACATGCCTACGGGGCAACTACCGTTTTTTATGCTGAGCTGGCTTAGGACAATCTATGAGGTGGTCACCTGCCCGAATTGGTTTTCAATGAGCCCCTCGAGACCTGTTCTTTCACATATCTCTCGTCTTTTCAATTTAAGACTGGCCCCCTACTTGGCATCTTTCTCCCCTAGGTTCCTTACCCAATTGTGCAGGTCCCACGGGAGCAGACTGTGGGGCACCTTAGGAAACCCCCTAGGGTAAGCATCAATATCCTTGTTTCCTTAACTTTTAGCATCTTCTTCCTCAGTCTCAATCAAGATTGTCATTGCTTTCACGATGACCTGTGCATCACTGTTTTTAATGTTAAAGTTTCTGTATATGTGTATCACGTAGAGTACTTGCGATCTAACAAGCAATAGCATATCGCACTGACCATATTCCCTCTGTTGCTTTTACATATTTTCTAGGTCGCATTATTAGAGTAGGACCATTTGGCCCGCCTCTTCACTGACCTACTGGATGAGGTTGTAATTTCTTTCTTTTTTTTATATTTTCTCCACTGTGTAGTACTGAACACCTAGGTCCTGAAGAATTGCCATGACGGCAAGAAATATGTTGACCTGACCTGAGGGTTGCAGATATTTTAATGTGAATATTCCCAGTTTGTATCTCCCCTCCCACCCTTTTAACCAAGGGAGCCAACCACACCAATAAAGGTTATTGTGGACTGACTCACCTTTTTAAACCCACTTTCACTTCACGACTACACTTTTTCTCGCTCTCTCACACGCATGCACCTTATGGCTGGACCAAAAGATCTCCGATAAAGAGCCCCTTTACGGGTGCCCGTCAGACATTGCAGCGCCAGTCTGACGAGGAGCAGAACCCATATGATGAAGCATGACACCTAGCTTGCTGGGTGTGTGAGGGTTTTAGTTCCAAAATGAATTCTTCCCCTTTTCTTTCCTCTACGCCACACACTTACACTGCCATTTACACTTCTACTGGGGAACTTTGTACCTCTTTGTGTTGCAATGCCTCTAGATTGCCTATCTTGAAAACCCTGTTACCTTTGGAATGGGGTATACTCTTGCGACTGTGACATCCATCCAGATGATGCAGAGTGCAACTATAATGCAATAGAAAAGAATATTCAGTGCTTCGTTTCACCATGCATATGTCATCAGAACGCTCAGCCTCGTTTCCATACCATGATATTCCATGGTGCATATTCTGCACAGCTCATGCTAGACCACATTGGGTATGAGTACGACCACTTAGACCCCTGCATAACTCATGATTTTTCCTGGCAGATATGTGAGAGAAGGTCCTGGGTCTTCTTCATAGACTATACAAAGCAAATGTTGATTTGCATGAGGAATAATCACCCCACCCATAGACTCTCAAGGTAGGTACATTGCAGTCTTTTCACTTTACTCATGATATTCCATTGTAGATGTGGGCCAGAAACACTTTGACCCCCTCCCCAGCCTATTCCACATCATGTTAGATATGTGACAGTGACACTCAGACCTACTCCATAACGGACAGTATCTTTCAGACTTGTGTTAGGAACTCTCCGTATTTTGGACGGAACAATGATTTTCCTTTACAGCCCATGCTATATAGAGGTGTGTGACATTTGCATACGGATGTACGTTATTACCACGCACACTTTTACAACGCGTTCCATTACAACGCGGTTGTAACAACGCAAGTCGTTACAGCGACTTGCGTTGGGGGGGGCGCAAATTAAAAAAATGTAATTTACTATTCCAACACCAGTCCCCGTGAATAGTAGGGAAGGTGTTGGGATAGTAAATTAAATGATTTACTATCCTTGAGCGCCCCCCAGTGCAATTCGTTGTAACAACCTTCGTTGTTATGACCTTGCGTTGTAAACGTCGCATACCGCAAAATTATGCAAAATGACCATAAATTATGCATATTTATGCAAAATGCAAATCTGTCATTTTGGGACATATTTTAGGGTGAAATACTTCCTTGTTGCAACTAATAAAATAATAATCGATGGACGGAATGCAGACACAATATCAAACATACAACCCCAGAGATCTTGCCTAAATCCTTAATTCTTTTGTACACTATGCTATTCCAGTTTAGACCCCGCCATATGCAAATTAGTCTAGACCCTTCTCCCCATGGGAGCAGTCCACTGTCAGGCCAAGTCTCCCCTGGACCAGTAACAAGCATCCTGGGACCGGTTACAGAGTATCACCCCTCATCAGCCAGGCTAGCTTGACTTCAATTGCATGGTGAGCACAGGACCCATGTCTGGGCATACCATTCCTACATAGGGAGACAAATGCAAAAAGAATAATTGATGGAGAGAATGATGAAACAACGTCCAACATTCAATCAATCAATCAATCAATCAATCATTGAATTTATATAGCGCACTACTTACCCAGAGGGTCTCAAGGCGCTGGGGGGGGGATCTGCTACTGCTCGAACAACCAGGTCTTGAGTTGCTTCCTGAAGGCGAGGTGGTCCTGGGTGAGGCGGAGGTGGGTGGGGAGGGAGTTCCAAGTCTTGGCGGCGAGGTAGAAGAAGGACCGTCCCCCTGTGGTGGTTCTACGGATGCGGGGGACGGCGGCGAGGGCGTGGCTGGTCGAACGAAGCTGGCGTTTGGGAGCGTAGAAGTTGAGGCGGCTGTTGAGGTATCCTGGGCCTTGGCTGTGTAGGGCTTTGTGTGCGTGGGTGAGGAGACGGAAGGTTATTCTCTTGTTGACCGGGAGCCAGTGCAGATCTCTCAGGTGTCCGGAGATGTGGCTGTGACGGGGGATGTCCAGGATGAGTCGTGCTGAGGCGTTCTGGATCCGCTGGAGTCTCTTCTGGAGTTTGGCGGTGGTTCCGGCATAGAGGGTGTTGCCGTAGTCCAGACGGCTGGTGACGAGGGCCTGGGTGACTGTCTTCCTGGTCTCGGTGGGGATCCACCCGAAGATCTTGCGTAGCATGCGCAGGATGTTGAAGCACGACGAGGAGACGGCGTTGACTTGTCTGGTCATGGAGAGGGAGGAGTCCAGGATGAAGCCCAGGTTGCGTGCATGGTCTGTTGGTTTGGGTGCGCTGCCTAGGGCGGGTGCCACCAGGAGTCGTCCCACGCGGCGGGTGAGGATCCCAGGATGAGGACTTCCGTCTTGTCTGAGTTCAGTTTCAGGCGGCTGTTCTTCATCCATTCGGCTACCTCTTTCATCCCTTCGTGAAGGTTGGCTCTGGCGGTGGCGGGGTCGTTGGTAAGGGAGAGGATCAGCTGGGTGTCGTTGGCGTAGGAGATGATATTGAGGTTGTGCTGGCGTGCGATGTCTGCGAGTGGGCTCATGTAGATGTTGAAGAGGGTTGGGCTGAGCGAGGAGCCTTGAGGGACGCCGCAGATGACTTCGGTGGCTTCAGATCTGAACGGGGGGAGGCGGACTCTCTGTGTCCTCCCGGTGAGGAAGGAGATGATCCAATCCAGTGCCTTCTCCTGGACTCCGACGTTGCTGAGGCGTTGTACTAGGGTACGATGGCAGACAGTGTCGAAGGCCGCGGAGAGGTCGAGGAGGATGAGGGCCGCTGTTTCTCCGTTGTCGAGCAGCGCTCGGATGTCATCGGTGACTGCGATCAGGGCGGTCTCGGTGCTGTGGTTGGCCCGGAAGCCAGACTGCGAAGGGTCGAGGGATCCGTTCGTCTCGAGGAAGGCGGCCAGATGCTTGTTGACGGTCTTCTCGATGACTTTTGCAGGAAACGGGAGCAGCGAGATGGGGCGGTAGATCTTGAGGTCGGTGGGGTCAGCCGATGGTTTCTTGAGTAGAGCGCTGAGTTCGGCGTGCTTCTAGCTCTCCGGGAAGGTAGTGGTGTCGAAGGAGGTGTTGATGATGTCCCGCAGGTGGGGTGCGATGACAGCGTCGGCCTTGTTGAAGACGTGGTGACGGCAGGGGTCGGTCGGAGATCCGGAGTGGATGGAGTTCATCGTGCGGACGGTGTCTTCGGTGCTGATCGGGGTCCAGGCGCGGAGGGTGGTGGTGGGGGGCGGTGGTTTGGTCGAGGCGTGCATCGGTTGAGTGCTGAAGCTGTTGTGTATGTCCGTGATCTTGTTGTGGAAGTAGGAGGCGAGGGAGTTGCAGAGGTCTTGCGAAGGGGTGATGTCGTTGTTTCCAGCGTTGGGGTTGGAGAGCTCTTTGACGATGTTGAAGAGTTCTTTGCTGTTGTGTGCGTTGTTGTCCAGTCGTTCCTTGAATGCAGTTTTCTTGGTGGCGCGGATGAGTTTGTGGTGTTTTCGGGTGGCGAGCTTGAGGGCAGTCATGTTGTCCGGAGTTGGGTCTCTGCGCCAGGTTCTCTCGAGAGCTCGGCAGTTCTTCTTGGAGCTCTTGAGTTTGTCGGTGAACCATGGGGCTTTCTTGCTGCGGGGTCCTCAGGGGGGCGAGCTCGTCCGCGCAGTCGCTGATCCACTTCGTGAGGTTGTTGGCCGCCTGGCTAGGGTTCGTTGTGCAGGTGGGAGGGTTCATGCTCAGGGAGGACGCGAGCTGGTCGGCTGTGATCTTGTTCCAGTTCCTGCGTGCAGCCTGTTGCTGGTGGTGGTGGATCGTGGTCCTTGCGAAGCTGAAGTGGACGCAGCTGTGGTCCGTCCAGTGGAGTCCGGTGGCGTGGCTGAAGGCGATGTCCTTCTGGAAGCGAAGACGGGGTCGAGTGTGTGTCCGGCGTAGTGGGTGGGGGTGGTCACCAGTTGCTTGAGTCCCAGGTTGGCGAGGTTGTCCAGCAGGGTGGTGGTGTTGTGGTCGTTGTTGTTCTCCAGGTGGAAGTTGAGGTCCCCTAGGAGGATGTAGTCAGCGGAGCAGAGGGCGTGTGGGCTGATGAAGTCGGCGATGTCTTCGCTGAATTGTGTGCGTTGTCCGTGGGGTCTGTAGATGAGGGTGCCTCTGAGGGTGGTCTTGGGGTTGATGTGGACTTGGAAGAGCAGGTGCTCGGCGGTTGTGAGGGTGTCGTCGGTGTTGGTCGTGATGCGGATGGAGTTCCTGTGGACGATGGCGATGCCTCCTCCGGTGTGGTTGATGCGGTCCCTTCGGATGATCTTGTAGCCGTCTGGGATGGCGATGGCGATGTCAGGCGCAGAGGAGGCGTTCATCCAGGTTTCCGTGAAGAAGGCGACGTCTGGGGCTGTGGTGTCGAGCAGGTTCCAGATCTCGACGGCGTGCCTGTGGACGGAGCGGGTGTTGAGCAGGATGCATCTCAGGTGGCTGCTGCTGTTGCTCGTCGAGGTCTTGGGCACTGCTGGAGTGGTGCAGGTCCGGATGCAGGTGAACTTGCAGGAGTTGCAGCAGAAGGGTCCGTGGGTGCGTCTCGGGGTGGCTCTATAGCAGCCCGGGACTCGGCCGGCGTTGAGTGCGTTGAGGGTGGCGGCTTCGTACGTCCGGCGGGTGGGCTGGGGTCTGTGAGGGCCAGGGGTACTGGCGCTGGGCGCGGTCCAGGTGCGGACAGGCGCAGACGGGCTTACCTTTGGCGCACCTTCGGCACTCAGTCGGTGCTCCCGCTGCGCGGGTCCGCTGCGCGGGTCCGCTGCACGGGTCCGCTGCGCGGTTGCTCCGGGGGCGTCATAAGAAGGGAGCCGGGAGGGAGGGTCCGCTGGGAGGCGGGGAGCGCGTGGGCCAATCGGCAGGCGGGGGGCGGGGTCGCGGCAAGAACCGGCCCAAAAATCTAGGCGGGCGGCCCTCCGGCAGCTGGGGCGCCGGGGAGTCGAGTTCGAGCGGCCCTGCGGCGGCTGGGGCGCCGGATCGGAACGGCGTCAGCAGGCAGGCAGCAGGCGGGGAGCGTGGGGGCAACCAGGCCGAGGAGGGCGCATTCACCCCAGTACAGTGATCTGGGCCTAAATCTATTGTTTTTTTGCATGACGTGCCATTCCAGTATATTTGCAGTTTTTGGCACTAGGATGCATTTAGACAAATGTAACATGAAGAGCTGCTCGAGTTCTGTTCCTATACGTTCACAGTAATTCTTGCTACAAAAGGCACCATTTGCTGCACTTTTTTCTGTTAATGCTGTGTAATTATATGAAGCAGCAGAATAGTATAATTTTGGGAATTACATGTTCCTGGAATTACCACGGCATAATTTGAGTTTCAGCAAGGCCTTATGCTAAGCTCCAGTAGGGGTATGCAAGAGAAATACTACCCCCCTCAAAAAATCCCAAGTTATGTATTTGGCAGGTAAAATATGCTTTTTAGGGTTCAGTGTGCGAGAGCATGAACTAGCTCATGCATCTTACTTGTGAGACACTGTTGTTAACAAAAAAGGCTCGGAGCCTGCCGGTTGCATGACACTCTCCTTTACAGCCTCATAATTTTACAAGGCAGGCTTAACATCGTTTCTGTTCCTCTCTGTGGAGCAGGGAGCAGGCACCGATTGAGTCAACTTAATCAGTGCCCGTCTGCTGCTCCCAGCGAGATTGAGGTATTATTTTGTTCTTTTTAGCTTTTAGTGCCCTGCAAACAGATGGCGTGTGACTGGCAAAAACGTGCCTAGCAGGACATTATTAAAAAGATTTGTTTTATATAATTAACTCTCTTTCATTTTGGCGAGTCTTCTTTTCTCACTTTGCACTTGCGTTTTCTTTTGTTTTTGCTTGTGGGCACAGTTCTCAAAAGATGAGGATTATGTTATTGCAAAGCAATATTGCTTCTTTCTTATGTTTAATTTTTGAAATGATAATTTAACACATAACCATGCAGTACACCCTAATCCACCCCACTCCAATCCGTGCCAATCCACCTAATACCAGTCAGTCCTACTCAATCCAATCCACCCCAGAACAATCCAATACACCCCAGTCCAATCCAGACCACTCACCCCAATACAATCAATTCCAATGCACCCCACTCAAAGCCTCCCACCCCACTCCTATCTGCCCCACTCCACTTCACCTAATCCAACCCAAAACAATCTGCCTCACTCCAATCCAAAACAATCTGCACCACTCCAATCTATCACGCTCCAATCTGCTCCACTCCAATCCAAAAGAATTTGTCCCCCTCCAATCCAAAACAATCTGCCCCACTCCAAAACAATCTGTCTCACTCCAATTTGCCCCACTCCAATCCAAAACAATCCAATTAAAAAAATCAGCCCTGCTTCAATCTACCCCACTTCAATCTAATACAAACAGCCCCACTCCAATCAGTCCCACCCCAATCTGCCCCACTCAATCCAAAACAGTCTGACCCTCTCCAATCTGCCCCACTCAAAACCAAAACAATCTGCCCCACTCCAATATGCTCCACTCTAATCTGCTCCACTCATCTGCCCCACTCCAATCTGCCCCCTCCAATCCACCATACTCCAATCCAAAATAATCTGCTCCACTCCAATTGGCCCTAGTCTAGTCCAGCCCACTCAAATCCAAACAATCTGCCCACTTAAATATGTCTCACTCTGATGGAGCAAGGTGGAAACAAACATTTTTGTATACCCTTTGTAAAATTAACTATCCATCAAAATAATATGTACTAAACGTATGGTTTTGAAACTAACCAACATAGAATAGAATGCACACACATAAATACACGTGGGATACTAATTTGCATGACATTGTCAAGCATAATTTACTAATTTGTAGTATATGGTGACATAAAAGGTACGCATTTGTCATAATCTAATTGAAAATTGCATGAATGTGCTTTTTGTCTGTTTATTTTTGGCATAAATTATGAAAATTGGTAAGTAAAAACACACATATGTGTGGCTTAAAGCTAGGTAAATACCAACTGGGATATTATTAGAAGGGGGAGGTAAATAGAAAGGCTTTATTTGGTAAATTTATGTTTTATTATTGTTTGTTTCTGTAATAGTTCCTAAATTGAGGCCTGTGTGAGCAAAAAAAATGGAAGCTGACTCTAATTCCGAGGTGGCGGTCAAAGCACTCATGCGCCAACTGGAGATGTGAGCTGCCTGTGCCTGAGCAGTATGGGTCAAGGACAATGTGCCCTGCCTCATGGGGCACGTGCCAAGTTTGTTCAAGTCAGCAAGTTAACTCATGGGAATGGGACATTGAATAACAATTTAAAGGACACTTCGAAGGAAGTAAAGTTCGAACAATAGCATCACTATTTTTTTGTGTCATAATGATGACTCCGCACAAATTTAACAGTAAAGCGATGAGGTGATGCTCATCCAACTCTAAATTGCCCAATCACGGACATTTTAGGACATAAGAGTTACGAATTTAGACAGATAAGTGAGTGAAAAAGGGTATAAAAGATGACATTTGGGACTTTGAAAGGAGCTTGCTTTTTGACCTGATCTTTGCACCCCGAGATGCTGTCGGTCTGCACCATTTTTCTTATGGTGCAGGGACTTTGAAAATTTTCTGAACTTTAACTTTTGAATGGGCGCGAAGTCCTATGAGAAGGGAACATCGAGAGAGATAGAGAGGTGTTTTCCTTGGGAACTATTTTGTTTTTTGTGCTGATGTCTGCATCTCTACATTTGGGTAATATACATCTTTCTTATTTTCCTGAATTGTCATGCTTATAAATAAATGTTTTAAATTTGACCTTTCTTTCAGGATTACTAATGCATAATTGAATAGTTTCCTTTAAGAAAAGAAACGTAGAGATCATGCTAGGAGATTCAGGGCCCGCTGTAGGTGCCCTAATACCGGTCGGAAACGGCCGAATTCGGCCGTTTCCGACCGGTATTAGGGTTTTTAGATGTAGGGCATGCATTTACAGAATCGGTATTTTACCGATTCTGTATTTACCGATTCGGTAAAATTAGCGAATCGGTAAATACAGACTCAGTAAAATACCGATTCTGTAAATGCAGATGTAGCTGGCACATGTCAGAGTGCCACAGGGCTTTAAGAGTCGGTATTTTACCACCCAATCCAATTGGGTGGTAAAATACCGAATACAGGTGTGCATGCACATCTGTGCATGCACACCTGTGCAATGTGACACATAGGGCATGTCTGTGTGCCACATGGCACACAAGTCCGGAATTGGGGTGCTAGAGGGTGTCAAAGTGACACCCCCTGCACCCTTGCAAAAATCGGTAATTACCGAATCAGTAAATACCGATTCGGTAATGACCACTGATTCCTATAGGCTTCAATGCCCATAGGAATCAATGGGCTTTACCGATTCGGTATTTACAGAATCGGTAAATACCGAATCTTAACGATTCGGTATTTACCGAATCGGAAATACCTACATCCCTCCCCCTCCATTTGACCACTTCTTAAATACTGAATCGGTATGATTCGGTATTTAAGAAGTGGTAAAATGAACTTACCTACATCGGGCCCTCAATCTCTAAATAAAAATTAAATAAATGGAGAATTAAGCAGGTCTTGTTGTCCTTTAGTTAACTTTTACTAACTGATCCTTCAAAAATGAATAGTGGGGTGTTTTAAATCGTTCCTTTAGAAAACCATGGTATTAAAATAAACTGCAGCTGTAAATAATTTATACATTTTAAGTTTAGGCTCCCCGCTATAGCTCTCCTTTTAGGTCTTCACTGAATCCTTGGAGAAGAATAAATGTGTGAGTGAATGAAAGGTAAGAGTTATGGGCCCAGTTGTAAGAAAATAGTGAATAACTCAGTGGGTTAAGGTGATGGTTTATGAAAATCATTTAGAGCTGCACTGCATCAGTAATACTTGGTAGCAGAGCATAGGTTGCTATAGGTTGACTAGGATATATTATGTGTAGAGTAGAATATATAGAATTTTGATGTACAGAATATTTGGACTAACATCTGTTGAGTTCGTATTATGTTATATGTAGTCTTGAAAAGGCTTCCGGAAAGTGTGGGAAGCTGGTCACTCTGTGTGCAGGCAGAGGAAGTGTGGCAAGTGAAGTCGCACATCACATAGTCTGTTTCAAAGTGGTGACATCATCGTATGTTACAAGTTTAGGGACATTTACATGTAAAAGTGGTGAATGTATAGCGAGGGCAACCTGTGAAATCTTGGGTCTGAGTACAGGGATCATTGCGTATTCTGTCTTAAAACTTTATCTGAGGAGAGGAATAAAGTTTAACCTAAGCTTGAGAGAAGGGTAAGGTAGAGGGAAGTGCTACTTTATAGGCAAAAGTAACAATTCTGTGGTAGAGAAGAGGTAAGCGCTGTCTACTGGAAATACAGCATTCTTGTGTGATTGAAGAACTATCCTTTTGGTTTTAGTGAAACAGACCAATTGAGTTGTTTTATGTAGTTGCTAACTGATTTTGCTGGATAAAAGTTTAAATACAGTGTACCCATTAATTTTGTAAAGGAGGGGTCAGTTGAAGCTACAGAAGCCGGAGCAGGGCTGACGTCAAATGTATCGCACTGGAATTGGTCTGCGTGACCAAGACAGAGTAAGGGCTGATTGGTGCATCAGCGAAAGCAGCAAAATAATTGGTAGAGCACTAATGAAACGTATCTTGTTCTAATTGGTGCGATAGTGTGAACTGCGCTGCGATAGGCTGGTGTTACGAAAAAGTTTACGGAAGAGAGTGCGATCTTTTGAAAAGAGAGGAGATTAACAACAAAATGGAATTTTATTACGGAATGAAAAAAGAGAAATCTTCATGGTTTAAAAAATTTAAAAATGTATTAAAAAAGGATAAAGTAATTGAAACTAGAGAGGGGAAAATAATTCCTCCACCGAAAATGCCTGCATCATACATGATGACAAAATATGGCTACCATACATGTATATGGTTAGAACATTTGGCAAGGTATACCAGAAATGCTGGTGCATTAGCTTTCCCGGAAGAAGGATCTTTCAGTCTTGCGATATTAAGAAACTTGAGAGACAAGATGATGAAGCTCGAACCAAGACCTAGACCAACTCAATTTGAAGCCCTAGCTGAGTGGGAAGATGAAATGCATGATTTAGAGCAAGAAAGGTTTGGAGACTAGATTGGGCCAAGAAATAGAGGTCGTGGATTTTGGAGAGAAATGCATGAGACTAGAATGGGAAGGGGGAGAAATGCTAACATGTGTGATGGAATGTATCCGGTTAGATTGGTAGATGAGGAAAAAGGGCGAAAATTTACAGAAAAAAGGAATAATATAGAAACAGGAAAAAGGAGTTATGAGGATTGTGGGTCCGAGGATGCAGTTTTGGAAGAGATCCTAAATGGAAGACCACCGCCATACCAAGCAAATTCTATAGGTACAACTCTAAGTGATCCACAGTTAGAGGATAGACTAGCGGAAACTCCAAAATAATTTTCAAACTTCAGAGATCTCCCGGAGAGAGTAGAAATGAGATATGATTCTGATGTTCCATTAATCGGAACTAGATATACTGGGACACCTAAACAAGGAAATGGAATGGAGAGTATGGGGAAAAGAGTAGAACAACAAGTTGAAGCACAACAGAGTACATCTGAATATATACATTCAACGAATGAATTAACTGAAAAGATACAGGAACTTACTAAAAATATAGAAGCTGTAACTGTTCCAGTAACAATAGGTCCTGTAATTCCAGTGTTTGAAAACCAGAAGATAAAAGAGCCACCTTTAACTATTCCTTTAAATCAGAGTTTACAAAAAGTAAAAGAAAAGGTTTACCCAGATTTGTCAGAAATTATACGTACCAGCCAAATTACACGGCCAGATTTAACTTTTAATCACAGTCTTCTGTATAAATTTCCAACAGGAGCAGAGTCTGGTTCTATAACTCCTGAGAAAAGTATAGAGAAAATCGATTTAACACAAACTCAAGAAGGGCCAACAGAGCAGGAATTAAGTGATTGGATCAGAACCTTAAAACTGAAAGAAACAGAACCAAAATTGTTAGATGTAGCAAGGTTAAAAGTTGATATGGAAGAACTAATAATTGGAACAATTGGTACACATAGATTGAAAAATTATCAGGATGATAAGATCACATTCATGTGTAAGAGTATTAGGTGGAAAACCAAAAGCATGCATGATCGATTTGAAAGTTTAGCAAGTGAACTGTATGTGGATTTTATAAAATACAAAATATTGCAGAAACCTTATAGAGTGGATCTTACTGACAAAGATATAAAAACATGAATACAGTAGGGAGAATTACTCAAATGAAAGAATTAATTGTGTTATTGAAAAAATGGGGAGACATTGATAAATGGAAAATAATTTGGACAAAGAAAAGAGAGGAAAGCAATGACAAAAAACATTAGCGTTTCCAGTAAGAGAAAAGGATGAAGTGGTGAAAGAATTTCCTATGAGAGAAATACCTGGAGGAGGATATGTGCATGTACCCTGGAGTAGACAAGATATTCTGTCGTTTACAAATAATTTTCCCAGATTGAGAGAGAAGCCAGTGGAGTGGTATAGGCAAGTAGATCGATTTGTGAAAGTTTCAAAAGTTTTATGGGAGGACTTAGATGGGTTATTTGACATTGTAGTACTAGCCGATCTGTGGTCAGAGTGTAAGATTACGGCGAATTGGCCAAAAGAAGAATATTCACGAGATAAAGGGACAGGTGCTCCTAGACCTGAAGTAATGCGAAAATATGAGCAAATGATAGTGTTTCTGAAAAACAAAATTCCACCAAAAGAAACAGATGGGGTGAAAATAGACAGGACAATACAAGAAGCCAAAGAGTCAGCACATGCATTTTATGAAAGACTGTTATTAGTGTTTAAACAATATAGTGGATATGAGTAATTGAATGAAAAGGATATGAGTCACTTTGCATACCGCTTTGTGTTTGGATTGAGACCAGAAATAGGGGATATGATAAAGCATAATTTGATGGGATGGCAGCCAGGTTCCGTGGAGGAAGTCCTGAGACATGCAAAATACTGTAGTGATGAAATTGAAGTAAAACAGAGGAAACTCAAGGAGAAAGCAATGTGGGAACAAGTAAAGGTTGCAGAGCATCAAGTAGCTCAATTAGAAAATAAAATTGCAGAAGGGAACCAAAATAGAGTAAAAGGAAATTCTAGTAAGCCAAAATTAACTGGAAATATAGAAGAATTGAAGAAGAAATATCCATGTCATAATTGCAGTAGGATGGGACATTGGAAGAAAGAGTGTAAGTATCCACCGAAAGTTAATCTGGAAAATACAGCATTGAATCTGCAGGTGCAGAATGCGATAATTCAACAAACATCACCACAGCAACAGGTAGGTAATCCACAGTGTCAGGTGCCACAACCTCCACTTCCTCACAATGTAAACCTGGTGTGCACCTGTTACAACGCATTTTTTACAACGCACTACTGTTACAACGCATCCATTACAACGCAGATACTGTTACAACTCATGTTTTTACAACACATTTTTTTACAACGCAGGTACCTTTACAACGCATACCATTACAACGTAAGTATTGGTAAGTATATAGTTATATTTTAAATGTTATATGTTTGGGGTAAAGGGGTATTTTTAGGGTTTAGGGACAGTTTTGGGTTTTTGGGTAAAGGGGTATTTTTAGGGTTCAGGGTCAGTTTTCAGTTTTTGGATAAAGGGGTATTTTTAGGGTTCAGGGTCAGTTTTCAGTTTTTGGGTAAAGGGGTATTTTTAGGGTTCAGGGTCAGTTTTCAGTTTTTGGGTAAAGGGGTATTTTTAGGGTTCAGGGTCAGTTTTCAGTTTTTGGGTAAAGGGGTATTTTTAGGGTTCAGGGTCAGTTTTCAGTTTTTGGGTAAAGGGGTATTTTTAGGGTTCAGGGTCAGTTTTTAGTTTTTGGGTAAAGGGGTATTTTTAGGGTTTAGGGTCAGTTTTCAGTTTTTGGGTAAAGGGGTATTTTTAGGGTTTAGGGTCAGTTTTCAGTTTTTGGGTAAAGGGGTATTTTTAGGGTTCAGGGTCAGTTTTCAGTTTTTGGGGTACAGGGTAAATTAAAATTAATTTTTAATTAAATTATTTAATAGTAAATAAAATAATTTAAATTACATTACATTATTTTTGGGGTTTAGGGTCAGTTTTGAGTTTTTGGGGTACAGGGGTACAGGTTAAAAATAAATTACTTTTTTTAAAAATTACAATAATTAATTTAAATTAATTTACTTAAATTTATTTTGGGGGTTGAGGGTCAGTTTTGAGTTTCTGGGGTACAGGGGTACAGTGTAAAAATAATGTATTATTAATTTTAAATTAAATTAATTAACGGAAATTAAATTAAAAAAAATTACCTTAAATTATATTTTTTAAATTTAATTTACGATTATAATATTAATTTTAATATATACTTACCAATACTTACGTTGTAATGGTCTGCGTTGTAAAGGTACCTGCGTTGTAAAAAAATGCGTTGTAAATACATGCGTTGTTACAGTATCTGCGTTGTAAAATCCGCGTTGTAACGGTATGCGGAGTAAAAGTCTGCGTTGTAACATCATATATCCTGGAAACCTACAGAGATACAGTACAGAGACAGGATTCTGTGCAGGAGACCAGGTAACAAGAAATAACTGATTGCATGGGAGTCCGCAATATTGGCTGAAAGAAGACGGAAGCGATTCGGATGACAGTTTCTGACGGCACCTGAGAGAGGGAGAAGAGTGCGTGCTTGGCGCTACTCTAGAGGTAGATCAGTCTGGTCCATATGTGAATGGGAAGGTGAATGGTGTAGATGTGATTTCCTAGTGGACACAGGTGCTACATTCAAGTTGTAGGTGTAGCTAATCAGCAGATTAAAACATTCTTAACAAAACCAATTGAAATAGAGATTGGAAATTTCAAAGATATGCATCGATTTGTAGTGTGTGACAGTAGTCCTGTAAATCTCCTTGGAAGGGACATAGGGCCAAATGTAGGTAATCTCGATTTACCTACTCTTAAATACCGAATCATACCGATTCGGTATTTAAGAGTAGGTAAATGGGATGTAGGTAATTTCACTTTTGAAATTACCGAATCGCCTTGAGGCCCATAGGAATCAATGCCAATTACCGATTCGGTAAATACCGATTCGTTAAAATTACCGAATTTGCAAGGGGGACAGGGTGTCACTTTGACACCCTGTTGCACCCCTCAATTGTGCATGGGTGCACATGTTGCTGACATACATGCCCTTAAGGCATGTATGTCTGCAACATAGCACGTTTTGTAAAGCAAAAAAAATGCTTTTTGAAGGGTTTTCATTATTTACCACCAACTTCTAGTTGGTGGTAAATAACTAATTCTTAAACCCTTGTAGCACTGATTACAGTGCTACCTACATGTTGAATTACAGAATGGTAATTTTAACAAATCGGTATTTTACCGAATCGGAAAAATTACAAATTCGGTAAAATTACCGATTCTGTAATTTAACATGCCCCTACATCTCAATATCCCAAATACCGGTCGGAAACGGCCGAAAATCGGTATTTTTCGGCCGTTTCCGACAGGCATTTGGATACCTACATCTGGCCCATACTGTGTAAAATTAACTGTGCCATATATTTCTCACCAGATGGCATTGAGCTCCAAACTCCAGTTGAGGATAGTTTGTATAAAATGACAATGACACTAATTGAAGCAGAAAAGAATAGTATGTTTCCTGTGTTTGATCGAGGGAAAATACCTGAAGAATTGAAAGAGGTAGTCAGAGAGCAAGTGTGGGATTTCACAGGAGAAGATATTGGTTTGATGAAAAATGTGGATCCTGTGAAAGTTTCTGTGAAAGAAGGGATAAACTATCCAAATATTCCTCAGTACAAAATGACAGCTGAAACAATTTCAAGGAATAACAACAGTAATAAATAAAATGATTGAGCAAGGGATGTTGAGAGAAATAGAAAGCAGTCCTTGTAATTCACTGATAATGTGATTGAAAAAGCCTAACGGAACGTTCAGAATAGTACAGGACCTGAGAAATGTAAACATGATAGTTGTTCCATGTTGTTCAATTGTGCCATACCCAGCAGTAATTCTATATCAAATTCTAGATGATGCAGAACGGTATGCAGTCATTGATCTATGTAATGCATTCTTCACAGTTCCATTACACGCTGAAAGCCAACCAATATTTGTGTTCCAATTCAGAGACCATATTTTGGCATGGTGCCGTATTCTTCAGGGATATACTGAAAGTCCCTCAATCTTTAATCAATTGTTAAAGAAATCATTAGAAAATCTAAGTTTATCTGGAGAATCAGTTCTGGTGCAGAACATTGATGATTTGTTATTGGCGTCAAAAACAAAAGATGCATGTGTTTCAGACACTGTTACATTGTTAAATCATCTGGCAGATGAAGAACATAAAGTGTCACCATCAAAGTAACAATTTTGTCAGAAAGAAGTATAATATTTAGGCCACAAGATTGCTAAGATAATCAGACAAGTCACCTTAGAAAGTATTAAAATGATACAAGGAATGAAACCTCTAAAATCACAGTGACAGGTAAGAATGTTTCTTTGAATAGTTGGATACTGTTGACAATTGATCAGTGGATTTTCACTGATAGCAAAACCCCTACAGAGATTGACAAAAGCAGATGTAAAAGACCAAATAACACTTAATAAGACAGAACTGGAAGCTTTTGAGCAGCTAAAAACAAGTCTATGTGAAGCACCAGCATTGGGAATGCCAGATTATGAAAAAGAGTTTGAGTTATACTGCATTGATAGGGAAGGATGTGCATTGTCAGTTTTAATACAGAGACATGGAAAACTGAGAAAGTCAATTGCATACTTTTCAGCTGTTTTAGCTCACGTTGCAAGAGCGTTGCCGGAATGCTTAAAAGCAGTAGCTGCTACAAGTATGAGCATTGAACAAAGTGAGGGTACAGTGAGGGGATTTCCTTTGAGAGTGTATGTACCTCATTCGCTGGAGATTCTCCTCACTAGAACCAAGACACAGTACCTTACCAATAACAGAATGACAAAATATGAGAAGACAATTCTAGGTGCAGACAATGTTACAATTTCAAGGTGTGTAAATGTGAATCCATCTACATTATTACCTGATGTCATGTATGTGGAAGTAAGAGATGAAGTGGATCACAAATGTCTAGATATCCTAGAATATTGCACTAAACCAAGGAATGATATCGAAGATGTTCCTTTACCTGAGTCTGATTATGTAATGTTCATGGATGGATCATGTCTGAGGACAGATGAAGGTGTACTGAGCGCTGCATATGCTGTTTGTATAGTAGCAGATGTCTTGGAAGCATCTTGTCTGAAAGGAATCCGTTCAGCTCAAAATTGATTGCTTTGATTCGAGCATGTGCGTTGGGAAAAGAAATAAGGATCACCATAGTGACTGACAGTCAGTATGGATTTGGGGTTGTCCATGATTATGGCCAACTGTGGTCCCAAAGAGGTTATATGACTTTGGCAGGATCCTCCATTAGAAATGCTGACTTTGTGAAAATCTTAATTGATGCCATTCAATTGCCAGATAAGATAGCTGTGTTAAAGTGTGCAGCTCATAAAAAAGGAGATGATTATATTACTTGTGGTAAAAAATATGTGGATTCAATTGCAAAATACTGTGCCAAAAATCTTGCATTTATTAATCGGGATAGGCAAACTGAACATGTTTCAAGTCCTTTGATGCTAACTACAGTAGTGGAGACATGGCAGGAGGTAAAATAAATGCAGGAAGAAGCTAGTGAAGAAGAAAAAGATAACTGGTTAAAGGCAGGATGTAGACAAAGAGAAGAGGATGAACTCTGGATTTACAAAGATGAAAGACCAGTAATGCCTGATAACCTGATCTCAAA
Organism: Lissotriton vulgaris; assembly: GCF_964263255.1. Lineage (NCBI taxonomy): Eukaryota > Metazoa > Chordata > Amphibia > Caudata > Salamandridae > Lissotriton > Lissotriton vulgaris. The sequence goes on along the minus strand of NC_141697.1, from coordinate 1,151,605,888 downwards.
TATGGCCTGAATGTATCATGGTCAAACCCATATTGGAAGAGACACCATGATACGAATGTTTAGACAGACATGGTACAATCCTACGTTTAGGATGATTGCTGAGAGCCTTTGTCAGAGATGCCTTGTGTGTCAACAACTGAACCCAAGAAGAAAAACTGTTGTGAGTTTGGGAACCATAGGACGGGTGGGAGGTCCATTTACAAGAATGCAGTTAGATTTTATTGAGCTTCTTCCATGTAACAGACTTAGGTATGTACTTGTGATCATTTGTTTATTATCACGATGGGTTGAAGCATTCCCCACTAGGAGGAATGATGGAGTTACTGTTGACAAACTCCTGTTACGTGAGATAATACCAGGCTAAGGTTTCCCAGTAACTATTAAAACAGATTGTGGATCTCACTTTCACAATGAGTAAATGCAAATGATTTGTGAAACACTGGACATTCGTCAAAAGTTGCACTGTGCTTACAGACCAGAAGCTTCAGGGGTGGTTGAACACGTAAATGGAACAATAAAAAACAGAATTGCAAAAATGTGTTTGGCCACAGGACTAAAATGGCCTGATGCACTGCCACTTGTTCTAATGACCCTGAAGAGTACTCCTGACAAAAGAACAGGATTAAGTCCCCATGAGATTTTAATCGGAAGAGTAATGAGACAAGCATTTGTACCAGTTGATAAACTGTTGAGCATAAATGATGATATTATACTGGATTACTGAAAGAATCTGTCTGACTTAGTAACTACTGTGTTCCATCAGGTGGTTTCTGAGTCACAAACGAAAGAAAAACATCCAGCTCATGATCTAATCCCTGGAGATTGGGTTCGGATAAAAGTTCACAGGAGAAAAAATTGTCTAGTGCCTCGCTGGCAAAAACCTCTACAAGTTATTCTGGTTAGCACCACTGCAGTTAAGTGTGCCGGAATTAAAAGGTGGGTGCACGCCAGTCACACTATTTGTGTGCCAGGGCCTGAAAATCTGCAGGAGGAGAGTGAAAGCACCACTGATTCAGATGCTGAGGGTGAACCAGAAAAAGATCCAGATACTGAAGCTCGACCTGTTCGACGACATCAGGAGATATCTGATACTAGCTCTGCATCGGAAGGAGAAAATGAAATTGCTGAAATACCAAATATTGAAGATCGACCTGTAAGTCGAGATTTGGTAGAAACTAATACCAATAAGGACACTGAGTTAAGTGAAAAAAAAAACTGGTAATTCGGAAAACACTGTAGGACAGTCTGAAAGCTCTGAAAGCAGGAACCGAATTCTGGAAACTGGTGAAAAGGAAATACCTCACAATTTGGATGAGCTGCCAAGTACCAGCTATAGAGAAGTTCCTATCAGAGTGAAAGAACTGACCAGAGAGAATTTAAATTCCAAAAAAGAATAAAATCCTGTAAAATTCATTATAAATGAAACAATAGAAAGATCTGAAACAGAAACAGATGACAGTGATGACGAAACTCAATTGAGGAGAAGTTCAAGAAAACAAACTTGGAGAGTGGAGCAAAACACTACTGAACCTGAAATAAAAAGAGTAAGAAAAGAAGATAATTGGCCTAAAGAAATTGATGGACTGAAAATTAATCTGGTTAACAAAGCAAGAGTGCAAGAGGATCAAGTAAATGAGATAATCAGTCAAAAGGAGTTGTCGGGAAAGAAAATAGAAGTTGTACAAAGACCAAAAAGAGTGAGGAGACCAAATCAAAAATACAAATCACCTGAGTGGACCTACATGGTACTTCCTTCAATAAGAGAAGTAAACAGCAGTCAGGAGAACTTGCATTGTAAAAGTGTTGAAAAAGAAAGTGAGTAAACTGTAGCACAAAGAAAAAAAAAAGAATTTAAAAGTGTAATAGTGCAACGAAAGGGATATATATATATATATATATATATATATATATATATATATATATATATATATATATATATATATATATATATATATATATATATATATATATATATATATATATATATATATATATATATATATATATCCAAACAGAAGCTGTAATTGAACTTGAAGGGAACATTGTAAGTGAAAACAAGGTTAAAAGGAGACAATAGAAGGTAAAAAGATTGTGAAAATTGCAGTGTAAATAAAAATGGCTACTAATGAAGTGATTAAATCTAAATGTTCTATATTTAGAAAATGGTGTAGAATGTTGTTAATTTGTACTGGAATATTAATGTTAATATTGTTAATTCTTGCTATTATCATTCCTTTTAGACCTGATATTGAAAAACTAAAGGCAAATGAGAGTTTGAAAGATAAAAATTATGATTTGGAAAATGAAAAATTACATGTATATAGGCCTGAAATTCATCAAAATAAGTAATTCAACGATTTCTCTAGAATTACTTTTTCAAGACTATTGTCTGAATATATAAGGACAATGGATGCCAGCAATTGTTATGTCTGTGTGAAGCTGCCAGCATCTGTTTCCGATGTTGTGACGTACCACCATTTACCAATAACATATGGAGTAACCTGTAGTGTAATATCGAGTTTATTTTATAGATCTGGAAAATTAGAATATTATTATTCTGACTCAGATGATGTATTTGCAAAATTGAAGATTGTTGCAGAATTAAATCAAATTAAGCCTGCTAAAGTTTTTGGGGAATATTTCTTAGAAACACAAGAATTGACACATGATTATGCCTTTAAACATAATTTGACTTGTAAAATGAGAAATTAAGAAAAAGTTTTTCTGAATATGGTTGAGGAAAGGAGACAACAAAATAAGCATCCAGAAAAAGTGAAACAGACTAAATCTACAAAATGGGCATTTTCAGATGATAATATTGAAGGACATAATGTAAATGTGGCTATAAACATAGACACACCATTGTTAGGGAAATTGTGTATTCACAGAGATAACTCTGTGTTTGACAATTATTTTGTGGGTGCAAGTCGATGTGAAGATAGTTATATTATCAGGGGATGGGGATTTAAAGGTGGAAATGACCCAGTTTTTCCAGGAATTTATTTTCTGTGCGGGAACAAAGCTTATTATAAGCTACCAGATCACTGGTATGGCTCGTGCTATCTTGGCTTGGTCTTTACTAAAATCTTTCATGTTGATAGAGGAACTAATGGGATTCATGAAATAGGTAAACCACTAAGCCGTTGAAGAAGAGGAAGTTTAATTGAAATAATAGGTGATGTCTTTGGAGCACTAATACCAGCAGTAGGCATATCATTTAATGCAAACCGAATTAGAAAATTGTCAACAATAGTAGACAGATTGTCAACAGACACAGCTGGAGGATTTTTAATGGTTAACACTGAAATGTTTGCTATGAGAAGTATGGTAATGCAAAATCGACTTGCTTTAGATATAATTTTGGCAAAAGAAGCAGGAGTTTGTGGAATTTTAAAGGTGCAACACTGTGGTACTTACATTCCTGATAAAAGTCGGAACATTGAGAAATATATTACAAATATTACACAATTGCATAAAGAAATAGAACCACTTGAAGTAGAAAGGTGTTCTTGAGAAACTTGGTAGAACTTTATCAGCAGTTAAAAATTGGTTTCATGAAATAAGTAGATCTATTGTAGGGAAAATACTAATACCAGTAACTATAATAATAATAGTGATTTTAGTTCTGAGATTAAGTTGTCAATGAAGGCAGCGAAATATAACACGTACTAATTAAAGAATTTGAAACATGTTGAGATACATGTTTCTACATTTTGGGAGATATTTGGTGATAAAATCACCAATGGAGGAAGTTGATGGAGCAAGGTGGAAACAACATTTTTTTCAATCCCCTTGTAAATTTAACTATCCATGACAATAATATGTACTAAACGCATGATTTTGAAATTAACCAACATAGAATACAATGCACACACACAAATACACGTGGGATATAACTTGCCCAGCATAATTTACTAATTTGTGGTATATTGTGTCATAAAAGGTACACATTTGTCGTAATCTAATTTAAAATTGCATGAATGTGCATTTTGCCTGTTTATTTGTGGCATAAATTATGAAAATTGGTAAGTAAAAACACGCATATGTGTTGCTTAAAGCTAGGTAAATACTAACTGGGATAGTATTAGAAGGGGGAGGTAAACAGAAAGGCTTTATTTAGTAAATTTACGTTTTATTTGTGTTTGTTTCTGTAATAGTTCCTAAATTGAGGCCTGTGTGAGCAAACAAAATGGAAGCTGACTCTAATTCCGAGGTGGCGGTCGAAGCACGCATGCGCCAACTGGAGATGCGAGCTGCCTGTGCTCGAGCAATATGGGTCAAGGACAACGTGCCCTGCCTCATGGGGCACATGCCAAGTTTGTTGAAATCAGCAAGTTAACTCGTGGGAATGGGACATCGAATAACAATTTAAAGGATACTTCGAAGGAAGTAAAGTTCGAACAATAGCACCACTATTTTTTGTGTCATAATGATGACTCCGCGCAAATTGAACAGTAAAGCGATGAGGTGATGCTCATCCAACTCTAAATTGACCAATCATGGACATTTTAGGACATAAGAGTTACGAATTTAGACAGATAAGTTAGTGAAAAAGGGTATAAAAGAGGACGTTTGGGACTTTGAAAGGAGCTTGCTTTTTGACCTGATCTTTGCACCCCGAGATGCTGTCGGTCTGCGCAATTTTTCTTATGGTTCAGGGACTTTGAACATTTTCTAAACTTTAACCTTTGAATGGGTGCATCGAGAGAGATAGAGAGGTGTTTTCTTTGGGAACTATTTTGTTTTTTGTGCTGATGTCTGCGTCTCTACATTTGGGTAATATACATCCTTCTTATTTTCCTGAATTGTCATGCTTATAAATAAATGTTTTGAATTTAACTTTCTTTCAGGATTACTAATGCATAACAGAATTGTTTCCTTTAAGAAAAGAAACGTAGAGATCATGCTAGGAGATTTAATCTCTAAATAAAAATTAAATAAATGGAGAATTAGGCAGGTCTTGTCGTCCTTTAGTTAACCTTTACTAGCTGATCCATCAAAAATGAATAGTGTGGTGTTTTAAATCTTTCCTTTAGAAAACCATGGTATTAAAATAAACTGCAGCTGTAAATAATGTATACATTTTAAGTTTGGGCTCTCCGCTATAGCACCGCAGCTCTCCTTTTAGGTCTTCACTGAATCCTTGGAGTAGAATAAATGTGTGAGTGAATGAAATGTAAGAGTTATGGGCCTAGTTGGAAGAAAATAGTGAATAACTCCGTGGGTTAAGGTGATGGTTTATGACATTTTTTTAGAGCTGGGCTGCATCAACTCCAATCCAAAACAATCTGCCCCACTCCAATCTAAAAAATCTGCCCGCTCCAGTCTACCCCATTTCAATCCTCACCACTCCAATCCAAAACAGCCTGCCCCACGCTAATCTGCCCCACTCCAATCTGCCCCACTCTAATCCAAAACAACCTCACCACCCCAATCCACCCACTCCAATCCAAAATAATTGGCCCCACTCCAATCCATTGCACTCCAATTTACCCCACTCCAATTTAAATTTGTCTGCCCCACTCCAATTCGCTCCACTCCAATCCAATACACCTCACCCCAATTCATTCACTCCATCTCAATTTTCCCCACTGTAATCCACCACAGTCCACCCCACCACACTCAAATCCACTCCACATTAATCCAATCCAGCCCAATCTACAGTACAATTTACCTCACCCAATACAATCCACCCCACCGCCCTAATCCACAACACTTCAATCTAAAACAATCCATCCCATTCCAATCCAAAACAATCTGCTCCACTCATTCCAAAATAATTTGCCCCACTAGAATGCAAAACATTCAGCCCCACTCAAATCCAAAACAATCTGTACAACTCCAATCTGCCCCACTCCAATCCAAAAGAACCTGCCCTGCTCCTATCTGCCCAACTCCAATCCAGAACAATCTGACCCACTCCAATCTGCCCCTCTCCAATCCAAAACAATGTGCCCCACTCCAATCAGCCCCACCTCAATCTAAAACAATCTGACTCACTCCAACATATCTCACTCCAATCCAAAACAACCTGCCTCATTCCAATCCAATGCAATTTACCCCAATCCAATCCACTTCACCCCACTCCAATCCACCCCACTCCAATAAAATCCACCCACTCCAATCCAATCTAATGCATCAATTACTAACTGGTAATTGCATTACTCTGAGTGCAGCTCTCACTTTTATTAATTTCACACTGGAGGCCCCCTGCACCTCTCAGGCACACCTCCTCAAACATAAAATACCGCCCCCTCTGCTTACTCCCTGTTTATTTACGAAGCCCACAACCATAAAGTTGGCCTAGCACCATAGGGGGGGAAGGTGGTAATTGATAAAAGCAACTGTTGGACTCTGGGTAATGCAATTAGGATAAGTATTTGATGTGTTACTCCCTTGTCCCACGCACTTTGATTAATTACACAGCTGAGATATACAGAAGGTAATACGTCTTGGACAACTGTAACTTTCTTCTGAACCAGAAATACACTTTATTCTGGAGATCTGTACCACTTTTACTTCACAGCAGACAGAACGTTTGAGCCTGAGTCCAAAATATCCTTCATTACTGGACCCTATGTTACTCTGTGGTGCTTAATGTATGTGAATGGAACTGCCCAGGTGGCCACCCTACAGATCTCCTTTCAAGATGCCCAAGACATTCTGACGATGAGACAGAGATACCTCTAATTGACTTTTCTTGTCGGCCTATGGGAGAGGCACTCCATGCTGCTAATAGGCTGAGGAAATCAGGGCTCTGAACCATATGCTCAGAGTCTGGGTAGAAAGGGCAAGACACTTTCTCTTATTCCAAAGTAAATTAATAAGGAAGAAGAAGGCCTGAATTCCGCCACCCTTCCCAGGCACAGCAAAACAATCTTCTTTACATCTAAAGAATGAAGGCTGACTCTGTCAGGAGACTGGGGATACAGAAACAATGCAGGCAAAATTAATTCTTGTTGAGTGTGGAACGAGAAGTTGAACTTCAGAATAAACTCCAGGTTTGGGATTATACAATCCTATCCAGTTCACCCAATCTCCTAGCCAATGTGATGGCCACTTGAAAGAATATTTTTAAAGGGCAAGGTCCTGCTGTCCACCAAGTGAAGGGGCTCAATGGGTGGGTATTTCAATGCCTGCAACACCAAAGGGTGATCCTGGGCTGGACAAAGCGGAGGGAGAGAAGGAGGGATACTATCAAATCACTTCAGTAATATTTGTACTAATCTTTGGTCAGCCTCCAAATTACCTCAAGAAGCCTTAAATGCCTCTATTGCAGCCCACTACACCTTAAAGGTCAACAGACGAAGTCCCAATATAAACCTGAGGAATCTGAGGTAGTGAAACACCACTTCCTAAAAAATGTCCAATGTGTTGCATACAGTGATCTGGTGGATGGTCACGATTCATTGCATATACCTTAATCAATTCTCTATTGCAGCACCAACACCAAAACTTGTGAGCTTCCAAATGCTAGTCCACGTTAAAGTTATCTCCATAGCATTAAGAAACCATGACGGCCAACAGACCAGCAGGCTATACTTTTGACATCTTACGGATAGAGGCAGCAAGCCTACAATTTTTAGAAATTTCTCAATCATCCTAAAAGAAAGCGGTGAACAAGCAGGTCCTGGAAACATCATTTGCTCTAAACATCAAATCCATCATCCCTAGCTCACTCACAGAGTCCCTGGACAAATCATATATTCTGGGAAAAGATCAACCCTACTTACGGGAGGCACTGGCAACGGAAGTTCATAGGAAAATACTCTTCATGAGACTTATCACATTAGGCATCATAGATTTCAATCCAGTGTGGGCTCGTAAGGTGGAGAATATCAAGTGTAGGATATGCTCCGTTGCAAGAGAATCCTGGTTACACCTTTTGTGCTGCTCCCTCAAATTGAACAATGATTGGTGGAGCCTTCTTCACCCTTTACTTATTGCAATCGGAGCAAGGACCTGCAGGGAGGCCTCAGCCTTGTGTTTCTCAGACTCAACAGTAAGAAACTTAGCAAGACTGGGGAAATGTACGCACTTAATCAGGATTGCCATAAAGGAGGCGTCACAAGGTGATGTCTCCTCTGTGTCAGTCTTTTTTTCTACTCTTGCAAGCTGGTTTTTACAAAAGGGCAAATGCGGCAGGGCGGACCCTGCTAGGCACCAGGGAGGCCAATACATTTATCCACGCTCTATCTCATAACTTCAGAGTTTACTGCCCTAGTTTTAAATTGTTTTTAAAGTAAACCCTGAGAACATGCTCAAACTAATTAAGGAATGTAAGCAGTTCATAAGGACAAGGGCATTGAAGGGTTGGGAAGTGGGTTGGGTCAGAGGTTTATTCTTTTAATAATTGAATTATTTTTAACAAAAGTTGCTTTTCTTACTGTAATGATTTCAATTAATCGAACAGTTAATTAAATGTATTCATTCATTCATGCTTTTGGCATAGTTGTTGTTGGACTTGGGCCTTTTCGGCAAGTTCACCCCTAAACCTTTTGCCTTTAGCCTCTGACATGGTGGTAGTGATTTTAGGCCTCTGCACACTTTAGCACTGTGGCCCAGTGTAAAGTGCGTGCACACTCTGAGTGTGTGTGCTGAGAGTGGCCTGCCCTCCCATAGGAATGCATGGGGGATATATGTGCCTGTGGTAATTCCTGATATGTGGGGAGTGCAGGGGCGAGTTTGGTATGTGGGAGCTCTTTGTAATAAATGCTGCGCAATGGTGTGCGCAGATTTATTGTGTCTAGTGTAGAAGTGCCACTTTTAGAAGTTGGCATCTCTGTGTACTGTGAGATGTGAATTGCCTGTCAGGCTTGTGAGTGACAGGGGCTGGCTGTTCTGCTTGGCCCCAATGGTGAATAGGGAGATCTGCATGTAGATGGGAGGGAGGAGTTGCACCTGGGACCTGAATAGGGCTGTGCCGTCCCTCCACAATGCTGGCTCCACCCCCTGCGGTGCGTCTGATGTCCCAGGCCTGTCTTGTGAAGAGGGAGAGGGGCTGAGCAAATCAAAGTGCTCCAGAACCAGTTGCATCTGGTTCTCCCCTTGCCTGCACCCTTTAGACAAAGGATTTTGTAGTATAAATATAGGGCTATGACCCCATGAAAATGTTCTTGTCTTGGGCTGGAATCTACCAGGGGCGTGCTGTAGCTGGAGTTCAGGGGAAGGATTGCCTCCCCGGGCTCCCCCCGGCCCCTGGATGCCTGGAGGCATCCATGGGCAGAATGCATTGCTGGAATGATTCCTGACACCCTTTCGCCTTTCCTCCCAGCCCCCAGGACCTTTGGCGGCATGGGAGCAAGTTTCTGTACTTTTAAAATGCTGGCCTGGTGAGCGCTTGATTTTAGCCCTTGCTGGAGGAATCCCCAGCCAAGGGATTCCCCCCCTTTGTGCTCCTAGTGGTGCCCACCCCGCTTATTTTAATATTTTACATAGCGGGAGCCTACACTGCTTTATGGTACTTTTATTTAAATTGCTCGGGTGCCCACCCTGTTCATTGTTCATAATTACTGGTGCCCACGCCGCATTGTTTGCGACCTTTATCGCGGGTGCCTACCCCGCTTTATATTTTGATTTCAGAGGGAGCCTACCCCTCGTTTTTCAGCCGCAGCCCGGACTTGTATCTTAATTACAGTGGGTGACCACCACGTTTCACCGCCGCAGCCCGAGCAAAGAGAGTTGCTGCCGGGCCACTGCCTAGTGCGACCCGGAAGCTGTCTGCCTGGTTGGGGGCGGGCCTGCTCCCAGCCGGAAGAGGAGACGGCAGCCTAGAGCCTCGCTGGCTCCACTCTAAGTCCCGGTCCCGAGATGGGGAACTGGATGAACCAAGCCCCTGGCGGAGCGGGGCTCCCATGAGTAGGGAGAGCCCCGCATGCTGCCGCACCGAGAAGGAGAGAGCCGCCAAGGTCAGTCTGGTGAGTGTTGCCGGTGGGCCCGTAGCAAGGCACGCGACCGGTGCCTGCCTCCATTGTTGATTTCCCCAGAGTGGCCCCGAATGGCAGAGGGCCGCTCCGACCCCAGGAGACATTCTCTGCTTTATGAGTCTGTGTGGCTCTGTCCTGGCCATCTTTGTTTAAAAGGCCCCAGGGGGGCCTCGAGGGGAATACCTTTAGAGCCCTGTGTAGCCTCAAGCAGGGGCATGTCGTTCAGAGCCTAGATGGCTCCCACGTTGGCCCCATTTATCCTAGAGCCCCAGTTGTTTTCGGAGCCAGATGGCTCTAACATGTTGCACATTTATGCCAAGGGCCACTGAGCCCATGCCTCATTTGAATGTTCACAGCTGCCCAGCAAGTAGTGGGCATATGCACCGTTTAGGACCTTTATTTTAGGGGGATATGTCTTTTTAACCCAGGAGTGAGACGCACTCCTTTGGCCCATCTCTGCTTGCACAGCTGCTTTGCACTTAGTGCCAGCTGCAACGTTTAGGCCTTCATTGAGACTCCCAGCTGCCCAGCAAGTAGTGGGCAGCTGCCACATTTAGGTTTTTGCCAAGTGCACCCCTGTGGCTGTCGCTGCATTGGCAGCATGCCCTGACTTTGGGACAGAGGGCATTTGAGCCCCTTATAGATGGCCAGTTGGCCCAGGGGACTATTAGGCTTATAGGGTGCAAGGCCCTTGTGTCATTTTATAGGTGCTAGGAAATGTGATATTTGTAGTATGATTTATGCACCTTGATTTATGCTATCGATGTGCTTTTATGCTTATTAGGTTTTACCTATTGTCTTATGTTTTTTTTCTCTACTGTGGCCTAGGTTTGATTTATTCTCTACTGCAGGTTGTGCTATTAAGTTTATTTCCTAATGCAAGTTATGTTTAGTAGTTGTGGTCTACTACACGTATGTGATACTGTACCTGTTCTGATTTATGTTACAGGTTGATGCTGAGTTTAGTGTCTGCCAGTGATTACTGGCTGTGTTCTGAGTTCATATATATTTTTACTTTTACTATTTCTTTACCAAGTGCTAATTTTGACAGTGGCCCACGTGGCCCTGTCATGTGTAAATAATCCCTTGTGAATATTTCCCGTCCCAGTTGGCCCAGTGTATATTGTGTGATTACTATCTGATGTGTTTTTATTATAATACAAAGGCTATTTTTATATAAACTTGTGTGGAGTTCCTTTTGTGGTGTGCCTAGTGTGTTGTTACTGTGTGTGTTGTGCAAATGCTTTACACATCACCACCGAGATAAGCCTAACTGCTCGTGCCAAGCTACCAAGGAGGTGAGCAGGGGTTATCTTTGGCGTGTAACTCTCTTTCCGTGACTAGAGTGGTGGTCTCTGCCTGGCTTTGGCGCAAGCCATAGCCAACCAGAGATCACCATTTCTAACAGTTGTTCTGTAAATGGCAAAAACATAAAGTAATATAACACAACACAACTCAAATTATGTACACATGCTGTAAAATATTGTTGCATTCCCAAAAAGTGGATTTAAAAAAAGCTCCATACCAATCTGATGGATCACATGAAACATTTTAAGAATATGCTATAAATGTGGCCTTCAATCTGAAGTTAAAGTTTTTAACAGAGATCATACAGTGCAAAACGAATAGCAGCAGCATCTCAGAGAACCGAACAGACTTTATTGTAAGAAAAATACAGCCCCACTGTGGTCTACCGACTACAGTGTGAGCAGGTGATAGAGATGGACTTCAAAAGTGATCTAGTCAATTTTCTGAGAGATCTCAGAGCATGATAGGAAAATATCCAACCCTCTGGAAGCTTTGTAAGGTAAGAAAGGAGGAGACATTTTTAAACGACTGAGCCAAAACATCCCATGTGTACGAAAGGAAATAAATCACAAGTGGAAAGGCTGCTTCTCTTTGTATATGTCTGTGAGTGATGAAGAAACAACAGCTGTTGAGTAGCACTGGGCTTCTGGGATCATGCACAAATTGCACCTACTTCCCCCTGCTCAATTACCCAGAATTTTCCTGCTATTCGAAAGCAATATGAAGTGCCAAAGAAACCTTGAATATAACCAGGGCTTTAAGTTGGCCTAATTCCCCGCCACCCCCCATTACAGGCATGACAGTAATTAAAAAAGCCAATTCAAATTGTCCCGTGTGGGGCTGTATAATCATGTTTATAAAAAATGGGGTCCTTGGTTGAGAGGGTGGGTTTGCTTCTCAAGCAACAACCACAATCCCAGTCAGGTTGAAGTGCAAAAGTCTCTGAATTAACCTGTACATAACGGTCTGGTAGCTTTGCACAAAAGCAGTCAAGCTTAACATCTGTAAAATATTTATGCAGCACACAAACAGTAATAAAGTGAAAACACTACATAATGAAAAATCCCAAACCAATTTAGAAAACAATCATAAAGTAATAATAAATTAAATGGCACAAAATGAATTAAATTCAATCATTACAACCAAAGTTATGAATTTTCAATTTTTTGTATGAAACATCAAACCTAATAGAATGAAGCACCAACCACAGATATCTTGTAATGTGAGACTGAATAAAGTCAAAAGTTAAGGCCTTCTGTGATGGAGCACATAAGGTGGATTGGCCCAGACTCAACTTATCTTTAGACGTTAGAAGAAATTCTGAAGAAAAATCCAGGAGAAGGTAGAATACAGCTGGCCAAGCCAGCAGGCTGTATCCGAGGAGTCATCATCATTGCCGGGGAGTGCTGGGTAATGCCTTAGTGAAGCTGTCAACAATAGAGGGAAAAAGCTCTGAGCAGGTGAAGCCAGATTCCAGGGCTGTGCAGGTTGTCGTCGATTTTGAGCCTGTCACCGTCGAGCCTGGTGAAGATTTTTACCTTTGAACTTAAACAATGTTTTGGAAGTCGAAAAACTTCAGCTGGAGAAACCTACAAGCTGTAGCTGGAGAGGGCTCCACAAGACCAGAAACCGTTGCTTGAAGGTCCCTATAAAAAGATTTGCTGTTGCTGATAAGAATGAAGAGGTAGCTTCCACAAAGTCCGATGACCAGCAATGCACCTGTGGCAGATTAGCCGGCAAGTAGGTCCTGGTCTTCTGTCGGCTCCCAAGTTTTTGAGTTAGGCAGGGGTAGCAAACCTAACACCACTTCAAAGGCTCCAGGACCTGAGGGGCACCAATGTGAGGGTCATGACTCACTCCAGCAGAGGCCAGGTGTAGGATTCAAGGTCTCTGGAGAATGTTATATTCCTGTAGCTCACAAAGGAGGCCAGACAACCAGCCATTGGAGTCACTCTGGTTGTCCAGGGATTAAGGAGATGGTACAGTTCTCCTTCAGCTGCAAGGCAGGCCTCAAGAAGTAGAGAAATCGCCTGAAGAGCAAGGAAGGCAACCTTATGTTCTCCAAAATGCCTCAGTGAATTGCCCAGTACGTACGTTTTGTAAAGTTTTATTTACTTTATGTGATATGTATTGTATTTTTTTGGTAACTTCATACAGTTGTTCACAGTTGTGCTTATTTATTTTTGTTACATTTAGTTAAATGTAACAGTTGCACATGATAGTAATTTTTGTATAATATTAACCACTTACATTGTAAGGGTGTTACATATTAATTTACATATGTCTGTATGCTGGCATTTTAAGTTAGATATAGAAATGTTTATAAATGTGATTTATATATGTGACCATTTTCAAGATGTTAATATTTATGATGTCGATATTTTGTTAAATTCTCTTATTTTTTTGGGAAAAAGAATGTTTTTTGTTTTATATGTTTCTGTTGTTGGTATGTTTGTTTTGTTGACAATTGGTACACAATATATTTACATGGGGTGTGTTTTGTGTAGTATATAGTTAGGAAACACTATTTTTGCAGCCAAGATGTGTGTTGCTGATATTGTGAAATACAACCATTTCTGACATCAAGCAAAATCTTCCTCCGTTTGAGACTTGGTGTAGCACTCTCCTTAATGATGGCTTAATATCAACATGAAATAGACATAATTAGACAAAGAACATCATAAAATTATTAGAACTAATCACGTTTTACCTGCATGACTGCATTGTTTTCAAATCTTCTTGAAACATATAAATTCTAACAATAAGACATCTTTCCTGGATAAATGTATTATTCAACATATGTAACAGCCCTCTTTCCCATGACAAAAAAGAAGAATGGAGTAAAGACGCAAATATTAAGGAGCAGCAGCTACCACCTTGAATGGAATTTTCTGGCATTCACTGATCATACTACTCCATCAATCAATCAGCATTTGTAAAGTGCGTCACTATCACCCCTAAGGGTATCTGGGTGCTGAGGGTTCTGTGTCTCAGTCGAAAAGCCAAGTCTTGAGCTTCTTTCTGAAGTTCTACAGGCAGGGTGCTTTTTGGAGGTGGAGGGGCAGTCATCCCAAATCTTTTCAGCAATGTAGGAGAAGGAGCGACACCGGTTGCAGCTGTGTCAGATGTGGGGGTTGTGCAAGGGTGAGTGAGATGGAGAGCAGGTATCTTGATGGCAGCAGGAAGTTCAGTCGGTGATTGTTGTAGGATGGTTCTTGGTCACGAAGAGATTTGTAGGCATGTGAGAGGATCTAGAACTGGCATCACTTCTGGATGGGGAGCAAGTGGAGAAGTTTGAGGTGTGGGGTGATGTAGGTCAATTTGGCGAGGTCTAGGATGAGTCTGCAGTTGGTATTTTGTATGGTCTGGCGTCTTCTGAGGATCTGGGTGGATATTCCGGTGTAGAGAGTGTTACCGTAGTCGAGGCGGCTGGTGACGAGGGTCTTTCAGGTGGTAATTAGGATCCATCCAAAGAATTGGTAGAGCATGCTGAGGGTGTGGAAGCAGGATGAGGTGACTGCGTTGACTTGTCATTTCATGGTCAGTTGGCTATTGAGGATGATGCTGAGGTTGTATGCATGATCGGTCGGTGTGGATGAGGGTCTGAGTTCTGCTGGCCACCAGCTGTGGTCCCAGATGGAGGTGTTCTTCTCGAAGATCAGAACTTCTGTTTTGTCGGAATCGAGTTTGAGGCAGTGGTCTCTCATCCATTTGGCAACATCGGTTATAGTGTTGTAGAAGGTGGATTTGGCAATGGAGAGGTCCTTGGTGAGTGAGACTGGGCAACCTGCTTCAATCACTGACCTTGGTCAGTAATCATCTGACCTAATTTACTGGTTTCCCTACCTCATTAAGAAGGCACTTAGCTGGCCTCCCTGCCACACTCACTGGTTTCCATTCCCCATTATCTGACCCCTGTCCTCTTTTACTGATGACCATAACTTACCAAATAGTCACTCTGATTCATTCATTGATCATACGGTCCCATTTAATATTGATAATTTCATCCACTTGTCAAACTGCCTTATGCACCAATCAATCAGTCAATTTCACTTTATTCGTTTTTTGTATAAAATCATAAAAGCAGTCTAAGACAGTAAATAAGAGTGACCTAAAACAAAACATTTCTACAGAAAAGTCACAGAGTCAGCAGATCTTACAAAAAATCTCATATACAATACATAAAAACAGTATAATAAAAGGTGAGTATATAATAAAGGGGAAATTCAAATTGAGTGGGAGCTCGCACAGCGTATGTTGCTCTGATGTAGAGTGTTGTAATGAATTGTAGTGTGCAACCGGATTAGGACACTGTCTGGCCAGGCAGTGTGAGCATTAAAGACAAAGTTTGAAGGTTCCCCCTTCTGGGAGGAGAACAATCCAGTGCACCACAAAATGGACCGTAGTCTTATTCCATGAGCAAAGTGAATCACAAGTCTATATTGACCATTTCAAAGTTTAATCTTAACGTTGTTGAATATTCTCATATATTCAAATCCAAAATTGGTAAAGAAACCAAAAACGTGTCACTGCACAATTTTAAATGAACCATTGTAATCCTCAAAAAGATCCCGATGCATTTCGGGCGAGAGCCCTTTGTCAAGGGATTACTCTACAAAGAAAAATAAACATAACCAGAATCAATCTGATGTCCATAGCAAGGTTCTCAAAAAATCAAACAAGATCAAGCGTTACCGAAAATTATGTGCCTAAATAGCGGTGACGGAAACCAGGAGGGTGTGGAAGAAAAAATGAAAGCACAGAAAATCATCCAAGGTAGTCTTTGAAATCCCGAGGTGAATATGAGATGAAAGCGTAACGTTTAACGGGGAGTGAAGGGAGGAGATGTAGACAAGAAAACCGGCATTGAGGACCCAACCCGAAAATGCGTGTATAAGTGAGAAAATATAGCTGACGCTTCAAGGTGCATAAGAGAGGTCTCCCGTGGAGTACTTACTAGAGAGAGTTTACGTGGTGCCTCGCGGCGTGCCAGCACAGTAGTTGTACGAATGAAGCGTGTTCTCATGGTAGTTAAGCCGGTGAACAGACAAAATATCGACTCCAAAATATCGACTGGACATAATATCGAGTTTTAAATATAGACTGGACAAAATATCGACTGGACATAATATCGACTACAAAAATATCGTTTTTCAGGTAAGTGAAGTAATATCGACTGTTTAAAATATAGATAGCAAAAATATCGAATTTTTAATAATATATAATATTTTATAGTGTATTTTTATGTAATAATATGTGTGAAAAGTGTGTATTAATGTTATAAAATATTTTATTAAATGGAATTAGTTTTTTTAATAATTGCGTTATGTAATTCTGTAGCGGGTTGTGGGTTTATAGGGGAATAGGGTGGGAAGTAATTTAATAATAATTAATTAATTAATTAATATATGTTTGTAAATATTTATAATTAATAATTAATTGATAATTAATTAATAATAATTAGTTAATTAATTAATATAATTTTGTACATATTTTGAATTAGTAATTAATTGGTAATTGATTAATTGTAATTAGTTAATTACATTAATTAGAGTACATTTTAATATATATAATTTTGTGTTATTAAGTAATTAATTGGGGAAAATTAATATTAATTATTAAAATAATTACAGCTAATGTGCTAATATATTTACTTTATTGTTATTGTTAATTAATAATTAATTGCTAATTGAATAATATTGATACATTTTGGGTAAAGGAGTATTTTTAGGGTTCAGGGTCAGTTTTTAGTTTTTGGGTAAAGGGGCATTTTTAGGGTTCAGGGTCAGTTTTCAGTTTTTGGGTAAAGGGGCATTTTTAGGGTTCAGGGTCAGTTTTCAGTTTTTGGGTAAAGGGGCATTTTTAGGGTTCAGGGTCAGTTTTCAGTTTTTGGGTAAAGGGGCATTTTTAGGGTTCAAGGTCAGTTTTCAGTTTTTGGGTAAAGGGGCATTTTTAGGGTTCAGGGTCAGTTTTGGGTTTTTGGGTAAAGGGGTATATTTTAGGGTTCAGGGTCAACAAATAAGATTGTAAATTTTTTATTATTTTCATTTATTATTTAATTATTATAATTTAATTTAATTTAAGTATTTTTAAGTATATTTTAGTAATTAAAATTTAATATTAATTTAATTTAACACTGTTTTTAATAAAGTCGATATTTTTAACATCTATATTATTGTTAACGATATTTTGTACTCGATATTTTTGTACTTACCTGTTTGTAGATAGAAAGTCGATATTTTGTCTGTCGATATTTTGGCAACGATATTTTTGCAGGTCGATATTTTGGCAGTCTATATTATTTCAGTGATCCAGTTAAGCCAATAAGAATAAAGGAAAGGACATTCAATCAAACTAAAAGTGAATGCAACATGCAATTCTAGCAATGTCATTTACCTTTTGAAGTGTCCGTGCGGTAAATGTTATGTCGGTCATACCGAAAGAAAAATCCGAGTCAGGATTTTAGAACATAAAAGTAACATTCGCACAAACAATCTCAAATCTACCGTAGCTTCTCATTTCACTGAATTCAGACACACTGTTGCTCAACTTAAATTTCAGGTTTTGGAACAAGTTCAAGTCACCCATAATAACAAGAACACCTTGCTCAAACGAGAAAACTTCTGGATCCGTTTCTTGTCCACGATGGCGCCCAATGGGCTGAACGACCGCATCGAATTCCTTTGTTACTTATAAATGTTATATATTGCTGTAATTGCATATGTTTCTAGTTTTTTCCCCTTAAACCACTCTTTTGCACTGTCTTTTATACACTGCAACATGGCGACTTGTTTTCTATATCTTCTCACCCTCCTGATATCACTTTGTGGTCCTTCTTCTGTGTTTACACGCTCTGGGTTTTCCGCCCTTCTTTTGTGTTTATTCTTATTGGCTTAACTACCATGAGAACACGCTTCATTCGTACAACTACTGTGCTGGCACGCCGCGAGGCACCACGTAAACTCTCTCTAGTAAGTACTCCACGGGAGACCTCTCTTATGCACCTTGAAGCGTCAGCTATATTTTCTCACTTATACACGCATTTTCGGGTTGGGTCCTCAATGCCGGTTTTCTTGTCTACATCTCCTCCCTTCACTCCCCGTTAAACGTTACGCTTTCATCTCATATTCACCTCGGGATTTCGAAGACTACCTTGGATGATTTTCTGTGCTTTCATTTTTTCTTCCACACCCTCCTGGTTTCCGTCACCGCTATTTAGGCACATAATTTTCGGTAACGCTTGATCTTGTTTGATTTTTTGAGAACCTTGCTATGGACATCAGATTGATTCTGGTTATGTTTATTTTTCTTTGTAGAGTAATCCCTTGACAAAGGGCTCTCGCCCGAAATGCATCGGGATCTTTTTGAGGATTACAATGGTTCATTTAAAATTGTGCAGTGACACGTTTTTGGTTTCTTTACCAATTTTGGATTTGAATATATGAGAATATTCAACAACGTTAAGATTAAACTTTGAAATGGTCAATATAGACTTGTGATTCACTTTGCTCATGGAATAAGACTACGGTCCATTTTGTGGTGCACTGGATTGTTCTCCTCCCAGAAGGGGGAACCTTCGAACTTTGTATATAATAAAGGGCACATGCCTCAAGGTAGGCTTTGGCCATTCCTTAATTGCGATTATTAAGGAATCGCAATTAAGGAATCGCAAAACCTATGCATGTAGGAGTCGCTATACAAATAGCGATTTCTAAACATTCCTTAATTGCAACTCGCAAATTGCGAGTCGCAATTAAGGAATGCCTTCCCATTCATTCCTTTAAGCCTACAGGCCCATAGGAATGAATGGGAGATTGCATGCGCAATTTGCGAGTACCAATAGGTACTCGCAAATTGCTCATTCAATTTCATGGGTGCATGGGTGTCAAAATGACACCCTGTTCCACCCCTGAAATTGATCTGTGCACAAATGTGGCACACACACATGTCCAAACGACATGTGTGTGTGTAACCTACGACTTTGAAAAATGCACTTTAGTGCATTTTTCAAAGTTTTTGCAAATTACCATGAAGTTCAACTTCATGTTAATTTGCGCCACCTGGTAGCGAAATAACTACTTCAAAGTGGTTCTTGCATTGCATTTAAGGAATGGCAATCACGATTTGAGAACTCACAATTAATTGCGAATTTTCAAATTGCGAGTGCCTTGACCCTTAGTGCATCGCAAATGCCCTTTTTGCGGGCGCAAATGGCCGAATTTATCGAATCACACCGTTTGCGCTCACAAAAATGGTTGATGCATGTACCTGTAAATCTTTAAAAAGGAAGGGATTAAATGCGAAATCCCTATATGAACTAGATGTGCCCCAACCATACATAGTGGGACACAAGGCATTCACTTGTGAGAAACTATCAGTTACTCGCATCAGGTTCTACGCCTCACTGCTGATTTAAAAAAATTAAGGACATAAAGAACAGTGTTAATAGATAGCATTTGTAAGAAAATAAAAGCTGGTTGCACCTGTCTAAACTTCAAATTTTTTCAAAATGGGAACAAGACAATTTTTCTGGGGAATCTCATAATAGTTACAAAACATTAAAAAAAATGGATGTCGTGTGGAGACTTACCGTTGCCACTACAGGGCTCTAGGCTCTGACCTCTACTACACCCACGTGGCTGTGCCAGCAGAAGGTGGAAGAGATCAAAACATAACTTGGTCAATAAAAAGCGATCGTAAATACTGAGGGGCCCTTGCCAAAGCAAACCTGCAGCCCTTGCTGGGCTCGTGAGTCTACCTGCCGCCTGTCACACGGTCCTGTTCATACCGGAGTCACCTGCCTGAGTCACACGCCTGCCTCCCGCTGCCTCACCCCTTTTTTTCATCACCAGAGTGCGGCCGCCGCGCGGAGAGCGGGCCAGGGGACTCCAACCCCCAGCAGCCTATACGGCCCGCGTACCTGACAACCGCGCCAGGAGGCGCATAAGAGCAGCGTCAGCCCCTGCTGAGTGGGGAACTCTACCAAAGCAAACCTGCACCCCTTGCTGGGCTCGTGAGTCTACCTGCTGCCTGTCACAAGGTCCTGTTCATACCGAAGTCACCTGCCTGAGTCACCCGCCTGCCTCCTGCTGCCTCACCCCTTTTTTTCATCACTGGAGTGCGGCCGCCGAGCGGAGAGCGGGCCAGGGGACTCCAACCCTCAGCAGGCTATGCGGCCCACGTACCAGACAACCGCGGAGGGAGGCGCATAAGTGCAGCGTCAGCCCCGCCTCGCGGGACGCCGGGGCGAAGCCCAGGCAAAGGGTGGGCCTTCTACAGCCGTCCAAGGCTGTACAAGACTGGACTGGGCCACCCCTCTAAAATCCACCATAAGACTGCTAAGACTGTTTATGTGGCTTGGGGGGTGGACCTCCTCAAGATATTAGTATTGTACCCGAAATACATATATCCTACGGATTATGGCTCGTAATACTGGAAAGGGGAGTAGAAGTGTGTCGCGCGAACCGGGGGGAAGCTTAACTGGGAAATTGGACAATTTCTTTACGAGAGCTGCCGGGGTCCTCGAGAGGGAAATTGCCCTTACGGAAAAACGACTATCCCTCGAACTTACAAGTGCGAAGCGATACTCGCTGGGCAACCTGAAAAATGCCGTAACACCGGATCACGCTGAACCCCAAAAATTAATTACGATCAGCTCTAGCCCACAGAATCGAACACCTGATAAGGAAAACTCATTAATATGGGGAGCTGATACAATGTCTCTGAACATTTCTTCCTTTACAAGTATGTCCTCGGAGGGATTTCATCCCATTGTAGCCAGGAAAAGTATACAGGCCGCTGATTTACAAGCAAAAACAGCTACGTGTTCCAAACAGCTGGGCAAAAGAAAGAGGGAAGGGGGCCGCCAATTGGGTAGGAAACCAAAAGTTTCTAAACTTTCAGGGCATTTGGGTATACCTGCCCCTAGAAAGGCCACCACCATGCCTATTACTACAGAAATGGGCTCCTTATTACCCGACACTCCGGGATACCCGCCCCAAATTAATGCCCAACTAATATCAAATGATGTAGAACTGACTGGTAGCAATATGATACGCTTACTTAGATTATTTACGCTTCTCCTGATTGAAAGATTGAAGGAAATTAACGGAAAACGTGATGTCCTGAGTGAAGTTACCCTAGAGAACACACGCAAGCTGGCCAATCTTGCACCATTGGTGCAAAATAGGGGTACGGGGCTTGAGAGTGGCAAACTCACAGGCCCTAAAGTACCGGTCACCACTTGCCCCGCACCCAAGGCTGTACCTGATGATCTGAGGCCACACGATAATAGTAAGAGGTTACCGAGAAGATTCTACCATTAGAGTACTTTTACAGGGAATTGAATAGACCAAGACCCAATGGATGGAACATGTGGACACAAAATAGGATACCATATCAACAAGTACGGCAGGGCTGGGGATATCACAGAATGAGGCACCCGTATCAAATTAACCAGGGGGGTTAGGGCCCTACCCCAGTTTTTGAAGGATCAAATAGGTTTGCAGTACTCTCTGGTCTGAACGACTGCGACTGACTGGGTGGTGGTAAAACCAAAGCAACTGCTATCTATAAATACAGCTACGTCCCCCCGGTCTGGAGGTGGCCAACTCAGATTGTATTCTATGACCAGGCTGACCGGGTGAAAAATGCTGCATGGCAACCACCAATAGAGTGCCATCTGGGCTGTATGATATCTCATACGCCCAAACTCAATATAGCAAATAATGATAAACATAGGACCAGAGCAACACCAGGGAATGAAAGGGGTACCGTATCGGTGAGTCTTGAAATTAACAATGACAAGGCTAAGAATGATGCTGAATGGGGGGGCTCGATGATAGAGAGGCAGAGGTGTAGTAAAATATGTCCAAAATCCCTTGTACAGCAGGGCGGCCAAGTGAGGGTTATGTCTTGGAATGTTTGTGGGTTAGAGAGTAAAATATCTAACACCATCTGGGGGGAGTTTTTGCAGAATATTGATATTCTATGTATTCAGGAAACCTGGCTCCTTAATGAAAAACACCTAGATGATTTTAAGACCTTTCACATCCCGGCAGTACGCTCTTTGCACGGTAGGCACAAGGGAGGCATTTGTATTTACATTTCCAAATTGCTGAAGGTAACGAAGATTGTCAGTAGAAATTGCTCTCACTATTACCAATTGGTTTGTGTTACTTTAAATCCCAGTGTAGAGCTAGTTATGGTTAACTTCTACAACAACATTAAAAATGCAGATTATGTAGAAGTACTTAATAACTTACACGTGGAATTAAATCGTCTAAACTTACCGAAAGGAAAAGACGCTATATTGATTTGGGTGGGCGACTTTAACATTAACATATGTAATTTTGATACTTGTGTATTTCAGGAATACGGTCGGGAAGTAGGGGTGTGTAGTAGTCACTTTACGCACTCAGATAGAGGCGAGAAAATTAGTAGTATTATGGCCAATCTGGATCTCGGCTTTGCTAACATGATGTGTTCCCCCAAGGTTGAGTTTAGCCCTACCTTTTTAGCTATCATCGTACCCAACAGGTTTTCCAGCTGGGTGGATAAATTCGAGACACATATAATTTGGCCTGAGTGATCACCTCCCCCTTAGCGTGACTATAGCCATTCCTGAGAGTAATAATGCCTCCACAATTGAGTCTTTGGTATGGACTCAGGATATTAAGATTTTTGAGAGGGACCCCTTAAAACCAGGGGAATGGGGTACTGTCACACAGTGTAAACAAGAATATCCCTCGGCTCAGTTCAATAGCTATTGAAGCCAAAATACTTGTCTTGGACGCAAGCAACTAGAGGTTAAATCATAAACATGGCAACATTCTTTGTATGAAAATATATAAAATATTTTATTAAAACAATTAACAATTCCGAAATATATGGACACGACACTTGATAAAAATAGAGTTAAATGACTCTATGCAGAAATTATGAAACCTCATCACATAAATGTATTAAAAAACATGAATGGAACATGTATATACAATATTAATAAACAATTGATCAAAAGGAAGACCTACTCAAGTTGGATAAAGACATAAAGGAAAGACGTTTGGTGGGAGAGAAATTAAACAAACACAGACAGTCACAATTTGTCATTGAATTTTGCACATTAAATATCCAATCTAACTCAAACCAAAACCCGACTTCTTCTCGATGTTCTTGGGGCAAGTTTGGTAGTTTAATTGTGCACTAGTATGCGTCGACGCGTTTCGATGGCCTTTTTAGATGAATGCCATCTTTATCAAGACTTGTAATCTTGTTTATGACTCTCCTACAATGGCACTGGATGGTTGCCTTTGTGCATAGATCCTGTTGGTAAATATATTTCAGTAAGTATATGGCATAAAGTAACATGTTATTGTCACTATGAATATTTCTTTAGGCATGACCGACTTTTGTTAGATAATGTTATCGGCATTTGCCATTTCCGTTTTACATTTGTGATATCCACAAGGTTAACAAAGCAATGATCAGCTACACCTTATTGTTGTAACATCCCTGGATAATTTCTAGGCACATACTTTTGGAAAACATATTTACATCACAACCTATTTGTCCTACCAGTATGTGGGCTTCTGTTGTAAGAATTACCCAAAAGCTATCAAACTGGGTACCCGTCATATTAGTAAATAGTAGGGGCATGGACCCTCGCTTCGGCAGACCCTGGGTTTACTCCCATTTTATATTAGAGGGTGAGGCAAAAGAGTAGATTACCTTAAATCATCTTTCTTGTGAGGTATACAGCTCTAAGCATTTTATATGGATGGATAGTGCTCAGGGACGGTCTTGGCCTGCAAAGATATAAGTTGCCAAAGTTGGATTCTAGTACTCTATTTTTAGTCCTATGTTAATGTTGTTATTTGAGGAGTTGAGATTACCTGGAAATTGTATCCCCTTCGGAAAATGTTAGTCCTGATTAAACATTCTTGCTCTTGAATTAATAAGAGAGCGCCGGTCAATTGGAAGTAGAATTATACACAAAACCGACCGATAAAAATACTCTCTTACAATATAAAAGTAATCACCCGAAAGCCCAGAAAAACAATATCCCATTTGGGTAATTCTTACGCTTACGGCGTAACTGCACAAATCTAACTGATTTTTATAAACATGCAGAAACCATGGAAAAGAAACTCCAAGACAGGGGTTACCCCAAGAAATTAATTAAACAATCATTAAAACGTGCTAGGTTCTATGACCGGGAAAAATTATTAGACATGAACAAAGAAAAGGCCAATAAAACTCAAGACAGAATAGTCTTTGTAAGTCAATATTCCAACATAAGTAATAAAATCAAAAACATAGTATATCGAAATTGGAAAATCATCAACATCAAACCATCCAGTGCCATTGTAGGAGAGTCATAAACAAGATTACAAGTCTTGATAAAGATGGCATTCATCTAAAAAGGCCATCGAAACGCGTCGACGCATACTAGTGCACAATTAAACTACCAAACTCGCCCCAAGAACATCGAGAAGAAGTCGGGTTTTGGTTTGAGTTAGATTGGATATTTAATGTGCAAAATTCAATGACAAATTGTGACTGTCTGTGTTTGTTTAATTTCTCTCCCACCAAACGTCTTTCCTTTATGTCTTTATCCAACTTGAGTAGGTCTTCCTTTTGATCAATTGTTTATTAATATTGTATATACATGTTCCATTCATGTTTTTCAATACATTTATGTGATGAGGTTTTATAATTTCTGCATAGAGTCGTTGGACTCAGGATATTGCAGTGGCACGCCAAAATGGGTTGGCTTTAAAATGGAGCATAGTAGACCCCGAGAAAAAATTCAACTAAAATTGTGGCAAAGGCTCTAGCCCATATTATGGTTTGTCTTGATGAGATCTCTACTATGGATGAAACTCTGGAGGCTTTCTCCCATATTACAACTGTCATTCAGGAAACATTAACTAGGGCACATACCAGCAAGACTAATAAAAGTAATGGCTGGTTTGATTCCAAATGCACCAAGGCATATTCTGCCCTCAAGGTCGCTCTAAGTAACAACCCAAGGGACCTGGACGAAATTAGAATTTGCAGAAAGGGATATAACTCTGCAAGGTGCCAACGGAAAAAGGAAATTAAAGAGCAAGCATGGCTTGCAGAGGGCTTCACAGTCCAGAGATCCAAAAACATTTTGGCAGGCAGTTAATGCCCCCTTTTTCACTAAAAAAGATATAGCGAGAATTGAAATTGCAATAGATGAGAAAACATGGATAGATTTCTTCTAAATGTCTATAAGAATACAGAAGGGACTATTTCAAATGAGGTTGTGGTAAATGAGTACCCTTTAGTAGACCATCATTGCCCGATAGTTATGGAGATCTCTCTCGAGGAAGTACAACTAGCAATAAATGCCAGTAGAAACAACAAAGCCCCGGGTCCTGACGGGATCCCTAATGATATATATAAAACGAATGTTGAATTATGGGCACCACTTTGCACATGGGTCCTTGAAGCCTGCTGTGCTAAAGGTTTTATTAAAACATGGTCCGAATCGGTGATAATACCGATATATAAAAAGGGGGATAGGGAGAGTCCAGCTAATTATAGACCTATATTCCTATTAGACTCCCTCATGAAATTTGCAGGTAGAGTGGTATTAAACAAAATGCAAACGTGGGCTGAGGAGCATGGCGTATTAAGCCCCATTCAGTATGGTTTCCGTGAGGGCATGGGTACCGTGGAGCAGGTCCTAAACTTTGTAATGTTGCAGGAGAAATATACCCGGGCCAAGGAAGGCCAACTGTACGCAATTTTTGTCGACCTCTCAGCCGCTTTTTATTGCGTGCAACATGATACCTGCTAGCCCTTCCTCAGGGCACGTCTGTTTTTAATTGTCACGCAGAATTAGGCATGGACTTTATTTCAGACTTGATCAAACTGCAACCTATCTTGCTCTGGCGAAGAGTATGGGTATCAAATGCCCTTGGCCTAAACCAGGACATTATTAGGGATGCCATGGGCTTGAACAAAGCCAAGCGCATTCGTTGGCTTGAGTATGTCAGGAAAACGCTAACTGACCTGCAAAGGCCAGAGCTATTTAGTAACCCGGAATTGATTCCAAAGAAAGAACTAAAAAGGCTATGCATGGACCATTTTGTCTTGTTAAGATGCTCAGCGGAGCTCATAAAGAAAACTGTAGCTCAACATCAACTGTCATTGTCCTGCTATGCAATACAACCTTATCTGACCCTCTGTACCATGGGCTTTGATCGTTTTATTCTGACCAGGTTTAGGTTTGATTTATTTCACCGTCTGGTTACATTTCCAACTAAAAACGACTGGTCGAGAATCTTAGATTTATGTCCATGTGATAATATGTCAACGCAATCTACTTTTCATGTGGTGTTATTTTGCAAACTGTATGAGAAGGAACGTAGCAGATGGATCAAGCAATACTTGATATATGGAGTGTGGCGGCAATGCAGGCCCGCGTACCTTAGTCTACAACAGTTGGAAAATGTTACATGTGCCATGGTTATGACGGGATTTTTAAAAAGTGTCCTGAGGAAACGCAACCTAATGATTAGCTAATTTCGATACATGATTGACTAATTACATGCTGATTTAATACTGTTTTTATCCTAAATGTTATTTATAGTCAAATGAAATTTTAAGATGTGTATATATATATGTATTGTTGCTTTTATGATTTTATACTATGAAAATCGAATAAAGCTAATCTGAATCTGAATCTGAAACTAAGGGGCCCCAGGAGATATGTCTCAACAGATTGCACGGTTTTCAGGATGAAAAATGTACTGAAACTCTTCCCTTTCTATTTTCCTCTGGTTATAAAAGGTCTCCCTTACCCAGCCCAGGTCTTTCTTATTCACTGATCAGGAATGGAGAGTACGTCAGCTCTTCCCAGCCTCCCAAATCAACTCTTTATGTGACTAAGCCACAGGATATGATGTGCGTAGTCAAGGGCCATGCACCAGCTGACAAACCTCATTCAGTACTCAACCTACCTAATTCACAGATCACTGCGTCTTACCTTGGCCACTCTACCCACTTATTTGTTGGTAAATATTTTTTTTCTGATCCTACTGTTGAATTCACTGAACAACCCCCTTCATTGTCTTACTGCTCAGCTACATTCATTCATAGATCATTTGGACACATTCTTCTATCATGGCACCATGTTAACCAACTATGGATTTGCTTGTATCTTCTTAGACTGCACAGTGTTCATGGCTTCACCCCAACTACCCTAGACACAGATCCTTGCAGCTCCATAATTCCACAAATTCTGCTTTGCAGGAGATTTAACACTAGCAGGACCTTTCTATACTTTTTGATACTATGCATTCAATTGTGCCATGCTTTGTTTCACTTGTATGTTCTCGATTGGCCGTGGTAGTAATACAGGGAGAGTGGTTTTCTTTTCAATTGTTCTTTATATATAAACTCATTCTGAATTTAATAGTAAACTTGAAATCAGTTGTGAACTATGGGTATGATTCACAAAGATTATTTTGTAACATGTAAATTAGTACTACATTAGTATTACTCACATACTACACAATGTAATCTACAAAGCTTCAGTCGGAGACCTCCACATCTCCTGTCTTTTCTGTGTGGAGATCTCCACCACTGTGGTAGAAATGCCTACACACAACGTCATATATTACAGATACAAATGTGGGAGGGATCAGGAGTATTGGTGGGAAATGGGGAATGATTACTGCTAAATGGGAGGGATTTAGGAAAAATTAAAGAGGGTTTTGGGCCAAACAGGCTAATATCAATTGTGTATTGTGGAGTCTCTTGCAAACATATAAAACCCTGTCTTTTTGTCTACATATGAAGACAGTTGTGGCTTCTCTGTTGAGATCAGTTCCTAATAGTCTGTATCCCACGCGATGATATTCCGCCACAATGGTGGGCTGATGGGACTTTTTCAGCATAGTGTAATTTCCTGTTGTTGTTTCATGATCCCTGTTTGTGCTTAGTCTCAGAGCAGCACACATTCTTTGTGACCAGACATCTCTTGTAAATCCTTTATATAGTCGGTACCTCTCTCGATTTGCCTTCTCTTTTCGAAACTCAGGAGCAGCAACATTGTTGTGTTGTCACCAGGGCTTTAAGTGGAAGCTTTGTCAATATTATATACAAGCCGTAGTTGCTGATTATTTATCTTATACAACTAACAGCCATTGACAAAGCCAATAGTCCTGACTTGTTGTAGGTATGATGGTACTTGCTGTATCATAAATTTGGATGCAGTGACAGATATAGCAAAATATAAGTCGGGCAGCACACTATGCTAAGCACAGATTTTTTAGCTTACTTGTTTTTAGCCAGGCCCTTAACCCTTAATTACATTGGCAACGCCCCTATCAGAGTCCCCCCCCCGCCAGTTTTTTCATCTCACTTAAAGCCCTGCCTAGGACTACATTTAGTGGTGCAGGCAAAGAGAACAGGGGCATTGGAGCCAGTTATCCTTTTGTGGCCCAGACATAAAGATTTAAAAAGTACCCTTTAGTTAACTGGACGTCAGTACAACGTACACCTGGCTTCACTGATGTGCTTGGTTTATATATGCCAAGAGCTAGCTTTATGGCTGTATTATGGATCAGTTGAAGCCTGCTCAAATTGATTTCAAGTAGGCTCAGGTAGCAGGCATTGACAGTGATGATTCTGGAAAGGGTGAATGGTGCAACTACCGTAGCCCAGAAATCTGGTGGGATTAGTCTGAGATTTTCATGAGCAGTTTAATTTTGGTGGGCAGTGCATAGGCTACGGCATTTTGGTCCCTGGGGATGTTAAGGCTTAGGGAGGGGGGCTGCGGGGCCCCTCTCCTTTGAAACTTAGTTTGTGTCCCGGAGGATGGTCTCCCTGGGACCTACAATGGCTTGGGGAGAGGGACCGCTTGGCTCCCCCTCTCCATTTTTTTAACTAATTGACCCCAGAGGATAGGGTTCCTGAGGCCTTTCATAGCTTCAGAGAGGTACCTTTAGGTCATACTCGCTTAAAAAAAAGTCCCTGATGGAATGGTTCCCTGGGGACTAGAAAGGCTCGGGAATAGGTGCTGTGTGCCCCCTTCCCAATTTTACCCCATTGTGGCCTTGGGGTTGTATATATATATATGCACCATGGCTGTGAAAACAAATGTGTCCCAACAATTCATTTTGTAGCGCAACTATTACAACTACACTAATAGGCGTACATTCGCACTTTCACTAATACAGCACAAGGTAAAATCCCAGTGCTTACCAGAGTTGAGGGAAATTCCAAGAACAAAGACATTGTGTACTGCCTATAATAGTGTACATTTTTACTTATTAGTACAAATTTCCTATTACCAAAGAAGAGTGCTTTTGAAAGTAATTGTACATACCTGCACACGTTTATCCTTACATCCTGGTTTTGGATAAATATTTTTTTTAAGCAAGTGCACTTGACCAAATGTCACGGCATAAACCACATATTCAGATGTGCCTCACAGAAGTACTACTTCCCAAACTCATTGATCCTATTGAGAAAAGGCACAGAGTGTGTGAGTGGAAACCTACAGCCTCAAGCAGGTGCTAAATACAGATACTGAGATCTGATATCCAGAGTCTGCCTTTGGCCCCTCCCAATAACTACTGCCCTTGAAATTGCAAAGGCAAGAGCAAATAATCCCTTCTGAGCACATCTTGAGGAAAGGACCGCTCAGCACAGAATATTATCTGCAACATAATTTGTGTTGAATTCGCCAGGGTCCTTTTTAATACTCTGTAACCATTAATATTAAATTATCTAATATATTAAATTGCATTATGTGTCAGGGCACTGATATATGGTTATGCTAATACTGAGGGAAAGGCAAATGTGCTAAATATTTAATATGTTAACACCATTCATATTGCAGTTTTAATCGTTCTTCTGTTCAAGGTGTGATTCTGTAACCTGGGGAAGAGAATATTTAGAGTGTACTAAATGAGTAACCACTGTCCAAGGCCCAGAGTTAAAGTATCTTTAGGGCAAGAGGGACAGCTGTTCAGTCTAAGGCCCGAGACAATAACATCTGGTCTGTTTCATACTCAAGCCTGTAAGATGTGAGATAACCCTGCTGCCAAAAGTCCAGAAATGCAAGGCTTCTTTATACTCTAAAGCACAGCTCTTGTGTACTAAAGGACTTTGTGATTATACCATGACGTTTGCAAAATTACTTAGTTTGTCACTGCATAATGGCTATTTTCAATGTACAAAACCAATTTTCTGATTCACGAGATGGGGTTAATGACGTTCCACTCACATTGTGATGCGGGATAGTATGTCGACAAGACAAAAGTATCCTGAAGCACACCCTGTTTTTTCTTGTGAAGTTCGTGTTTCCTTTAATTTTATTCCCATAAAGCGTGCAGCACCTGGAATAGTGCGCTGTTCCTACGCACCTGAGCATCATTAATTTGAAAGTAGTTGCCAACATTTAGTGGATCACAATCAGGTTGCACAACCGTATACACATTGGTATCTTAAAGTAGTACATGTTAAAATCTAGTTTGCGACATCAACATTATCGGCGCCATCTTGTCCCTTTTCAGGCTCATATATGTGTGCGTAAGTGGCAGCCATTTTGAATGCCATGGCCTCTCTGCCCACTGCGGATAGCCAGCGCGTCTCTCTCTCTCTCCCTCTAACCTCGCAAGCATCCCCCGCACGCTGACAGCCCCCGCTCCCACATGCTTGGGCCATAAACCTCCCTTTCAGCGCAACCCTGCCTCGGACCCACATCCCGTACCCAGCCAACACCTCCCTCCATCCCTTTCATGATCATACATCCTTTGATGAACCCCCTTTCCTCTGTGCCCAATTGTCCTGCTCGTTCCCAGGCCGCCACCTGGCCCTGCGGATGCAGTTTATTGCCCCATACAGTAGGAAGCTTCTCTCTTCAAAGGATCTACAACTGATCAAAGCCCACACCCCATGAGATCCGATCAACCACACACATTCCGGGTACCGGCGGAATGTCCAGCTGCGCGACAGTCATCACCTACTATGACCGGGGTGGGGACTTCTACTGTAAATGTATGTGAAAACGGGCTTGAAGCGGGGATTCCGAGGATGTCTTTCCATACTTCAAAGTGTTTGCAGGAATGTGCCACATGTAATAAACTGTAATAAAGACCATAAACCTGTGTATAAGAGGCCAGGCCTCAGAGATGCGTTTAGAGCACCTCGAGAAGATACCCTGTTGTCTGTTTTGACGTGTTCTGCTCCGTCGGAATAAACTCCTGTTTCCTGCCTTCCAGTCTCCAGCGCCTGCCTCTTTGTTTGACAATTTCGAGTGGTATGAGAGGCTGCTAACGCCGGGCAATACTTAAGGTTCTCGGTCAAAATCTGCCTACCTTTCCACAATTGGTGTCCCAAACGTGGGGCCCATCAGCGACACGTGGATCCAGTGGGAGAGGTCCCGACGACAGAGTGAACGACTGCAACGATCGGGAAGTGCACCTGCCCGATAGACCCTCGTCTGGCAGCCGATCATCCGAACTTCACCGGTTCCGAGCAGACCTCTCTCGAGTGATGTAGGGTCCTGACTGGGAACCATCAGGAGTGCCACGACAGTTACGGAGAATAGAGGACGATCGGGCGTTGGAAGCAGAAGACGAGAAACTGTCCATGCGGTCTGGGTAAGGTCCTGTAGCACGACAAATTGCGAAACGATTGTTTGATTGTTTGGAAAATACTAGTATTACTCTTCGATTGTTTGTTCTTTGAGATATTCTCTGCCTGCAAACGGGGAAGAATAGAAATATTCTCTCTTCCTTTGCAGATAGTGAAGGGTAGGTAACGCAGACTTTTATCCCCCGTTGTAATCTGTCGTGCCTATTTTTCTCCCCACTGATTGATTGATTGTCCGAACATTGACTGTTTGAAGTTAATTCTTTTGAAATATTCTCTGTTTGCAAATAACGAAGAATAGAAATATTCTGTCTAGTCTTTGCAAGTAGTGAAGGATAGGTAGTGCGGACCTTTGTCCCCCGTTGTAATCTGTCATGCCTATCTTCTCCCCACTGATTGGTAGTTGGTTCAGCCCGGACCGCTTATTAGAGATGAACCATCCAGCTCCACTGGAAGGCACCCCTAATAAGGACATGTTCATGAAGCATGGACTAGTCGCTATAGCCTATAACAAGCTATGGCACAAATATACGAAAAAGGATCAGGAAAGTCAGTGGCCACTGATAGGATCCTTTGATGAAGAAAAGATAAACGTGCTGGAAACAGCCCTTCGAAACAATAAGACAACGCCCACTATGCTTGATAGTCTCGGCATGTGGCGCAAAGAAGCAGAACAACGGAAAAAGAGAAACAAATTCAGATTAGGGAAAGAGCTACGAAAAGCAGCTCACTTAGCTGCCAGAAAATTAGAGGAAGAGATTAAGGAAAGAGAGGAAGCCAAGCAGAAGCAAGAGTCTGAAACATCAGCCAGTGTCCAGTTAGAACACCCTCTACGCTCTACCCCGAATTACCCTCGAAGCAGCGAGCGAACGATGATCTATTACTAGGTCCTCCGATCATCTACATGCCCCCTCCATATGCCCCTTCCCAACCCTTAGCACAGCATCCGCAGCCCCCAAACACAGATGAGAATAGTGCCAGGGCCTCGGTCCTCATGGCCTCCGCGCGGGCCGAACCCCTCGTACTCAGCGCAGCGCAAGCAGCAGCATAAGACAACCCTAAGATCCGAAAGAAAGATTC
Organism: Lissotriton vulgaris; assembly: GCF_964263255.1. NCBI lineage: Eukaryota > Metazoa > Chordata > Amphibia > Caudata > Salamandridae > Lissotriton > Lissotriton vulgaris. The sequence continues at coordinate 1,151,572,937 of NC_141697.1, read as the reverse complement.
CACTAGGATGAACAGGTTGAGCAAGGATGAGCGAGCAGGGATCGATAAGATAGTAAAGACACTGGTGGAACGGAAAGAGAACGAGGAGTACGTAATGGATATGTACAATTCATATGCTGAAAGCAACAGACGACACTTTGTCGTGCGATTTTGTTACCACACCCTCAATGCTTATGAGGACCGATACCGAGACAAAGGTCCAGAGGGCCTAACGACTCTATATAGAAAAGTTGACATTGGGGATGAGGGCGAGTGTGACGTAACGGACCTCTTCACGCGTACGCTTGAAGTTTTCCGCCACCTCACTGAACAGAGGATGGAAGCTAAAACGACGACTCCTGTAGCGACCGAACCTCGAATAGAACAAACTAATGCAATGATGCCTATAAGGGAGGCCGCTCCTTACTGGGTTCCCCCACGAGGACAGGAACGCATGATGACGTTCATCATCAAGATGCGAGAGGGAGGGTAGTGTATAACTGGGTCAACCAACCATGGGATCGACAAGATATCTTGACGTTCCGAAAATCCCTACCCGATTTACGAAAAAACCCCACTGCCTTTTACACTGAATTAGGCACAGCCCTAGGTTCAACGATTATGACCCTAGCTGACATTGATTTGTTTTCCGGGTTATGTGCGCCAGCTGATGTGTGGAACCAAATCCGGAAAGTCGACCACCTTGAGCTGTTTGGACATACCTGGTCACAACTCGATGGCATAGACAGACAACGAGAGCCTGGACAGAAACCTTTGAAATCCATCTTAGAACTCCCAGACAAGATCATGCAGAAACTAAAAACCCTGATCCCAGAAAAGAAGGTGGACTGGTCGATAGTAACGGCCTGCCGCCAGAAACCCCAGGAAGACGTATCAGAATACTTCTCCCGATTTGAAACAGTGTTTTCCGATTACAGTGGCCAGGACATGACCACTGCAACCGGACATCATCTGTTTGTCCAGAACTATGTTAAAGGTCTGTCACAGGAGGTCTCTCAGAAACCACAGGCTAGCGAGAGTAGTTGGGCGTCCTCCTTCACCTGGCCCAGTATTACGAGCATCAGAAGAACGAGAATGATAGGGCGACAGAGAAAAAGAAAAAGGACCTGAAGGAAAGGGTGATGATCGCGCAGTTGCAGGGGGTGACTATAGGAAGAGAGCAGTACAAGGGAAATTACCAATCGAATGCTCCTAGAAACCCACCCCCTAAAGACCGTACACCCGCACCCTATGTTGGACGTAAGGACATTGACGAGAACCAGTGTGCATTTTGCAAGGGATTTGGCCATCGGAAATCCCAGTGTCCGGTCCTGTTAGAAATTAATAAGAGTAGGGACACAAGAGATGTAGCGGGTGGGCCTAGAAATAGAGGACAGGGACGAGGGTCCACGAACAACACCAATAACGACAGGCCAAGCAGACCGAACACATTTGACCGTCCCCGACAGAACCAGTACCAACAGTCTGACTGCGACGACACCCACGACTTCGCATAGGACTGCCAAGGGCAAGGGAGGGATCCAGTCGAGCTCTATGTTTTGTGATAGGTACTTGGTATCCTATGTTTGGATCACAATAGGAGTGGTTCATTTATCTTGTGGCTGACAATGCTGACTGTCATTCTGCGGCTACTGAATGAACATTGCGTCCCTTAAACAACTGTTCCACAAGCCATGGTTCAAGCACTTGTACTATATCCCTAATACCAAAGAGCTCGACGAGATCTCCATGCTTTGAACATCACAGCTTGTCTTGTGCCCTAGTGCATAGTCTGGGAAAGGTTCCCTATTAAGGACCCACTGAGGCATTGCAATTGTCCTATGTTTTGAATGCTTTCCACCCCCTTGTTTCAACTCTTATTTGAGGATTCCCCATCATCCTTCTACTTATCAGATGTAGTATTATCACCTTCCACCTAATCCAACAAGAAAATCAACAACATGGAATACTGCTTTCCAGATTAGCTGAAATGCCAAGAAACCTGAGCACACAATTTGGGACATAAATAACTTTCCAAAATTAGTGCAAACTGGATGCAGTCGTTTTGTAAAATGGATGCTCTGCAAGTGAAACCTGTCCTCTGGTATACGAACCTATACAGCTGAAATAATGCTGGAACTACATCTGCCTTTCCTAGTATTGGAAGCACTCCAACCACCTATGCAATCACACCAGAGGCAATGCCAAGTAGTGCATATGCCCATTTTTCAAAATGCTTGCTATGATGGACCAGCATCACCCTTTTAAGACCTACCAGAGGTTTGACTCACAGAAACAGCTTAATTTGAGCCATTGATCAAAGCACACTCACCATCATGAGTGCTTTGGAACCACAACAACTGTTCCATTTATTTGGTCCATTCACCTCATGAGCCACAGGTAAAATACGTGCATCACCCATCTGTCTCATTGCTGCCTGTGATCCCACTATCATAGAAATGTCCTTGGATGCCAAATAGGGTGTATCACCCCCCTGATTCGGCTAGAAACATGTTGAGAATCCCTTATCAACTACCAGGACTGTGTAATGCAGATAAAGAACTATTATTAGGACAATTTTTTTTGCCTTTTTTAAATTTCCTTTTATGCAAAATTGCATTATTTCCTCCCATTCATCATATTCAATATCATGGCTAGGGCCTTATTATGAGTTTGGCAGTCATCCAGCAGCGCTGCCACCGCGCCATCGACTGAATGACTGCCAAAGCTGTGGTGTGCCAGCCCGCCTGCTTAGGAGTTTAATCCTGGTCGAGCAGGCGGAGCCGCAGCGGTCTCATGGGGGTGGGCCCCTAGGCTCATAGGAGAACCTAACATACAGCCCACCAACGTGACAGCGCCTGCAACATGTTTCTGCACAGTGTGGCATGCATGCCACACGGAGCAGGGGTGCAATCCTGTGACCCCCGCATGTACCCCAAAACCCAGGAGTGGCATGGGGGGGGCCCCGTTAGTTCCCCTTTATTTGCCTCTCTGCCTCCCTTTTCATGCCAGAATATTTCTGCCCCTGACCGCTTAGTGACCACCGTGGGATCCTGGATCACTGGCAGAAGCAGCGGTTCTGTGGCGGTCCAACTGCTAGTATGGCGGTCCTATGGATCCCCATATTCGTAATAAGGTCCTTAGCCAACTTAATTCTCTAAACACATCTCTTCCTAATAGACACAATGTTATGATAATATATTTTTACTGTAGTGTTGTTTATATGATACAATGTTTTATCTTATCGCTTGAAACAAGCAAAGCTTAAAAGAAGTATTCATGCAAAGCTCACAGCATCACTGTATGCTATTTTGTGATGTTTTCCATATACTCATGTTAAGTTGAATTTCTACTTACTTTATGGGTTCATTTCAGATATGAAGTTTTGATGTCTCTGGTCCGTGTCCACGGATTTTATTTAGTATTCCTGTAAAACAGAATACCTAAAGTGATGTCATACACATGTATTTGACTCAATGTCGTTCATAGATGTACAAGCCAGGATGTTGTAAAGATACCAAAGCCAGACTCTATTTTGATCCTAAGTTATCCTGTCTGTCTTTGACCCATATGTTGCATGTTGTTATATTTTGTGAAATTCGTCAAAGTGTCATATTCATTCAAACTATGACTTTGATAAACACCTATTGCAAAGTAATTTTGCTATTAGTGTCTGATATCTATATATCAAAGTTCAACAGTGAATGAGCAACATAGCAATGTAGTCTTAATTGACATCATTTTTGTCATACTGGTTGGGTCTTACTGGTTATGTCTTTTTTTTGTTTAGGAAGTTTTTATTAACATTTTGCAATAGAAAACCATACATATGTCATTAATATTGGGAGGAATTACAAAAGAGCATTGAGCAGAAAACATATGTGATTTAGAAAGAGTAGATGTAGAAAAAGGAAAAGGAAAGGGAAAGGGTGACAAAGAAGAAACAGGGGGGAGAGAAAGGAAAGAAGAGAGGAGGGGAGAAGGAAGAAAGGGACGAAAAATAATCGAAGGATGAACATGTGGGAATAATACAATGCATCAACTAGGAGATTTGGAAGAATGATACGTAGGAAAGGGAAGCCAAAGGAGATCAGATTTGATTTTCAGACGCCCACGGGTATTCGCCGCGCTCTACAAATGTCAATAAATAAAAATAAAATAAATAAATAAATAGAGGAAGATGAAGCAATAGCAATCCTATGCTCATCACATATGAAATTCCACCATGTATGTACAGAGAGTTTTGAATTATCTTTCCAACATGATAAAATAACTTTAAATGCAAGAGCAATAAACAGGTCCAACAATCTAGCAGAAGACGAGACAATATCATTTGATAAAGAACCTAGAAAAACATTCAATAATGATAATGGAGATGAACAATGAAACATTGGCATGCAGATATTCCAAACATCATTCCAAAAGGCCAAAACAGGGGAACACTCATATATCTGATGTTTAAGTGTACCTGAGTCTTTAGAGCATGACCAACATAATGAAGAAGATGGAGAAAACTTATGTATAGTAACAGGAGTAACAATAACTCTGTGATAAATGAAAAACAAAGATTGAGTAATACGAGCTGAGATTGAAACTTTAAATAGTTTGGACCATAAGCGATCCCACAATGAAACAGGGAGGGAAACAGCAAGATCAATTTCCCAGGCAATCTCCACATTTGTTTTGAGGCGATCTGTAACATTAGATAACAAAATTGTATATACAAGAGCAGCTTTAGGTTGTTGAGTTGAAAATAAAGGGTAAAGTTGAGTGGTGGGAGAGAAAGTGGGAAAAACATCAGGTGTAGAAAGAGAAGATAAGTGTGATTGAATAGCAGACTTTATAATAGTGTATTCATTTAGAGACGATGAAGGCAAGTGATATACAGTTTGCAATACATGAAATGAAATGATAGAATTACCATAAAAAATTGATGTACAAACAAAATATCCTTCTCTTTCCAGTATTTAAAATAAAACGATTTACCTTTATATTTAAGGAATTTGTTGTACCACACAACAGAGGATAGGAAGCATTGAAGGGGAGAGAGGTTGGAAGAGAAAACATTGTGTAAGAGTGTTTGGGAGTACTTTAAAATAGGAAACTTTGACAAAAACGAACAATTTGACATAAATACAATATGTTGGAAAGAAAAATCTTTTAAAAGAGAATGCTCTAAAAGTACCCATTTAATACAGGACTGGTTGAAAAATCATAAGCTAGTGAAAATGATTGTTTAATCAGGAATGCAGAATGGTATGTTTTAAAATTGGGGAAACGAACACCACCCTCAGATTTAGGGCGAATCAGTTTACGTAAAGCTATGCGAGGGTGTTTGTTATTCCACAAAAACTTAGTACATATAGAGTTTATGCGGGGAAAAATAGGAATTGGGAATTTTAAAAGGGAGCATCGAGACAGTATAAAGCACATGGGGGGTAATCATCATTTTAATCGTGTCTAGGCTACCCCACCAGGAGAGAAATAGGGGGGACCAAATTTGAAGAAGGGATTGGATTTTCTTTAAGAGGGAGTCAAAAGTAAGTTTAAGAGTATCAACCAAGGAGGATGCAAACCATATACCAAGGTACTTAATTTTGGTACGACACCAAGCAAATTCAGTATTACTAAACATATATTGATAGCAAACTGCATTTAGGGGCAGAACTTCGGTTTTGGACAAATTCAATTTATAACCTGATATGGAAGAGTACAACCGCACCTCATCTAAAAAATGTGGAAGAGAAGAGGTAGGGTTAGCCATATATACCAGCACATCATCTGCATAGGCTGACAATTTAATCTCTGAGGAAGAGAGTTTGAAGCCAGCAATCTTGGGGTTGGAACGAATCCTTTCCAAAAAAGGTTCAAGGCATAAAATAAATAATAAAGGGGAAAAGGGGCACCCTTACCTTGTACCTCGTGACAAAGAAAAAAACTTAGAAAATTGATTATTAACAAATATACTGGCCCGAGGAGAGGAGTAAAGGAGTTTAACAAGGGACATAAAAGAGGGACCAAAACCAAACCAATGTAGGGTACGAAACATAAACTGCTAATTAATACAATCAAATGCTTTTTCTGCGTCTAAGGATAAGGCTACCATCGGGATTTTTAGATTTTTACTACGGGCTATAACATTGGAAAACATGCGAGCATTATCAGCAGCAAGCCTACCCTTTACAAACCCCATCTGGTCTGTTTTGACGAGACTAGGAATAATGGAGTCAAAACACGAAGCCAGAATTTTAGCAAAGATTTTGCAGTCGTAATTAATCAAAGATATGGGGGCGATAGTTTTTGCATAGAGTATGATCTTTATCGGGGTTAGGGATTATGATAATTAACGCATCAAGAAAAGATCCAGACGCTTTAGCATCCGCAATAAAATAATTAAATAATTGTAGGAGTTTAGGCGCAAAAAAAGGCATAAAAGCAGAATAAAACTCAATAGGCAGCCCGTCAGGGCCAGGCGCTTTAGCTTTTTTAAGGGAATTAATAGCCCGGGTGACTTCCTGGAGAGTGATATCCTTTTCCAATAGCTGAAATTCATTAGCCAGGGAGGGAGGCGAAGGAAGGCCATCAAAAAAGGATGTTAAATTTACTTCAGAGGAATGAGTATCGTCAGTGTACAAGGATTGGTAATAATTGTGAAATACGTCAATAATATCTTCATCCGACGAGACTCATTTATTGATTGTGTCGCTGAAGATAGGGCCCACATTCTTACTTTTAGATGTGATTTTTAAATAATTTGCCAACATTTTCCCCGCTTTGTATTGACCGCCATGAAATTTGAATTTGATTTTAATAAGGGTGTTACAAGCTTCATGAGTAATGGTTTTATAAAGGTCAGTTTTAGCTTTGAATAAGTCCTGAAGTGCTGAGGGGGATTTGGAGGAGAAATAAGAATGTTCAAGCCCTTTAATTTTTTTAAGTTGGTCTTCATATTTCTTCTTATTAAGTTTCTTTTTCTTAGAGACATAAGAAATAGTGAAGGCCCTAAGTGCAGCCTTAAAAGCATCCCAATTGTTAGGGATAGAGGTATCAGAAGAGTCATTAAAGGTAAAGAATTCATTAAAAAAAAACTCAGGGGCATATTATCAAGGAGTTTTATCTCCGCTTTTTTGGCTTTAAAAGCCAAGAAAGCGGAGATAAAATTATCTCCCTATTACCTAGCTGTCGCTAACACCAGTTAGCGACAGCTAGTAGGAGATAGCGACCATCTTGGGCCCCGCTTTGCATGTCAGTGATATTTATCACTAATGACATGCAAAGTGGGCGTGCCAAGATGTTAGCGACTGGAAACAGTCGCTAACATCGCTATCTCCTATTACCAACTTATGGAGATATTCGCGCTAAGCGTGAATATTTCCAAAAGCTAACACCTGCCCCTGAGCAGTACTTAGCCATGTTATCCAATGGTAGGTGGATAACATGGCTAAGAGCATTAGCTCAATAATGCATGAATATCGCTGACTTTTCAGCGATATTCATGCATTTCAGCCTATTTTTATCGCTTAGGAGATAAACCTTGATAATAGCAAGGTTCCTAAGCGATAAAAATCGCCGCAGCTCGGCGATAAAAATATTGCCGCTACACCAACATAGCGATAATTATCGCTAGCTGTTGGTAATATGCCCCTCAATTTCTTTCATAAAAAACAGTATCAGACAATAGGAAAGAATTAAATTTCCATTGACTAAAAGTGGAAGAAATGAGGGAGAGGTCCAGGGAAGTATAAACAGGAGCGTGGTCAGATATAAATATAGAACCAATCACTGATTTTTGAATAGAAGGAAGTAGAGATTTACTAACCATAATGAAATCAATCCTGAAGCGGGTGTGGTGAACATTAGAATAGAAAGTATATTCCAATCAAATCAGGATTACACATTTTCCAAGAATCATATAAAGGACGAGAGGCAATGGCAGATTGAAATCTCTTATGTGACTTGTCAGGTTGAAATTTACTGGAGGATAATCTATCAGAGAAAGGGTCTAACCATTGGTTAAAATCACCAGCAATTACGAAGTCGGGGCAATCAATGGACGAACTTAGGACTTTAATATCCATCCACAATTTAGGGTGTGGACGGACTGGGCCGTAAATGTTTAGCAAAACCAGATTCTAATTTTGGATAACAACTTTAGTGCCCAACGTTCTTCATCATCACACTGAGAGGGAATAATTTGCATGTTTAACGCTTTATGGAACAAAATAGCAACCCCTCCTTTTTTACCAATGGCAGGAGAAAACACAACCAGACCCACCCAGTGTCTTTTCAACTTAAGAGATTCAACATCAGAACAATGCATTTCTTGAAGAAAAACAACCTGCAAATTAAGTTTAGATAAGTGTGACAGTACCTTTTGATGCTTTACAGGGTGACCCAGACCTTGTACGTTCCACGAGACAAAGTTACACATGATGATAGGAGGGGAGGATGGGCGACATATGGAGGGAACACACTTCAGGGAGGTAACTACAAAAAGGGAGACAATAAACAGTTAATTTGCATGAAAAGAAAACACCCAATACACTCATGATACAGCAAAACAGTGTGTCTAGAATCAGAAAGAGTAACAACATGCAAAGGAAAGAAGCACATAGAGACCGCTCAAGAATAAAATAACATGAGAGAAAGAAGGTGAAGCAAGAATGCCAGCAAAAGAAGAAGCAGAAGATAGGAAAGGGGAAAGAGAGACAGTTAACAAGAAAGAAGAAAAGAGGAAACAGATCAAGGCATGAGAGCCTGATCGGAGACGAAGAAAACAACCAATACCTCAGGGGCGAAGATACACCAAAGAGGGAACACAACACCACGAGCTACCAGAGAAGGGTACCAGAGAAGGGACAATCATAATGAAAGGATAGAAAAGCGGAACCTCAGGAAATGAAGCAATGACAAGTAGAAAAAATTATCGGAAGCCAAAGAGAAATAGAGAGAGCGACATTAAAGAGATGGTGGATTCTAATTAGCAGTGTCCATGGTGGAAGAAGAGACACTCTGCAAGTAAGTTTGAAGCTTTTGTGGGTCATCAAAAGAATGGGTACGGACATTGTGCGTGATTTTGCAGAAACAAGGATGTAGAATGCCATACTGAATGTTCAACTGGCGCATCAGAGGACGGACATTCAGGAATTCCTTGCGTCGGGCATTCGTAGCAGTTGAGAGATCCTGAGAAATAAATATGTTGTGACCAGACCATTGGAGACGCCGTTTAAGCCTAGCAGCCTTCAGGACCGATATTAATTCAGTGAACTCAAGGAAAAGCATAATAATACCACAAGGCTTGGTAGAATAGGAGTTCAGACGCCCTAAGCAGTGAGCAGGTTGTATGTTTAGAGGATGAGACGAAGGTTGGAGGTCCAAAAGTTCCTGAAGGAATTTTCGTATGAAGGCCACCATGTCAGACCCCTCCATATTTTCCGGAATACCATAAACGCATAGATTGTTCCTACGATTCGGTTTTCAAGGTCCTCAGTGCGTAGTTTCAGTTTATGGATCTCTTGCTCTAATAAGGGAATTTTTACAGAGGCATCTTGCAAATCATTCACACGTTGCTCCAAATTCAAAACGTTGCTCTCCATAACAACCCAACTTTCTTCAATCTGTTTAGGCTTTTCGTTGGTGGCAGACATAAACGGTTGGAGACCCCATACTTCTTATAAAATGGAGTCAAGGATAGGATTTGGCGAGGACTGAATGGGGAAGGTGGATAATTTTTTTGCCTTTTAGGTTTGGCTCCAGTATGAGATAATTATGAGTCATTCGCCATAGTGCTGCCTTAGAAGTGCGCCAAAAGAGGAAATACAGTATTACAAAAAGACTGTGGCGCACACCACACACACCACCAAAACCTATGCTGCGTGGGACACCTTCACTGCCACATATAGATTTAGAATAGGAGCGAACAAATGCCAAGCGACGTGCAGTGGGCGCTATGCTGAAGCAGTGAAGAAAACTGGTCAGAGCAGGCTATATATTGGTAACTTCATAGGAACTCAGAAACCATCAACAAGTCGCCTACATGGGTTAACACTGATTAGTGACACCAACATAAAGAAATGTTGACCTTGAACTTCAGCATGGCTACACAGACTGGTGTATGGTAGACAGTCACTTCAGGCATGGCATACTCAAAATGGTGGTTATATTTCTCCTCAGGAATTATTAGCAGGAGGCTGAACACCGGACCTCACCATATATATGAGCCAGAAACAGCAGAGGAAGTGCCACAATGCAAAGTATCAGTCATATCGACAGTTCGAAATAAAAGCGAGGCAGTCCGAATTTAGCAGAGCGGCATCATATAGTTAAAAAGAAAGCCCGCGTCTCGGAAACGAGAAACAATTACCGCTGTGGAAAGGTGACGAAGCACGGCTCGAAATCAGCCTCCCACCTCGTCCTCAAATTCTACACCCCTTCCGCCAGTATCGCCTTCCGATAAAACTTCAAAAAAGCTGCAAATGAGGACCTCACGGCATCTGCGGCTGTTGTCCCACACGGAGCTCACGGAGCCACCGTCCTTTCTTTCCGGTGCGCAAGCCACGCCCCCCTACTGGTTATGTCTTAAACTAAGTGGAAAGTCCCCAAATGTAGGTCAGTGGCACCCCTATAAAAAATCCCAAGAAAGTGTCCTGTAATTCAAAGGCATCGTCATCCTAGGTTATCACAAAAGGTCCTTCTAGACAGCCGTACTGCTGAAGCACCAGTTTCCAACTGATACTGAGCCAATACGGAGAAGACAGGAGCTGGGCCCAGCCGGTATATGTTTTCCCTTTTCCTGACCACAGCTTCCCCATTGTGAACAGGTGTGCAGTGCTTTGAATCATAGAATTTCTAGAGGCAAGTTAGCTACACCACGCTTTCATAGTGTAGTCCATAGAAGTAGTCTTAGAGTGCTTGGTTGTCAAGAACATTACCACCATGTTAGAAATACTTAGATTTTTCTCGCTGTTAGTGGCATGCATTAGTGCTGTTCAAATTATATTCTGTGTGGGCCTTACTCGTGTACAAAGCAATAGGATGAGACAGTTAAAATAAAATCATTTAAATATTCAAAGGTTGATTCACTATCTACTAAAAAATATTATTTTCATGAATGCAAAGACACTGCAGCTGGGTGGATAATGCTATACATAAAAAGATAGCCATATCCTGACTACAGAGACTCTGGAGTCGAGGCAGAGAACTCCATACATAAAAATATAGGCTGATCGTATCGTTTTATGTGGAGAGAATATAACAAGATAGTATCAGCCTATCTATTTGTGTGCTGAGTTCTCCCCAGTTGTAAATTTACAATTAAATCATAGTTTATGAATAATTAAAAAGAGCAAACACACAAAAGTGTAAGTTTGCCTTTGTGAATCAGGCCCACATTGGGTTTCCTTAGTGCAGTACCTTTGTGTGATATTCTAAAGCACAAAATTGTATTTGACTTAACACTTCATTTCACAGTCAGAAAACATGAACTCCACATCGACAAAAATGTTACATGGGGTTGGGTGGGGCAATAACAACCTCGTCTCTCATGCTCAAGCATTGGTGTACTGAACTAAGATGAGGCACCCGTGGTTGAGAAAGTCAAATCACAAGGCTGTGAGGGCCTTAGCTATAAAAATCTCATTGGACAGGAAGGTATTTTCCATCAAAATGCTCCTGCCAACATGATGAGAGTAATTTAGGTAAAAAAAAGATACAGCGTCTGGCATTTAACCTCTCCCACCCTCCCCCACCCACCCATACCCTCACAGAGTGATGGTGGGCCAGTCAGCAAAGTTTGCTTATAATTCGATGACCAAAAAAAACGGCAGTTTAAAAAAAAAAAGAAGCACTGTTTTTTTAAGGGTGGGGCTTGCTCTTTTTCTCCTGACCTGGACTGTAGATGGTAACATACATAGCAAAATAAATCTGCCTTGGGTGGTGCATCTTTCCTTTTTTTTTTAATTTCTAAATACTGTCATTTATCATGCAGCTGAGAAGAGCATTGTTCAGCTCAAGAAATATCTTCAATTTGTAAATTGTTCATGACTTGTAATCCATGCTGTGCGATACTGAAGCAGGCAAACACTGTGCAAAAAGCAGCCCAGCAATTAAAATTCAGTATAAATTAGCTTTTGCAAATCAGATATCAAACTTGACCACTGTGACCACAAATTGTGCAATTGGTGGCAGCTGCATAGAGATTTTACATATTGACCTCATTTTTGCGAAAACTGCCTTCAAGTAATTGATCAAAACAAGTGCAAAGTGTGGAATTTTCTCATTGCGATGCATACAAAGAGATGGGTCTTCAAGAATGCCCTCCTATATGCGTAGCCGGATCATCATAAGGGAAGTAAAAACTAGTTCATAATAAGGTCAGCAGGAGATGGAAGTTGATGTACTGCATGTAGGCTAAAGAGTGTGCTAAGCGGAATCGTGTAGGTATGCTCTGGGCTGCCATGTGGCCCACGTTGACTAAATGGATTGCTAAAGTTGATTAAAAACCACTATGATGTTCAAGCAAGCTAAGGAAAGTTCTAAATCTGGTTGTGCTGGGCTGCTCTAGACTAAAATCATGTCCATGCAGATAGTGTGGTGAGGCAATGAGGAGTAAATTCTCCATAATGTCATACAGGGACACCATTAGGTGCATGGCAACTAGGGGTGGGCGATACATTCTTCTCAGTCCGCGGAGTTCATGAAGTTTTGTCCACTCTGTGTTATGCTTGTAACACAGCATTCTGGCAAAACTCCGCCAACACTGCGTGGCAGAGGTTTTTCTCACATGCAGCTTATTAATGTTAAGTTGGCGAGTGCGCACGCGAATTGCCATCCCCTAGCAGGTTTAGAGATGCTAGGATGGCACCCAGCGAGATTTTCTCAACGCAGGCGCTCACTGGCAGTTGAAACACTTCACAGTGAGAAAGATGCTGCTCCAGTACAAAATCAACTCGAGCAGCAGCAAAAAAGCAGTGTCCTCTAGAGTGCAGAGTGGTGCCATGTGTGCTGATTTTGCAGCGCGCAACAAGCTCCTGGTGCTAAAAATCAGAACAACATTTCGATTCTGCCAAAATTGTGGCCCTCTGTGGAATTTCGCAGAGTTTCTATGTATCTCCACACAATTCCATGGAGTGAAACTCCACAAGTTTCACCCACCCATAATGCTGACCAAATGAAATAAGAATGTGTTGTTGCAGCACTGCCATGATTAGCCAAAGACCAAAGCCACTGTCAAATAAAGCCAAATGGAGGATACAGTAGGGCCTAATGGGGCTGCCAGTAACCGCTGCCAACCATAACTGTAACATGGTTGTCACGTGAACTGGGAAATTGACATCTACTATCTTGAAATTGGTGTTTTAGTGCCAGTGGCGTAGCTAGACCATTGCTGTCCAGCATGTAAGAATGGGGGGTGTGCTGGAGGATTTCTGTGATAGCCGGGCGGGTGTAGTGGGGACGTTATTCCTGCTGGCTCCTGCCCCGTAACAACCTGGTACAAAGGAGGAGGGTTGGGGGGAATAGCGCCGCCTCCAAAACTCATGGAAAGGGGAGATCTCTCGGTCACCCCCAACGTATGGCTGGGTGCCCCGATCGCCCGGGAAACCTTTGCAGGCGGGGGGCGTGTCCCCGGCCGGTATGCCCAAAGTGGCGTGGTTGGAGCGCGCCCCGCCGCCTAAGAGGGTTGTCTTAACACCTGCCCGGAAGTCCGTGCACTTTGGGGCGGGATGGGGATGCTGCCCCGCCTTCCCATCGCAAGATAAGAGGCGCGGGAATCCAGGCAGGCGTCCTCTTGTTCCTGCGCTCTGAAGGGTGCACCACTTGTTGCTCGTGAGCCCTCAAGGGAACAAGCTGCAGTTTCTGAATGTGGTAATCGTTGTTTTTTCTGTTTCAGTCATCGAGGCGTATCTGGAATCCGAGGAGCTACTGGAAAACAGGCAGAGATAAAGCAGAACGACAGATATGCCTGGAAAGAAGAGTGGAAAGAGCTCCGAGATGGAACGGATGCTGCGCACACTGGTAAACCAAGTGTCGGCAATGGACAGGAAATTTGGTAAAGTAGACCGACTGGGTCGTGGCTTAGCGGCGCTCCAGAAAAAAGTGGAGGCTCAGGCGGGGCCCTCAGGGAGACCTAAGAGGATCATAGGGCCTGCTTTGCCAAACGTTACCCCAGGGGGGGATAAGGGGAAAAAGAAGAAGGGGAAAGTGGGTCCTGGCGAGGCCCCGGTCCCGATTGAGGTCCCGCTGGTCCCAGTAACACCAGCGGCCAGCCCGGTACCCACACCGGATGGGGGATTGCCAATCCCTGTGATTATCACACCGCTGGATAAGGATCAAATACCCCCCGAACTGGCGATTCATCTGGCGGCGGTGTTGCTTTGGTTGAAGAAGGGAGCGGGGGGATCCGCGGCTGCGGAAGATCCAGCTGAAGAGGCTAGGCAGATTATCGACCAGCTCAGGCAGGCAAGGGGCTCTGGGGCAGAGAACGTGCCTTCTACTCCTCTACAGGTGGCGAACCCGGCCGCGGTCGAGAATCGGAATAAGTCGACGGACACGACCGGAGGTACGACAGAAGACGGTAAGAGGTCGCTCCCAATAATGGGGGAGGGCGCTGTACCTTCAAGGCGGGAATGCTTGGCACAACATGTTCCTATGGCCACAAAAGAGATGGTGTGGGCGAATAAGTACATTAATATGTTTTCATTGTTGACGGACAATCGTGAGTTAGAATATGCCAAGACCCAGAAGGATTTATGGCACCCCAGTGAATGGAGGGCAAAAATGGCAGAATTCAGGGTGGAAGAGTCTATGATGAACTGGATCAGGGCTTTTTCTGTTTTTGTAGCAATTATGGGTGAGCGAACACCAGAACTGTTGGGAGACCTTGCTTGCTACCAGAGCAGGATCACGGGCTTCCATGAGAAGTATGGAGGGGACGCATGGAAAGGGTATGACGTGTCATTTAGAAAAGCGAAAGAGTTTAATGAATCACTGACTTGGGATTGTTTGGACACTGTATCTTGGCATGCGCAGTTCACGCCGGGCTCAGTGGGTGGATCAGGGTCGAGTGCTAACGGCTTCAGGGCTTTTCATCAGAAACATCCGCAGCCCTTTCGACCGGCCCACGGGGGAGATGCTCAGTCAAGATCGGGCGGGAATGGAAATAAGCGAGGAGTATGTTGGGGTTTTAACAAGGGAACGTGTAACAGGCCACAGGGAACAGCAAGGTTCAGGCATGCCTGCGCAGGTTGTGGTAACACCTCCCACCCCGAAACTAGCTGCAGATCCAGAGGCAATAATACTGGAGGAAAAGGGGGTACCAAGCAAGATTGACACGGTGCCCCGGATGACCAAACAATCACCCGTGGATATTCTTGCTTTGACTCCCTGGCTGAACAAATACCCTGACCATGCGTCCGCCGGGATCCTGCGAGATGGCTTCTCCATGGCTTCAGGATCCCGGTGGGTGATTTTTGGGGGGCCCCTCTTATGCAAAACCAACTGTCCGTTACGCACAACCCAAAGGTGGTCGCCACAAAAATTGCAAAAGAGGTTCGCTTGGGGTGGGTTGCGGGACCGTTCGGTGAACCACCAACGGCCAATTTTGTGTGTTCCCCATTAGGGGTAGTTCCCAAGAAGGAGCCTGGAGAATTCAGGCTTATTCATATTCTTTCTGCACCAAAGGGGGCTTCGGTGAATGAGGCAATCGACGCAGGCATTTGCAGTGCGAGGTATGCATCATTTGATGACGCAGTGGTAATGTTGAATCGACTAGGCCCCGGTGCATTGTTAGCAAAATCGGATATTGAATCTGCATTCAGGTTACTACCGGTGCATCCCCAGGATCAGCACTTGTTGGGTTTCGCATTTTCAGGGGGAGTACTACATGGAAATGTGCATGACGATGGGTTGTTCAATTTCGTGTGCCTATTTTGAAATGTTTAGCTCATTTCTGGAGTGGGCGTTCTCGAAGGCCTCAGGTCACCAACATGTGATGCATTATCTTGATGATTTCCTGTTTCTCGACCCGGCGGGCTCTTGAGACTGTGCACGGGAATTGCAGGAATTCTGCGTGCTCATGCAGGGTTTCGGGGTCCCGTTGGCGCCAGGTAAGACAGTGGGTCCAACCACCTCCCTGGAGGTTCTGGGTATTGAACTAGACTCCGTGGAGGGTTGCTTCCATCTGCCGGCGGAGAAGATCGCCAAATTCAGGGCCTCCTTGTTGCAATGCCTTCGGAACGACAAGGTGACACTGCACCAACTACAGCAAACAGTGGGACAGCTGAATTTTGCACTGAGGGTTATACCGATGGCTCGCCCTTTCTCCCGATCCATTGCCCAGGCCATGGTTGGCCTCAAGGAGGGGCACCATTGTACAAGGTTGTCGGCAGAGGTTCGCCAGGACATGCTCATTTGGCTGGCATTCCTGGCGGATTTCAACGGCCGGGTCGTCTGGAGCAAAGCCCCGGCCTCGTCAGCAGAATTAGGTTTATGGACCGACTCTGCGGGCAGTGTGGGGTTTGGCGCGATCCTTGGTAACCGATGGTCGGCCCAGAAATGGCCAGCATGGTGGGAAACAAGTGGCTTGACGAGCAACATTGGTTTCCTAGAGTTATTCCCCATCTGGGTAGCGTTGTCGGCCTGGCCAGAGGAGTTCCGAAACCGCTCAGTGGTATTTTGGTCAGATAACATGACCGTGGTTGAGTGCATTAACCAGCAGGCAGCACGCTGCAAGTGGATATTGCGATTGTTGAAAGAAATTGTGTTGCAATGCTTGCAGCTAAATGTACAATTCAGGGCAAAACATGTGCTGGGAGTACTGAATAATGCAGCTGATGGGCTCTCTCGTTTCAAAATGCAGGCATTCAGGGATTGTTTACCCTCAGCGGAGCTAGTGGCAGCGCCATTTCCCGAAGCATTATGGCAAATCGGCGCCCCGGACTACAAAACCTCGTGGCAGCCAGTTTAGTGCCCAGGACAAGAAAAGCTTACGAAGAGGCGTTCCGCTCGTACTGCACCTTTTTGGGCCCTGCATGGCAGCATGGATGGGGTCAGGAGGGGTCCTTTACCCAATTTTTAGTGGCACTTCATGAGGAGGGCCGGTCGGCGGCAACCGCCAGTCGGTATAAGGCCGCCATATCGTTTATGGCTCAGCTCCAGGGGATCAGGGACCCGACGGACTCCTTTATAGTCAGAAAGGCGCTGCGCGGCTGGCGGCGCCTAGAGGGTCACAAAAAGGATACCAGGCATCCGATAGGATTTGACAGGTTGACCGCTTTGTTGGCTAAACTAGAGGAGACATGCTCCTCACCTAGTGAGGTTGTCCTGTTCCGGGTAGCATTTGCGTTGGCATTCTATGGGGCCCTGCGGGTAGGCGAACTGGTGGCTGCCAACAAAAGGGATACCGAGGGGGGTCTGCGCAGGGACCACACGCAAGTGAGGGGCGATTCCCTGCTGATCACGATAGCCAGGTCAAAGACAGACCAGGAGGCCCAGGGGAGTAGCATTGTGTTGCAGCGCGCTCCGGGTAGTCCCTGTTGTCCAGTGAGGCACGTTGAGGCCTACCTAAATCAAAGGGTGATGGCGTGGGGGGGCCTTGCTGCGGCATGCTGACGGCACCCCATTAACAAAGTTTCAGTTCCAGAGGGTGCTGGCGATCACGATCGCAGCTGCGGGCTTGAACCCGAGTGATTTTGGAACTCATTAGTTCAGGATAGGGGCCGCTACAGAAGCGAAGGCCAGGGGTCTGCAGGCAGACAATGTTAAACAATGTTAAACAATTGGGGCGCTGGTCTTCAGATTGTTTCAAACGTTACGTGTGGCTGCACATGTTGTAATTTACGAAGTGCACTCACGCTTGTTGTCTTTTGTTTGGATTACAGTTTCACGAGCCTGTGACGGAGGGAGGAAATTGGGACCGGCCCAGTATCAGCTAACCACCACTTCAGGAACAAGGAATGGAAGACGAGTGGTCTGGGTCGTGGGCCACTCATACGTGAGGCGTGCGCCGGACATATTCAGGGAAGGTGATGCGATCCACACATCTGAGGAATATGGTTTCAGTGTGTCCTTCCATGGGAAGGGCTGCTTGTGTATTGACCTACTGCACAGTTTTGTGGGAGAATTGTTAGGGCGGCACAGGTCACCGCCATCAGTAGTCATAGTGCACATTGGGGGCAATGACTTAGTGAGGTAGGGCAGACGGGCGTTAATCGAACACATACTTTCAGCAGTTAGTTGGTTAGCAAAGACACTCCTGGGGTGCACGATAGCCTGGTCACACATGATTACTAGGAGGGTATGGAGGGGTGGGCGGTCCACGACAGGGTTGAACCATTCGGTAAAGAGGGTCAACAATAAAATGGAGAAATTGTTTCGCTCTGCTCATCTTCAAAGCATACCTCACGGGTGCATCTGGGGGGACCACTGTTATGCAGACGATGGGGTGCACCTGTCCAGGGTGGGGAATGACTTATTGATAGGAGACATGATAGCTTGGCTAGTGGGATTGAGGAGACATGACCTATAGGAGTTGTGGGGGGGCCAGATAGTCGGTCAACTATCTGGCCTGTGGCGGTAAGGTCGTGATCTGTGAGAAGTGATTTCAAGGTCCCTAGTGGGGGCGCCACCCAATATGGATGGGAGCGCCCGGGGGGAGGCGGCCACTGGCCCCTCCCAGGGGGGCGGCACCCATTACGGATGGGATCGCCCAGGGGGAGACGGCCATAGGCCCCTCCCAGGGGGAGACGGCTATATGCCCCTCCCACGAATTTCCCGTGGGCCGGATATCCGCTTCGGTGGAAGAGAGTGCGGGGGAAGGGGGGGAGTCCACGCTGTCCTTCTTATGGATACCCCGCACGGGAACTCGGACAACCTTAAGATGGCGCCGAGTGAAAGGGGGCCCCCATGACAAGGGAAGTTATTGTTAACTGCGAGGGTAAAGCCCTCTGCGCATGTGCCACTCTCACGAGAGGGTGGAAATTTGGTGATAGGGATCGGACACTGGTTAAGACCTTGCCGTTGGCCCCTAACGATAGGATGTACAAAATTCGTATGCAATACATTATGTCATGATGTTAGACTCGGTTAGGAAAATCTTTGTATTAGAGATTTGGTAAGGTTAGCCTGGATACCTGTCTTCATCAAGTGTAATGAAAGTTGAATTTTGTACATGATAAATGAAACGTTTTAATTTAAAGTTTTACATTTTGTTTTATATTTTAATAAATACGGCCGGGGGGTCGCGAGGCCCCCCTGCCTTCCAAAAGTTCTAACTGTGTCTGTCTCCTACCATTGGGATTGGTGGTGGAAGGGGTGGCAGGCATCCCGGACCATATGTCGCCAGGGGCGTTCTGCCCCCTCTGACCCCCCTTGCTATGCCACTTTTAGTGCTGTAAAGGAAATAAAAATAGAGTTTCAGACTAACCAAACACAATGATATGCATAGTAGAAATCCATTCAGATTAATCACTGAGACAACTGGTATTGTTAATGGATGCTATTGTATCAGATTTAGCACCTACGCAGGATGGGGAACAGTATTAATCTCAAGATCATTTGAGGCAATGGGTCCCTACAGGCAACAGATAAACAGAAAATAAATTGGCATAGTCAATTAAAAAGCCTTAAGCCTCAAGAAGCCTTGAGATCAGTAAATGTATGAGACAATAAAGGTTTATTGATTAACTTAAGATGCAATACAGAATATAAAAATAATGCTTAATCAAAAGGCATGATACATCAATTTAGGGAATTAACAAATGGCTCAACCAAATGCAGCAGAGAGGCTGCCATGAAGTCAAGCCTGAGAGTAAAAATATTACTCATCTTCATCAAAAGACAGACTAAGATGGGTCTGGCCTCAAATAACCAGGCAAACCAGGCATGGCTCACCTCCAATTCTGGGGTCTCTTATAACAAAATACACAGTGAAAATCACATTGTAAGCATCAGGTGATAACATTTTTACAGAGATTGGCAAATCAGAATACAGAATGTAAAGCAGTATCATCTAACACCATTCCAAAACCATCCCCTAAATGAATATTAATGAACACCTTTCAACCTAAAGTCATTGGATGTGGCATACAATTCTAGCAATACACAAAACAATGACATCCTCATATTATGAAAAGGTCTGTTGTAGCAGACAGGAAGATCCTTGAATTTGTTACAAAGAGTAGGGACACTTCCACTCTGGAGTTCTTTGAGAACAACATGTCAATACAGAGGGGCTGATTTACAAGTTCTGGTGCATCTCTGCAAATTAGCAGGGAAGCGCCAGAACAGATGCGACACTCAATTCCCTCCCTGCACCACCACAAATGCGTCGCATTTGCAATGCAGCACACCGTGGCGCAAGGATAGGGCGATGCGTGTCGCATCCTGTGGCGTAAGGGTGGCGCATTGCTGTAGTCGTGTCGCAAGCGCGAAGCGGCTCCAGCAATGCTCGAGAGCGCCCCATGCCTAACATGCTGCGTCACTCCTTACGCCTGCTTCAACAGGCGCAGGGTATTGACGCAGCATGGACGTAAAAGTGACTCCGTGAAATCTTGTAGATTTCACTGCGTCACTTTTTCGAGGCGTTCCTGCGGCAGAAAGCCCACCCTGAGCCAGAACGCCCACATGAAACCTAACGCAGGTTTAATGTGACGCAGGGCTTTACAACGTCACGCATCTCCCTAGATGCATCACATTTTAAATAAGGCACAATGTGGTGCATGGTTTACGCCACCGCTGCGTCACAGAAGTGACGCAACGGCGGCGTAAATGTGGCGCATGGGGCTTGTAAATCTGCCCCAGAGTGTTTCCTAAGTTCATATTTTAGTACATGCAACAAGAGAAGAAATGAAGGTACACACGCACATCATGGCTGTGCTAAATTTCAAGATGGAGCTTATGTTGATTTAGCTCTAGTTTGGCCAGGCATAGGCAAATACAGTTTTCCAAAGTGCAGTGTTTTCGTTTTAGCGCAAAAACGTTCACAATGTTAAGCGCACATTATTTATGAGCCAGATATATCTTTCTCAAATATATCAGGCCACTTATGGTATCATTACTTTAACATACCTACAAAAGAAAACAAAATAGATGACACCTTAAAGTGTATTGTGTGTGACATATTAGCAACCTCGTCCTGCACCGAAGAATTCTAGCTGTCTATGGCGCCTAGTTTTGATTGTATTGCCAAACATTTTTCATTAGTATTCTATTGCAAAGTGCCACATCAGATAATAATAAAAAGACCCTAAAACTTTGGGTCAGAGGTGTATGACAGCGGCAATAAGGCAATTGAACGTACATCAGAAATCAAGGACTTGATGCCCAGTAGCATGATTTTCTGCTTTTGATCTGTTGAAGTTGACAAATATTCCAGACATGAAAACATCAATATTTCACAAACAGTTCAACAAAGGGGTGTATTGATTACTACAGCTGGAGAACTATGAATACATTCACATATCATCACCATCAGCATACAAATGATACACAACTGCATGTTGACCAATATTACTCAGGAGAGGCTGAATATTGTTATGAAGCATTACAGATGATAGTGGAAAACATTGATAGACTAAATATTTCACTATGACAGATTCAGACATAATTTATCAATTTTCGCTAGCTCTGTATCAGAACTTCCTATTAATAATACACCATTTTTCATCTACTCCTCTGGAGATAAGTAATACATTATTTCAAAATATCCCTGTGGCTTGAAGAGACGTCAGTGGCTCTGAATTATACTCCCTATGGATCCCCAAGCACTAATCTAAGCGACCACATTATTTTTAGAATGTTGTTGCTACGAGGGATATTTAGGTTCCAAACCTGGCTAGCTGCTATTTATGATGCTATTTATTATGCTCCAGTGGGAACAGTCTAGCATGAACGGCCAGACCAGAGCCTCCCTAAACTGGAACACAAGCAACCCAGCACTGGTTTCGTATTATTAGGGCTCATCAGCCAGTTCTAACTTAGTTCAAGTGACACAGTGAGCATGGGACCCACGACTGGGGTTACCGAATCCATTTAGGTTGACACACTGTAGTATACAAAAAATGATGGATTGAATGCTTGAATTAATGTCAGCCACTGATATTTACTCAGGGTGCATCCCAATGCATATTTATTTTGCCCACCCTGCCACCTCAGTTTGGACCCAGCTATGTGCAAATCAGTCTTAAACCTGCTCCAATGGGAAATGTCCAGTCCGAACTTCCAGGTTAGGTCCTCCCTGAACCAAAACACAAGCACCCCAGAGCAGGTTTAGCCCTTATTAGGGTTCATCAGCCAGGTATAGCTTGGATTCAGTGGCACAGTGTGCAGAGGATCCACGTCTGTGCATACTCATTCAACTTAGTGCGACACACTGTAGTATACAAACAAGTGATGGATGGAATGCTTGAATTAACCACAGCCACTCGTGTTGCATCCCAATTAATTTCTATTTTGCACACCATGCCACTTCAGTTTGGACCAAATGCATATGCAAATACGTCTTAACCCTGCTCCAATGCGAGCAGTCCAGCCTGAACTGCCAGACCAGTTTCTGTCTGACCTGAAACACAAGCAACCAAGGACCAATTTCACCTTTATTAAGGTTCATCATCCAGGTATAACATGCTTCCAGTGTGTCACAGTGAACATGAGATCCACTTCTGGGTACAATGTGGAAGAGGTGTGGCGCAGTGGCCAGGGTGCCTGACTCCAGACTACAGGGTTCACGGTTCGATCCCTGGCTCCAGCCGCAGGTTAGCCCAGCACCATGTGACTCTGGGCAATAGCTTGCTTAATCTTCCAGACGGACCCCAGCATCGGGACACCTCCTTTGGAGGTAGCTGTGCACTTTACAAATACTGGC
The DNA here is from genome assembly GCF_964263255.1 of Lissotriton vulgaris. Lineage (NCBI taxonomy): Eukaryota > Metazoa > Chordata > Amphibia > Caudata > Salamandridae > Lissotriton > Lissotriton vulgaris. Next base: position 1,151,550,100 of record NC_141697.1, on the reverse strand, counting down.
ATTTACATTTACTTAGGATGTCCCTGTGTAGTATACAAACAACTGATGGATGGAATGCTCGAATTAATCTCGCCCCTGGTAGTCACTCAGGTCGTCTCAAAAACCACCTTTATTTTTCACACCAGGCCACCTCAATTTAGACCCAGTTATATGCAAAATGTCTTGACTCTGCTCCAATGGGAATAGTCCATCTCTAACTGTGAGACCCTAATTCAACCGGAACACAAGTAACCCAGGACTGGTCTTGCATAGCAGCAAGGAATAACCACCAATCGAGGTGGCATGGTGTGCAAACTAATGGTGGACTGGGATATGGACCCGAGTAATTGCCAGTGGCTAAGATCAATTCAAATAATTTCCTCCGTTAGCATATATATTGGTACATAAAGATTCTTAATTGATTACCATTAGTAAATGCAAAAAAGCCAGTGTTTTTGTATAGCTTGGGCCCATAAAGGGCATTATTATGTGTATATATTTTGTGTAAATATGCAAATGTACATAGATGCACTCCTATAAAAAGAAAATCAAGTTACACTTACCTGTATAACATTACCAGGAGGTGTACATTCCAAGATGGCTGAAATGAACTTGAAATTCATCAGGCCAGTCCTTTGTTCATTTCAGTTGTACCTCTGTTTGAACATCCAATGAATTCTATGGCAGGACAGGAGGCTCTGATTATGCTTTCTCTATTTCATTACTGACAAACAGCAGCCAATAAGAATACATCTTCGCTCGGAGTGTCCTCGCCCTGACTTAGCGGACAAGTTGTCGGACACCCCAGAGGTGGATCCCACTATCCTCACTTATCTTAAAAAATTCACTAAAGATCCAAAGAAGGGTATCGATAGGTCTTGGCGCCTGTGCCAAGATAAGATGTTGGATCTCCTGGGACCCCTTACAAAGATTCTGGATTTGGGTTTCAGGGCTAAGGAGTCAGCTTCTTTTATCGATCCTGACAAATTGATTGGTTGGGCCCAGCGGGCTATCTGCCAGTTAGGAAACGCGAACTGTGCCCTTTCAACTGAGCGGCGACGTTCCATTCTTTTGAAGATGGACCCAAAATTTACGGAGTTGGCTACCTACCAGTCAGGTCCTCTTGCTCAGGGTCTACTTTTTGGTCAGCCCTTCCTTGAGGAGTTGACCAAATTAGTCGCAACATTCAGTGGCCTAGATAATGCACAGTCATCCCGCCGTAGGGCGTTCCGCCCAGTTTTTGGAAGGGCCGGGCGTTCCAGGGGACGTTCGTTCGGCCGTGGATATGACCAACAGTACAATCGTGGCAATCAGTCCCAGCAGGGAGGAGGTCAAAATACTTCCTATTCAGGCTCCAAATCGAACTTCTATCCCTCCCGCAAGGGTCGTGGAAATGCCAACAAATGACGCTATGGAGGAAATCAGGGTGGGCGTAAAGACTTCTCAAATTCAGGTGAGCTTGATTCCTTACACAGACTTTGTTCTGGGGGGCAGGATACAATTTTTTCTAAAGAATTGGCAAGTAATCTCCAGCGATGCATGGGTGTTACAAACTGTCCTAGGTTACAGGATAGAGTTTTACAGTCCCCCACATCAGGGTTAGCTTCCTTCCCCCCTTGTTTTTTCCCAACAAGACCAAGAGGTAATATCCCAGGAAATCGAGTCCCTTCTCACCAAAGGGGCCATAGTTCGAACTTCCCTACATCCACAGGGGTTCGTCAGCAATGTCTTCCTAGTACAAAAGAAAGGGGGCGGTTCACGATTAGTTCTCAACCTTAAGGACTTCAACAACCGGGTTGTTTATCGCCATTTCAAGATAGAGGGCATCCATCTGCTCAGGGATCTTCTTCGCAAAGGCGACTGGATGGTACGCCTGGATCTGAAGGACGCATACTTATCGGTCCCGATCTTCAACCCTCATCGCCGTTTCCTTCAGTTTCAGTGGCTGGGACAGTGGTTAGAGTACACGGTCCACCCGTTCGGTCTCTCGTCAGCACCGTGGTGCTCCACGAAACTTCTGAGACCGGTGGTGGAGTCTTTGAGGGCGCGCAGAGTTCGTCTGATTGTATATCTCAACGACATTCTCCTTATGGCCCAATGTCCAATCCAGTTGCAGACACATTTAAATTGCGAGATAGAGCTGTTACAATCTCTAGGGTTTCTAGTGAATCCTCTGAAGACTGTTTTGCGCCCCTCTCAGTCTCTGGAATTCCTGGGTTTTCTAGTAGATTCGGTCTCTTGCCAACTCCTCTTGCCCTCCCAGAAGATCAGGTCCATCAAGAGGGAGTTGAGGTTACTTTTGTCCAGACAGAGTGTGTCGTTGAGATCGATAGCTCGGATTGTCGGTCTGTTAGCATCTTCCATTCAAGCGATCTTTCCGGGTCCTTTGCACTATCGGGCACTTCAGCGTCTAAAGATAAGACATCTTCAGAAGGGTCTTCGTTATTCTGATCTGGTTCCTCTACGGAAGAGGTGAAGCCAGAGATGCTAGATCACATGGAATCTTGGAACAGGAAGGCCCTGTTCGGATCGTCCCCGGATGTGGTATTGGAATCGGATGCCAGTCGTTGGGGTTGGGGGGCCCGTTGCGTCTCCATGACGATGGGCGGCCGTTGGTCACTGGAAGAATTGAATCTCCACATCAATTGCTTGGAGCTCCTTGCGGGCTCGTTCGCGATCCGTTGCCTTGCACCTCACGTGACGAACTGCTGCATACTCCTCCGCATGGACAATATCTCTGCGGTTCGGTATGTCAACAAACTTGGGAGGACGAGGTCGAGGCTTCTGGCAGAAATTGCAAAGGATTTTTGGCACTTTTTGTCTTCGGCGGAAGATCACTCTTATTGCAGAGTATCTCCCGGGTCGGGACAATCAGGTAGCCGATTGGAATTCTCGACATCTGATGGACTTAAGCGACTGGAAGCTTCACCCCAGGGTGTTCCGGAACCTATCCCGGATTTGGGGCCGGTGTCAGATAGATCTGTTCGCATCGTGACTCAATGCTCAGTTGCCCTAGTTTTACAGTTGGCGTCTGGATCCGGAGGCTCTAGCCACTGATGCGTTTCTTCAGGTTTGGCCTCAGCATCTCTGCTATGCTGTTCCCCCGTTTGCGATGATTCCCAGGGTCTTGGCTTGCACAAAGCACTTCCAGTCGGAACTTATTCTGATTGCTCCTCTTTGGAGAGCTCAGGCTTCGTTCCCGGATCTTCTGGAGATGAGTTGTTTGACGCCGCTCCTTCTTCCCCAGAAGTGGAATCTGTTGCTGGACCCTCTGCTCAATACGCATCCTTTGATTCAATCAGGTCAGCTCCAATTGGTTGCGTGGCGGATTTCGAGGAACGCTGGCAAGTACCAGGCTTATCTGGGGATGCTGCACGATTTATCGGTGAAGCTTGGGCCCCCAAGACACACAAACGTTATGCTTCATCTAGGCACCGATGGTGTGGTTGGTGTTCAGAACGGGATGTGGATCCCACTTCAGCGGATGTTGCTTTAGTCGTTAATTTCTTGGCTTCGCTGGGTTCTTCGGGTTCAGCTTATAGGACGGCCAATTCTTTTCCTTCTGCTATATCCGCAGGTCACGTCTCTGTTGATGGGAAGCCGGTTGGGGAACATCCCTTAATTTCTAAATTGCTTAGAGGCATTCGGCTGGTAAATCCGCCTTGCCCAAAGTATGTTGCTCTATGGGACGTTTCCATTGTTCTACATTTCCTAGAATCTTGGCCTCCCAATTCATTGTTATCTCGTAAACAGCTTTCGGCAAAGTTGACGATGTTGCTGTGTTTGGTGTCTTGCAAACGAGTTTCGGATGTGCGCGCTTTAGACCTGGCTGGTCAGACGTTCTCTCCGGACGGGGTCACTTTTTCAATTTCTGGACGCACCAAATGTAATACGTCCTCTGTGACGTATCTTGCTTTTCCTCATCATCCGCAGTTGTGTGTTGTTCAATGCATTAAGGATTACCAGGTGAGTCCAGCTCCTTTTAGACAAAATTTGTCTGGTCAATTGTTGATTGCTTTACAGAAGACCTTTAAGTCTGTGACACCTGCTACATTGGCGCGCTGGGTGCGTTGGCTCATGTCCGAGGCTGGCATTGATGTTTCCATTTTCGGGGCACACTCTGCTCAGGGAGCCATGGCTTCTAAGGCTTTTTCTGTGGGTGTGAGTCTGCATGACATCATGAAGGCCGCTGATTGGTCTTCCGACTCCGTGTTCAAAATTGTTTATTTCAAGCCTATTGTAGATATTGCTTCTGTTGTGGTGGCTCAGCTTTGAACAAGAATAATCAGAGCCTCCTGTCCTGCCATAGAATTAAAAATTTGCAAACATTTGTGACAAGAATTTTCAATTCTATTGAGGACACGGAGGCGAGGATTATCCCACCCGCATTATTTATCTGCATTCATCATGTATGTTTTTGTACCTTTGTTATTACATCGTAGAAGATGTTTCTTGCATTGTTCCCTCCCATGTTGCCTTTGGATTTTTTCCATGGTATGGGGATTGTGTATTGCGACTCTGTTTTCTTTTCAGGCTCTTATCAGAAATGAGTTTTTCTGCTGTTCGGTCCTTCATTGGCCTTCATCGGTTCGGATCCTAGACAGTTTGGCTCCTGATGCTCCAGTCTCCTGGTCCTCGCTTCATGATGGGCGTCTTCAGTTGCTCATTCTTCTCTTCCGCCTATGGATGGTTTTCTGCTGTGATGTTCTTCAGGGATCCTTGTGTTCTCGTTAAGACTTTGTATCACTGTCTCTGGCTGCCGTGTGAAATTGACAAAGGCAGTCGCTAAAACGCGTCTTTTGTGTTGAAGCAAGCCAAATAAACTTTTGGTTCAAGAGCTTCTCGAGATCGTGCTCTACTGATGTACTTGGGAGCTGGGGGATACATATATCAGCGTTGCAAAATTCCGTCGTCCTTTCAACAGAAAGTAAAGCACTCAAGGGGGAGCCATGAACGTTGTTTTATTTGGCAAACTGCACGGCAAAACAAACGCATTTCGGAGTAATCCTTTGTCAGTGTTTAGTACAATCACTGCGAGGAGGCCTTTTAAACACATTTCCGTCAGCTATGCAGCAACATAGATGACGGTATCTCAAGTCAAAAGAAAAGCACTTTCAGTGTCAGCCATCTTACATGGTTATCAGTACATCTCATTACTCTCATCGCAATGATTTCTGTAAGGTTTTCTTTAAAGTTAACCAACATTTCAAGCAATTGTACCACAATCTCACATTATTCATAGTGAATTAATGAATTCATTAGGTGACAAAAAAACATCCCTTGTAGCCGTATATCGGCAATACCTGACAGTGTGGGGGCAATTCTCGGACTGTGCTGATTAGCAAGGCAGCTATTCCTGCTCTTAATATACTTTCGGTATTTTAAGTCCTGTTGCAAATCAAAGGGAAGCATCCCAGTTTTTACAAGGTAATACGGCCGTAAATCGGTGTCCCCATGACCATTTAGGGCAGGGGTCTTCAAACTGTGGGGCGCGACCCCCAGGGGGCAGTGGAGCGATGCAAAGGGGGTCGCGCCTTCACAGTTTCACTTCTGCCCTGGCCTCCAGGGCTTCAGCCCCCCTCCTCCCCATCCTGTGTCTCAGCCCGGGCTCCTGCAGTGCAGCTCGCGCTCCTGGGGCCTCGGCTGGGCAGTGTCTGGAGTCTTATCTCCGGCCAGAGTTTTTCACAGGTCTTTAAAGACCATTAGCATATTTACATTCCTTTTTTTAACAGATTACCGAAGCTTAGTTTTTTTTATGGTTCCAGTACCCCCTGGACCCCCACTCTGCCTATTCCTTACATTTGTATTTTTACACTTACTGCTGTAGTGTGAGAATGCATTTAATGAAAAGAAATATAAAGTTGAGTTGCCAAAAGAAACATGCCAGCTATGTGTTGTTTAAAGATCCTGCAGAGACCTGCTCGACACTAAATTGAGTTATAAATAAAAAACTATGTATTAATTAGTTGTGTGACTTTTCTGTCTTTATTCTCTTTAATTATTAGTCATGGATCATTGAGGCTTCCCTGGAACACATTCAAAGTGCTTTCTATGTATATTTGCTGTTCTAAGTATTCACAGATAAGTGCAAAAAATACAGCTGTAGGTGACTGCTTATTTCTGGGCCATCAAAATAATGAGCTGGTAACCCTAATCATTAGTCTAGACGTTTGTTGCAGAATCAGCACATTATTTATTTCCTCCACCCTCAAAACCTGATTAATGCCATTATAGCAATAGTTTAAATTATATCTGAAACCCTACGCTTCAAGTTTCTGGGATTGCACCCTGCTTTCAGACTACTCACTTCTCATTCTCGCCTTCACTTTCACGTTCACCCTGCACTCCCAGCGATCACAATGCACTCATAGCATTCACCATGCAATCACACAGCGATCACCATGCACTCCCACTGATCACCATGCACTCACACCATTCACCCACTCACCCTGCACTCAGTGATCACAATGCACTCACACTGATCACCATGCACTCACACTGATCACCATGCACTCACACTGATCACCATGCACTCACACCATTCACCCGCTCACCCAGCACTCATAGCGTTCATCATGCACTCACACTTATCACCATGCACTCACACTGATCACCATGCACTCACACCATTCACCCGCTCACCCTGCACTCAGTGATCACAATGCACTCACACTGATCACCGTGCACTCACACTGATCACCATGCACTCACAACATTCACCCACTCACCCTGCACCTACAGTGATCACAATGCACTCACACTGATCACAATGCACTCACATCATTCACCCGCTCCCCTGCACTCTCAGTGATCACCATTCACTCACACCATTCACCCGCTCACCCTGCACTCACAGTGATCATAATGCACTCACACTGATCACAATGCACTCACACTCATCACAATGCACTCACACTCATCACCATGCACTCACAACATTCACCCACTCACCCTGCACTCACAGTGATCATATTGTACTCACAGTGATCACAATGCACTCACACTGATCACCATGCACTCACAACATTCACCCGCTCACCCTGCTCTCACAGTGATCACTCTGCCCTAAAAATTTGCTTACATTGTTCACTCTGTACCTCACCCTGCAGTCACACGAGCACACTTCTCACCCTGCACTCATGTGACACTTCACTCACCAGCCCCCCCCCCCCCCTTACTGCTCAATCTGTAGCTCACTCAAACAAGGCCATCACTAACCATGCACTAATTCGTCCCACTCTGCACTTACAGCCGAACCCAAATTCATATGGTCACCTCACTCACCCTGCAGTTAATCCTTTTACCCTACTCTCACACTGTTGCATTGCTCACCGTGCAGTCACATGGGCACTCTTGTCACCCACACAGTGCAGAAGGTTAAAGTGCCTGGTACAAAGAAGATGTACCATGCACATCACAGAACTGAGTGAGAGTAAACTATGAGTAGCGCTATAAAAAAATGAAATGTTTGTCAGACAGGTGCTATAGAGAGATGAGGTGTATTGTTGGTGAGTGGTAGTGAGGGAATTCATGGAGAAGGTGGAAAGACTGTTGCCCCGTGTGCAACCAGTGCTTGGACAAGCCCTGGCTGGGAGTGTTAACCCCCCCCCCCCCCGAAGTTCGGGTCTAGTGGATCCCCTGCTTCTGCCTATTATTTACATTTGTAGTGCGCTACTGTTACCAAAAGGAGTCCTGGGGCTAATAACCATCTGCCTGCAATGGGAGAGAGGGATCCGGGGCCGGGAGAGGAGAGAAGAGAGGGATGGAAGGAAGGGGGTAAGAGGAAAGGGGCATGGGTAAACTGCTAAACTCTGCACAAGACTGCCACGGTTTGAATGCACCCTTGCTGCTCCCGGCCATGGCCAGGTGAGCTTCTAATATGGCAGCGTGTATTCCAGAGGATTGGGAGGCCCTTCACAGAGGTTGACTAGACATCTTTCTGAGGTTAATTGCTGTATTTTGGTTATAAACTGGTACTGATGGGGTGAAATCTTTCCTCGGTATTACTGTGTTTAAAAAATTCTAAATAATAAAGCAATGCTACCCCAAAATACGCAGCATCACAGAACATTATTTACATTTTCTACTCACACGATTTAGTCAAGCCTGTCGCATAATTTGGTCCTCACCTTCCTCATAACCTAGAGGTTTAGAAATTTTTGTCAGGAGGGGGTCCTTACGCTTGAAAATGTTGACAGGGGGGTCTCGACATCCAAAAGTTTGAAGACCTCTGATTTAGGGTGACATGCTGAGTGTTATAATTAAGTCCACTGGACATTCTCTCCGAATCTGTATGTTAATTTTAATTACTATTATTTTCTTGTTCTGCCTTTTTTAAATTTCTCTATCTGACTGTGATTTTCTGATTCTATTTTGTACATGGTGGTATGCCATTCAATTGCACTTTTTGTCAATAAGATTTAAGCTAACATTAGAAATTATTCTTTCATTCAGTTGCCGATCCATGGCATGATTTTGAGTGGGACAGCGTCATGGGGACGCCGATTTACGGCTGTATTACCTAGTAAAAACCGAGATGCTTCCCTTTGATTTGCCACTGGACTTAAAATGCTGAAAGTATATTAAGAGCAGGTATAGCTGCCTTGCTAATCGGCACAGTCCGAGAATGTGTAGGGTAAATTATTGATCTGTGTGTGGTGCAGTGGACCAGGAGTACAATCCCTCTCTACTTCAATTTGAAAGAAGCTTTTCAAAACAACATTCATCCCTGATGGTCCATCTCTCTGAAGAGTGTAAACAATATCTCCAATTAATGAGAATTTGGCATATATTCGGCATATCTTCTTCAATGGTTTATACTAAAAAGTGCATTGATACACAACATAAATCACTGTATCCAACAAAAGTATCAATTATTCTTTATTCATAGTCCTCGTTTAAAAAAGACCATTGCATAGTACAAGAATAATTCATTTCAGGTAGTAAAATTCATGAGTTAATCATGGCCAATTCATACATTATCATTAACAATTGCAAGAACAGTTCAATTCCTGTTCTGCCATATTGTGTATAGTTTAGAGAACGCACCATTTTTGCATAGATAGTTTCCCGCTTAAAAACTCTTTGCATTTTAGTCAGCCATTGGGAGATTGTTGGGATCGTGCTAGATTTCCAACTAGATAATATAAGTGATCTTGTTTCTAGGGTTGCAACAAAAACAAATTGCCGTTGGCTAAAGGTTAGCTCTTTGCCTATATCAGCTGTGCCAAAGAGAGCGGCTAAAGGATCAGAGGGAAAGTTAATTGCCAATTTTGTTCATATTGCAATAAAGACACTCTGCCAGAAATCCATTTATTTATTTATGTGCTTGTAGAGCGCCTGATTCAATTCCCGAAGGGATACCTCTGCGCTTTTGCTTTCACTGTACAGTTACTATAGACTTTCAGCTGTGGATAAGGAGGTTAGTTTAGTTTATGGCAACGTAAAGAGATATGTTTTGAGTTTTTTTTGAAAGGTTCAAGACTGGTGATCAGTTTCAGTGCAGGAGGTAGGGAATTCCAAAGGATAGCTCCTTTATATGATAGAGCTCGACCACCTTGTCTGGCTCTTCTGATTTTTGGGACCTGTAGCAGCTGATGGTTGCTTGAGCGCAGTGTGCGTCCGGGGGTATATGGAACAAATGTTTCCTTTAGGTATTTGGGGCCAGTACCGAACAGGCATCTGTGTATCATACAGCATATTTTTAATTTGATACGCTGCTTTACTGGCAGCCAATGAAGTTGGTGTAAAAGAGGACGGGAGGGAGTTCTGGGGGGAGCATTAAGAGCCAGTCTTGCTGCTGTGTTTTGGACTACTTGTAGTTTATCCAGTTGTTCCTCATTTGCCAATATGTATAGGCCATTACAATAGTCCATTCTGCTTATTATTAGGGTCTGGATGAGTGTTTTCCTGTGGTTGTCTGGCAAGAAAGGGAAGACGCGTCCAAGCAGCCCCACCACATGGAAGCAGGCACCTGTCACTTGGGTGGTGTGTTCCTTAAGTAGAAGTGCCTGATCTAGTTTAATGCCAAGGTTTTTTTTACTATTGGTTTAGGGCTCAGGACAGGACCCAGCTCCAGGGGCCACCAGTCTGGGGACCATAAAAGAGTTGCCCCTCCAAATAGCATGACCTCGGTTTTAGACACGTTACATTGGAGGTAGTTCTGTGCCATCCAATGTGCCACTGCTCTCATTCCATCCGCAAAAGTTGTTTGCATTGCGGGTGTGAGAGTTTGGAAAGGAAACAAAAGCTGGGTGTCTTCAGCGTTTGACACCGGGGTGAATCCATAAGATCTTATCAAGTTTGCTAAGGGGGCCACATACACGTTAAAGAGCGTGGGGCTTAGGCATGAGCCCTGTGGCACTCCCTTAGTGAGCTCCCTTGAGATTGAAGAATGGGAGCCCAGTCTAACACCTTGTGTACGGCCCGAGAGGAAGCTTTGCAGCCATGATAAAGCCGCTCCTTCTACACCCACATCACTCAGTCTTTCGAGAAGAAGTTCATGTGACACCGTATCGAAGGCAGCGGACAGATCTAACAGCACCAGAATCACTGAGCCCCCTCTATCCAGTGACATCCTGATGTTATCGGTCACTGAGAGGAGGGCTGATTCAGTGCTGTGATTGGGCCTGAAACCAGATTGAGATAGGTCCAGGCCCTCCGCTGCCTCGATGTATTTCGACAAATGAGTGTTCACATGCTTCTCGGTGAGTTTACTGAGATAGGTTAGAAGGGAGATGGGTCTGAGGTTGGAAAGGTCCGTCCAAGGAAGTGTAGTATTTTTTCGAATGGAATTGACCACTGCTTGTTTCCATTCTACTGGTACATGTCCTTCTCTGAGGGAGTGATTTATTATTGTTTGGATATGTGGACCTAAAAGGGAGTTTAAAGGGGCCATCATTTTGGCTGGTACGAGATCATTAGGGGAGCCTGATTTTATGTGGCTAGTAAGGAGGGGAAGATCTGTGTCAGAGACTGGTGGAAAGGTTAGTAAGGATGCTTTCTTTTGTTTAGGTGTAATGGGGATGAAGATACCACAGTTAGAGCTAGTAGCTTTCAAGATTTTCTCATAGATTGTATTTATTTTGCTCTCAAAAAACAGTGATATCTCATTGCATAATGGCAATGAGAAGTCATCTGAGCTAACAAAGGCTGTGGGTTTGACAAATGCTTCCAGTATTTTGTATAATTCCTTCGAGGAATTTCCTGCCTCTACCAGTTGCTGGGCCAGACGATTCTTGCGGGCCTTTCTATTGTTTTTATAGTATTTTGATTGTGCTTCAAGGTATGCTTTCCTATCCTCTTCAAAATGTGTCTTCCTCCATTTATTTTCTAGCCTTCTACATCCTTGCTTCTCAGTTCTCAATGCCTCCGTGTACCATTTCTCCTGTTTGTTTATGGGGAATTGTTTATGCAGTTTCAGTGGAGCCAGCTTGTCTATTGCCTCTATGAGGGAATTATTGAATTTACTTAGTGTGTCTTCCACTTTATCTGTTTCTAGAAATTTGGGCTTTTCCCAAATCCTATGTAGCTCTTCTACTGTGACTTTGTGCCACTGACGGCGCCAAATTGGAGGAAGGGTTTTTTTGTGGGGACGTTTGCTAGTTGTAGGTAGGTAAAATTCTATCAAATAATGGTCTGTCCAATCCAGCTGGATGGCAGTGTTGCAAGGAATAGTAATGCAATTCGAGAAGAGCAAATCTAGAAAGTGTCCCCCTTCATGAGGGGGTCCACTGTTCTGTAATTCTAGACCTAGAGTGGACAAATCTGCAAGCAGAGATTTTGTTTCAGCGAGTTCTGGATTATCTGCATGTATATTAAAATCACCCAAGAGAACAAAGTCTTCTTTGGCTCTGAGGTAGGGAGCCAGCAGTTCCATAAGGGAGAGAGAAAACCCTGAACATGGTCCTGGCTACATGTGAACCCCACATGCAGCCAATCCCCAGTTGCATGTCCACATCTAAAGCATCTAGGATTAAAAGCAGGTAAGAATGTGTGGAGTTTGTCAGTAGTATAATAGATCATCCATTTACAAAACCATGCCGTCCTCCTTAAATTAGCAGCCCTTATTGCCTTCCAGCTTATTTTATTATAACCCTGCCAACTCTGAAGATTAAAGTGGCAGCCCATGGAAGTACCAACTCTCTCAAGATTATCTAAAATCACTTGCTTATTCTCCATGGATTTAAATAATCTATACCAATTGCCCAGCCCATTAGTTCTTAATACAATGTGGGCCTTCCCAAGAAAGATATCATCACTGTTTTCTGTGCTGGTTAAACCCAAGCAAAACTGTTAAATCTGCGCATAGCTAAAAACCATGAACCTAGTAATGTTAATTTTAAGATTTAGGATTTACTGCCAAGATATGAACTTGTATGGTATAAAACCCCATTGAAGCCCTAAAGGAATGTATTCCTCTAATTTCATCAGGGGGATGGAGCTAAGGGATTCCATGTCCTTCCCAAATTCTTTGAAAATGAGATGTAATAACTCTAGGAATCTTATAACACAACTTTTTGGGGTAAATTGGGAGTACGTAAAAAAGGGGCATGACCAATATCAGATTCCTTAAGCATTAAGGTAAAAAAAAATGGCTTCAGACATATCCCCTGATTTATTATAGTTCAGCAAATTAATAAGCAAGGCTTGATAGTATTACCATAAGTCCGGTAGGGCAATACCTCCATCGTCCACTTCTAACTACAGCGCTTGTATTTGTAATCTTGTTTTTTTTGCTTGTCAAATTGTCTTATTTCCGAATAAACACAGTCGAAAAAGGATTTGGGGTTCTTGATCATTATGTTAGAAAATAAGAATAAAAATAGTGGAAGAATACTCATCTTGACAAGAGCGATTAGTCCCATGATTGTTATGGGGAGATTCTTCCATTTTGTAAACAGATTGCACATTTTATTTAATGTGAGAATACAATTAAGCTAATATTAATCCTTGAGTTGAGTGGTCACTAAAATCCTCAGATAACTTATGGAATTAGTTGTAGAGTAGTGCACCTGCATTTCAAAAGGCAGTATATCTAAGGAACAATTAAAAAGTAGCACCTCTGATTTAGAATGATTTATTTTGTATCCACGATCTGTGTAAAATCCCTTCTTTCAGAAAAGGCTCTCACAATGTTATCTTTATCTGCTGCTAGATAAAAGACATATCTTCTGCAAATAGCTTGATTTTGGTGGACCCAGGGACAGGGACAGCAATAGCGTGATCTTGCCTAATAGCACATGCCAAAGGCTCGATAAATAGGGAGAATCACTCAGGGTATAGTGGACAACGTTGATGTGTCCCCTGACTAATAGAAATTATGCCGGCCATATTCCCATTAATAATTATAGATGCCTTAGCATTAAGGTAGAGATTTTTACTCCCAAGCAAAATTCAATTGGGACCGCAAACATGTTCAAAACTGCAAATAGAACATTCCATTGCACTCTATTGAATGCTTTTTTCTGTGTCTAACATTATGTTGCTTCTTTAGTTTTATTAGTCCAGAAATAATTGATTGCCTGAATTAAATAATGGGTGTTAGAAGCCAAGAGCCTGCCTTGAAGGAAACCATTTTTATCACAATGAATAAGAGAAGGAGCGACTTGAGAGAGCCGATTTGCTAGAATTTTAGAGAAGATCTTATAATCGACATTCAGTAGGCTCATAGGTCAAGATGAATAGACCTCCACCTCCGATTTCCCTTTTTGACAAAACTAATCACCGCAGCTTAGGTAAATGTATTGGTAACTATATCCCCTTTTAAGATCCCATTAAATAATAACACCAGAAATGCATTCAGTTGGGGAGTGAAAGTCTTATAGCCCTCAATCGGTACTCCATCTTCCCCAAAGGCTTTGCCTGACAGAGACATATTTACCACCTGAGTGACTTCTTTTAGTGAAATGCCTGTAAGCAAAAAGTCTCTCTGCTCGATAGTTAATGTAGGGCTGTTTATACCACCTAGCAAATCTATTGCAGCCTCCAAAGTGGTATCATGAGTCTCAGAGTAAAGCTTCTTGTAATGATCAAAAAAGATTTCTGAAATCTCAGGGGGGGTGTGAGGTAGACCTCTAGGTGGCCGGGTCTAATATTTATTTTATACAGTTGGCATTGGATCTCCGCTTGGCATACCAGGCCAGCTATCTACCTATGTGATTGCTTTCTTAATATCTTTTCTGCAAAACTGAATAAAAATAAAAATGTCCTTAGATGTAAAAAAGTCTTGCACAGATCTTTCTGTAGCTCTTTCTTTGTTCTAATGGTCATATAGGCAATTACTTTCCCTCTAAAAAAAGCCTTTAGAGCTTTCTGTACCAAAAACGCAGAGGCTGTATTAAATTAATGTTCAGCTTTAAAAACTCCTATAATGCAAGGCGCATGTGGAAGACCCAATGTTCATCAATAGGCAAGGATTTTTCAAATGCCCATCTATACCCAGTCTTGGCTTGAGATTTAATTTTAAACTTAACTGAAATTACTGCATGGTCTGAAAAGGGATTTTCATGAATCTCGGACTCGGTATTTAAGAGAGCATGGGGAATCAGAAAAAATCAATCCGAGGGGAAGAGTGAAATCACCCTCAATGGCATGTATACTGTCTCTCACCTGGAAATTCATCTCTCCAACAGTCAACCAAGGCAAAATCCCATATTTATTTATTTATTTATGTATTTATTTAGAGTTTTATATAGCGCGGACAAGACCCGTGGGTATCAGAGCGCTTAACATAGAAAAGATTACAAAATTACCGATTGACATTATAATAGCCATTATAACAACAAACATATATGAGGTAGTAGGCGATATGTTAACAGTGGTGCTTAGATAAGTATCTTCTTAAAGTCTGTAACGTAAGCCTTAAGAGGTGCAAAGATACGGCTAGAGTCATAGTCATATCCTCAGGCTCGGTGAGGTAGGTTACATAGTGTTATCAGTGCAATTCCATGGTTAAATAGCAATAAGAGTTGAATAGGTTTGGCATGTGGTAAGGATTAAATAGATAGCTAAGTAGGGTAGGGAATTATATCATTAAAGGTGTGAAATGTAGTGTAGAGATCACGTATAGTTGAGGTAGTCTTGGAGTGTATAGCCGCTGTTTGAACGGGACTCGGTCATTGTCTAGTTGATCTTCCTGTTATTCAAGATGAGTCCGACCTTCTTTGTCTTGAGTGTTCATACTAATGGTCGGTGGGGATCTCTATGTATGTTATTTACTCATCAAGTGGTTCTTCAGTTCCCGTTTGAATTTTACAAAATTTTGAATCATCCTGATGTTAGGGGGGAGGGAATTCCAGACTCTGGGGGCGGCTCCGGAGAATGCACGGTCATAGGTCTTTTTCTTGTGGAAGAAGGCCGGTCGTAGTAGCAGCTCCCTCGCGCTTCTAGTTGGTCTGTTACCTCCTGATAGCTTAATTTTCTTGGCTAGATATATTGGCGTGTTGAGGTGAACCGCTTTGTGGGTAATACATGCCATCTTCATTTTAATTCTCGCTTCGTAAGATAGCCAGTTTAGTGCCTTTAAGTGGGGAGATATGTGATCGAATTTTCTCGTTCCCGTGATGAGTCTTGCCGCAGCGTTGAGGCAGGCTTTTAGTGGTGCAGTGGATGTCTTCGGTAGGCCAGCTAATGTGGTGCATCCGTATTCAATTCTCGAGATCACTAGTGATTGGATAGCCAGTTTTAGATCTGCTTCTGAGATAAAGGGTTTCAATTTTCTTAGATAATTCAGGTGGAAACGGGCGCTCTTGGCCATTGTGTTGATGTGGTCTTTCATGTCGAGGTTCTTATCTAACGTAATTCCTAGTGATTTAGCTGAATTGATTAGGGTCGGGGTACAGTTTAGAGCAGTCACCAGTTTAGTCCATTCTTTTACCTCTGGTTGACTCTTTGCAGGTGATATTAATAGGAATTCTGTTTTGTCGGCATTAAGTTTTAGATGATTGGCTGTTAGCCATTGTAGTGCTCCCTTTAGTGTTTCATTCATTAGGACAATGTCATCCCGACAGGTGATCTTCATATATATTTGCGTGTCGTCTGCGTACATGTGATAGGAGATCTGTGATTTTCCAAGAATCTCCGTGAGGGGTTCTACATACAAGTTGAATAGATCTGGGGATAACGTCGAGCCTTGTGGGACTCCTAATGTGTTAGGGCACGGGGATGAGCTTACTTGGTTGACCAGGAATAGTTGTGTCCTGTTCTGAAGGAAGGAGTTAAACCATTTCAATACGTTTCCAGATAAACCCATCCTGTCTCGTAGCCTGGTCAGCAATATTTCGTGATTTACAGTGTCAAATGCTGATGACAAGTCTAGTAGGATCAATAGGCACGCATGATTTTGGTCTAGGGCTTGTAAGGCATCGTCAACAATATGCAGGATCGCCGTTTCAGTACTATGTCCGGTTCTGAAGCCAGATTGGCAGTCATCTAGTAGTGAGTATTTAGCGATGTGCTGACTCAGTTGGCCCTGCACGCATTTCTCAATAAGCTTGGCAAGTAGAGGGATGTTGGTCACAGGTCGATAATTCTCCGGGTCTGTTGTATCCGCTGTCGGTTTTTTGATGATGGGAACTACCTGTCCAGTTTTTAGGCAGTCAGGGAGAGTTCCTTGAGCAAGTGATATTAGATCCTGGCATAGCCTTCTTGACTTGGATTTTGTCTGTATTTTGTGAGCCTGAAAAGAGTCCATAGCTGGGTCAATCAACAGATTAAAATCAATGCCTATCACAAAAAACCCTGACTGAGCCGTTGCAAAATCATACAAAAACTGCAATGTCCTCAATAGGACCATATCAACTCACAAAATTGGTGAGCTGATCCGAGATCCTCATCTGCACTCATAGCCACCTGGCACTATGATCTCTATGTACCATCATGATTTCACATAAAAGCTTTTTAGCTACTAATATGGCCGCCCTACTAATGGCTGCACTCGATGAAGCATAAAACGTTTGCTGAATAAAGGCAGGAACTTTAGCCATATGACAGCCTTCCTTATAGTGTGTCTATTGAAGGAATATTATATTAGCTTGTAAGGATTTAAACCAAGCCAGCATAGAACGTCACTTCTCTCTGTTGTTAAAACCATTTACATTGCAAGATACTACCTTAATGTTCTAGAAAACATCTTTTGGAAATAGATATTGCATGCAAACAAGTTTTTGGGACCCTTGAACTTCCAAACGTTTGCTCCATTTTGTTTTTTCTTCCCTCCAGTGAACCCACCTCCCCCTCACTGTACCATCCGATGGACTCCCTTAACTCCAAAACCCCCCTGTCTAGGGTCCCCTTGGTGACCGCCCTCCACCCTCATAGTGATTTCCCTCCCCCTTCCCCCCAATCCGTGCCCTTGTCTGCCCTCCCCCTTCCCTGAATTGGGGTGCTGTCCCATGGCACCCAAGGTGGTAGGCAGGCAGCTGGCAGGAAAGACAAAATAAAAATTACTAGAGATGATCATCTTTGCCTAGGAGCTTAAAGACAAAACTATCCCTTATTTTCACCACCTGGATGCTGAAGGGACTGAAGAAAGTCATGTGCCGTCTCAACGGAGAGAAAAATAAGGGCCCTCCCCTTATGCAAAACTTTCAATTTAGATTGCTGGATAATGCCAGCTGGGGCCCCTAACTGCTGGAAGGAGTTTATCATGCCTCTAAACTCCTTCCTATGCTGTGCAAAAAAGGCAGACATAATTTTAAATGAGAAATTATCAGAACTCTGAAAAACGTTATCCCGAATGGCACATGCCAAAATCTTTGCCTTAATTCTGAAGTCCCCGAAGTTAACAATGATAGTTTTCAGATATTTGGCATTGGGACACTGAACTGCGGGTACACAATCAGCCCATGAGATAGTGAGGTCAGTCTTCTTTACTGTGACTTTGGGGCACACATGTTTAGTAATAAGATCTGAAACGAGTTCTATAACTGATCAACCGTTTCCGCTGCCTTCGGGGATCCCAGTTATACGAAGAGTGCATCTTCCTGACCGATTTTCTGCATCATCCACCCTGATTTGCAAGTTGATAAGCTCAGATTGTAGTTTGGTGACTTGGTTGGTTTGCTGAGGTACCTTGTCCTCGAAATTTGAAATGCGTTGTTCTGCATCAGTATGCGAGATGGAAGTTGCTGGATATTAGATTGTATTGAGTCCAGCTGAGATTCAGTTTTCTTTTGAGCTTCTTCCTGTGAAAGTTTCATACTTTTCAGTTCTACCAGGAATTGTAACAGGATGTGTGAGGTGTCTTCGGGCCCGGCCGTGCTCTATGCGATTGCAGGCATAGGGGCAGCTTGTGAAACAAGTGAATTTAGGGGAGCAATCGTGGCTGGGATTCCGACTGCAAAAGACACACATTTGATGGACAGAATGCAGATCAAATCAAAACATTCACCCCCAGTCAAGAGATCTGGCTTAAATCCATCATTCTTTTTCTCACCACGCCTCTCCAGTTTAGAAGTGGCCATATGCAAATCATTCTTGACCTTGTGCCTCGTGGGAACAGTCTAGCCCAAACTGCCAAGCCAGGTCTTCCCTGGACAGGAAACAAGCATTTTAGGACCGGTTTCGGGTTTCACCCCTCATCAGCCAGGATAGCTTGAATCCAGTAGCACAGTGAGCCTGGGACACACATCTGGGCATACCTGGCACACTTAGGGTGAGAAAGAAAAAGACACACAATTGATGGACAGAATGCAGATTAAATCAAAACATTCACCCCCTGTCAAGAGAACTGAATTAAATCTGCCATTCGTTTGCTCACCATGCCACCCCAGTTTAAAAGTGGCCATATGCAAATCAGTCTTGACCCTGTGCCTTGTGGGAACAGTCCAGCCTGAACTGCCAAGCCAGAATTTCAACTGCGGCTTCCACAGCAGTGAATAGGGAAATGTCGGCAAACAAGCTTGTTGTGATCTCCCCAGAAGAGAGCGCATCATGGTTATCTAGACCTAATGTTGATTTAGGTATAATAAGACTGGTTAATGCATGTTATGTGATGTTATGTTATGTTATGTTAAAAATTATTTCTATAGCGCGACATACACCGGGCAGGTTTCTTGGCGCTAGAGGGCAGGGCGCTACAGCAAAAGGTGAATTAGATGAGATAGGCGGCTGTGAATAGCCAAGTTTTAAGCTGCTTCCTAAATTGAAGATGGTTGTCGGTTAGTCGTAAGGAAAGAGGGAGATAATTCCACTACTGGGGAGCCAGTGTTGAGAAACACAGCCCGCCATGTTTGTTTTGTTTAAATCTTGGGGTGCTCAAGAGACGTTGGCAGGATGACCGAAGGGTGCGGGAGGGACTGTATTCCTTGATCTTACTGGATATGAATACCGGGCCGGTGTCCGTCAGAGCTTTATGGACAATGCAGCCTAATTTAAATGCACAACATTGGCTCACAGGGAGCCAATGAAGTTGTTGCAGCAGGGGTTTGACATGATGGTGAGAAGAAAGTTGGAATATAAGCCTGGCTGTATGATTCTGTATCAGTTGTAGGCGTTGCACTTGATAGGCTGGGATACCGGTATACAATGAGTTTGCATAATCCAGTCTGGAAATGATTAACGCCTAGACTACCAAAATGGCTGCTTCTTTTGAGAGGAATCTTTTATCTTCTTTATTTTCCTCAGCATAAAGAAGCAAGCGGAAACCACTGAGTTGATTTGTGGGTTCATAGATAGATCCTTGCCTATCGTTTTCCCCAGGCTCTTCGCCGTTACTGCCGGGGCGGGAGGAGGTCCCAAGTAGATAGGCCAAAAGTTGGAGTTCCATGGGCTGTTGTTGCCGCCTGTCAGGATCAGCTCTGTTTTGTTCGGGTTTAACTTATATTGGTTCAAGTCATCCAGTTGCTAATATAAGTCATAGTTTCCCGCAAATAGGATTCAGATGAACTGGTGGAATGTAAGTTGAAAATGAATTGCAGATCATCTGCGTAGTTGAAAACCAACACGTTCCTCTCCCTCAAGGCAGTGATCAAAAAGGTTGCAAGTAGAGGTTAAACAAAAGGGGAGATAAAGAGGAACCCTGCGGTACTCCGCAAGGGAGTCTACCTTTCATGGAGCAGTAATTGCCCAGGCGAACAGATTGAAACCTGTCTGACAGAAACGATTGGAGCAATTTCAGTGCTTGACCTCCGACCCCTGCACTTTGGACACGGTTGACCAAGATGTTGTGGTCGACCGTGTCAAATGCTGCCGACAGATCAAGGAGAATTAGAGCCTGTGAAATGTTTTGATCTGCTCCTCTGCGAAGTTCGTCCATGACCGACAGGATGACTGTTTTGGTCGAATGGGCAGGTCGGAATCTGGCCTGGTTGAAATCTAGAAGAGAAGATGCTTCTACAAAGGAGCTCAGGCAGCCTGCTACATGAGACTCCAAGATCATGCCAAGATAGGGTAGGAGGGAGATTGGGCGGTAATTACTCATGACCTGAGGGTTTGCGACAGGTTTCTTCAGAATAGCAAGAATCTCTGCCACTTTGAAGTACTCAGGAACATGTCCACTGCTGAGAGAAGAATTGAGGAGGGAAATAGGGAGTTCCGGGCAGGCCGTGAAAGCTTCACGCAAGATGTGGGGAGGGCCGCTATCGAGAGGGGAGCCTGACTTGACTTTAATCATTAGTTCAGAGAAAGAATCAAGAGTTATAGGTGAAAATTGACTATAAGCCACAGGGGTTTGGCAACTAGGACTAGGAGTGAAGGAGGTGTTAGAATGGGGAATGCTCGATTTTTTTGCAGTAATTTTGTCGAAGAAATAATGGTTTAATGAGTCACAGAGCTGCTGAGATTGCTCGGGCTGTACCGTTACTCTGGCCGGGCTAGTGAGTTCCTCTACGATTGCGAAAATTTCCTTTGACTTATTAGCTAAATTCGCTATTTTTACGGAGAAATGCTCCGTTTTGCACACGAGAATGGAGGATTTATATGCTCTGAGGAGGAGTAAGTAAATTAGTTTAAGTTCGGGGTTATAGCGGCATCTCCACTTCCTTTCAGCTTGTCGAAGTTTTAGTTTTGCTTCTTTAAGCTCTGGGGAAAACCACTTTTGGGCGTCATGGGGTCTTCATGATTTAATATTTTTTTGAGGGGCAACTATGTTGCAAGCATTCTCTAGCCATATGAAAAGATTGGTAGGCTGACTGGAGATTGAACAGTCTTGAGTCTGAGGGGCTGTGTTGGCTAATATAGTATGGAATTTATCTATATTTGCTCGATTCCAGTTCCTGGCTGTCATACTGCCTGGTTTGGAGGTGGTAGCTGAACTGATAATCGAAATCGTAAACATGATCAGGTAGTGATCGGACCATACACAAGGAATGATAGTTATAGGTGAAATAGTTAGGTTCTGGGTCCATACTTGGTCTAGAATGTGGCCCTTGTTGTGCGTGGCTGTATGTATGTGCTGGATACAGTTTAGGCTGACCAAAGTGTCTGTGAAGTCACGAGATATGGAATCTTCCTTGCTGTTCTCGGGCCAGTAATTGAAATCGCCAACTATTAGCACCCTTGTGTGGTTAATCACAAGTTGTGCAGTTAGATCCCCACATGCTTGGGGAAAATTTGGCATAGATTGGGGTGGGCGCTAAACAACCATGCATACTAGGGAAAACTGGGATGATTCCAGTTTTATAGTTAAGATTTCTGTATGTGGGACTTGGATGGTGGACAGTGAAGTAAACTGATACATTTTGTTGATAATTGCCGCAACCCCCCCTCCTATTCTGCCCGCTGCTCTGTCCACCTGCAGGATATAGTAAGGATCGGGGATAGCCGCTAGAATATCTGGGATGGATTCAGGAGTAAGCCATGTTTCTGTAAAAAATAGAATGTCCGGTCTGTTTGTGTCCAGCAGAGAAAATAGCTCTAGCTGATGTTTGCACAAGGAGCGAGTGTTTAGGTAGTAGATAGACAAGTCGCTGCTCATGCGCATGGCAGGGGGCAGTTTATATCAATTTTTACGTTAATAATTGGGTGAGCAGGCTTAGTAGGTCGAACCAAAGTCTGACCTGTGTGGTACTGTGTGGGGCTGACCGCCAGTAATCTGTGATGGTCCAAGGTGCGCCTAAGAGTATCATCGATCTTATACTCCCCTTGAAGATGCTCTAGTTGGTCTATTGAGTAAGTTTGTACACGGGCATAGTGGCGGGCCCCTTGCCCCGGACTGCCGCGGACGGGCGCAGACGAGTTTGCCTTTGGTGCGCCTTCGGCGCGCCACCGGCGCGCCCGCTGCGCGAAGGCCAACACATCCGGTTTTATGGGGGAGAGACGGCAACCACTAAACCGTTCTCTCGCAGCCCACAGGAAGTGAGGGAAAATATGGAGAGTTCAGGAATAGCAAGGCTCTCCCTCCACAACAAACGAGCAAACTCGCGGTGGACCGGGGAGGTGGAAAAGAGAAGTAAGTGCTGCTGGTACGATGTGCCAAATAAAATAACAGAGCCCTAAACGCCCTTTAACCTTGGTAACTGCCGCTTCAATTAAAAAGTGCTTTGCCTAAATATAAAAGGTAACTTTCCCATTTAATTTTTAAAACAAACAATTGCGGCTTCACGAAGGATGCCTGTCATCTGAAGTGGCGCACGTGAGGCCTGAGAATAGTGGATAGGTGACCTGCTGTATTCCACCTGAGGCTGCCTCAATTGTTGGTGCTTTGCTTGGTGCTGGCAAACTTATTTACATTACCAGGGAAGGGGCATGGTTTACTGCATGTGGGGAAGATTCTATAGTATTGTGGGTGCCCTTAACTAGCACAAAGCCCCAAGCAGTAGCCGACTATTGAACCCCCAGTTTTTTAAAGGCCTGTTGCCCCAAAACCCCCTTAGGGAAGTCATTCCTTGGTTCAGCCCTGAATAGCCTAATCCTGTTTCTTTTGCAGAGGGATTCTGGCTGCGATTCTTTGTAGCCCATGTAGAGTTTGCTACTAACCGGATTTTTAGCAGTACTATCGCAGGAGATTCTTTTCATGATCTTTGTAGCATATTTTGGGGGGTTGACCTAAAAGGGGGATGTAATCCACACTTAAACATAGCTAGTCTGCTTCCACGCACACCCCCTGGCCCATTACCCACCCCTGAAGTACCCTAATTGCAGACAGCAGTCCAGAAGGGGAGAAACACAGGTAGTACAGAATTAAAGTTGCTAGCACAGCAATAATATACTAAGTAAAGCGCTCAAAGAGAGAAAAGGCGTGTCTCTGACCTGGGGATAGAATGTTTTTTCTTGTTAATCCTGTCACATCTCCAGGGCTCGTGGATCCTCAGTGCTGTATTGGCCCCAACTCCAGGGAACAGGCAGACATCACCACAGACCACATTAAAACTAAATGTATCTGCTGTAGAATAATCAAGCTAGACTGCGGATTTCCCCTCCAGCATGGCTAACCAGCCACCACGTCAATCAGTGTCACCCCAAGCCATGACACCCGCCATGGCCGCACCGGCCGGCGCGACGGCCGCCCGTAATGACGCAGGCCTGCACCCTCCACCACAGCCTAAACCCTAAAGCCCACTTCATCTTCCGTTGCGGGGCAGGACCTCTTATTACATTTTTGAAGAAATGCTGTGATGTGTGTGAGTGCAGAACCAGAGCTAGCTCAGTTTGTCCTTGGTGCTTTGGAGGAGAAGGATGTCTGTTTGAGTTGTGCTCAGTAGAGGTGAATTTATGTGGAGCTGAAAGAGACTGGTGTCTTCCTCTCCATTTAAGAAAGAACTTCAAGTATCGGTATTTAATAATATATTTTATAAACTTTAATGTTATGTGTCAGTAAGTGTAGTAATTTTGGTAAGTATATTCTACAGCATGTTTACAGAGCAAAACGTTCTTTTGGGAGGTGTAGATCTGGTCATATAGCTTTTGAGAGGTAGTTATGAGAAGGTAGAGAGATATCAGCAAGTATTGCAGATTATATAGTGTTTCAGCTATATGTACTTGTAAGTAACGGAAGCAGTGTTTCTGAAACTATAAAAGAAAAATTGTAGAATGTGTTAATACAGGTCCTAGAGTTTTTAGAACCTTACTGTACACTGCTATTTCTAGTGTGGAACACTGCGGTGAGTGTTAGCAAAGGTGTCTGAAGATAAATGTATTACTTTATAAACTGTTATGAAAGCAAAGTTCTTAGCATGTTATAATTTAATTTTGAAAATAAAGTGGTTTATGGTGTGGAATTTTTCAGGAGAAAGGAATAACAAATTACTAGTGTACTATATATAAATATGTGATTGTTGGTGAAAAACATAGTAATGCTTAGACAGTATAGTGATCTATCACTGTTATCAATTATTGATCAGCATGCAATTCTTATCTTTCAGGTTTTTGTTTTTTTTGTTCGAGAATGACAACTTGTCTCTGAAGAAAAAAAATTCTCCTTACTTAAGCAGCAAAAAAGAGCCTTGTTAAGTAAAGCAGGATTATTGTGCTGTTCAGCAATATGTACCTCATCATTCACAGTGTATTCAGGTGGAAGGATGGGAGGGGCTGGAACATTTGCCTACTTAGGCAACAAGAGCTTAATCTGCATGATCTATGATTTGCAAAATATTTTTAAAAACTGTCATTTATATATATGCTACTTTGCTAAAACTATTTTGCCACCTAGCCTTGTAAGAAACAGTAGTAAACTGAAAACTCTTTAGCAGGCTTTGGTGGCTAAAAAACAGAAAAAGAAGCACTACCTACATCAAAATCCAGAAGGCAAATGAAGCAAAATTGGGAAGGCATTACCACCCGCTGATGAGCATCATAGAAACATTTTTTATATTACTAAAGTTTTTTGCTTTGTCTGTTTTAGATTTGTTGCTATAGTTTGTTAATATAATTGTTGTAGTTTTGGATGGCTGTAAAATTGTTTTATTGTAATAAATTTTTTTAAAGTTACTGTTAATTTCTTTGATTACCTCTTATTATACATTTAAATTTAATATAGTATTACAATATTGATTAAAACTGGTAGTTCTCAACAGAGAGCATGCTCCATTTTATACTCTACTATGGAAATTCACCTCTATGAAGAGAGGTATGTGCAGAGACGGCAGTTTCTATCCACAGCCTACTTGGTACTTGTGTTAATCTAGAGACACCTCTCCACCGACAGGGCATCCTTGAGTTGATCATGAAGCTTAAACAGCTTTAAGGCCCACTCAAAGTTTTATGAGTCTTATCATGGCTTGTAAGAGGCTACAAATTAAATAACCAGGACCATTGTTATAGCACAATTAGTTATTCAACGCACACGATACCTCAGAATAGTTTCAGCATTCAATTGTATGCTTAGCATTGCTCTTATCCAAGAGCTAGGCGATTCACATGACTGAATATATATGATGCGCAAACAGCTTTAAGGGCAAAACTTTATATACAGGCCGAATAATCAACCAAGAAGCTTTAGTAGGCTCTGCAAGGGACCCAATTATAAAATAATGCACTTTAGTTATTCCAGGAGACAAATTAAGGGCTGCCACTTAAGAATGTTTGCTAAGTTGACTCTTTGTGGCATCTCAATGCATTTCAAGAGCATGCACCCAGGTCAATCCATTTTAAGACCTAATCATTGCTTTATAAGTCTTAAAAACAATTTTAATTTTTTTATTAGGTTCTGTATGGACATTTAATTAAATAACTAATTAGAAATAGCTATACAATGCATTGATCAAGAACCTCCTGAGGCGGAAGCCGGGAGCCGTTTTAGCTGAATTTTATTGCTTTTTAAAAATTGTGAAATACTGTGTTTTTAGAACTATAGAGACCCCCTAGCTCTTACTTGAGCCTTCCTTAAACAGCCGATTGAACGCTGTGCACTGGGTTGGGACTCTCCTTCCTGCCGCCATTGCCTGCCTCGAGGAGCCACGAGACACGCCCACCTCTGCTGGCCACGCCCCCCCTCGCCAGGTATAAACAGTGCGCGCTGAGCACTAGCGCTGCACTGATCAAGAACCTCCTGAGGCGGAAGCCGGGAGCCGTTTTAGCTGAATTTTATTGCTTTTTAAAAATTGTGAAATACTGTGTTTTAGAACTATAGAGACCCCCTAGCACTTACTTGAGCCTTCCTTAAACAGCCAATTGAACGCTGTGCACTGGGTTGGGACTCTCCTTCCTGCCGCCATTGCCTGCCTCGAGGAGCCACGAGACACGCCCACCTCTGCTGGCCACGCCCCTCCTCGCCAGGTATAAACAGTGCGCGCTGAGCACTAGCGCTGCACTAATCAAGATCCTCCTGAGGCGATTTCCGGGAGCCGTTTTAGCTGAATTTTATTGCTTTTTAAAAATTGTGAAATACTGTGTTTTTAGAACTATAGAGACCCCCTAGCACTTACTTGAGCCTTCCTTAAACAGCCGATTGAACGCTGTGCACTGGGTTGGGACTCTCCTTCCTGCCGCCATTGCCTGCCTCGAGGAGCCACGAGACACGCCCACCTCTGCTGGCCACGCCCCCCTCGCCAGGTATAAACAGTGCGCGCTGAGCACTAGCGCTGCACTGATCAAGAACCTCCTGAAGCGGAAGCCGGGAGCCATTTTAGCTGAATTTTATTGCTTTTTAAAAATTGTGAAATACTGTGTTTTTAGAACTATAGAGACCCCCTAGCACTTACTTGAGCCTTCCTTAAACAGCCGATTGAACGCTGTGCACTGGGTTGGGACTCTCCTTCCTGCCGCCATTGCCTGCCTCGAGGAGCTACGAGACACGCCCACCTCTGCTGGCCACGCCCCCCCTCACCAGGTATAAACAGTGCGCGCTGAGCACTAGCGCTGCACTGATCAAGAACCTCCTGAGGCGGAAGCCGGGAGCCGTTTTAGCTGAATTTTATTGCTTTTTAAAAATTGTGAAATACTGTGTTTTTAGAACTATAGAGACCCCCTAGCACTTACTTGAGCCTTCCTTAAACAGCCGATTGAACGCTGTGCACTGGGTTGGGACTCTCCTTCCTGCCGCCATTGCCTGCCTCGAGGAGCCACGAGACACGCCCACCTCTGCTGGCCACGCCCCCCTCCAACGCCCAGTACATCTACTATAAATCATGTGTCTCTGCCGGAAGCACAGCGGACGAGCACAGCGGGCGCAACGATGGCGCGCCGAAGGCAGCTCGTCCGCGCTAGGCAGAGCGCAGAGCCAGTCCCTATAGATAATACTATCCACCCCACGCGCAGATACTCAAGGGATGCGCTAATACATCTTAATAAAGATTTAAAACACCCCTGCCTACACTCTGTATCCGGGGAACATCCCCTCAACCGATGCTCGCACTGCCCGTATAAACATTTCACTCACCGAGCCTGAAAACCCATCCCCTATCCCAATGCACATGGCCTTGATCAACTGCAGATGCCTCCCCAAGCACTCATTAGAAATCTATCAATTGCTGGAAAACTATGACCTTGACGCTCTCTTCCTAATGGAAACCTGGCTAGGACCGGACTCTGATCCTGATATTGTAAAGTCTCTTCCCCCGGGTTTCCTAATTCACCACATGGACCGTTCTAAAGGAAAAGGTGGAGGTATCGCTATAATCTACAAAGACCATCTCTCCTGCCAACTGCTAGGCAGTCCTCTCCTAGACTGCGAAAATGTCATGTTCTCTATTCAGGTTTCCCCATGTGAATCCATGTCTGGCTTCCTCATCTACCGCCCTCCAGGACCCCTAGGCCAATTTTGTGAATCTCCTATGGAGCACACATATAAACTGGCGGCTACACAATCCACCTGTATGATCCTAGGTGACCTGAATATCCATCTGGACAAAAAGGAAGCCAAACCAGCCGCTGACCTTATAGCAGATCTCGAAACTCTCCAATTAAAATTACTAAGCCGACTACCTACCCATTCACTGGGACATTTGCTGGACCCGATATACTCCAACATTAACAATCTAACTGTTCAAGACCCTATCCCGGTACCTTGGACTGACCATTTCCGAGTCCCACTAAATTGGCAGCTAATTCCCACTCCGCGCCCTACTACCCCACCCAACAAACCAACGCGCTCCTGGTCTAAACTAGATCCAGAAAATTGGAAACATCATCTAGAGCACTCCCTTCCTGAACTTGATGCTGATCCCATTCACGCGGACGCAGAATATTCGATTTGGATAGGAGATACACTTGATAAAACACTTCCAAAAAAACTCTCCAGAAAACCACGGGGTAAAGCTACCTCCCCTTGGTTCACTTGTGAAATGCGGCTCCTAAAGAAAGCTTGCAAAAGATCAGAAAGAGACTGGAGGAAAAATTTCCATCCCACAAAAAAAATAGAATACAAAAAAATCCTTCTCAACTACAAAAAGGCACTTAAAACCGCTCAAGTCAATTACTTCGAGGAGAAAATAAGATCATCTACTAACTCATCTCGGGAAACATTTCAAATTGCCAAGAAACTTCTCAAAGGGCCGGATCCCCCTCCCCTGGTAGAGCCATCAGTCATTCGTTGTAACGAACTTGCAGAATTCTTTAATCTAAAGATTGCAAACATCATCAACTCCCTCCCTCCGCCAACTTTGGACGCTCCCTTTATTGACGATCAGCCCTGTTACACTCACTGTGCAACAGCATGCCAACTGTCACATTTCACTCCTCTGACTAGTGACACTATCTTTCCCATACTCAATTCTATTAAAAGCGGCTGTCCTACTGACCCCGCACCACATAACATCCTTAAATTGGTTGCGCCCACCATTCTCCCCTATCTGACTAAACTAATCAACAGCTCACTCACCCTCGGCATCGTTCCCCCTAGCTGGAAAAAAGCAATGGTGAAAGCATTGATCAAAAAACCACATCTAGACCCACTAGAATTAGGCAATTACAGGCCGATCTCCCTGCTCCCAGGCATTAGTAAAATAGCTGAGAAGCACGTCAACTACAGCTTATCTCACCATCTTGAATCCAATGGACTACTGGAACCCTCCCAGACGGGATTTAGGCCCGGCCAGAGCACAGAAACTGCAATATTGGCTGTTGTCGAAGAGGCAAGGAAAATCATAGATTCAGGAGGATCAGTGGCAGTGATCCTCCTGGATCTAAGCGCGGCTTTCGACACCGTCAACCATTCAATACTGGTCCACAGGCTCAGTGAGCTTGGAATTGTGGGAACGGGTTTGGCTTGGCTTAAATCCTTTCTTGAGAACAGATCTTTCCAGGTAGCAGATGGCAACTTCACGTCCAGGCCCATGGCCACCAGCTGCGGGGTCCCTCAGGGCTCGTCCCTGAGCCCGACCCTTTTTAATGTCTATATGTCCCCCCTTGATAAAGTCGTTGCCCCTTTTGGTATCAAGCTGCTAACTTACGCTGACGACACGCAATTGGTGGTATCACTAAGTCAGCAAGACCACTCCCTCCCTAACCTCCAAACTTGTCTAATTGAAATAAATAAATGGATGAATATCTCCCACCTTAAACTGAACAACGACAAGACAGAGATAATGATCCTGGGCAACAAATCTCTCTACCACTCTAAATCCCTATGGCCACCCTGCATGGGTACTCCTCCCGTCCCGAAACAAGAAATTAAAAGCCTGGGTATATGGCTAGACGAAGGCCTAAATTTCTCCGCCAGGCAAGAAAAACAGCTGGAACATGCCACGGCCTCTTACGATCAGCGAGGAAAATTCTACCTCTACTTCCAGCACAATCCCGTAAACTCCTAATCCATGGCCTTGTGCTGTCTCGCCTGGACTACGGGAATGCCCTATATCTGGGGGCACATAAAAAAGTACTGTCAAAACTGCAGACAGTACAAAATACCGCAGCTCGCATCCTCACAGGAACCCATCGCCGCTGTTCAGCCAAACCCGCTCTGAATGCCCTACACTGGCTCCCCGTTCAGGAGAGAGTACAATTCAAAGCCCTCTGTACCACATATAAAATCCTGCACGGTAAGGCCCCACCAATTCTACAAAACCTCATCACACCTCACACCACCAAAAGAACGCTTCGATCCTCAAACTGTAACTTAGCTTCTGTACCTAGAATTAGGAAGGCCCGCTCTGGCGGTCGATTGTTCTCATACAATGCCTCCAAACTATGGAACACTCTACCCAACAACATCAGAGCTCCACCTAACCTCCTTGCATTTCGCAGAGCACTTAAAACTTGGCTATTCCCGTGAGGCCCACCTACAGCCGGTTCTTTTTCATTAGCGCTGGGACGCCCACGGGCAGCCATGCGCTCTACAAATCAGTAAAAAAAAAAAAAAAATGCACTTTAGTTTTATGACAATTCTTGCAACCCAGGTGAACCCTGCTTGTCTATATGGATTTCGTTACTCTTTGTACAATGATCAACAATTGTTATAGGGACAGTGCAATAGTAATAACTCTCCCTGTTTGTGCACATGGATTTATTCACCCTTTGTACAAGGATCATCAATTGCTATGGGAGGTGGGGTTCAACAGTAATAGTTGGTTCCAGGTTGTTAACACCATGAATTTGTTTTTGGCAAAATTATATTAAATCGGTTCACGCTCCCCATGAATAAGTTTGCTTATTGTAAAGTCAACTGTTTTATTTATAAATCTTTTAATGAGTTGTTTTACCCTATGTTATAATTGTTAACGTTTTAATTAACTAAACAATAAGCTTAGTCTTAAAACTTGACAGGGCAGTTTGTTTCCATACCATAGTCTGCATAGTTGTGTGCAAGACAGACTTTTCAGCATAGAGGTAATTTCATACCCACACCTTACTTGTACATCTGTAATCTTGGGGAGAGCTGTGACCAGAGAGGTAAGCCTCTTTTTAATCTGTAATTTGAACACACATCATCCAAGACACAGGTCACAGGAGACAGCCAAGTCTCTCCCCACACTACTACATAGACTTATCATGCAAGAGAGATGTATCAGCAAACAGGGCAGTTGCTCCTTGCAGCCTACTATGCACACCTGTCAGCACGAGAAGAGGGGTTTCTGAAAGCCTATTAGAGATACCTCTGACCCTGGTAAAATGTGTTATTAGACATGTCACTCCCTTCTCAGACATCACTGTGTAACCCTGTTGCTCTAGGGAGAGGAGTCAGCAGAGAGGTCAGTCCTTGCCCACACCGTACTGCTCACCCATGTTGTCCTGGAGATGAGTGTTAGTGGGGAGGGCAATGTTTCTCTACACATTACTGTATATGTCTGTCATGCTGGTGAGAGCTGTGGCTGGAAGTTAAATCCATTCCCACACCCTAATGTATTATTATTTATCTGGGGAGAGGTCTCAGTGGAGTGCTCAACACTTGTTCTACTTATTATAGAATTTTAAGGTCCTACATTTGATGTATGTACCTTCCCACCCTACTATGAATACTGCTGAGCCTGGGGAAAAGTGTGAGTGGAGAGGCAGTGTCTCTTTACACCCTACTCTACACAATGGCTATCTTCTTGCAAGATCTCACTTGAGAGGCCAGTCTCTCCCCATTGTCTACTATACACAGTTGTGAGGTTGTGGAGCGGTGTAAGTGAGATACAAGTGTCTAGTTACACTCTACTGTGCACTGTTGTTATACGGTGAAAAAAGTCTAATTTGAGAGTCTACTATCTCCCAACACCCTACTTATGGGCCTTGTAAGTCATAAGTGCAGTAATAACGTAAAGTGTAAATTCTTCTTCCTTAAACAAAATTATATGCTCTTGTGAGACTCTTGCGAGATCATTACAAAAAATAGTGATTGAACGTTTTCTAATAATAATAAATGGACTTAAAGTAAATAAATGAGTATAAATGTGTGCTATATACCAATATTTATCTCATGTAGATAAAACAAGAGGGGTTTTTCCATAAACGTAAGTGATTTATTTTTCTCCACAATTATATAATGAATTGCATTTTTTTAAACTAAACATACTGTTACTGTTCTGGTGTACATAAAATATACATACTGCATCAGGATATATGCAATGGAAATGCAAAGTCCATTATAAAAACACAAGATATTGAGAGAGGCTTGTGTGAGAAAACAAGGTGACACTGCCCCCTTGGACTGCGCAGGAGGGATTGCCACTCTGCCTCATGCAAGAGTATAGTGAGAGCTTCGGAGAAAGGAAAAAAGGAAAACAATGAAAACAAAATAAATCATGAAACTATAGGGTAGCTCTGAAAACGGCTGTTTAGTTAACAGTTTCGAACAACTAAAAAAGTCAAACACAAACAGCATTTCCTTAAATACGTAAAGGAGAAAAAAGTACAGACAATGATAAAAAAAAATCTACTGCCTCGAGAGACACTTTTGCTGTTGGGCAAGTTTGTCCTACTCAGACCTGCTTTTTTCAGATGAGAAAATAATTTGCTTGCATAAGCAGGCAAATAGCACTTTAAATAAAGAATCATAGTAATTGTCCACTTGTGCAGTAAGAAACTGTGGAGTCACAGTATCTCCTGGTGCAAAAGATGATGAAGCCCCAGTAGGGTTATCTACATCCGCAGCCCAAGCCCACTCTGCCTGTGCAAGCCTTTGTGGATGCATAGACCTTAGGTATCTCCACATTCCTGTTGTACTCATACTATATTGTTTCTCTTTGGTCCGCCTGCTGAACTCTTTGCTTCAAAGTTTACAGGTCTTGTACTTCACAGACAACATCTTGGCACCGGCCCTCATTTAAAAAATGAGACATTCCAAGGATTCCTTGGGAGGCAGTAGTGGCTGAGGTGATACAGAAGCTCCTGGCTGTACATCTGAATCTGATGAAGGCATCTTTTTTAAAGCTTTATATTGCACAAACTTGACCCGAAGGTAATGGAGCTCTTTACATGAGTTACATTACACAAGGACACATTCATTTATTGGTAGGCACGTGGAGATTAAGTGATTTGCCCAGAATCACAGGTCGCTGAGCTGACACAGAGGCTCCAACCTGGTTCCCCAGCTTCAAAGTCAGCAGCTCTGGCCGTAAGGCCACTACCTCTACCCATCTTTGTAAAAAGAGGCAAGCAGAATAGGAGAGCAAGCAGAATAGTTCAACTCTCACCAAATTCCAAAAGTGAAATAAAGCTAAATGGGTAGAATCTTCTTCTTGTAAAAGAATACATCCATATGAACCAATCACAATCCTTCCTTAGGGTGTGGTTTCTCTCCTGGACTTCTCCCGGGACTTCCTCAAGCATTTCACGAGATCATAAAAATATTATTGCATGATATATTTCATGGAACAATTCATAATCAATTTTCCAAGGTACTCAACATCTCTAATGTCTCAATTTGTTCAGAATTACAAGAAATCAGTATTATTAACCGATCGCGAGAGCCGAAGACGAAGTAAATCCCCCTCGGAGTCCTTGCAGGAGATTGTGTGTTCGACTCCTGTGAGTTTCTCATGAGATCGAAAATTATTGTTGCAATGTATATTCAATGTTACAAATCATAATCAATGTTACTAATATAATCAACTTCTGTAATCTGTTACTTTGTGCAGAATTGCAGCAAAACCATAATCGTAAATGAATCCCAAATGTACGATTTCGTGATAGGATCACTAGAGCTGACCAGGAAGTACAGACCACTCAGAGTCCACACAGGGGGAATGTTTGTTTGACTCCTGCATGTGCCTTGTGAGAGTCACCACCTTTAAAAAATATATATATATATATAAAATGAATATTACAACCATATTTTAATGAATTTCTAATTTCAAATTAATATTAAATAATACCTAAACTCTTGAAAAAGAACTCTAAACAGTAGATTAAAACAAAACATTTATTGAGTAATCACACACTTAAAAAATAGATTTATATAATAAAACTTATTATTACACAGTATTACTCTCTTTCTTAGTAATAATTATTTCTTTAATGTAAAAACAAATACAAAGGCTATGAAAAGTATGCTATTACAAAATTAAGGACCTTGCTTGAAAATGGCTTCATATGAAAGTCAAAAGTACTGAGGAGATAGACAATCTCAATACAAATAATGTTGTATTACTATGTTTTACCCTCAAACATCATTTTTTTGAAACATTTTGCGAAGTGTGCCACATGTCCTGTTAAGTCACAATACAAAAGCAAATCCGTTTCAGAATAATGCCAGCAAACAGGATATATTATTCAATTATTCTAGTATACATACAGTTAAAAAAATACTGTGAATAAAACACTAGAAATCCACTGATACAAACTAAGGTTAAAGTAACATTATAGTTAGGTGTGATAAAAAAATCTGTTTTCATTTTTTTAAAAAACCTTAGAAATCACTGAAAGAAACAAAGGGTAAAGTAATGTGTTTGGTGAATTTGTCAGTGTCAACATTAACCATTTGCAGAAAAAGTTTCCAACAGGAGTAAGATTCCATGTAGCAATGATTAATAGAAGGAACAAAGCAGAGTAACCACATTACAAGAATGTTAAAGAAGATAAACAAGTCAACCATTGTGCTGTTTCATTGATTATATGCATACATATATAATCATATATATACTCCTACCTAGTGCTTCCTAACTTAAGGGATGTGAATCTTCCAGAATATCATAGGATGACCTAACACCCCAGTTAGCTGTGGATATGTTTAATCTGAGAGCCCGTTCTTGTGTAGAGCAGGCCATTGTCCTTCACAGGAAGGTAAACAGGATTCAGCTGTGCTGGAATGCCAGCATGGTCCGACCTCAACAGTGACAGCAACATGCTCCTCTCTCTAAACAAAGGATTGGTGCTGTTTATATAATTTACTTCACCCATATTACCATGCTGAATTTCTAGTCAGACAAACCTTAATGATTCTACCTCGCAGGTCTGTCGCTGAGCGGACAACAACAAACATCAACATTTTGCACAGTGAACTTAAACCTAGTACAGAATGTTCAAAACCTTTATAATATGCATATGAAGAAGTGTAACATTTAAGCAAACCCATTGCAGAGAAAATTATCCCACAAGAGCAGGCAAGCAAATGTGTGTCAAGAGTCAACATTTAAGAAAGATGTCAACTTAAAATGTGAACATGTTAAGATGGTGGTGTCCCTCAACCACGGCCTATGTAACCACATAACAACCACTCCTAGGACGTAAAGCTCCCTAAATGATATGCTAAAATATAAGTTCAAATATGTCATTAATCCTACAATTTTAAAAGCAATGTGCTCTTTTATATTAAAAGCCTAAAGAAAGCCAAAAAGGAATTTAGAAATGAATATAAAAAAGCATATAAAAGGCTGCAAAAATCAGATTCAATATTTAAAACATTGCCAAATTAAAAATAACTCTTCACTGCTCTAAACCTCCAGATTATTTAAACGACCTGAAAAGCAGGCAAAACAATTTGGTGAGCAAAATAACGAATGATTAAACCCAGATCTGTGACTGGTAGTGAATGTTTTGCAATTGTGCAACATTCCGTCCATGGTCTTGTGTGTTTTGCAAAACAATGCTTTTCCCAGCTGCCGTGGATGATGTTTCCGTTGGCACCTCTCTCACAAATTCCAATGAACAAACATGGACAATTCCCCCCTCCTCGCAGCTCCTGAAGGTGTGTCAGCCAGTAGTACATCCGTAGAGGATAAGCCAGGATTCAGAAATCTAGGAGCCGAGGCATCCAAGGAAGGGTAATAATATACGTTTTATAAGAACCACAATAGCACAGGACAACTTTGTAAGTGAGTTTTGTAATGGACCCACTAGCAGTTCTATGTCTGTAGAATGAACCGGTTACATTCCAAGGCATATATCCATGGCACACTCTGAAGTGCACAAGAGACAGTGGAACACAGGCTACATACACTGTAAAAAGATAGGCCAAAAGAACAAGCACTAGATATCATTTAGTACCTGAAACAGCAGTGTTCGAGGCATAAAAAATGCAGTGCACAAGCTCCTTGAAATGGGGTTGGAGGTTAGTGCGTAATACCGGCTATGGGCCAGATATATGACCATCGTGTTTCTTAAGCTCTAGTTTGATAGAGGTTTACGATTATTTGATCCCTACAGATACTGATCTGGATTAATTTACAAGGTACTACATGTTTCCCAGGTATTGTTTTTCAGGGGAGCAAGTAATTCACATGGGTTCATTAATTTAAACAGCACATTGGTCTAATTGTCGTATACGAAGTCTCACATACACAATAGTGGTAATACAGGGCTGGATGTTCTTGCGTTTAATATATTTAAGGACAGTGATCATTGATCATGCTTGTGAGAATCGGAAGCAATTGTCGTATAATATAATGTATTTTCTGTTTTTAAAAGATTCGTAATGGGGTCGCAAATTGCATGCCTCATCAATATACATGAGGCACTCGCAATTTGCGATCCCATTGACAATAGATGGCCCTCCCAGGTATGGTAGCCTGCAAGGCTCAGCAGACCTCCATGCCATGTTTTTAAATGAAGCTGTTTTTTTTAATGCAAACTGCCTTCCTTAAAGGAAAATGGGCTGCATTAACAACAAAAAATGAAATGTTTTTGTTTAAGTTTTTAAGGGCAGGTAGTGGGCCCTGTGACCACTGCCTGACCCTAAAAAATATATTCCCCTGCATATGCTAAGGGGAAGGGGTTCCCTGGGGACCCCTTCCCATTTGCGAGTGCATTACCACCCTCTTGAGGAGGGTGGTAAATTGCAAGTGTTTTGCGACTGCAATTGCAGTCACAAAACATTCGTACATAGGGTAGCAAGTCGTAATTAGGAAGGGGCGCCCAGGGAACACCCCTTCCGAATTTCGAGTCACTAATCCTATTTTGCGAGTCGCAAATAAATAGTGACTCACTAAATAGGGTTTGTACATGGCCCTGTAGGTTTTTGCATGCGCAATCAGGTTGCAAACCCATTTGCGCATACAAAAACAGGTCATACATCTGGCCCCATATTTCAAGAGAAGACCTTGCAACCTGAATATCAAAAATTTCCAGTGCAGATGTTAGGGCAACTTCCTTCTGAAACAGTAAGGCTTTCAGTCTGCTTAAAACAGCTAAGAAAATTGGCATTGAAATTGGAACTGAAGGCCAAACTGTCACCTTTCCAACTGTACAGCATATGGAAAAAGCACTTGTGTACAGGCCACAACACACAGCAACCTTGCTCATTCAACATAAAAAAACTGCCATTTGAAAGCAGTCTGAATGCCAGACGAATTAAAGCAGCTGTGTAGCCTTTCAAATAAAAGGACAAGTTCACCTTGGAAGCATTACATGCCCCATGAAGTATAACTTCCTTGCAAACTAAAGAATGGCCTAAAGTGTTCTCACAGTCTATACCGCTAGGAAAACCCCTTAAAGTGAAAAGATTCCTTTGCAGAGAAATAACACCAGGTATTATCACATTGACGATAGTACCTAAAGTGAATGGTAATTTTTCCACTTTTTCTATGTGCATATTCATGTTTTTCTGTTCTTTTGTCAAAATATATGGTGAAAACAAATGTGTGGCATTTAAATGTTTCCATAGAATGGGACAATTTGCCAAAACCAGCAAAGTCTTGCTCAGTAGCATAATAGACCTAAGCTGCATTTGTCCGTGTTGTAAAAGAGACATGTTACTCTGTATGATGTCAATAGCAAATGGCACAATGATTCTCAGAGAATATATCCAGGTAGATAATGTCATCATACCATTGTCTCCCATCGCTAGAACCTTCTCTAAATTTGATCTGTCAATTTCACGTATTCGCTCAGCAGCTTCCTACTGCAAAACCTTCCAAACTTCATTGTATATTGCATACAAAAGGTGCTTTTGACGTGGCTTTCTGGAACTTACCAAGAAATAATGTAAATCAATGTCATCAGAAAGGAGAGACGCTGAAAGTTCTAGCCAACCTAGGCACAACTTTCCAATGCTATATGTTGCTTGCACTCCTGAGTGAAGTGTCTGTATGTAACGCAGGTCTGGTCTGTTGAACCTAAACCCTTTTGTGCTGTTAAGAATACGTGCATGACATTCATTAATATCTAATGGCCAAACTAGCCATCCCTATGGACTGGAATGTGACAAATTGTATGTACCATTCCCAAGCAAGTTGTTGAATGTTTCCTCTGTGTAATTTGTTAACAATTCTCAAAGTGTGCAAATGTGGGAATATTTGGTATATTCAAATCCTTAATCTTGTCCAGGCTGAGAAAAGATGTTTGCAGCACTGTTTAAGAAAATCATTTGTTCTGGTATAAGGCATGCTCTAATTAAAGCCTAATTGCCCTGAACTTGTCAATCCTTAGTTCCCCAAATGGATTTCAAATCAATGTTATCTTTCCAACACTCATACCTTTGTACGCCGGTTGCTTTTTATTGGGGCTTTGACTGCTGAAGAGACGATACCCTGCCCGTGTGCCAACCTGTGCTGACTCCGACGCTGCAGCTTGCCGCACCCGTTGCGCGGGTGCCGCTTCGCGTCTGGGGTCTCTTGTGGTTGCTGGTGATCGCTGTTGGGGCCGCTGAGCCCGGGACCGTGAGGGAGAGTGTGCAGGCTGTTGGAAAATCAGGGGACTCAGTCATCCAGGAGTCCCTGCGCGAGCCTGCACACTAGGGATAACTTCAACAATTGGCCCCGCCCACTCACCGGCGCCTATATAAATGACCTGCCCGCGCTGCGCGGGAGCGCGCGGGAGTGGGCCGGGCTAAGCGCGGGCAAAGGGTGGGCCCTCTATGGCCCTCCGAGGCCGGAGGAGGCTGGGCTGGGGCACCCCCCTTTCATCTGCCTACAAAGACTGGGGCTATTTTAGTGAGTAAGCAGAGCTGGTGTTTCATTAGGTCTAAGCACTATATGGTTTTCATGAACGTTTTCTGTAGTTAGTACTGCTGTGGGGGGTACTGTTTATCGTTATTGTATAGCATACGCACTAACTTTTCTCTTGAACATCTTTCGTCATTATTGTTATTATGCCAGCGAAAGGGGTCCCAAAAAATGTTATCTCCCAAACTGTGACTCTAAAGGGGACAATTGACCATTATTTAACCCGGGCCTCATCTGCCACAGAACGCGAAATTGTTAGAGCATAACAGAGGTTATCATTAGAAGCTCTACCCAATAAGCGCCTGTCATCAGGCCGTTCTGACTCTATGCGAATGTCATCATCACAGGAGGCTAATGAGCCTAATGACTCTACCACTGATATTGGGAATATTGGGGATTTGGGTCAAATCTCTACCAATTCTATAGACAGCCCCAACTCTACTAAGGGGGACTTAATTGTTATTTTAGATGTGCCAAATACCCCTGAGGAAAGTCTTTTTGGAACATTAGGCTCCACCCCTAATGATAGTAATATTAACTCTATCGCAGCTGAGCAGATCCCAGCTACAAAAAGGAAGCGTAAGGGTGCCAAACATAGGGGGAGGCTGGCTAAGCAAGCCAAATTGTATCTCAGCCCCCCCATGGTTCTTACTAAGCCTCCGAGATCAGAGAGGATTATTCAAAACCCGCATGTGCCCCCTTTTATTTCTCAATCCCCCCTTTTGGGCCAGATTGAAGACTTAGTTAGATCCCTAATTTTGCCGCTGGTTGAAAGACTCAAGAGAATAAATTATATGGTGGGACAAATTAGGGACGTAACTGATGCCAATAATGCGGAAATTAAGAAATTGGTCCAAAATAGTTGTATTGACGACCATATATCACCTAGTATGCCTAAAACTAATGTGGCTAAACATTCTAATTTAAGTCAACCCGTGGTTACTAGACCTATCTACCCAAAGGGACAAGATCCAAACCATTCTACGGGTTTGACCCCTCTATTAAATACTACTCCCGCAAAGATTATGCCCATTATCCCTAAAAAGCCAGTAATTCCTGACAAAGGGCAAAGTAACAGGATCAATACTAGAATGGATTTACCCCCAGAGGCTGCCCCCTTTGTGTGCATCCTCTCTCGGGTTCCAGAGTTAAGGTACGGGAATATAAAGAGCCAACAAGAACTAAAGAATAAAGTTGCCTTTTGGCTTAGTAAAAACAGACCACTCCCCCCCCCCCAACATTGATGGATGAATTTTAAATGTTAGAAGGGTTGGGTGGCTTGGACATATGACCAAGGATATACCGGTCATTGTCAATTTTAAGAGTACCAGGGTGATCCCATTTTTAAGAAGTTGGCAACCACAAATTGGTGAAGGTTGCATAGTAACATGGGAACTATCTTATTTTTACCCCAAAGTACGATCCACACCACATGTGAGAACTAGGACAAACAGTACACTACTCCCCGGTCCTGCCAGCTTGCTTAATATTCAACCGTTGATAACTTATGGCAGATATGCTTCACTGTCTCCACTCGATGAAATTGATTGACATAGTGTTGTTAGAAATTTATCTACACCAGGGGTTGAGAGGGGTAACATGCTAGATGTGAAAGGTCTAGTGGCCTTGCCACCTTCCCATAGCCAGGGGTCTAATGTTGACTCCAACTTGTATCCCCCTGTAGCTAACATATGCTCCATTTCATCTGCCAAATTAACCAGCCCGACTACGATCATAAAGGAACATTTGCCAGCCATGTTATATACTAAGGTTGCAGGCTGGAATGTAGCGGGGCTGGAGTCCAGACTGTGTATACCCGATTGGGTGGAATTTATAGATAATGGTAATGTCTGGTCCTTTCAGGAAACCTGGGCGGCTGCACCTGTATTTCGTGCGGGCTTCCTAAATTTTTTATAAACCAGCAATAAAGGGTATAGAGGGCGCCCAGTAGGTGGTTTGACAACATGGGTCCACCAGCATGAAGGTGTAACGGTTGAGGAAATCACAATAGATAGCCCAGATGTACTGATTATTAGGATTCGGTTGACCAAGGGTCTTAACATTTTGCTTGCTAACATTTATGCTAGGGGTCTCCAAGGTGGGAAAGTCTCCCCAACCTTAATACTTTTGGATGACTTCCTTTCTAAAGTATCGGATGAGTGGTATAAGGTTGTGGTGGGGATTCTCAACACTTGCTTCGAGCCACTGGGTAATGAGGACAGCATACTTAATGAGGCAGAAGATATCGCGTGGGGAATTCCTCAGTTAGAATTGTTACCCATAAGAAAGTGGTCACAATCTGCCATGTACATTAAAGGAATGTGCTTAAACCTGGGGTTAAGGGCAGCAAATAGCAGGGTGAAATCTGACAGGATGGGCAGGCATACCTTCAACAACGGCAGACACAGTAGCCGTATTGATTACATTTTGATCAACGTGCAGCTGTGGTCTGCCGTTGTTGATATGGAAGTTATGGCTAGACCAGAAAGCGAGCACGACCCGCTAGTGTTGGCCCTACTGGATTACAGTTTCCTGGGTGCCCCGTGTGATGACTCTAATGCTGTTTAAGCTCAGGTTCTTTTAAAAAACGATTTGAGAAGGGTTCGGTGGCCCAAGGTCACTGTTGACGAAGTAGCCAGAACAGAGATAAGACTCCTAGTTTCTCACACACTGGAAGTATTAAAGAATTGTGGGTCACAGGACTTGATTAACGCTAAAATTCCCAGTGTACATAGCAAGCTGTTTCAGGGGCTTAAAAATGTGTTCACTAAGAACATTTCTAATCGGGATAGGAAAAGCACACCGAGAATTGCTACCTGGTATGATGAGAAGTGTAGGCAGTCCCAAGGAGAATTGTTTTTAGCAATTAAATCAAAAGCTCACGGTTTAATTCGAATCTGTAGAGCTGCTTACAAAGAAGCACAAAAAAATGCAAAACAAAATGGAATGAAGAACACTGGAAGGCCCTGACAGAGGCGTGTGGTGGTAGAAATATGCAACAGTTCTGGCACCTCCTTAAATGGGGTAAATGCCTAGATGATTGGCCAAGTTCCTCTTTTGTGGTCCAACAGCAATGGGTAAGCTTTTTTGAAAAACAGTTTAGGATAAATAATGATGCCGTGGTAGTTTTACCCCTCCCAATTTCTGATGAACCGCTTATTTTTACCCTCTCAGAGGTAAAGAATATTATGAAATCCATTCCGAGTGGGAAAGCACCAGGCCCTGATTGACCTGCTGACCTTTTTCTGCAGGAGCAGGACCTCTGGGTGCCTTATATTACTATTCTTGCTAATGCCCTAGCATCTGGTGTGCAGGTCCCTGATTCTTGGTTCGGGGCAGAAATTTTACCGATTTATAAGAAGGACGATCGATCTGTCCCATCCAACTATCGGCCGATCAGCCTAATAGATGCGGTGCAAAAAATAACTGCCCGCCTAGTATTGGGACGTATCCAGTTATGGATTACTGAATTTGATATTCTGACACCACTGCAGGCGGGATTCCGTAGCCACATGGGAACCCTTGACCAAGCATTCCGGTTTGTGTTGCTTTACTGGAAGACAGTTTTTATTGGGGGGGGGGGGCAAATGATATGCAGCCTTCGTGGACCTTAGGTCCTCATTTGACCTTGTCCCAAGGGCAAAGCCGTGGGAATGCTTACTGAAATTGGGTATGCCAGCTGAACTGGTGAGGCTCTTGGTGAATCTTCATGCCCAAGAATTCGCACAAGTACGCTGGGGCAAGCCTGGTGAGGTCACTGATAGATTTGTAGTTACAAAAGGTGTAAGACAAGGGTGTGTATTGGCCCCCACTCTTTTTTCCTTATTTATTAACGGGGTCATAAACTACTTTTCTAATCACCCTACAGACGCCCCCACCCTGGCGGGAATGAAAACACCTTTGCTCATGTTCGCGGACGACACGCTGTTAATATCGAAGACGAGACAGGGTCCACAGTTGGCCC
This sequence comes from Lissotriton vulgaris, assembly GCF_964263255.1. Taxonomy (NCBI): domain Eukaryota; kingdom Metazoa; phylum Chordata; class Amphibia; order Caudata; family Salamandridae; genus Lissotriton; species Lissotriton vulgaris. The sequence continues at coordinate 1,151,507,542 of NC_141697.1, read as the reverse complement.
TGTCTAGGTTTGAATTGTTTTGTCGCGAGCATGAGCTAGAGGTCAATGTATCCAAAACCAAGTTTATGGTTTTAGGAGGGAAGAACCCTATCTCAGCCAGGGTAACAATGGGTGGAACCACCCTTGAACAGACCTCGCTATTTACATACCTCGGCGTAACTTTTAGTGAAAATCTTAGCTGGATCACGCAGATTGATCTTCTTGCCCTAAAACATGCTCAAATTGGTGGAGCCCTACTTAAGGAACATAAAAGGTCCTATACAAGGCCTATCTCTCCACTTATGAAGATCTATGGCTCAAAAATGTTACCTTCAGTGCTGTATGGTGCAGAGCTATGGGGCTTTAGCAATCTAGACCCCTTAAAAGTGGCCCAAAAAATTTCTTAGGGTGGCTGTAGGTCTACCGCAATCCACACCACGTATTCCCCTTCTTTATGATTTAGGTTGTCAACCAGTGGAGGATATAGCAAGATATAGACCCTTAGCATTCTGGCGGCGCTTGTGGATTACGCCAGACCTTTTGCTTTATGCGAAAGCGTGTTTGGAAGTTAAGGATCTTCAGGGCTCCCACAAGATAGGCTGGTTGAGAGATCTAAGAACCACTCTATATGACATGGGGTTGGGGGAACTGTGGTCTTATCTGGACACAGCTACTTTTCCCCCTAAAAAAGTGTTGAGAAACTTGTATTGGGAGTGGATTGTGTGTAAAAGGCATTCCCTATTGACAGACGGTTCTCTTACGGCATCCTTTGTGCTAGTTAAGGATGCCTGCCAGCTTGAAAATTATTGGGATGTTATTACTAGGCCTATGGACGGCAAGTTATTCCACCAACTTAGAGTAGGGTCACTTCCGCTTAGGGGCCTAACCAGGTCCTGGGGCTATGGTGGGTCTGGTCACTGCCCACTGTGTTTAGGGTTGGGTGAAACAGTTGATAATTTTCTTTTTGTCTGCCCTTTGTACCATGTACCAAGACAAAAGTGGTTATGCCCAGTATGTATAACACTGGGCACACGTTCAGCGAAAACAGCCAGTAGAATTTTAAAAACTGATACATCGACACTGGTTGTAATTGGGGTTGCGAAATTCCTGGGCTGGGCATGGATCCTACGGGCACGGCTGATCAAGTCTCTTTCGACTGCCCCGTAAACTGCTTGTTAGAACAGTAGTTTGTTGTCCCATTGAATGATATGGTCTTTTTTTGAACTGTTTTTATATAATTGGATTTATATTGTGTAAATGAAGTCTTGTTGTTCGTGATTTAATACTGTTCTTAGCTTGTTCTTAAATGTTTATTAATTTATTGTTTTAACACATTGCTCACATTCTTTTATCTGTAACTTTGATATATTATTGGTTGTGTAGCATGTCTTTTATGTTAAATATCGAATAAAGACTTCTTTGACTTGTATCAACAACTGGGAAATTGAAGGGGTTAATAAATTAGCATGGTGTTAGTTCGCATATTTTCCTTGCTGGGGATGGGAGGAGTTTATAGTAACAGGACTCTGAGACTACGGGGTTGTGACAAGAAAAATATGCAAACGTCTGTGCAAATGTTTTTAGCTACCCACTGATGTTGTGGGGCAGTGTTCCCATTGTGTGTAATTAAGTACTGCACATGGAGTACTTGTTTTATGTAAATAATAGTGACCATAATGGTGAAAGCAAAACATTTCATCATAATTTGATGTACCACTATAAACATCTTCACTTACAAGTACAATATAAAGTTCTGAATCATCAAGCATTTGCTTTACTGTATGATTGTCCCAATCATCAGAAATGCTGCCAGGAGGGATAACACCATTGAGTAAAGTTTTAATGTTGGCCCAAATATATTGTATGGTACCTTATCCCATACAATTCCATCAGGAACTGCTGAAATGTTCTCAAGGGTCAGGTCTCTTTGTGCTTTGCGTGATGAAGAATGACGCTTCAAAACCTTGTTTACTAGTTCAACAGCAGAGAGTTCTAGGAGATATTGCCCATTCAAAGGCAAGGAAAAGACAGTCACATAACCAATTCAAAGTAAGAGGAAAAGTAATGAAATTGTAATGCAAATATATAAAAAGGTGGTATAAAGTATTTCTGTTTAAGCCAAATTAAAAATGCACGTGTTCCACGCAGTGGAGTTGGATCAGAGGAATCCGACGAAAAGTACTCAAAGCTGACAAAATAGCCTAAGGCAATTTGTGGGATTGTAGGAGGCATGTAGCACTGTGTAGAACGGGTAGATAACTCCAATGGTAGGGAGTTATACACAACTTCATAGTTTGCTTGTTGTGTTGAAGTCTGCACAGTCATACATGATGATTGTATGATGTTTGTAGATGTAACTGAAACTAGTAAAACTTCAGTGTTAGCTGCCCCCATCTGGGGAGAAGAAAATTCAATGTTGGTTAAAGCTTGTAACAGCAATTCCTGTATGGTAGGAGACAGGTAGCTACCCAGGAGTCCTCAGGAGTCCTCAGGGCCTGCTAGGTAGAACTGGTTGCATAATGTAGTTTGATGAGACTAATCAAAACAAAGCTCTTGTATTTCCTACCAGAGGTGGTAAAAGCACTGTTCTGGTTCCTTCAACAGGCAGGACAGGCACAGACACTCTGTAAGATGGCCCAAACTCATTCTTGTACATTATTTTCTCCCACATTAGATAACCAATATTTGGAATCAAACCAGGAGTTGCTGATGCTGCCTTCACTTCACTTGTGATTCAGAAAAGGGGGGGGGGGGGAGCTTAATTCTTAATTCAGAGACTCTGTCCCTCACCACCCCTTGTTGTAAATATTCACTTCACTAGTGGCAGAATGTATCTAATGTTGTTTTGGTCGTTTCAAAAGTTGTTCATGGTTCTGTAAGACAGTCAGATACTCACTGATATCAAAAGGTGTGTCTTCCCGCCACTGTACTGTGACTGTCAAGGCCTGGAACACACATCTTAACCCTGAAAAGCAACTCATAGGGAGTCCGACCACCCAAGGATCTTCTTGGAAGATTGATTAAGGCTCTCTGTACCCCATACAGGTGATATACCCAACTGCGACCGGAACCTAATACTCTAGCTGCTAAAGACTGCTTTAAGTCACTGTATTTCCTCTCCACAACTGCATTTCCTTCAGGGTGGTATCGGGAGGAGTTGTTCCAGTCACACCCAATGTGCCCATGGCGCCTCAGTTAGCCCAAGAGACGCTGGACCCTAGTCCAAATGGAATGCAGCTACTACATATGTGCCAATGAAGACTTGCAAGACTTTTATAACAGCTCAAGCATCAGTCAATTGCTGTGGCCAAATCCATAGGAATTGAGAACAGGAGGCCACTGCTAACATGATATATTTGTAAAACACATCAGAGTTTAGGGGTACTTAGTGGTACAAATAAGCACAAGCGAGAGGCTTGTTTGAGATCAAGAGAGGTGTCTGTGGTGGGCGAACTGTGATGAAAACCTTTTGTTTGTTGCCAAATGTCACATTTAAGGAAAAGTCCTTTGTATAGAACTGGCCACCAATAGAGTTGCTGCAATAGTGAAATTGTAGCTGCCTGCATTGCGTGAGCAGATGATAGACCCTCATGTGCTGGTCATATAAATTCGAACCTATGATCAGATTTAGGGAATGCTCTACCCCCAATCCTGGGAAGATGAGCAAATGGAATGTTTTGTCAACTTAGCTGGTAGGAGTATTTTGCTAGAAAACCTTTTGGTAAAGGGATGCCACAGTGTGAATGTGTGACAACCTTCATAATGTCTCCATCTATTCTCGTGCTGGAACATGTCACTGCAGCTATGGCGACAGTCTGCACCGTTGCCTTTGTGGCTTGATCAGCCATTGAATTTCCAGCAACATATATTCCTAGACGTTGGTGGCTCAGTGTGTGAATAACATGAGCCCGTTGCAACCTTGCTTTGAGTTTCGCCATTTGTCCCCAAAGCATTTTATGTTTGATAGTGTTCCCTTTGGAATCTCTGATAGCATTCTGACTCCAATAATGTAGATATTCGTGGAAAAACTGGGCACACTAATACAAAGGACAACACTATAATATTGGGGAATTCAGGATCTGTATTCTCAAGCACCAGAATTAGAGCTTTCAGTTCAGCCAGCTGTGAGGTGCAATTGCCTATTTACTGCATGTATGTTTTATGAGGTTGGAATTCTCCACTCCTCATCTTACTATTAACCCGTTTGCTGCTTCGAACATTCCGCGCCAGTGCGGAGCGTTCTATTAAGCGGGCGGGCCGCGTCAGCCAACGAACGTGCGCAGCACCACCAAGGTAGTGCTTGCGATGGCCATTGGCCGACACCCGCAGCGAATGGGTTAAGTAAGTGGCTGAGAATTGATGTTTTGTTCCAACTGCAGCCAGGGCAAAACCATAAGCATAGATTATGAAATCATATTGCTCTTGAGGCACTATTTCACAGAGCAAAGAATATTCAGGTTCATTTTGAAGGTATGCCAGTGTTTGTTTGTATTGTAGAGTCAAAGACAATCTTCATCTGTCGCTGTTAGTGAACTGTCCCACAGTATCCATATTGGATGTAATGCTTTCCTGTTAGAGATGCTGGCCTTTGTCACTTCAGATGTCTGTACTTCCATCAGTATTTTTCCTGTTGGTGCAAAACACATTTCTGCATTTGTGTATACGTTCAATTTATATGCAATTGGTACAGTGTCACCCACATTGAATGTGACATATTTGAAACCTGAGGTTCCCGCGGATACTCTGATCACCAAATTTGTGGTGTTGACATATGTATGGAAGTGTTTTGAAGCTAGCTTGTACTGAACGCAAAATCTCTAAATGTTGTGGTGTCCGATGAGAGCTTGAAAAGTCTGGACAAATTAAATATTAAAACAGTTTTGCCAGGTGCGCATAATCTGGTATATACGTTCTGCCAAAATATAGAAAACTCAATATTGACTGGAGTTTTCTAAATGTGTTTGGAGGTTACAAGCATACACCTCTTTAAGAAATGTGTAGCTGGACTTTTGCCTTCATTTGACAGCTATTATCCCAAGAACAAGAAACTGAGATAGGACATTTTTGATTTTTTTAATTGATCTTGTAGCCCATGTGAGCAAATCCTAGAAATATGCGATCTACTCTGGTCAAATGTGTTGTTAAGTCATCATCCATTAGGTATATTTTATCAACATAAAACAATGCTTTGTTGTCAGAGTCTTGTAGCAGTTCTGTTATATGGGTTGAGAACATCCAGGGGCACTTCTTATACCCTTGTGGCAATTGACAAAATTGTTTTTGAGAGCAGAGGGCTGTAAATTAAGTCAGTAACCTACTTTAAAGTCTCTAAACCGATTTTGTATTTTTTTAACACCATATTGATCGTTAGTGCCACGCCATGCACATTTTGTACCTCAGATATGTATGTAGCACTGTTTAGTTGTCTATAGTCTAAGACTAGGTGATATGAATGATCAGGATTCATTACTGGAAACAAAGGATTGTTCATTGGTGAGGTGCAACTTTCTATTAAACCATAATATTCAAGCTGGATAAGTATTTCTCTAACCTGTTGCTTTTGCTTCATGTTTTATGATTTATTGTGGTTGTGCTTGTGGACTCGACCTAATGGGTATGATGTGATAAGGGGATCCTTCAACCTAAACCACGTGGTTACGGTATCATGCAGGAGCTTGTGCTAGGGCCTACTCCCTGGCTAATGTGTGCTTTTCTAATTATGAAACGAGATCGGAAAAAGCTGGTATTATTATTGTTTCTCCCTGTTCTTCATTTCTAACAAACTCAGGTGGCCAATCTTTTCAGCCAAGAGAATGTCATAGCCGAATTACAAGTTCTACCAAAAGAAAACATCAATAGTACGTGGTATATCCCCCTCCATCTGGATTTGTAATTCAAATAATTGACTTGGGACATTTAGGGCCAGATGTAGGTAAGTTAATTTTACTGATTCATAAATACCGAATTTTACCGATTCGGTATTTATGAATCGGTAAAATAGAAGGGGGGAGATGTAGGGAAAATCGGTAATTGAATCACCGATTCTGTAGGAATCGGTATTTACCGAATCGGTAAATACCGATTCGGTAATGCCCATTGATTCCTATGGGCATTGAAGCCCATAGGAATCAATGGGCATTACCGAATCGGTATTTACTGATTCGGTAAATACCGATTTTTGCAAGGGTGCAGGGGGTGTCACTTTGACACCCTCTAGCACCCCGATTTAAGGCATGTGTGACATGTGGCACACAGACATGCCCTAAGGGCATGTCCATCTGTCACATGCTATAGGTGTGCATGCACACCTGGAATTGGTATTTTACCACCCAATTGGGATGGGTGGTAAAATACCGATTCGGTAACGCCTGTGGGACTCAAAAGAGTCCCACCTACATTTCAAAATTACCGAATCGGTAAAAATACCGATTCAGTATTTTACTGATTCGGTAAATTTACCCAATCGGTAAAATAGGCCACCTACATCTAGAATAGCCATTTACCGGTCGGTAACGGCCGAATCGGCCGTTACTGGTTGGTAAATGTCTACCTACATCTGTCCCCAAGTCTCTAGTCCATTGTTTCCAACTGGACATAGTCACTCGTTGTTACTTCCACCAAGCACTCCATAAGGTTCTGGCAAACTATTGAGACGTCTGCCATGCTGTCCAGCAGAGTCAGAGTCCACTCTCTGTTCAGAAGCAAAATACACAATATTTGTAACATGCTTAACCTTTATTCCAGCCACCTCCTTCTTTTTTCCTGCAGAAGTTTTTCTTCCTTTTATTGCGAAGTCAAACGACCATTGAGAGTCCTTCTTCGGTTCCTTTCTTTTTTTTTATTTACATTTTTTTTATTAACAGCATGAGAAATACATACAATTCTTACAAAAAACAGGGTACCAAAATAGAGCAGTTAAAGAGGAAAAAGAAGGAGAAAGGCCAAACAAGAATTGGAAAATAATTAAATAGCAAAGCAGAATAGTTAATTTTCCATACAAAATCAGTCATTAATAAATTAGAGGTAGCAGATACAGAGTGTACAAGAATCTGCTCTTAGATAAAAGTGCCCCAAACTTTATCCCTTTTTATTAGCGATCGTGCACCTCTTATTTTTGCAATTGAAGATTCCATAGTATATGTTTCTTTGACCAAAGACCACCATTCCATAGCGTGGGGTGGAGTATGTGATATTCAGACCTGGGCGATAGTCAATCTAGCACAAGTAAGTACAATAGTTATAAGGTCTTTCTGTAAACTATTCGAGGTCGATGGACCAAGCAGTACCATTGATGCGTTGAGAGAGATAGGTCTAATGAGTTTCTGATTAAGAACCTGTTGAACTCTTACCCAGAATTCGGTCAATTCTGGCCATGAGAAAAACATGTGTTCAAGATCTGCCACTATTAAATCACATTTGGGGCATTTAGACATGTCGCTAGTTGGGCTATTTAAAGACCATTTTGATATCCTTGCTGGTGTAAAATATAGGCCACATATTGTTTTGTATTGTTGCAACCTTAAATTAGAGGATTGTACTAATTTGTTAAGATCAAGAAAATCTATAGAGATCTGATTGGCAGTTATATTAACGCCCAATCGTGTACTCTATTTCTCTGCCAGTTTTACACAGTCATCAGTATTGTAGCAATTAAGACATCTGTAACCCTCACTAATTAATGACTTGATCTTATCTGAGTAAAAGCAGTTCCAAATATCTGAGTCTGAGATCTCCCTTACATTCATGCTACGTACGAAGTAGTCTCGAATTTGTAAGTATTTGAACCGCATGGCTTCAGTCAGTTTATACAGTATGTTAAGTATCTCAAAATCCATGAAGCCATTACTGCCATAGAGGTCACCCAGGGTTTTTATTCCCAAACGAGCCCAAATCTTACAATCCCCATCATGAAAAATTTCAGGACATCCTGGGTTGTCCCATAGAGGAAGTTTAGAATGGAAGAACGTAGTCCTACATATTGTGAGAATCGAGAGCCAGATTTTAACACTCTCTCTTGCAGTCTTAAACTTTACCCTTGTGAAGTAGTTGGGATCATTTACTTTGGTTAGAAACATATTGGAGCCCTCTCCTAACATAAATTTATAAAAATAATAATAGTTATTTGGGTTAAGTAAACTGCGGGGACGACCGATAAAAGCTGCAGGGAAGTATAACCTGAAGTCAGAAAAGTTAAGTCCACCTTGCTTTGATAAAAGTTTAAGCAGGCCTATCGATCGACTGGCTTTTTTATACCCCCAGATATAACTACTAAAAATCCCGTCTCGTTTTTTAATAAAAAGATTATTTACACGTAATGGAATTGATCTAAATAGATAAAGAAATTTGGGGAATATTTTCATTTTAATTAAATTAATCCATCCAATGATATTAAGCAACACCTTGTGCCATTTTTTTAATGTAAGTGCTGTTTCTCTAAGGAGAGTCTCATAGTTGAGTCCGACAATTTCATTTATGTTAGATGAGAGATTAACTCCTAGGTATGTAGCTGTTCTACATACCACTGATATCGGGGCCTGAGGTTTATAGTTCATTAGTATCTGTATTTTATTTATGTTAAGTTTATATCCGGAGACCAACCCAAATCTATTGGCCTCCTCGGTTATTCCATGTAAAGCTTCAACCGCATCCGAAGAATATATCGTAATATCATCAGCATAGGCTGTAATTTTCAAAGAATTCAGGCCAAAATCAAAAGGGGCAATTCGAGGCTGAGTCTGTAGCGCAGAGAGAAATAGTTCCATAGATAGCGCAAACAGCAAGGGTGACAAAGGGCACCCTTGCCGGGTACCCCGAGATATTATAAAGCTAGAAGATATCATCCCTGCATAGCTGATTTTAGCAGTTGGGTGATCGTATAGGGCTTGAATCCATCTTAAATATTTATCTTTGACGCCGAAGGCTATCAATGTTGCCCAGAGATAATCCCACCCCACTCGGTCAAAAGCTTTTTCAGCATCCAGTAATATCATACCGAGTGGGGTGGAATTTTGCCTCAGCGACATCGAATGCAGTTATACGCCATATTCACATGAGCTGTTGTATCTCTGCCTATAATAAAGCTATGCTGTTGAGGGTTAACCAGATGAGGAATTAATGGCGCTAGCCGTGTAGCCAAAACTTTAGCAAACACCTTTGCATCAATATTTATCAATGAGATGGGTCGATATGACCCACACTCATCAGCTGGTTTATTTTTTTCAGAAAAAAATAACATTTTTGTGGTATTCCATGAGTTAGGGGCTTTTTCCCCTACACCGATTGAGCAGATTACTTGGCTGAGAAGTGGTAATAGTTCATCAGTACATAGTTTATATAGCTCTAGTAGTAGCATGTCTTCCCCAGTTGCTTTGCCCGATGGTAATGCGACAATTGCAGATCTGATCTCAGCAAGGGCTATATTCTCTGCCAGAGAATCAGTTCCGTCTATTTCACTACTCTTTATTATAGTTGCCTCCAAATACCTTTGTAGGGTGTTTATAGTGGGATAGTTTTCTGGGGTATATAGAGCACTGTAATAGTTAACAAATTGTTCCAAGATCTGTGTAGGTTGGCTATATACCAAAGTATTAGATCCTTTTATTTTCTTTATCAGTGTTTTAGCGTTATCGTCCGTAACTTTATGTGCTAAGATTTTCCCAATTTTGTCCCCACTCTCGTACTGAGATGGATGATATTTATGTAATTTTATACTATTTTTCTCTCTCAGAGTAGCTTTCAGAGCAGCTTTAGAGTTCACTAAATTGTATCCTATTTCAGCAGCACTTTCTGAACCCTGGCTCAAAGCCTCCGATAATTGATTTTCCAATAACAATATATTTGTGATCATTATCTCATTTGCTTTCTTCCGTTCTGAGTTTTGCCTCCAAACAAACTGTTGCATAATCCCCCTTATGCTGGCCTTACAAGCATTCCAGACCATAGTAGGTAAAGTAGAATTTACACTTATTTTGATAAACTCTGTAATATGTTTTTTAAGTAGTATGATAAACTCTTGGTTCAATAATAAATACCTAGGGAATGAAAATAGCCTTGGACCCTGCTTTTTCTGTGAGATATTAAAAGAAATAAGAATTGGGTTGTGATCAGAAGTAACCCTTGGGCATAAATCCATACTACTAGTTTCTAAGGTCTTATCTGAAACCCAGGCCATGTAAATACGTGTGCAGAGTTTACGTGAGGCAGAGTAGTAAGTATACCCTGTTACATTGGGATGTATCATGCTCCATGCATCTTTGATGTTATGTATACGACCTAGTTCCATAATGGCGGCTCGAGTCCTGCGCATTACTTGAAATGATCCCCGTCTGGTAGTATCTATATCATAGCTCATTATACAGTTAAAATCCCCCATAATTATGCGCTCTCCTTCCCATTCCAAAAGTTCCATATTCAACCGATCAACAATAGTAGGATCGTCTATGTTTGATCCGTATATAACACAAAATAAATATTTATGATTTTCCAAACCTAACTGAGACATGGCCCACCTTCCCCCCTTGTCAGCGGCAGTTCAAACAACTTCTGTTTTAAATGATTTCTGTTTCAAAAAAGCAACCCCTGGGATTGTAACATTAAGTGCTGAACAGACTAGTACAAAAACAAATATTGCCTAGATCTCTATTTTTATTTTTTGAGGAGCTCTAATAATTTATGCTCAGCCAGACACATTTCTTTATGTTTGAACCTCTTTTTTATTTATATGGTTTTTATTTTCTTTCTTTCTTATCTTTTTATCAAACTTTTTTGTTTGTGTGAACAGGAAAAAATTATACAAAATATACATATATTTAAATCAATCTATTTACAACCACATTAGACTAAACAACACATTTTACGTCACAAAGGCAGGCTCCTCAAGCAGTCTCCTTCCGTAGGGCTAGTGCCGGAGAGGCGTAGTGCCATATTCTTGACCCCACCTTTTGCTTCGATCCATTTGCGAAGAGGGCTTTTTATCTGCGATGAGTTTCCCTTGCGGTGTTGAGGTGGAGATAGAGTTGTTAACAATATTGAGATTTTTCTTCTCTCTCTTTAATTTGTTCTTTGCTTTACTCTTCTCCTTTTTACAGCCAGAGAGCCTGGCTGCATCTCCCGGGGAAGTAACCAAATCTTCCAATTCCATCTCTTCAGAAATTTCCTCATATTCATCAATAGAGCATATCTCACCCTCCTCACCGACGGTATTGTACGTGTTGCCAGTATCTTGGGAAGTTCTCACTGCCAATAGATGCTTTCCTGAGTCGTCATCTTCAGCATCAGTGGTAGATAACACAGAAGGACAGACCGGAATAAATGGTTTAAGAGACTCCGTCTTGTCTGGGAAAGTTTCTGATATAAGCCTATCTGATTTGCCAGTTGCACTATACATGGCATCGTACATGTTTCAATTGCCTTAACTGCTGCTCCCAGATCGATAGATTTCATTTTCCCAGTGACATCGAGTTTACCGAATTCCTTCTGACCCTTCTGACCGTTCAAAATAGTACCCTTTATCCTGATTATTTTGTCACCCATAGCAGACTTCGCAGTATTGGAAACATGTAATTGATTCATTGATGGAATACTGGGGCTCCAGCGACTGTTTGTAGATTGAACTAAAGTGGCAAGACCGTTACCAATCTTCACAGGGGTGCAGGCGACATTTACAGAATCACCGATATGTTTTCCAGCAGCAACATTGTCTCCAATGGCCACCTTTTCATAATTTAAAACAAGAAATACTGGAGCATGAATCAGCGGCTTACTGTGCTACTGGTCATTTTTCCCTGGTAAAGATGATGCCACTCTTGCCTTTGTGGCTTCAGCTGTTGTTGTGGCATCTGTGATATCCATGCCCCCAATAGCGGGCGTCGGCTCAGAAGTGACTGCAGCCTGCCCCGCTCGCGTCCCCCAAGGGACGTTCTTAGGCACCATCCAAAATCGAGACGCAGAAGACCGTGGAGATGTGTCGGCTGTGTCAGAGGCCGAATACACCACCACCAAAGTCGCACGAGCAGTCGAAGCAGACAGACCTGGCCAACCGAGCCAGAACCGGTCGAGCAACCGTGGGAGCAGCCGCGGGATGACCAGTCGAGCAGCCCGCAACAGCCTCTCGAGACCGGCAGCTCAGGCATGCAGCATCCGCCACAGGTACTTCGAACCAAAAGGGGGCAAAGTAAATATTTTGTTCTTCTTTTTTCCTTACTCTCTTTCAGCAAGTTTTTTTCAGTTATGGCATCACGCTAGTAGCATCTCAAAAGGGAGCAGGGAACCTCCGGCTTGCTGCAACTCCGCAGTGGCTCACCCGCCATCTTGCTCCTCCCCTCCTCCAGGTCTTTCTTCGGTTTCATGTATTCCTCTGATCATCCTCCTCTCTCTGCACATTTTTCAGATGATTCCTGAAAGGAACGTGAAGGACGTTTATCAGTATCCTGATACTATCAGGCTGCTTAATTGTATCATGGTTACACAAGCTAAAGCACTTTACAGGGGACTGTTAAAGAGATCTACCCTGTGTTTTAGTCTTTTCTTTATTTTTCTTATTATCCCAGTGTTTTTTGTTAGATGACTCTGGTGCCAGTTTCGGGTTATTCTTTTCAGAAATACCCATAAGTTGTGGTTTGTTAGGTCTGGCTCCCAATTCATCTCGACCTATTGATGAATCGGTTTCTGCAATAATTTTAGGTAGTGTGCGCACCTGAGCAACCTACATGAACTACTGGCTTACTGCCAATGCAGCTGCTTCGCCTTTATATTACTTAATATCATTGACTACGGAAAAATTGGCTAATAATTTCATCCTGAAATCGAGGGCAAGGGCTTCCCCATGTTAATTGTAAATACGTTTAAGCACCTCTGGCAAAACAGCAAATTATGGTGTACCATGCATTATGGCATAAACTGCAGCAAAGACTATGCCCCAACTGGCGCAGTCCTCCACAAGGGGAACCATCCCTAATGCCAGACATACTGTGAGCAATCTATATTTTTCTTGGGGTCCCTTACAGGGAAACATTGCTTCAAGCTGATTCGTCTTTTGTGAAATCCAGAAAGGAAGCTTATCTCATCTGATGGGAAACTTACCCATAATTGCATTAATAGGCACTGGACTAATTTCAGGCATCGTGAATTGTAGGTTGAGCAGCTTGAACAGTCCTTGCTGGGGCTGCTATTATGGTTCACATAATGAATTGCATTAGTCATCTATGTAGTGTAACTTTACCTGTGTATAGTATACAAAGCTTTGGAGCTTTAAGGTTTCCTATATCTTGATATGATGTTTAACGAGCGAAGACTGGGCATGTTGCTCCCTCATTTCTGAGGGGACCGAGTCCTACATGTTCCTATGCTTGTGGTAGAGCAGCTAGGAACCATTTTATGTGTTCCTAATATGTCAATGGGATTTCTATATCCTCTCATGTTCTATGTTTGGTACTTATGCTTAAGTGCATTTTAGAAAAAAATACATGTATTGGCATTTGCTCCAGGAATGTGATACATACATAGAATACCTCTTTTCCTTATGCTTCGTGGGCCTCTACCACAAAGGTAACAGCCTCATCCATTAGGGTCAGCCCATGTTGTAATAACATTTTTATTAGTGCATGTCTGCAATTTAGTAGCAAAGCACCTTGTCCTGGATTAGCCATTTGAATATGTGTAATTCAGAGAGGGTAGCTTTGTGGGGTCAACCTTTGAAAGGTTCTAGTTTGAACAACCTAGATGTAGAAATAGGGGTTCCCTACCTAGCTGAGGAGGATTTTTCCCAAACACAATGGATGTCTCCAGTTAATTGGTGAGTAGGGTCTTTGGGCACACAAAATAAAACTACTCGGTAGGCCCACTAAATAAGGACCCAAGCTAGGACATCGGTAGGGCCATGTTGTATACAGTTCATACTCTGTCAGTAAGAATGTGCATTTTCGATAACATAAACGTCAGAACTTTGTGGGACCGAGTCCATTTACACCATCAGAATATGTTGACTTTATTTCTGGCTAGCTCACAGTGCACATTCTGGCCCTTTAACCGAATAAGGTATCGGATGGCAATGCAACCTCAGAACATGACACTCTGACTGCCTAAGCAAATCACAAAAATGGATCAGTCCCTATCATTAGTAACTCATGCATACCCAAAGGGATACATAAGAAATACTCAAATTGGCATTTCAAACATTTATAGAAGCAATAAGATTCTTGTGTAAAATAAGTGCACTACAATGAATAATAGAAGGAAACAAGACAGAGTAAGCAGCATTATAAGAATGGTAAATAAGATAAACAGTTCAACCATTGTGCTGTTACATTGACTACATGCATAGATATATAATCATATCTATACTCCTACCTAGAGCTTTCTAAACTAGTCGGCATAGGAGGTGCAAATCTGCCAGAATACCCTAGGATGATCAAACTCCTCAGTTACCTGTTGTGGAGAAGTGTGGCTCACTGGTTAGAGCAGGCAGACCCTGAAGCAGAGGTCAGACCTGGGACCAGGGTTCAATTCCCGACGCGGCAGGGTCTTGAGCTCAAATGTCCATGGACTCGATAATTCTCGCTTCGGTGCCTGACCTAATCATGGGTTCACACTCTGCAACTCTGGGCATTAAGCTTGCTTAATCTCCACAACGGCCCCCTGTGGTGGGATGCCTGGCTTTCACCTTGGGGATGCCCTGTAGGGGCTATTCCACAGGGAAAAACCAGGACGGGTTCCCAAGGCAAGCGCGGAGATACCCCTTCGGGGGTTGATTCTGGCGCTATATAAGAAACATAATAATGTATGTTTTATCTGGGATCCCATTCTTGTGCAGAACAGGCCATTGTCCTTCTCAGGAAGGTAACCAGGATTTAGCTGGGCTGGAGTACTGACATGGACCGACCTCAACAATGACGGCGAAATGCTCCTCTCTCTAAACAAGGGATGGGTGTTGTTTATATTATAAACTTCACCTATGTTACCATGCCAGAGCACTAGTCTGGTCGTCATTATTCATTCTACTCTTGCAAAGCTGTCACAGAGTGAACAACAACAAACTTCAACATTTTGCGCAGTGGACTTAGGCCTGTGCAGAATGTTCAAGGCTCTGATAATATGCCTACAAAGAAGTTTCAAATGCAAGCAAATCCATTTCAGAGAATATTATTTCATGCAGGTGTGCAGCCAAATGTGTGTCACGAGTCAATGTTTAAGATATCAACTTAAAACATGAACATGTAAAATGGTGGTGTTCCTCAGCTGAGGTTTAAGTAACCACATAACAATGCTATTTTGTTAATCAGATGATATTAAATGTGGTTTTTATTCCAAATAGGGACCCAGTTCATTATGTTTAATAAAATTTACACTGAATCCAAATCTACTGCATTACAGTGCTAATTTTCTTACGTTGGATGTATATAAAGGAGAAATATTATGATTCACACTTTACAAAGTATCCTTTTTTTTAGATATTACCTACCTCAAAGGATGTTTCTCCAATTAGAAGAAGAAGTGGGAGCACAAACAATGTAGAAGGTAGAGAGGGATGGAAGATCTTTGAAAGAAAAATAAGATTGGGGAAATTACCAATATGTCATTAAGCTATTGCCACATCCTCCCTCCTTCCTATAGAGTTCTTGCTTAGAAGAAAATACCAAAACTGTGATACAGAGCTGAAATCTCAACAAGATAAAAAGAATAGGGCAAATACATGTCACACTGCATCCTTGTGCATAACCCCCATGATTCTCTAGAGAAGAGAAACAACCACAACAACAACCACAACTCTGCCTGAAGCACTCTTAAAGGGAAGAGTCATCACTGTGGAATTCACATAGACAATGAATGTGTTGGAAGACATTGAAGTCCTTTCATTTGCCCAACAAAAAGGCTACTTGCAGATAAACTCAAGTTCCGATTGTTGGCCTGGAAATTCAACTCATAATCAGGGGAGCTGATTCAGAGAGCTGTGGCTATTTTCACATGGATCAAACAACTATGAGCCACAGAAGAAGATTTAAGGTCTTTAAATGTCCCAAAATTGAACTGCAATCTCCCTCGCCTACACAAAAAAACCTATAAAGATCTCCATAAATACAAAGTATTAAAAACTTACTCCAAAGCCAAACAAGCAGAAGTTTTCTCTATAACTTTGCTAATGTTTTAATATTTGCAAAGGCCAATCCCTATCTGATTCTTTGAAGTACAGTCTTTTGCTCAATTGAAGAAGTGGATCTTCAGGCATCTCCTAAATTTCTGGAAACAATCTTTATGAAATGAATGGGGTGCTGAATTTAAGAAAACACAAAATGAGGCCAGGGGAGATTTAGAGACCAGTGGGCATTCATTCCCAAATCATAAATACTACACACAATGGAATAACTGGATCTATAGCAGAAAGCAAGCTATGAACCTAGAATGTCGAAGTATTCCTCTAATTGGATGAAATCACTCGCCTACCAAAAGTGGCATGCCTCATCGTAGGAATTCTCCTCACAACTCTCTAATAGGGAGGAGTTCTTTGTATGTTTTCCCTATGGAGTCAATGAGGTGGCGAGGCTAGCAAAGTGTGAAAAGTCCTGTGGTTGAAACAAACATGGTGTAAGCGATGTGGTTAAAACGTACTCCAAAACAGACGTTAAGCTTTATTCTCATCTGTCTGAGTCAGGATTAAACAGGTAAATGGACTAGGCAGCAATCAATTAACCCTATGGTCAGCATGTTTCTGCCACCAGAACTTTTAGCAAAGGTGTACGGGCATTCGTCAGGACCATAAAAAAATCACTTTTGCTTCAAAGAGACAGTCCAAATAGTGCATGCAATTGAAAAGCGAAATGTAATGCCTTAAAGTGGTCACAAATAACGCATCAATGGATCCAACTTCTAACGACCCGCAAAAGCCAGGTGTCACATTATAAAAGGCCCCTTATGAGTCTGATAAACACCATAATTGAGGGCGCTAGCTTACTGGATGTAATATATTTGAGCTCACTCTTTTGTTAAGATTTTTAAGAAAACCTTTGTGTTCAATGTGTGAGATTGTGCTCAAAGATTATATCACTCGAATTTTGACATGTGCAAGTGCAATGATCGTCTGCTAAATAATTTATCTTTTTTTTATTCTCTTTTTTGTGAGAATTACATATTACAGGAAATAGTGATAATAATTCTGATACATAAATATATTTATATCAATAACTTTGTTTCTTTCATGGATAATAGAGCACACAGTTTCAGTAAAAGCAAACTATTCAGGGCTGTTTGCACAGAGTATTAATTGAGATTATTGATTATAACTGAATGCCAATTGTGATGTGGTCTTAGCACATGGGTATTCCCAAACATTTGCCCAGGGCCACAAAGTAAAGTTTGGGGTGTGCCCGAGGGCCACACTTATGCCAGCAGGGTGGCTGGAGGGTGTCTGGGTGGGTCCGGGATTGTGTAAGTAGGTTCTTAAGTTGTACTGACTGCAAGTGAGAGCACCTACATTTTCACCATGTAGTACAAACAAAGAAAAAAAACTTTTGGGGACCTTATTTCTAATTGGAGCAAGGTTAATTTAATCATTGGAGTACAACAGGGGGACACTAAGACATTCCAAAATAGTGCTTCATTGTGTCTATTCAATCCACTCCCTGCAGGCCAGAGGGGGATACCCTTGTGCACCAAAGCAGATTACATTTTAAAGAACGCATTTACACCCGAATCACCAACAGTGTGCCTCACTACTCTTTATAGTTGATTAATAACTTGTACTGACCGCAAGTGACAGCAACTACAGTTTCAGCATGTCGTACGAATAAAGAAAACGTTTGTGGACCTTATTTCTAATTGGAACAAGTTTAATTTAACCATTGGAGTGCCACAGGGGGACACAAAGAAATTCCAACTTAGTGCTTCATTTTGGGAAATATGACAGCTATTTTAAAAATTCTGGTACATAGCAAAAACAGTGATTTAAACTACAAGTCTGCCTATAAACAAAAGGGAAAATATTTTTTGGGTATGTTTGTGTCTCTTGAAACTTTACAGAATTAGAGTGTCAATTCATATTTGTTTAACATTTTCACTATTTTAATATAGCCAGCACAGTTGAAAACCAGCTACGCTACACCTACGATGAAATCTGACATAAGCAGGTACATTCCATCAATGTATTGATTTCTGTATTACATTCAACTATAACACGTGGCAATCCACTACCTTTAATATGCGTTAACATATATTTTGATTGTATTGGAAACATGTTATCTAACAAGTTAATGAACAGGATTAGTCCGTTTGCTATAACACATTATATAATTCTTATTTTTAATAAGTATTAAGCATCTGTAATCTTAGAGTTAGTTTTGCTTTTTGTTGAATTAACCTGTAACATCTGAGTAATCTCCGGAATTGATCTTTGGTTTAGTGAACATGCAACATCTTGGTAGTATGAAAGAAAGTCACTTTTACTATTATGTCTGCCAGTGCTGAGGGCCGGCCATCTTTGATCTGTCAATGAATAAACATGTATTGTGCAAGATTCTATAGTCAAAAAATTCTACCATAGTGTACAAATGAAAAACCATAAAGCACTGTAAAGAATATGTGATACAAAGTTAAGCAAGACTTGACATGTTGTGCTCTGTCTCTTTTCTTTTATGCTGTGTCGCTTGCATGTCAAAGAACACGTTGAAATCAATCAATATATACTGTGGCTGCAGTTGTTAAAGGATCAGCAGTACTGCCGGTTCTGATGTCATGCTCTCTCTGGCACTCAATAACAACTCTTTTCAGTTGCCCCCAAAGCTTCTAGAAGAGATTAGGTCTTGGCTGGCTCAGCCACAACCTCCTAATTCTCCCCATGATCCCGCCTGGCTTCTGAAACTACACACTAATTTATTTTCCCCATGAACATCAACTCACCAAAATCCCACAGGTAGGGGAAGTGACATCATACACCCTTTGAGATCATAGGAAGTGTGTCACTTCAACTTTGACCCTAAATACATTATAAAGAGTGGGCTTGAGCCCCTAACAACTATAGCACGGAACAGCCAGGCTTCATTCGGAAAAATGTCTGAAATATTTAGCAATAAGCAAACAAATAAAAACTTAAAACACAACACAATAAAAATCCCACAAGTAATTCAGAACAATAGTTCATGAGTAAAATGACACCAAAATGACAAATTGTCAACAAGGGGATAGAAGATATGAATTTTTTAAGGCAACAAGTGCCAAGAAAATGGAAATCAGCAATCAGTAATCACTAATCACAATTGACTTGGACCTAGGTGCGATTTCAGCTAAACATGCTTGAGCCTGGGTCACATATACAAAGGTGTTTTATCTTGGTCAAAGATTTTACCTTCTGACTTAGTCTACGAAATGGAGTCGTTTCGTTTCGTTTCAAAAACTTTATTCGCTACAAAAAATGAATCATAAAAGTATTGAACATTCAATTCATCTTGCCTCATAGTGTTTAAAAGGTATACTAAATTATGCACAATTATACCAAATAGATTTTTTAAAAAGACATGATGATAACAATAAAAGAATATATAGAACATGATTTTCAAATAAAAATTTCTATACATGTGGTACTACCCATAGTTCTTCCTGATCTTTAGCGAGATTCTAATGAAATTTAACATAGAACAGCAGATTTCAACAGAAGATAGTGATGACAAATATTCGTACCCTTCCTTATAGGTGCAAGGTGTTCTCCCCTTCAGGATTGGTTTGATAAACCGGAGTCTTGGCTCTTTATACAGGGAGCAAAAAAGGACCAGATGTAAAGTACTTTGCTTATCCCTGTTATTACAAGGACAAGGGGGCAGCCTCTCACACCAACCCCCTTGTTTCGGAAATGCAAGTAAAAAATGGAGAATCTCCAGTCTAAACCTTGTTAAAAGGAATCGCCATTGCACGTTAAGGGTAAATTTTAGATAGAACTGTGGATGGGGTTTACAGGCGTTAACAATACCATTATCAATCACATTATCCATAGACGGCTGGTTCAGTGACTTCAGATACTTTGCCTTTATGTCCACCTTATAATTCCCCTCGATTTTTTCAGGGTTGTTAAAATAAGAGCTAAGTCCAATTTTATTCAACATGTTACAGACATAGGACAACCAGGGAATCTGTTTTGAGTTTTCTAAAGCCATGCAATCAGTGATAATATCCTTAGTAAGTTGCAGGTCTTCAGATTGCCAAATTTTACCCCATAACAATAAAGGGGACAAACGGATTGTGTCGGAAACACTGACCATACCGATTTCATTGTGGCAGAAAGTGTTTGAAGAACTCTTTGGAACTGATAAGACCCTTTTTATAAAGCTATTTTCCACCACCTGTATCGCAGCTGGCGTTTCAGTCCCCCAAACCCCTGCCCCGTAAGTGGCTACAGATAAACATTTTGAGGTATTAAGGGTTCTAAGATGCATGATGAGCTTTTGCCCCAATTTGCTACAGAAGCAAAAAATACCTTCTATCGCCCTTGTCATATTCTGGGCTCGGACCTTCATTACCGGTGTCCAACTTAATTTACTATCAAACAGATTGCCAAGGTAGTTGAAATGTCCCACTTTCCCAATTATGCAGTTGTTTACCACGAACTTCCTAATGGTTGACCCCTTTGGGCCACAAGACATTACAAAGGATTTTTCAAAATTTACCTTTAGATCGAGATCAAGCATGAATGTGTTAAAGGCATCTAAGCACACTTGCATGCTGTTTCCTGTCAATGTCATTAGGACAGTATCGTCTGCATAAGAAAGCATGGGAATGCTTTTACCATTAATTTTTGGGAAGTCACAACCCTGGTTTAATAGGTACTGTTCTAATCCATTTGTATAGACCAAGAAGAGGAAAGGCGCCAAGATGCATCCTTGACTCACGCCTTCGGTTGAAGGTATCGATTTCGTTATTTCCCCTCCAGTGCCGAATCTAATGGATACATTTGTTGCTTCATGTAACCTACGGAGCAGTGTGATTAAAGGTTCCTCAAAGCCCATGTCGCTCATCATCTTCCACAACTTATGCCTGCAGACAGTATCAAAGGCGCTTGTCAAGTCCATGAAGGCTAGATGTACAGGTGATTTTTTGGCCTTCATGTACTTGCCCAAAATAAGTGCCAAATTAAGGCACTGCTCATTTGTCCCCTTTCCACGTCTAAAGCCATACTGGGAGTCAACTATAAATCCGGTAGAATCTGCCCAACTTTCTAATCTCGCCAAGATTACCCTACCCAAAATTTTACATGAGGCATCTATTAAGGAGATTGGGCGGTAACAACGTGGATCAGACCTATTACCCTTCTTAAAGATTGGCACTACAGTTGCCTCCTTCCATGTGCCAGGGATACGGCCAACCACTACAGCTTTAAAAACATTCCATAAAATGGGTGCCCACAGACTAATGTTGGACTTAAAAAGATCCAGGGGGACAGCATCTGGGCCTAGAGCTTTTAGTGATGCTCCTTTCCCTAGGGCTTCCTCAATCTCAGTCAATGTAATTGAAGAGCTGAGGGTCAAAGCCAAGGGAGGTGACACCAGGTCCCCTGTCCCTTCGATGCTTGTCATTATTGCATAAGAATTGGGATTAAAGATCTTACTAAAATGTTGAACCCATTGTTCAGCAGTGACCTGCATAACTATAGATTCCTTCTTATCACTCTTAAAAAGGGGACGATTGATAACCTCCCAAAAGAGCCTACTGTCTTTTAGTTCTGCTGCCTTTTCAAGATCGTCCCAAGCCCTGCTTTTCAAGTCCTGCTTTCTTTTTGTGATAGCGTCCCTATAAGCCTTTCTACTGATCCTTACAAGCTCTTTATTTCTTGGCTTTTGACACAGAGCTAATTTCAATGATCGATGTGTAGCAGAACACACGGAGTCAAACCATCTAAAAGCCTTTTGGCCACCCTTCCCTTTGGGTTTTTTTTAGCACTGTCCTATATGGCAACACAACTTCTCAAAGCTTTCTATGACCTGCTGGGGGTCAGATCCTGATGCTAAACATGAATCTATTTCCGATTTGCAGTTTACAACAATATCTTCCTCCAGTTTAGTCACATTTACCTTCCCCCATTTCAGAGTGACACCCTGGTTTTTGTTATACTTGATCGGCTGTTCCCAAGTCCTAGGTGATTCTTTTGTTGGCACCCACAATGATAACATTAAAGGGTTATGATCACTAGCGGGATTTGCCACCACCTCCAACTTGTCCACATACTTAAGAAAGGTGCTCGATACCAAAACAAAATCAATTGTGCTCATCTCCCCCCTCAAACCCTGAAACCTGAAACCCTCAAAATGCTGACCAGGGCCTCCATTGAATGTGATTGTTACTGCCGTTTTTGCATTACTATCTTTATAATCCACTAAACTGATTTTTTTTTCTCATTATAGACCATTTTGATCATTTTCTGTCTGTGATGAAGTTCCTCGCCCAATCACTGAATTCTGGTACATAGCAAAAACAGTGATTTAAACTACAAGTCTGCCTATAAACAAAAGGGAAAATATTTTTTGGGTATGTTTGTGTCTCTTGAAACTTTACAGAATTAGAGTGTCAATTCATATTTGTTTAACATTTTCACTATTTTAATATAGCCAGCACAGTTGAAAACCAGCTACGCTACACCTACGATGAAATCTGACATAAGCAGGTACATTCCATCAATGTATTGATTTCTGTATTACATTCAACTATAACACGTGGCAATCCACTACCTTTAATATGCATTAACATATATTTTGATTGTATTGCAAACATGTTATCTAACAAGTTAATGAACAGGATTAGTCCGTTTGCTATAACACATTATATAATTCTTATTTTTAATAAGTATTAAGCATCTGTAATCTTAGAGTTAGTTTTGCTTTTTGTTGAATTAACCTGTAACATCTGAGTAATCTCCGGAATTGATCTTTGGTTTAGTGAACATGCAACATCTTGGTAGTATGAAAGAAAGTCACTTTTACTATTATGTCTGCCAGTGCTGAGGGCCGGCCATCTTTGATCTGTCAATGAATAAACATGTATTGTGCAAGATTCTATAGTCAAAAAATTCTACCATAGTGTACAAATGAAAAACCATAAAGCACTGTAAAGAATATGTGATACAAAGTTAAGCAAGACTTGACATGTTGTGCTCTGTCTCTTTTCTTTTATGCTGTGTCGCTTGCATGTCAAAGAACACGTTGAAATCAATCAATATATACTGTGGCTGCAGTTGTTAAATGATCAGCAGTACTGCCGGTTCTGATGTCATGCTCTCTCTGGCACTCAATAACAACTCTTTTCAGTTGCCCCCAAAGCTTCTAGAAGAGATTAGGTCTTGGCTGGCCTAGCCACAACCTCCTAATTCTCCCCATGATCCCGCCTGGCTTCTGAAACTACACACTAATTTATTTTCCCCATGAACGTCAACTCACCAAAATCCCACAGGTAGGGGAAGTGACATCATACACCCTTTGAGATCATAGGAAGTGTGTCACTTCAACTTTGACCCTAAATACATTATAAAGAGTGGGCTTGAGCCCCTAACAACTATAGCACGGAACAGCCAGGCTTCATTCGGGAAAATGTCTGAAATATTTAGCAATAAGCAAACAAATAAAAACTTAAAACACAACACAATAAAAATCCCACAAGTAATTCAGAACAATAGTTCATGAGTAAAATGACACCAAAATGACAAAAATGTCAACAAGGGGATAGAAGATATGATTTTTTTAAGGCAACAAGTGCCAAGAAAATGGAAATCAGCAATCAGTAATCACTAATCACAATTGACTTGGACCTAGGTGCGATTTCAGCTAAACATGCTTGAGCCTGGGTCACATATACAAAGGTGTTTTATCTTGGTCAAAGATTTTACCTTCTGACTTAGTCTACGAAATGGAGTCAAAATACTCCAGGGGGGCAAGGTTGCCGACTGCTTCACCTCAAGCCCTCCTGAAGCCTGATAACTGGTGTATGGCCTCTAACTTCGGCCTTTGGGTTTGGTAGGAAAAGTTCTGAAAATTCAAACTTCATGGCACAGAAGTCCTCACACCAGACAGATACTTTTCACAGCTTCCCTCAGTCAAGATTTGTACCTTTAGACTGAGAGGCAAATTTACTAACACTTTGTGTAGTGGACGCACCACTGTTTTGGCACAGTCATGACTCAAAATGCTTGCTGCCCTGTGTTGTGAGAAATGTAGGTAGAAATGCCTCTGAATCTTTTTCTTGGAGGTCAAAATAGTCCAGCATGGGGGGGGCGTGTCCTGCCACGTCGGACTCCGAGGAAACCTATTTTTTCAAGTGGTAGCAGCGTCTCGGGACCTTTCTCGTCTGAGGAATCTCAATCATGATTCTTCCTGCTGGAAATGAAGCCCTTCAACAAACCACAGTAAGCCCTGATATTGCATATTTCTTCTAAAGGTGCGGCGCGTATCCGTGACTGGATTCGCGGCTGCCATCTTGATTGTTTTGTAACACTCTACCTGATACTTGGCTGCACTGCAAATATCCTTCTCTGAAGAGAAATTATGTAAGGGCATGCCACAAGACTCTCTTTATTTAAGTAGCTATATATTTATCAACATCTGTTGAAGTTTCCTCTACCATAAACGTAACATACTCTGGATCTTCTAATATTATCATTTCTCAGTATCCTGGTGTTTGCAACTATACTTAAGCATATTCATAATTTCAACTCATTGTCCTATCTCAGTTGTGCTGCCTAAATGCCAATGTTTTTGCGCGAACATTTTAACTTTTACTTATAAATTGTTCTTTTTTGCTGTGAAACCCATGTCTATGGGGAGAACCAAAACTACTAGAGGCGCTGCTTCAACCTCTACTCTTACTCCACGCTCTAAGTCCACTGCAATATTAGCCTCAAATCCTTTCTCTGTCTTGCAAAGCGACATGGAGGTCTCTGAGCAAATTGTGTCTCCACACCTCACAGAAACAATGACCATTGCACCTGCGTCTACTCCCATACCTATTTCTCACTTGTCTCTGCCAAATGGGGAAAACAATTCAAAATTAACTCCCTCTTCAATACTATCCACTAAGAGAACCAAAAAAGATCCTCCTTTGCCAACCAATTCTCCACTACCAGCATCCTTGGAGTTACATTTAGACGAGATAAGCGCTCTCAAACCCTACATGAAGGAAACAAACATATGTCTACAAGGTTTAGAAGATAAATAGTTTACTCTTGACAGCAAAATCAATTAAATGGAGTGTCAAGTAGAGTCTTTACAAATATCTTCTCAACAGATCCATCCTATGAAAGTAGAAATTCTTCAACTCCAGAAACAAGTGAAAAACCTCAAAAACCATAGCAGATGCAACAACCTGTGAAACTGTGGTTTGGCTGAAGGATTGGAAGGCTTCAATCTATATCTTTCTTTCAAACTTTTCTTCCAAAGGTTCTTGAGTTTCCGGAATACCCTCTGTTAAACAAAGAAGTCATTGACTTTGCCATACTCCTCATGCTTCATTGTCCCAGCCAAATCCAAGAGGCATGATATTATATTTCCTAGAATACACAGACTTACTCAAAGTTTTACAGGCAGTCCCATTCAAACAACGCATATCTTGGTAAGGCTCTCAGTGATTCTACTCACAAGACTAAGCTAAAATCACAGCAGATAAATGGAAAAGTTTCCTAGCCATGTGACCAGCATTAGGAGCCTTGAATGCCAGATTCGGTCTAATCCATCCTTGCCTCCTTAAAGTGACTTACAAAAGAAAACAACAACCTACGAAGATCCAATCCTACTTAAATGATTTCTTGACAGTTGTAGAGAAGAGTCCATGGACCTTGCAAGATCATCTTCTACTTGACAATGATTCTCTTTTATTAAGGGCAAATGTTGTTTTACATTGGTTCTATGATGTGTCCTGAATAATTGTATTTTTTCCCCTTATGTTTCTGCCTACCCCTATTCCACCCATTGTTGTATAGTCTGTTTGGACTACTACCCTCCTTGTGGTTTCTACCAGAGTTGTTTGACTGGCTGTTCCATCTTTTCTTTGTGGCCTCAACACCCTCCACTAATTTTTTAGTTTTTGGTATGTTTCATTGTTCTTTCTACCTTTTCTTTCTATCTCTTTTCATATATTTCCTTTTACTTCTCCTTCTCCCTTTTTTTCTATTTCTCTCCACTTTCCTTTGTTTGCATTTTTTACTATTTCTTATCTTATCTTCTTCTTTCTTGATTGCTTTGCCTTTTGTTATTCCAATGATTGCAAGTTTTCTATTACTTTTTGATAAATGACGTTACGTGTTGTTTCCTGGAATTTCAAAGGTTTGGGTTTGCCTACTAAAAGGCAAAGAGTTCTTACCCACCTTCCTAACCTGAAGTCAGATATTGTATTCCTACAAGAATCTCATATAAATGCTTACATTTTATTAAAACTTAAACAGCAATGGGTAGGAAATATTTTTCCTCTCTAGGTATGGGTAAAAGAAATGGGATACTGACTCTTTGTCACAAAAAAAGTAAAGTTTCTCTTGTATCTCAAAATTCAGACGATGAAGGTCATTGGTTAATTGTTCAACTTAAAGTTACTAATATACCTATATCCTTTTTTTAATGTGTATGCACCCACTAAGCCAGACAGTAATTTTTGGCCAAACTTGTGTACTCTATTGATGTCTATTTCTACGTCATATGTTATTTTTGGTGTCTATAGTAACTTAGGCGTTGATCCGTACATAGATCGAACTATTAAAACACCTTTTATCCCTTCTTCAATGCACCAACATTTCACTACACTGATTACTTATAGATCTCTTGTTGATTCTTGGAGACTATGTCATCCACAACTAAGTGAATATACTTTTTTCTTACTTACTCACCTCTCTCGATCACGTATAGACTATTTATTTGTCTCTAAATCATTGACACAACATATATTACAGGCAAATATTGGCTCTATATTGCTCTCTGACCATACTCCAGTGCTTTTGGTTTAGAGCTACTCCCCATTACTACGGCCAATAAAACATGGTGTTTTAATACTTCTTTACTAATTGATCAGGCTTTCACTTCCGCTTTTGAATCTTTTATTACCAAATTCTTTAATTGCAATACATCTTCTGTACCATCTTTTTCTGTTGTGTGGGATACTTTTAAAGCTTCAGCGAGAGACTTTATTACATCTTATGTTGCTAAAAAGAAAAGACATAACTCTGAAAAAGCACTTGAAATTCTTAAACACATTAAATTACTAGAAACTCTTTATACAACCACTCATTCTAAAACCGATCTTAATAACCTCATTGTAGAAAAATGTAAATATAATACACTATGCACAGAAAACGCTAACCCTTATCTCCTTAGAGTCAGGGCTTACTACTATGGAGGCCAAAATAAAGCAGGCAAGCTGCTTTCTTCATATCGTAGGCTGAGGAAAGAGCACACCCATATAGACTATGTCTTAAAGTCTTATTCATCTCCAGTAATTAAAGATTTGGATATTTTAGAGGAATTAAAAAAATACTATACTTCTCTTTATTCCCTTGAATCTTCCCCGAGTTCTATCGACATTCAAAACTACGTTGCTGCGCTACACAAACAATGTCCTACTGATATTGACTTTTTACCATTCGAAAGCGATATCCCTGTAAAAGATATTTCACATGCTTTGAAACTTATTAAAACCAGGAAAGCGACTAGTCAGGATGGATTCCCTGTAGAATTTTACTCCCAATTTAATAAATCTCTACTCCCACATCTCGACTCTTTATTTACACATTTTATTTCATCCAAGGCTTCCAGTGGTACTTTACAAGAAGCTCATATCTGCCTAATCCTTAAGAAAGTAAGAGATCCTCACCTTTGTAAAAATTACAGACCAATTTCTTTAGTCAACTCGGATGTCCTCTCCTTCCACTTCTCTTCATTCTTGCCCTAGAACCTTTTATTGCTAAAATCAAACAAAGCCCAAAAATATATATGGTTTCTAACATGGTAACACTCATATTAAGATGAGTGTCTATGTGGATGATATTTTATTATATTTATCTAAGCCTATCATGCCCATCACTATGATTCATCAAACCATTCAACTGTCAGTCACATATACACATCACTTTCACAGCCTATTACAAGGCGCTTTATGACCCGCTGGGTCTATTTTATCTGTCTTTTTATGGAATAAAAAGAAACCAAGTATGTCCCTAAAAATGCTCAAACGCAATACATTACAGGGTGGTGTAAATGTCCCGAACTTTCAAGCCTACCATAACGCCTTTGTCCTTAAACAACTTTCTAAATGTTTAGATCAAACAGCCTCAGTAACATCTCCAATTTAGAAAGACATTGAACTCTCCTTCCTTTCTTCTTTTTGTCTCCAAAAATCTCTTTCATTTACTCACAAGACACATTATTCATCTTCACCCATACATGAATCTACCCTTAAGCTATTTCAATCTATGCTTATTTCACAATTTTCAGATTAAGATCGATTTCTTGACTCCTCAATTTTGCATAACCACTTTATAAAAATGAATAACAAATCTATCTTTTGGACAACTTGGCGAGATAAAGGCCTGCTTTGGGTTTATCAACTTTACTCAAACAATACGTTTTTCACCTTTCCTGAAGCACAATCACTTTTTAAGTTGCCAAAATCATACTGTAATAAATGTAAGATTTTTATTCAAATTATATCCTCTTCTTTGTCTTCATCATGTCCGATTTTGTCCCCTTTACAATTTCAATCTAAAGTACCTAGCCAAGTGCTTCATCTATTTCTAAATTCCTTAACAAAACCTCAGAATACAGGAATAAAACCAACATTGAATTACAATGGGAAGAAGACTTCCATACAGTATGGTCCACTACATGTTGGGATAAATTGTTGTTAAAAATCTGTAAAACCTCAAGATCGGCTAGTACCGCAAACACTTTTCTTTTTATACAACCGACTTATGTTTACTCTACCTTCCTTACATAAATTTAAATCTCCAATCGCCCCAACTTGTTGGTCATGTAATGCTTTGAATGCTGATTTATATCACATGCTCTTTCCCTGTCCCTACACCTATCAGTTCTGGTTGAAGGTATGGTCTCAAATTAATGTAATTTTCCACACTCAATTTCCTTTTTCTCCTTTAAAAAAAATTCTAGGCATGCTCTCTGAACATTGGCAGGTCCCTACATGTAACATAACCATTGTAGATTTATTGTTTGCAGTTGTATTTCAACAAATAACAAAAAATGTGAAAGAATCTACACAATTCTCATTTCAAGCTTGGTGGTATAGTGTTTGCTATAATCACTGACTCGACCATGCATATGTTTCTCCTCCATCTCTACTCCTCAAAAGAGAACACATACGGTCCCCTGTAACTGTTTTCTTAGATGCCTCTGCTCAGAAATCTACCCAGCATCGTCCATTGTTGGAAGAAGCCCTCAAACAACTATGAATCGTCTTATTGCAGTATTATTTATTTTCTTTGTTCCTTTCAAAACTTACTCAACAGCCATTACTATTTGCAATGTTGGCACTTTTTAAAATGCATTAAGCTCTTCCGCTCCTTTATTATTATGCATGGTTATATTGTTATTGCATTTTTTTGCGCTTCCACTTCCCCCCTTTTATGATTGTTGTAACCTTCTCCATACATGCAACTATTGTTTCATTTTTCCTACTTTTCAGTATGTTATTAATTCATCTATTGTTAATAAGTACATTCAACTTTTATTGATTGTGTATACTTTGTTACATTCTTTCATAAATAAAGTTTCTCTTTCAAACAAAAAAAAACAAATAGTCCAGCATGCCAAGCTTGAAGCTGTATTCAGTGCAGTCCCTTTGAATTCAGACACCTTTGCCACTATACTTAGCTGACCCAGCCCTTGAAGTCTCCACACAGGTCTCAAACAGCAGGTCCAGTCCTCTTCTTTTCTTCCACAGGTCCGGATAATGATCTGATGAGCTGTAGGTGAGGTGCCCGCTTTGTAGGATTCACTAGCCTGTGGTTTGGTGTGGCTCTCCCTAACCAATGAGAAAATGTTCCCACAGGTAATCCTTTCCACTTTTGCAGAACATCCTGTTTGCCATACTACATAGCATCCTACAGTATACCATTATGAGGCAAGTAAACAATGGCAGAATGTATCTGCCCCTGAAGGGAGCTTGTGTGCAAGCCAGAATGTGCTTAAAGAAATGAGCAGTCCCGTCCTCATCCACTACACAAAGCTGGTTCTAAGACAAGGGCTCACTCCCACTGGGCAGGTTCCAAATTGGCTACAGATGGCCTACAAAATAGGTTAGGCATCACCCTGGTCCCTTTCAAGATAATGAGGTTCCTGGAACCTCTTCAACTGCCCTTCAGCAGCTGTTATGTGTCACATATGTCTTACCCGGCTCTTCCTGTGAAAACGCCTAAGCCATTATTTCTGCTCTGTGAACAATTTTCACACCTCATTAAGGGAAAGAACTTGTGGCTCTGGCAGATAAAGTGTAAACTTTTAATATTCACTTTCCTAATTGTTTATCAAAATCCAACTTCAGCATTGAATTGGATTTTTAATAGACATTACAAATAGTGTTTGAACTATTCCAAGAGGTTGTCCAAAACAGGAGCTTATAGGGTTAGGATTTTATTCTGAACTCTAGTTTTTCTCACAGGACAGATACAGCCCCTTCCATTGAAAATAGCTTTTGAGGGCTAGTCAGTCTAGGTACATGCCAGTATTACATTCTTGCATGTAGCACTTTAAATACTAGCCACTCTGTCTTGTGGGCTACAAGGCCCTCTTAGTGGTAACATATTTAATATTTAAACATAGGGTTCTTTTCTGTACTCTAGGGTTCTTTTGACTGGTTTGCTTGCCAGTTTAAAATCTGCTGGTATCAAGCTCCAAGGCATTACATACCACTAGCTTAGCATATCTCAATAATCACATCTGCTTTCACAAACTTTGCAGACACCTCCGTTGGTGTGGACTCCTACTTGCACACATGCAACACACACAGAAAACCAGCCTTCTGCTACATTACTCCTAAAGCGTGGAACGACCTGCCACTACACATAAGAGCCTCCTCCACACTTCTTGAATTCCCCCAGATGCTAAGGACCTGGCTTTTCGAGTGGTCCCACTAAGCTCTGCTCACACCTACTCTATGACAGGAAACCCTCCTGGGGGATAGTGTGCTCTACAAATCAATTTAACATAACATATAAAAGCATAACATAACGCAATGTAACATAACATAACAAAGATAGGCCTGAAGCCATATATCTTTTGCCAGCCTAGTGGATGGCGCAACATGTTCAGCAGTCCACAGGTCACACTCAACATTTCCATGCCATTGGTGTACTTCCTGCACTACATACTATCTCAATACTGGCGTGTTAAATATGCCACTGGGAGTTTACAATTTTTGGGCTCAGAGCACATACACAATAGGACAGGACAGCAGTGCGCTAATTTTAAAAACCAGCAACATCGGTCATACAAATGATGGATATATTGTACAAAGAAACACTTTCTCACAAGTGCCACTCAATAACCAATGGAGCAGGGCTGTGGCTACATTGATAAAAAAATAAAGGCAGGAGAAAATGATCCTTGAATAACATTTTAAAATAAGTTAGCATGCAACAGCTCCCTTCATTCTCCTCCTGCTATGCCTTCTTACTCCTGTATTTCTTTTATTTTTTTATTATTACCTTTACTTTAGCCACTTATTCTCACATGTTTCTTCTGGGTCTTAAAGTACTCAATTGCTTTGTAGCTTGTATACGCTATATAAATAAACATGCTTATACATATTACCTACAATTCCTACATACAAATCCTTGCACTTCTGATGTCAATAATCAAACAATATTAAGTTGAGCAGTAGATAGTTTAGAGATGTTGAACAAGTATAACTGTGGTAGCAACCAGTACACAAAAATCAAGTGAATATTATTATTATAATCCTTAATTGGTTTCCTCCACCCTCCCTCAAACTTTCCTGTACTCTTTATCGTTCTTATCGCAGCATTTGAACAATTTCCATTCGGCTCTTCGAATTCAACTCCCTTTCCTCATCCCTATTTCTGTCTCTGTTTTTCCCTGTCTATCCTTGTCCGGACAGCTTTTCCCTCCTGTTCCACTTTTTATCCCATCTATTTTTTTCTCTGCTAACCTCTTCACACTCTATTTCATTCCGCCTAACCCATGTTCCTGTTTTCCTCCTCTATGCTCTTATCCCTTACTTCCATTTCGATTAGCGCCCCATTTCATTTGATGGTATTCCTTCTTATCTCTTAGTACTCCTTTCCTTGGCCTCTGTCTTTTATTTGCCATTTCTGCTCTACTGATTTTCTGTTTTTAATTTCTCCCCTTGGTTCTTCTCATCCCTTCCACGCTCCCTTGCTTTTCCAAAAACAGAAACTGAATTATCGACTATGTCGCCAACATGTACTGATTGAGCTTTCTTGCTCTCACTCCTGGCCCTGGAACTGGCAGATAAAAGATCACCTATCCCTCTCACTAGACTCAGAAGTGAGGAGATTGACCTGGATAAGCCAAGCATCTAAGCAGCACATGTCCAACTGCTTGCACCTGCTGCTTTGAGATTTCTTCATCAAGCCAGACTTTTACATCTTAGGCTGGTCTGGTGCAATATATCAATTTAGGAGCACAGAGAGAAGGAAGTTTTTTATGAGTTTTGTTTTACATACATACATATATAGATACAAGCTACTAAAAAGACTGTACAATATGTAACTGTTAAAATATAATCGACAGACGTGAACATCGCCGGCGCCATCTTGCCTAACAAGAGCCATCGTATGCTCGTAAGCGGCACCCATTTTAGATACCGCGGCCATTTTGTGCGGTGCCGATCACCAGCGCGTCACCCTGACCTCGCTATCATACCCCGCTCTCTGACAACCCCCAAGCACACATGCTAGAGTCATAAAGCATCCTCAGCACGACCCAGCCCCGGAGCCACTTCCCATGCCAAACACCAATGCCCTTTCATCCCCCATGCACGAACAGGCCCATCGATAACCGCCTCCCCTGCACCTGGCTGTTTGATCCGGTCCCAGGCAATAACCAGCCCCTGCGGATACAGTTTATTGCCCCCGTATATTAGGAACTTGCTCCCCATCAAAGGGGTCGGAATTAATCAATGCCACAACCCTCTTAGATCTGACTGATTCCGCATACTTCAGACCCTGCCGGAATGCCCAGCTGCGCGATAACAATCACCTACTGAGACCAGGGTGGGGGACATTTGCTGTTGGGTATGTGTGGGAACAAGTTGGAAGCGGGGATTCCGGGGATGTAATAAACTACTGTCAGGAATGTGTTACCCTGCATTAAAGACCTAAGATTGTGTACAAAAGGCTACGCCACAGAGGTACAGTTAGAGCACCTCGAGAAGACATTTTGGTTGTCCGAATTGACGTGTTCTCCTCCGGAGAAATGAACCTGTTCATCGTTTCCAGTTTCCAGCACCTGCCTCTTTATTTGATTAGCTAATAACCAAGTGGATTAGAGGCGATTAACGCCAAGCAGTGTTTGATGATAACTAGAGAGAATCTGCTTTTCTACAATTGGCGTCCCAACGTGGGGCCCATCAGCAACACATGGGTCCGGTAGAGAGGTCCTAATGACGGAGTGAACGACTGCAATGATCGGAAAACCTGCCTGAAAGAGACCCTCGTCTAGCAGCTGATCATCCGAACTTCACCGGTTGCGAAAGGACCTCTCTCGAGTGATCTACGGTCCTGACTGGGATCCCAAAGGAGTGCTGCGGCAAAAACGGAGAACAGAGGACGATCGGGCGCAGAAGTGGAAGACGAAGAACTGTCCATACGGTCCGGGTAAGGTCGAGTGGGACATTTATACGTCTGATTGGTAGGACGTTTATACGTCTAAATGGTAGGATGGTTTATCTGTCTGATTTATTGATTGATTGTATTGGAATTGTTTGGATTGAAAATACTAGTATTACTCTTTTTGGTTCTTTGGTTTATTGGTTCTTAGGATATTTGGTTCTTTTTGAGATATTCTCTGCTTGCAAACAACGAAGAATAGGAATATCCTTCCGCTTTGCAGACAGCGAAGGATAGGTAGTGCGGACCTTTGTCCACAATTGTTTGAGATCTTCATTTGTCCGATTATACGTCATGCCTATCTTCTCCCCACTGATTGGTAATTGGTTCTGCCCGGACCGTTTATTAGAGGTCAGTCATCCGGCTCCACCGGAAGGCACCCCTAATAAGGACATGTATGTAAAATATGGATTAGTCGATGTAGCTTACAGTAAACTATGGTATAAATGCACTAAGAAAGATCAAGAAAATCAGTGACCACTGATGGGATCTTTTGACCTCGATAAAATAGAAGTGCTAGAGAAAGCTCTACGCAAAAAGAAAACTACGCCAACTATGCTTGATAGTCTCGGCATGTGGCAAAAAGAAACAATTCAACGAAAGAAGAAATGACGAAGCAAGAATAGATAAGGAACCACGGAAATCAACTCACCTAGCTGGTAAAAAGTTAGAGGAGGAGATTAAGGAAAGAGAAAATGCTAGGAAAGAACGAGAATCAGAAATCTCGGGTCAATACCCTGTCAGAACGCCCTCGGCTCTTTATCCTGAGTTACCATCGAAACAAAAGATAGACGACGATTTACTCCTAGGTCCACCAATTATCTACATGCCACCTCCTTATTCCCCTACTCATCCTCTAATACAACACCAAGAATCACAGAACGTAACCGAAGGTAGCGCCAGGGCCTCGGTATCCATGGCCTCTGCGCCGACCGAGCCTCTCGTGTCTGATACATCGTCAAACGACACACCAGTAAGAACTAAAGCAAAAGAGAAAGGTCTGGTAAGAATCCCATGATTGAGTAAGAGTGAGCGAGCAGGTATTGAGAACATCGTTAAAACCCTAGTAGACAGGAAGGAAACAGAAGAATATATATCAGATATATGTAACTCCTACGTCGACAATCACAAGCTACACTTTGTTGTCCGTTTTTGTTATTACACCCTCACGGCTTATGAGGAAAAATACAAGATAATAGGGCCTGACCTACTCATGACTCTATACAGAAAGGTAGATACAGGAGACGAAAATGAATGTGATGTTGCAGAACTTTTCTCCTATACCCTAGAAGTCTTCCGCCACCTCATAGAACAAGGACGGGTAGTCAAAAACACGACATCGGAAATGACGGCGCCTCCGATGGAGATGCTAGATAATATGATGCCCATAAAAGAAGCTGCCCCCTATTGGGTCCCCCCTAGAGGACAAGGAACTCATGATGATATAAATCACCAGGACGCCAAAGGGAGAGTGGTTTATAATTGGGTGTATCAGCCTTGCGACAGACAGGACATCCTGACGTTCCGCAAATCCTTGCCGTACTTGCGAAAGAATCCCACTGCGTTTTACACAGAATTAGGTACCGCTCTAGGATCGACAATTATGACGCTTGCCGACATCAACTTGTTCTTTGGTCTATGCCTACCAGCTGATGTGTGGAAACAGATCAGGAAAATAGAACACTCTGACCTGTTCGGTCATACCTGGGAACAACTCGATGTACTAGACAAACAACGGAACCCTGGACAGAAACCTGTAAAAGCCATATTAGACCTCCCGGACAAGATAGTCCAAAAAGTAAAATCCCTGATTCCTGAGAAAAATATAGATTGGTCCAAGGTAACCGCTTGCCGTCAAAAACCCCAGGAAGATGTCTCAGATTACTTCTCCCGAATCGAAACAGTGTTATCCGATTATAGTCGACAAGACATGTCCACTGCGATCGGACATCACTTGTTCGTACAGAACTATGTTAAGTGTCTGTTGCCGGAGGTATCGCAGAAACTGCAGACCAGCGAAAGCAGTTGAGTGGCCTCTAAACCAGCGGCCATCCTCCAGATGGCCCAGTACTATGAACACCAGAAAAACGAAAACGATAGGGCCACCGAAAAGAAAAAGAAGGATTTAAAAGAATGAGTTATGATAGCGCAATTACAAGGGGTGAATATAGGAAAGGAACAATACAAGGGAGGATATCAGCAAAGTACCCCTCGAACACCACCACTCAGAAATAATGTCTCCACACCCTACCCTGGACGTCGAGACTTAGGAGAGGATCAGTGCGCATTTTGTAGAGGGTACGGACCCTGGAATCCCAATGCCCTATCCTGTTAGGAATGAATAAGGAAAAGGGGCGAGAGAATTAACAAATGGACCGAGAGGTAGAGGACGTGGGAGAGGGTACGCAAACGATGCCAGTGAAGAGAGGCCAGGTAGGGTAAATGCATTTGACCATCCCCGACAGAATCAGTACCAACAATCTGACTACGACAACACATACGACTTTGTATAGGACTGCCTAGGGCAAGGGAGGGATCCAGTCGAGCTTTATGTTGACCAGCAAGGCCCTTATGTTACTGCAAAGGTCCTGGGCACAAAGTTACCATTTCTGGTAGATACGGGAGCAACACTTAATGCATTATCTAAACGACTGATTCCAAGGGCACCCTTGTCTGGCTCACACGTGACATCAATAGGATTTGATGGTACGCCCTCCACTAACCCCTTGTCCAAACCGATCCCTTTTGATCTTGGAGATAACATCATTGACACAACAGTTCTCCTCTCCTCCAATTCCCCAGACGCCATTATGGGTCTTGATCTGCTGAAACATTTTCGAGCGACCATCAGATGCTTGCCCGACGGAGTCCGAGTCATCTTAAATGACAACCACCACCATCTAAGACCTCACCCATCCCAACACATGTACCCCATTAACGAAGCAGACATGTCCCTACTGGACACTTTGCTATCGCACTTGTGGGCCAAGGGTGACTCAGACGTAGGACGAATGATGATAGACCCAGTACATGTGACAATAGGACAGGACAGGACGCAACCTTACCGAAAGTACCCCAGTACAAGATATCACCAGAGGGTGATAAAGCATTGATCGAAATAATACAGTCACTAGTAGAAGCAGGAGTGGTAGAGGAGGTAGTGAGCAATGTCTGGAACAGTATGATCTTACCGATCATTAAGAGACAAGGAGAGGGAGAAGGATTAAAGTATTCTTTATTGTTTGATTATTTAAAATCTTACAATATTACAAATTCATAAAATTTGCTGGAGTAATTAAAACCAATTAGTATAAACCATTACACCATAAAATTCATTTGATTTCATAAAAAATTACATTTTAAAAGTTTACTCTCCAAGTTTTCTTTTTGCTATTAGTAGGAACCTTACAAAGGTAGCGTTCAAGCTTATATCATTCGAATGGAGACAACGTGTCAAGGCCTGCCTACATGTCCTTATTCCATGTGCATTAAACGGTAATTTGAGTAAGGATCTTCTTTCATTTTGGAGTTCAGAACAAATACATAGAAGGTGGACAATATTCTCCTCACCTTTATTACAGAGTCTGCCTAGTGTGCAACTTTCAATGTTTTTCCACAAGGGAAGATGACAAAGTCCCGGCAAAATTCCAAATCTCGCTTTAAGAAGAACTTGCTTATTTTTTTCTGACCAAGGTGTATTTCCTTTTTTTTGTAACCATTTATTATTGTCCAAGCATGTTTTCTTTTTGTCAGGTTGTCTTTGTCATTTTACAAGGGATAGTTGGTTTCTAGTTCTATTGATTATTTTTTTGGACGATACATTGGTTATCGTATTTTCCCAGATTGTAATAACCGCAAACTCATCTATCGCTTCCTTAAGATAATTCCATGCAGTTGACTTTACGTTATTATTTATTTCTTTCCATATTAGCTGTGATATCTGGTTATTATGGTAATTTTTTATCAGATTCCAGGTTTGATTAACATGTCCCTGTCTCGCATAGTATTGGTTGGTTAATCCGAACTCCAGTCTAATTTGTGCTGGCGAGGCATTAGGTGGGAGATGAAATAATGCCTTATATGTTTTAGATAGGGCCTTATTTATTATTTCGGTATCCTTTCCCATTAATGCTTCACTGCCATAGGTGATGGTTGGTAGCAGTCTTGCCCCTATAATCTTCAGAAGCGGCCCATATGTGAGGTTGCTAAGTGACTTCTGTAAGATTCTAAACGCTGCAGTCAATGTATTTGTCTTCCATTGTATATCACTTTTTTGTGGCTGGTAATTACCCTTCTCATCAAAAAGTACACCCAAGTACTTGTATACTTCAACTTGTTCCAGTTGGATGTTCTCCATGTACCATTTGTTTTTATGTCTTACGTTTTTATTCTTGGTGACTACCATGATCTTGGTTTTTGTTTCATTTATCACCATCCCATTTTCCTTTGCGTACATTAAAGTTTGATTGATTAGACATTCTAATCCAACTTTAGTGTGGCTTAAAAGGATGGCATCGTCTGCATACAACAAATTAGTGCTATGCTTATCAGCTAGTTTCGGAGGGTGAGCATTTAATTCATCCAAGTTTCCAGTTAGATCTGCCAGGAACAAATTAATGAGGAGTGGGGCCAATACACAACCTTGTTTTAGGCCTTCGGTTGCTGGGATTTCCTTTGATTTCGTTTGACCATCCCCCATCCTCACCCTAACCCAGATTTACTGTACAAGAGACGAATCAGTTTCAATAGGACCACTGGAATATTTTTTTCTTGGAGCTTTTTCCATCATAAATTTCTTTGGACACAGTGAAAGGCAGATTTAAAATCTACCAAACATAGATACAGGGGTCGTTTCGCTCTGATTGACTTTTCAATAAGAAGTGATAATGCCAAAATATTTGTCGTTGTCCCCAAGCCTTCGATAAAGACAGTTTGATTCAATGGCAATATATTATTTTCAAATACCCAATCATTAAGATTGGTAAGCAAAATCCTGGCAAACAGCTTGGCATCTGTGTCTTGTAGTGTAATGAGCCTATAATTTTCCGCGAGTGCCCAGTTTCCTTTTTTTAAAAATTGTTGTGATTAAAGACCCTCGCCAAGACTCAGGAATAACTCCTTTTTGTAAAATTTCATTAAATAGCTCTTCTAAATATAATGCCCATAAATCTGGATTTTCTTTATAGAGTGTAAACGGTATACCATTCGGTCCTGGTGCACAATCTTTCTGTTTTTTGATTAATTTTATTATTTGCTCTTTTGTTATTAAAATAGGTATTTCCGTATCACTGTCATAACTTGGTATTTCAGTATCGCTATCATAACTGACTATGGATTGCATTTGAATTTTCCTCATTACTGTGCTATTCTGGTTTAGGTGTTTTCTCAGAAATGTGACCCATTCATGCTCGGTTAGTGAAGATGAAACCACACGTTTGTTTGGTCGAACAAGTCCGTTGATGATTTTCCAGAACTCTCTTGCATTTTTTTGTTTGCTTGCGTGGAATACTTTTGCCCATAATACCTGTTTTGCTTGTTTTTTCTCATTCCATATTAATTTCTTCAAATTTTGATTTAGTGATTTCAATTTGGCCGATGTTTCATCATTTGCGGCGGATTTCTTAATTTGCCTTCTGATTTTGTTTCGAGATCTTTTTAATTTCGTTATTGTATATGGAAGGTTTATATAAGTTTCCTTTTCCTTTTGCTTCTCTTTATGGTTCCTTGTATTCAATTGCATTTGAGGTTGGGGTTGGGGGTTTAACCAGCTTCTTGGTAAATTTTTCCCATTGTTCTATCGATGTTTCCAATGTTCTATCATTAAGCAAATCTCTAAAAGTCTCTCCACTAGTTCATTCATCGTTTCTTTGTTTCCGACAGTCCAAAACAATTTTTTATAATTTATAGTTCCAATGCACCCCTGGATAGTTTGATACGCTTGGTTTGTGTTACTTCTAATATTAATTGTTATTAACTGCTGACAGTGATCGCTCTCCGTAGCTTTCTCTAGCTGATATGAGATAATGTTCTGAAAAATATTTAGTGAAGTCATTGTATAGTCAATCCTCGACTTTGCATTGTGCGTAAAATAAGTATATGCTGGTGGCATATCTGGTTTAAATCGGCCGTTAAGAATTCGAAGACCCATCGCTTCCATGTCTTTAACAAGTTGTGTACCCATTTTATTGCTGATGGAATTAATCTCTTTTCCTAGCTCCTAGAGAGGGAGATGGGAAAGCATACCGCTTCATCATTGACCTACGAGAAATCAACAAGATAGTTGTGCCACAGTACCCTGTAGTCTCTGACATCACCACCATCCTGACCCTAATCCCGTCCATTGCCACCACTTTCACCGTAATTGACCTCAAGAATGCCTTCTTCTCCATACCCATTCACCAAGACAGCCGCTATCTCTTTGGATTTACCCTAAGACCCTGCTCGTATAGATTTTGTCGAGCACCCCAGGGGTACACTGAGAGCCCGAGCATCTACAGCCAGGCGCTCAAAAGACAGTTAGATGAAGTACAGTTACCAGACGGGGTGGCGGTGATACAGTATGTAGGCGATATCCTTTTAGCAGCAGACACCACTTCACTAGCAGTCACAGCCACTATCCAGCTCCCACACTTCCTTGTAGAGAATGGCCACAAAGTTTCCTGAAAGAAGTTACAGTTTTGCAAACCCCAAGTAACATATCTAGGACACCTCTTATCAAAGGAAGGGAGGAAGCTCACGCCTGACAGAATCCAGACTATTCTAGACACTCCCGTCCCTAAGACCCAGAAGCAAGTCCGCTCTTTGGTAGGCCTCACCTCCTTCTGTCGACAGTGGTTGCCGAACTTTAGTCTCATTGTCAAACCCCTACTTTCCCTTCTAGCCAAAGACATTCCATTACCACTCCCTTGGACTCCCGAATGCCAGACAGCGTTCAAAGAACTACGATGCGCCCTTTGTTCAGCACCCGTTCTAGGAGCCCAAGACTACTCCAAGCCATTCTCCCTCTACACGAGAGAGGGATATGCCTTATCTGTCCTAACACAAATAATTGGTCCCAAACAGCGCCCTTGCGCTTATTTCTCAGCCACCATCGACCCAGTAGCTAGAGCGCTACCGGCGTGCTTACGCGCTGTAGCAGCTGCAGCAGTTTCGATACGCCAGAGTGAGGGAATAGTACTCTCCAACTCCCTT
Organism: Lissotriton vulgaris; assembly: GCF_964263255.1. Taxonomy (NCBI): domain Eukaryota; kingdom Metazoa; phylum Chordata; class Amphibia; order Caudata; family Salamandridae; genus Lissotriton; species Lissotriton vulgaris. The sequence continues at coordinate 1,151,466,549 of NC_141697.1, read as the reverse complement.
ACAGTGTTAGTACCCCATGCAGGTGACACGCTTCTGAGTTAGACCAAAACCCAACACCTGCCTAGTGCACGACTGACAGGATACGAGTTTACCCTGCTAGCGCCACACATTACTCTGAAACGATGCACCACTCTGAATCCAGCTACGTTGTTACCTCTGCCCGAACACGACCCCAGCGTGACTCCCCTACACGATTGTGTGACCCTCACTGACGAACAGAGAAGGAGCAGGGTAGATCTCTGAGACACTGCTTTTCCAGAAACTGATGGCGAACTATGGGTAGATGGCTCGTGCATCAAACTCCCGGATGGCACCACCTCAGCTGCATATGCCGTCACCACTTGCCAAACCATTATAGAAACAGCCAGCATTGCCCAACGATCCGTGCAGGCAGCAGAACTGATTGCCCTCACACGAGCATGTATTTTAGCAGCAGGGATGACAGTAAACATATACACTGACAGTCAGTACGCCTTCGGAGTGGTTCACCATTTTGGGCTCCTGTAGAGGGAAAGAGGATTCCTGACCTCGCACGGCACACCCATCCTACACGGAGATCTAGTTTCCGCCTTGACTGAAGCAGTCCTCCTCCCCAAGCAGCTAGCAGTAATTAAATACCAAGCACATAAGAAAGTAACGAACATTATTGGACAGGGAAATGCACTAGCTGACGTTACTGCCCGAGCCACAGCCGAAGACAGAACTGCAACACGAATGTATGTGACTAGGTCCCAAGCTGAGAAATGGACAGACGCTAGGGCCACTATAAGAGACATCCAACTGATGAGTACACCACGCGAACCGACTGAATGGGCTCGGTGGGACTGAAAGACGATGAAGGCTGCTGGAGGACAAAAGACATAGGCAAATGGCTACGACCTAACGCCTATCTGATCCCCATATTGACTATGGCACACTTACCCACACACATAGGATCCACTCCCTTGATCAAACTGATTGCTAGGGTATGGCATAATGGCAAGATAGCAGACTCAGCAAAACGTCTAGTACAACAATGCATGGTATGCCTGCAACACAGCCCAGGAAAAGGGACAGTAGTACCACGGGGAGGGTTTGGAGTCCCCGACCATCCCTTTGAAATCCTCCAAATGGATTACATTCAACTAGAAAGGTGCCAAGGTCTGAAATACGTTCTAGTTATTGTGTGCGCCTTCAGCAAATGGGTGGAAGCATACCCCACTCGTGACAATACCGCCACTGCCACTGCAAAGGTTTTGCTGAAGGAATTCTTCCCCAGATATGGCCTTTGTAGAGTTTTATGGAGCGACAATGGCCTCCATTTCATAGCTGAGGTCATCCAACACATACTGAAGGGACTGGGAGTAAAACAAAAGTTCCATGCCATTTTCCACCCCCAGTCCGCGGGCTTGGTAGAAAGGCACAACACCACGCTGAAATTGAAACTACCCAAGATAGTCGCCATCACTGGGCTGAAATGGCCCGATGCCCTCCCACTGGCATTGCCATCCATGCGCTCCACCCCAACAAGACACCAATTGACTCTGTACGAGGTTGTTTTCGGCAGGCCAATGAATATTTGGGCGGCCCTAAAACCAACAACCGTTAACGATGTCCCGGACATACTCATGTCCGACTATTTGCATAAATTGATGAACGAACTAACTGTTATCCACCAACAGGTGCAGCAAGCCATACCAGACGCATCCAGGGGCCTCAGACACAATATCAAACCCGGGGACTTTATCCTGATTCAGAACTTCCAGAGGTCGAAGAGTTTGGAACCCCGGTGGACGGGCCCCTGGCAAGTCTTGATCACCACCCGAACTGCACTTCGAATGGAAGGAAAGAAAAATTGGCTGCACGCTCACCACTGCAAATGGATAGCACTGACAGTGCCAACAAAATAAGACGTGGACACCTAAGAAGAGCTCCTGACCAAAGACTGACCAGCCCTGAGTTGTTACCCTGAAACAGAGACACTTGAACTAGCAGAGTTTCCAGACCCCACAGTGCCGTCCAAAGACGGGTACAACTTATGACGAAAGGATAGTGCTCCGACAAAGCAGGCCAGTAGCTCAGTCAAAAGTCTCAGAGTGGTAGCTAACACTACAAAGGCTACCGGGGCCTTACAGAAGCTCTCCCCGGTGAGGGGAACTGGGGCTGCGAGCTGCGTGTATTTTTGTAACGTGGTGATTCTATGTACAACGTGATTTATCCTTCACCAGCACTTGGAGCGTTTTTTAAAACGGATTTCTTTTTACTATATTGTTGCGTTTTTACCTGGGGGGCTTGCAAAGAATTAAGGGGAATGATTTTGTGAGGCACACTGACACTCTTACCACCTTCTTATCGCCCTCACTTGGCACAGCCGCTTTTGCCGATACTCGGCGATGGTGGGCGCCATCTTGAGTGAGGCGGGGAGAGCGCTCTAGTCGCGCCGTCCTCCCACCCTCTTTTCTCCCTATAACATGTGTAGGCCGGCCAGACGGCGCAGCGGGCTGGCGCAGCGGGTGTGCCGGACGCGCGCCGAAGCCGCGCCTAAGTCAAGCCCGTCTGCGCCCGTCCGCGACCGGACCGCGCCGGGCGCAGGGCATGCTGCTCGATTACCGCCCACCATCAGGTATGATAGCAAAGACTTACTCTCCTTACGTTCTAAAACTGTCTCCCATTGTACTGACTGCCCCCCCATTGATCCCCTTATCAGCCCCTTCTTATGTCCCCGCTGCAAATGGACACCCCCTGCAATAACTTCTGAGGTAATTGACTTGCCTTCCCCTTCAAAGAATAATCTTACCCACTTCAAGGGAGGTCTTATTAATGCCAGGTCTCTAGCCTGTCACTGCCAAGACATACATAACTTAATATTAAGCCATGAGTTGGATGCTCTTTTTATCACCGAAACTTGGCTTAATGATTCATCCAACCCTGATCTGGCTACTGCCCTTCCTTCAGATTTTACTATCTTTAGGCGGGGACAGAACCTCTGGACGTGGTGGCGGGGTAGCATTCGTCATTAAGAAAACCTTCCCCTGCCATACTTTTGATCTAGGCCACCTTAAAGACAGTGAGGGCCTAGGTTTTTCAATCAAAATTAACACCTCCACTTCCTTTTCGGGGGGACTCTTATACCGCCCTCCTGGAAATGCCACTCCTTTCCTAAACTCTCTGGATGAGGTTCTTGGAGCACTTATGCTACAGTACCCCAACTTCACACTATTAGGTGATATGAATCTACATTTGGAATCTCGTGTTGACCCCCATACCATTTCCTTTCAACACTCCTTAAACATCTTTGGACTATCCCAACGTATCACTGCTGCTACTCATTGTGCTGGACATACTCTTGACGGCATCTGTTCTAATCTCACAACCCTCTCCACGTCCTTCCTGTTACCTCAAATCTGGACTGATCATTGTTTTATCCGTTTGATATTGTGATACCAGCCCCTGCCTTATCCAGCACAAGGCGCTCCCCCGCCTCCTTCACAGTTAACTGGAAGAAGGTGACCGAATGCATTAAGCTGGACTCTAAACCGCTACCTCAATCCCCAAAAGTAACTGGAGATGTAGTAGTTGACTCTCGCAATTTCCACGCTTGGATGAACCAAATCGTTTCGGATAATACCGAATCTAAAAGCCATCATGTAAAAGGTTATAAAGAGAAACCAAATGCTCCCTGGTTCACTCAGACTTTATCCGATAGTCATCTTCTCTGTCGGAGATTAGAAAGACAATGGAGAAAAATGTACGACGAGGCTGCAAGAGCACTTTATGTCCAACAGAGGAAATTATATCTCGCCAACATAAAAACGGCTAAAAAGGAATATTTTACTAAGGTCATAATTGAAGCCCATCAAAACCAAAAAACTGTCTTCACATTAGTCAAGTCTTTCACCCATCCGAAAGCCCTTACGCCCGAAATCCCTCCTTCAGAGAGCCTGTGTAATCAAATCGCAGACTTCTTTGTAGATAAAATCGTCAACATCCAGAAAGATTTTCCTCTCCTCCGACCAACTCCCTAGAGGTAACAGATAACTACCCCCCGCTCTCCAGTTTTAAACCTGTTTCCCTTCAACAAACAGGCAAGGCAATTCTGGCATGTAAATCAGGAGCCCCCACTGACTCCTGTCCTCCTATCATTTTGCATCACTTGATCGAGGCAGTAAACCCTTACATTAATGTTATTATTAATGAATCCCTCGAATCCGGGCTAGTGCCGAACGACTGGAAGAAGGCCATTGTAAAACCCCTGATGAAGAAGCAGAACAAATCGCCCACGGATCTCACCAACATGCGCCCCATCTCACTACTACCTGTCCTTAGTAAAATCACGGAACAGCTAGTACATGAGGAGCTAAAAACATTTGCAGAGGCCCATAACATCCTGCATCCTCAACAGTAGGGATTTCGCTCCGGTCACTCCACCGAAACAGCTTTGATCGAACTAGCTGATTCCATCAAGTTCCTGCAGGATGAGGGAAGGCAAGCAGTCCTCATCCTGCTTGATCTTACAGCAGCGTTCGACACTATCTCGCATGTCATCCTGATTAACAGAATGCGAGAGTTCGGCGTGACAGACACAGCCTTGGCATGGATTACATCTTTCCTATTTAATAGGTCCCAGACTGTGTCCCTTGGTCCCTATCTATCCAGCGAAAAATCCATCACATCAGGAGTGCCCCAGGGGTCTATATTAAGTCCTCTCTTTTTTAACATCTACATGGCACCCCTCCTCGCTGTGATAGAATCGCATGGGATCCTTGTCACGTCATATGCAGATGACACACAACTTGTCGTCACTATCGACAAAAAGTGGACGGACGCTGACCTACGTTTCCAAAACTGCCTCTCTGATGTATTCCAATGGCTGAATACAAACCATTTAAGATGCAATAGTGCCAAGACAGAAATCATACCGCTGGGTAAAAATCTATCTTTCTGTCCGAAAGACTGGTGGCCCTTGGGATCGGAGGCCCCCCCCAGTGCAGTATCATCAGCACGGAACCTAGGCGTGCAATTCGATTCATCCCTCTCTTTCGATGACCACGTCAGGATCACTGCTGGACGCTGTTTTGGACTCATTAAATCCTTGAAAATATTTTTTGATTTCCTCCCCATTGCAGCTAGAAAATCAGTCGCGGTAGCCTTAATACTCTCCCGACTTGATTACTGCAATGGATTAATGGCTGGAGTGAAAAAGTCCACCCTTAGAAAGCTGCAGAGTATACAACGTGCAGCTGCTAGACTGGTTTTAAAACTCCCCAGAAGGTCATCAGCTTCAGCAGCACTAAAATCTCTGCACTGGCTACCATTGCATAAAAGAATCCTTTTTAAATTGCTTCTCACTGTTTTCAAATCCATGCAAAACACAGGGCCCCATTACCTTGCAAATCGCTTTATGCGTTACAATCCCCCGTGTTGTTTGAGATCCTCTGGGACAAATCTCATCACGATTCCTAGATTTAAATACAAAACCAAGGGTGGGAAAACCTTCACTGTCCTAGCAGCCAAGGCATGGAACAACCTACCAGCCAACCTTAGATTAATTGAAAACGAGAACAGTTTCAGAAAACTCCTTAAGACATGGGTGTACCAACAACCAGACACCTCCGTACTGGCAGCCATCTAGTTCCAGTTTTTTTTTACCACATTCCATCTTTCATTTATTCACTGCAGCTAGCTCAGCGCCAAGATGCTCCCTCGGGAGCGAACGTCCGCGCTTTACAAATACCCATAAATATCAAAATATCAAATACCAAGAGAAACGCTAGACGAAAGTATGTGGTCCTTCCAGTCACCAAGCCTCTTGAAGGTGATGGTAGCTCCCGGACAACCGAAGAATCGCCGCAACGACACCAAGACTGCCAAAATTCACAGTATAAAGACAATCGCACTCTTAACAACATCTCTTGCCAGTCTCTTGCTAATGGTCACAGTCTGGATCATTGAAGAGAGTGCTACTGCTTACCAAACGCTGATACCGACTGTGCAACCCACCACTGTCAGTCAGTCAGTCAAAACAAGCTTTATTCGATTACATTTAAAATCATAAAAGCAACAAAACAACATGTATTTAAAAATTAATTACAATTTGATAAAATTCATTACAATTTGATAAAATTCATGTGAGTTACAAAGGCAGAACAATTCAGTAAAATTCATGGAGGTTAAAAGCAAACCGGAAATCATAGTGGTAAAATCACCCTTCCAATTGTCTCGGGGATAGCATCCTGGTCCTAATACGCATAGCAGCGACCAGGAAGCTAGCAACCCCGAGAATTGTCCTGGTGCTGCCTAATAGCTGAAGGTAGAGTAAAGCAGGCCGTACCTGGACAAAACCTGCATCTCTTAAAATGGGTGCCAAGAACCTCGATCTGCTCGCTTTGTAGTGGCTACAAAACATAATGAAATGCATGAGGGTTTGCTCAGAGAAGTTATCACAGCTACACGGGGTAGATTCATCAGGAACACCCCACACAGGAAAATCGCCCAGGGAGTATTGGATTAAATTGAACCGGAATCTGATAAGCAGGTGACGATGGTACGGTCTGCTCACGATTATTAAATAAGGTTCAATTTGGGGCGAAGTCAGGAGTAGGAAATTAGCTCTAACTCTTGGTTTAATTAGTTCTTTCTCCTCCCGTGTTTGAACTGCCCTCCTTATGAAGTTTTCTTTGATCCATTTCAAATCTCCCTTGAGTATAGTGTTTGGGTGGCTGTATAGGTTTGGTCTGCCAAGTCTACCCATCTCCCCCTTTATGTATTTCAGCCATGGGATTTTTAAGGCGTTATCCAAGGACATGCAATCCCTGAGGATTTTATGGTTCAAAGCAATGTCCGTGTTCAGCCAAGTTTTGGTCCAACACATGAGGGGCGCTAGTTGGAGTGAGTCAGTGAGATAACCCAGCCCTAATTCAGTATGTATAGAAAGGACAGGTGTGGATTGTGGAACACCCAACAAGGACCTGAGAAAGTGATTTTCTGCTGTTTGTAGAACTGAAAAAGAACACTATCTGGTTTCACCGTCACCAAGACTCCAAGAATGGCGCAAAGAGTTTTGGAACAATTCTTTTGTACAGCTGTTGCACCAACACAATCTTGCCGCAAATACCACCAACTGTTGGATCTGTGGGCTGCTACGACATGCCACTGATCATTCCATTCCTTTCATCCCTTCACCCTTCTCTGTTAATGGGTCCTGCCTCGCCTGGTTGATGCTCTTACAAGAGAGCTACAAAGACAATGCCACATCCGATGGGACAATGAAACCAATCTATAACGAGTTCTGGCTGAACAAAACTGGAAGAACGACTGCTGCCTTTTGTCCTCTCACTTCAAACGCAACTTTCCCAATGAACATTCCTGCAAAAGAACGGGTGGAAATGCAAATATTGAATAATTCCGCCAGACCAACCTTCTCCTTTCTAAAGAAAAGAACAGCTGCAACCACAACTGTAGCCCTATCTATAGTGAGCGTCCCAGGTCTTGTCTGCATCGAAGGCCATAAAACTGAAATCGTGGGCCACAGCACTTGCCAGATAACAAGAACACTGAAAACTGCCGACCCCCCTTCATTTGTTGCATCACCCAACATGTTCTTCATCTGTGATACAAAGGCCTACACCTGGCTCCCAAAGAGCTGGGGGGGCACATGCTACATCGCTTTTGTTCTGCCTCCAGCCTACACTGCACCTGCTGGACACCACTGAGAAAGGCGATCCGGAGACACCGACCAAGCGGACTCTGCTGTATCCCAGTTTCTCGATGCAGCCAAAAGCCTTGTCCCGCTTTGGGGTCTGATGACAAACAGCCGGGCCATTCAACACCTGTCTCAAGCAGTAGAGACAGCACTGAACGTCACAGCCGGCATCCTCACCAACAACACCGCGAGCTTCAAGTGGTCCGCCTGTTGGCTTTGCAAAATCGTCTTGTTTTAGATGTAGTACTGGCAGACCGTGGAGGAGCATGCCACATCATCGGTGCCAGCTGTTGCACTTTTGTCCCTGATGCTTGCCTTCTGTCTACAAGGCAATTGAACACCTTCACAGGCTGGCATCAGAGATTCATCAAGAACAAGAGAGACACTTGGAAGCTGGTTTTGGGGCATATTAAAGGATTGTGGTTGGAAACTGTTGATGATCATCTTGGTGCCAGTTTTCGTAATATGTGGCTGCTGTTTGGGGAAACAATGCATACCTTCCTTGTGTTCTCTATGTCTGAACTCTTTGTGCCCTAAGACTGTAGATACTCGCATAGAACAAATTAATGCAATATATGACACAGAGATGCAAAATATCATGGGGATTGAAATAGACTAGCAAGATGTCTTGGAATGGTCAAAGGGGCGACTGTTAAAATATAATCAACAGACGTGAACATCGCCGGCGCCATCTTGCCTAACAAGAGCCATTGTATGTGCGTAAGCAACACCCATTTTAGATACCGCGGCCATTTCTTGCGTTGCCGATCACCAGCGCGTCACCCTGACCTCGTTATCATCCCCCGCGCTCTGACAACCCCCAAGCACACATGCTAGAGTCATAAAGCAACTCAGCGCGACCCAGAGCCCGGAGCCACTTCCCGTGCCAAACACCCATACCCTTTCATCCCCCATGCACGAACAGGCCCATCGATAACCTCCTCCCCTGTACCTGGCTGTTTGATCCGGTCCCAGGCAATAACCAGCCCCTGCGGATAAAGTTTATTGCCCCCCGTATAGAAGGAACTTGCTCCCCATCTAAAGAATCGGAATTAATCAATGCCACAACCCTCTTAGATCTGACCGATTCCGCATACTTCAGACCCTGCCGGAATGCCCAGCTGCGCGATAACAATCACCTACTGAGACCGGGGTGGGGGACATTTGCTGTTCGGTATGTGTGGGAACAAGTTAGAAGCGGGGATTCCGGGGATGTAATAAACTACTGTCAGGAATGTGTTACCCTGCAATAAAGAGCTAAGTATGTGTATAAAAGGCTACACCACAGAGGTACAGTTAGAGCACCTCGAGAAGACATTTTGTTTGTCCGAATTGACGTGTTCTCCTCCGGAGAAATAAACCTGTTCATCGTTTCCAGTTCCCAGCGCCTGCCTCTTTATTTGATTAGCTAATAACCGAGTGGATTAGAGGCGATTAACGCCAAGCAGTGTTTGATGATAACTAGAGAAAATCTGCTTTTCTACATAACCAATTGGCTTCCAAATCAAGGAGAACATGCATGTAGTTTCTTGGGTTATAAATGTTGGATGCTCTATTATACCCCTGTCAGACTCAACAAAATCTTTTGGATTACCAGAAGGAAATGCTGAAGATGTGAACAACCAAGGGGTTTGGGATCCCCTTTTGGTCATGCAAGATATTGGGAGATTATTGGGAGCAGATTTTCGCTCAGATCTCGATAAGGGTAGGACAAATGATTAAACCGTTGCTGTCCTTGGCTCTACTGTGCGTTCCTAATCCATCCCCTTTTGGGAGAGAAGGTGTACAATGTACTTTTATTTCAATGGTGGTGCCTCAATCTGTTATCCTCAAATACTGGAAAGCCTCAAACAGCACCACCCTCTTGGAAGGGTTTAACAGGTTGAAGAAAGGGAATTTTGGGCTTTATACTCAGGTTAATAAAGTGGCAGGCTATAGGAAAATATGGGACGCCTTCACTGTAGAAGAAGCCTCTTAAATGGAGCAGAATACAGCCAGAGAAAGCATGGGCACTTTTAAAAGTTGCTCAGAACTTTTCGTAACAAAGGATTAAGACAGTAGGCATTTTACTGAGGAAATAGAATTTTTTAGGTAGCCAATGTGTCCCCCACTCGCACCCCATCCATGCACCCATGTTCCAAGTATGTCGTGTAATTCCTTTCCCGTGCCTGCCCGGAAGACGCATATGCATTTGCGTCCAACGTTAACATGTCAGTTATTCAGTTCTTCAAGAAAACCACGTTAATTTGGCTTTTAGGCCTATGGTGCCAACGTCTTTACATGGTACACTTTTAAAATATCGCAAAGCACACGTTCTTCACGTTTTCCTGGCTCAGTTGAGCCAGGCCCTTAATTGAGGCTCCGAGTCTCTTCTGCCTCTGAAAGCTACAGTTTAGGTATGCATCCCTGACCTTTACCTTACTTCCTGCTCAGGCGAGCGGTGCCCGGCTCGGCCTGGCCTGCCTGCCAAGACGGTATTTTGCCTACAAGTTATCTGCTCAGCCTCCGCAAAAACACATTCCAGTTCAGTGAAATAGGTAAACATATTCCAGCCTGCAGAGCAAAGGGCCTAGCTTTCCTGTCTCCTTGCACGTAATTTACTGCACCCGTTACCATGGTAGACCCATGGCCCCCGCGCATTGCATGAAGAACTATAGCCACGCACTAGCATTCAGTATTGAACGGCCTCTGCCCGAGAGACCTTTTACTTCAGACAACACATCCTCCAAACATAAGATATCAGATATGTTATAAGTGCAGGTCGTTCTGACACCCCAGACACCAGACTCCTCTACTAGAGCTAAAGTCAAGCCCCCCCAGCTCTCCAGTTACACGTCATGCTTAGTTGCGCACGCATCCAGGACAAAGGTTTCTGCTGACCCTGCAGAATCTCTCTATGCATCCACCCACCTATGACACTTCTGTGACGTTTCCTGCACACACCTCCGTGTACGCCCCTGTACACGCCTTCTTTTACGCACATGTGTTCTTATCTTCTCTCTTTTCACTTGTTACGCCTACTGTATTCATTTCCATTATACAGTTTTACTATATATAATGTGTGATGTCAATAAAATGTTGAATATCCCTTCCTGAACCTTAGTGGTGATGGAACTCGATGTCCAGTATCCCGGGATACTTAATTAAAGCCCGAATGAATCAGATACCACGGACTCTGCCTCTCATTTTTGAGCTATCCTTATTATCATGTAATGTATAGAAAAATAGTCCGGTAAATTTATTTACCACATTACTATGCACGGTACTTTCAGAAATTTTTAACATGATGAGCATGATGCACTTTGTTTCTGATTATCTAAATGTAAATGTAAATTGATACTTGCATAGCGCACTACTCCACCGCAAGGGTCTCAAGGCGCTTATACGAATACCGCTGTGGAACCCGTCCTGGCTTTCCCTGTGAGGCGTCCACTCCTGGGCACCCCCAGGGTGGAGGACAGGCATCCTTAGCATTGTGGGGGCCGTTTTGGAGATTAAGCAAGCTATTGCCCAGAGTTGCAGAGTGGGACTCTATGATTAGAATAGGCACTGAGGGGAAAATTATCAGGTCCGTGGAATTTTGAGCCCAAGACCAGCCGAGGCAGGGAATTGCACCCTGGTCCCGGGCTAGACCTCTGCATCAGGGTCTGCCGCTCTAACCATTGAGCCACAGCCACACTTCTCCACTAAATATGTGTAAGCTGCATCCCCAGCATAATTTCAAAATCATTCTTGCGCTGTGTGGGCCATGGGAGCATTTTCGGCTGTGTTGGCCCCGGGGAAGCCTTAAAAGTTGTGTTCCTAGGTGACACCTGGGATGATGATACTGAATTGTAACAGTTGTTGCTTCCCAAGCTTTTTTTATTGTAGCAAAATACCTCTGTTCCAGGAGCTGCCTTTGCTTCTAAGAGGCAAGGAGTTGCAAGGGCAGTACCAGAGGTCATAGGGCTGTGACAGGCTTCACAATTGCTACCCCAGACCGAGAACTTTAAGTGGGCGGGTCGTGCTGGTGCTCAGCACTGGTAGTTCTGAAAAGCAGGTGCTGTGACGGGGCCCTATCGCCTCTCCATTTTTGCCCTCACCATTAGGATGAAAACAAAAATTTACCTCTGCAGCTATGTCACCCATCACGGATTTTGATGTAACTTCAAAGAGACTCGTTATAGTTCTTTCAAAGTCTTATCATTTCAGAAATGAAGCATTTTCAATATTTTATACAATGAAGCCATAGTTGTTGCTTATTTATCTTATGCAACTAAAACCCATTGGCAAAGCCAATAGTCCTGGCTTGCTGTAGGTGTTATGCTACTTGTTGTATTATATATCTGGATGCATTGACAGAAGTAACAAATTTCAAGTTGGACAGTAAACTGTACTAAGCACAGATTTTTAGCTTACGTGTTTTAAGTCAAGCCCTAATTTCATCGACCACACCCCCTTTAGAGACCCCCGAGTGTTTCCATCCACCTTAAAGCCCTGCCCGACCACCCCTGAAGTGACATAGGTCTCTTGTCCCTTCAAAAAAGAATTCTGAATTGCCTCCCAAGACCCATCTTATTTGTGTACCATTGCAATTTTATCTTTATTGGCTACAATTCTAGAAAATGTAATGAGTTAACAAACACAGACATTTTAGGATTCCAGTAACCACCCAGATCCTATTAAATTAGTTGTTAATGATAGTTTTTGGAGCATTGCATGGCAAGGGTTCTGCTCTTCTGGGCTTCTGGGACCAAACGTTGTTTCTGAAACATTTTACTCTTTAATAGGGTCCCGGCCTTTGAAGTAGTTGCTAATACATGATTGGAATACTGGAATTTCCTATGTGCTAGCCTCCTGGCTACATCTTGGATAGACTCAACAGGGTACAAAATATGGTTGTATGTGCATTTCACAACGTAAGAAAAATATATCATGTTTCGGTGCCAGACAGTCCTTTCACTGGCTCCCAGTTAGAAAGTAGATTGTGTTTAAAATCCTACGCTTAGTACATACATTTTATTAACAAGTACTTGAATACTAATTGCTACCAGTTGTTACATATCTGCTCAAGACCTGCCTAACATTTATGAAAACATGTATTGCAGTAGCGGTCCATCCCCTGCCAAAGGCGGCAGGGCGAGCAGGCGGAGGGAGGAGGGGAAGGGGGTGGTTGGGGTACCTGCACACCAACGTCGCTGGATTGCGCTCTTCCTTCTTCGTTTACTGGGCGGCAGACTGCAGTGCGTCCAGTCCTGACGCTGATGAAAGAAGTGTCAGGATTAGTGCTGTCAACTTGCACTTCCAGGCAGGATTGTGACTGCTCTCACCAGCCCCAGCAACGCAGCTGAGGCTGAAGAGAGCTTCCGTGTGCATGAGGGTTTGGATGGTCTGAAGTGGCCGGCCAAACCATTATGCGCACTGTAACAGTGCCCACCAATCCCCCACCAGCAATGTCATCCCCCTGGACCCACACCAAAGACTCGTCAGAGCCCTGTGGGCGGGTCCAGGGGGGTTAAAATAAAACGATAATAAAACAGATTTAAACCCAGTTTTATTTAGGGTGGTGGTAAAGGGTGCGGTGCTCTTCCGCCAAAATGGAGGGGCCACCACTGATGTATAACCCTGGGTGGAGTTCGCGGAGTTGCTCTACGCGAAGTGGGATCAAAACTCTGCCGCGCTCCGCAAGCGGCAGAGTGTAATAAGAAAATGCTGTTAGTGGGGATTGCACAGTGCCCACTGTGGGGTGAATGTATGACATTGTTCTGCAGTCTGTCCATCAACTTTTTTTTTGCGTTTGGATGCTTGCGAATGGCACCATGCACAGCTCAAGATTTCCTTTTGTGCTGCTCAAGTAGATTTTTACGTGAGCGGCAGCTTTCTCAACGCAAACTGAGAGTCTCTGAACGCGAACGGTCAAAAACATACGCGACTACTCTCAATGAGAAACCTGACCCCCACACGTTGAGAAATCTCGCCAGGAGGTTCATTTTGCATGCTCGCGCTCGCCAACTTAATGTTGACTTTCGCGAATGAGGAAAAATCTTGCCGGGAGGTGGAGTTTCCTTGCTCGCGCTCGCCAACTTGACGTTGGTGAACACGGGTGAGGAAAAAAGCTCCACTCCGCTGCGCAAAGCGTAGTTTTTTTGAACTCCGCCTCTCTTTTTCCGTACAGGGTGCTCTACCTCTTCAGAATAACTTCAGAATATGGTTTTACACAGAAGCTTGAGCTTCCGACAAAAACTGAAGATTTATTTGTTCTGTAGAGCAGTATAATTATGCGCTACATAAATGCTGTCACTCACTTACTGTTGGTCAAGGGACTGACAGCCCTTTGCCTCTGGGTATAATTTGCAGGGACACCGACACCTATAAACGTACTTTGTAGAAGCAGATATTTCTGAATTGTTCAGTTTATTATCTGCAAATAATTGCAAGATTGCAGTAGAATGATGGATGAAATATTGATACTTAAGCAGTTTTTAAGAAGTGCTCAGGAATTAACCCATTTGAATTAAAACTGCCATATTTGATATTCACTTTGCTTTTCGTGACAATAGGTTTTTACAATGTAAGAGATTAATTGCATGACATTTACAGAGGAATATTGTTTTGTTCAATAACAACCCCATTTGATAACTGTTCCTCCATTTGTAAAATTACCTGGCGTACTGTTAGGATGCCTTCGTGTGATTTCCAAATTGGCTTTGTCTTGTTTCTTTATCGATTTCCCATGATTCTTTCCTAGGATAAGATTATTTGAGAACATTTAATTTTGAACCTAGCAGGACAATTAGCACAGTCTGACTTTCAATTCCATTTAAAGTAGTTGGAACTAAAGACAAAAGTAAATCATGACAGTTACAATCTGGGCTTTTTGCAGCATCTATTGAGCTACCTAGATTAATTCTTTCTGTTATCATAGTACAGGAAAGCTTCCATTAAATCTAGACAACTAAAAAATATATATAGAAATGTATATATATATATATCTATACTACTATTATAAAGAGAGAACAGAAACCTTTTGGCAAGGTAAACTCAGGAACCACAGCGCCAATCCACACACCCAATACATTGTTGTAATCCTCAGGGTGTGTAGATGGACATAGGCTGCATAAAATTTAAAAAAAACGTAAATTATAAAATTAAAATTTTAAAACAAAGTAGTCCCCTAAAAGTAGTGCCGGCCGCGACGTAGCGCTGGCCGCGACCTAGCGATGTCCGCAACGTACGTGATGAAGATTGGCGGGGAGGTGCGGTGACGAGCAGCGAGGAGTGGCGGTGAAGTCCGGAGCGTGGGGAAGAGCGGCGGCTCAGGTAAGGCAAAGGCAAAGGCGAGGCAGGAGGCGGGAGGAGGGAGGGAGGCGGGATGCGGGAGGCGGTCTGGGCAATGTCGGGGCGGGACTGCACCCAAGCCTGAAATGTTGCCCCAGCCCCCTTCTGCCCCGGGCAATGCTGCCGCAATCCGGAAATGCTGCCCCCAGCCCCCTTCTGCCCCAGGCAACGCTGGGGCGGGCTGCTAGTATACATATATATATGTATGTGTGTGTGTGTGTGCCTGCGTATGTGTGTGGGTGTGTGTGCGTGTGTGTGTGTGCGTGTGTGCGTGTGGGTGTGTGTGTGTGTGTGAAAAACCTAATCTGAATGTCATCGTCATAATTCATAATTCAGCCTGTGATATCTATGGAATTCTAATAAAACAATTGTTATTCGCACTGGAAATGAGTCTGTACCTGCTTGGCATGATGAATTTTAATGGATTAAGGAGTTGTTTTTTTTCATTTTCAATTCCTCGGAATACGGCTGTTTCCGAATTGTGGACCCCCTTCCCCGGAATTAGGTTGAGCGGCATACAGCCGACAGGAGAACCACCTAAAACCTGCTGTACGGCAATGTTTATTTGGCTCTAAGGCTTCCCTGCATCTCCAAGCCAAAGACCTCTGAAGTGGCCATAAAGCGTCAAGTAGCGCTTTACAAAAACACAAAAAGGCCCAATTTCCAAAAAACAGAGAAGTGTGATCATATAGCAGCAATCCGAATTCAAATAACAAAAGTCCAAATGAAATACCCGCTGGAAAAAGCTATAACTAAGCAAAATCAGTCATGATAGTCCATAACGCCCAAAGAAACAGAGTTACTCATAGCATTGTAGGCAATCAAACCCTCTGGTACTCATAGGGGGATATTCTCAAAAACGTGTGATAATTATCGCAAAATAAGCTTAACGCAACTCTTCACATCGCAGTTTATTGCTAGAAAACACTGTTAACGTTGTATTCTCAACAAGGCGATACCATACGATAGTCTCACAATAACGCGTCAAATGATCGCGTTACAATCAACACGATGCCGCAAAAATGCGAAACACGAACACGAAAAAAGTGACGATGTCCGAACCTGCGATCCACAAATCAGCGATAACCAGCGACAGGCCTGCAATTCCCATGTGTCATGCGGGAAAATGCACCAGAAAAGGCATGAAAAAATATTGTGAGATGACAATGTACAAGTACAAACCCACGTCTGTGATGTGGCACAAATTTCCGTTGTCCCGCATTAAATAGGCATTGCCTCACAAATAGTCACAATGTACAGTGATATGCAGGCTGCACGTAAAGTGCGCCAATACAGAAACATACATGGAACACACTGTGAAACCACATCTCCCCTTCACATTGCAGAGAGACAATCAAAACCTCCTGCACACAGACGTGTCATGTCCATGATCAATCAAGTGTAAAAGCATGGAGGAATGGAGGGGCAGTGACTCCCCCTTACGTTCATGTTGCACATGTTGTGGAACATGAGTCACAGGATGCATCCCTGATTTGGGACACATGCGAATTGCCGAAGAGTCAGATTCCGTACTATCTGTGACACACAGAACTGACATTTCGAATACGTGACACCCTAAACAGCCTCTCCATACAGAGGGGACACACCCACCATATATCATCAAATTATGAAATCGTAAGCACTACATGTCACACTTACACTTGTCTGAGTGATGTGCTTGTGCAGATGAGTGACATGCACACAGGGAATGTGTCTTGGAATGCATTTATTTGCACATGCTGCGCCTGTGGTCATTTTGTACTGTCCCATGATTGCTAAGGACTGTCACAATGTGACAGGCTCATGTGAAGAAATTGTCAATGATGGTGTTCCTACGGGCATCCCTGCTGCAGCTGCAATGGGGTGTGGCCCACCTGCCTCATCTTCCTCATCATCGTCTGGTGCATCTGGTATTGGTGTGTACACATATGTTGTGCAACACACAACAAGCAACAATCATCTTTCACATGATGCCTGGGCTGTACAGGAGCCTACCACCTGTGATGTCTAGGCACCTGAATCGTAACTTCAGCACACTAAATGTGCCCCTGGTGCGTTTGTGGGTCACATTGTACTGCCTCTGGGCCTTTGTGTTCAGGGCTCGGAGGGGTGTCATCATCCAAGCGCAGAGTGAATATCCTTGATCACCTGTGACAGTGCAGAGAGACATGAGTCAATAGTTTGTTCTGCATGATGTGTTGGCAGGCTCACTGGTACATTGGTGTGTGATATGTGTGACTTTGTGATTCCTGCTGGACATGTACTGCTTGTAGCAAATGTGCGGCATCAATATGTTTTACATAGCCTCATTGCTGCTCCTCCATCCCCCCGGGCCTATTCACAATTGTGGTAGTGCAGTTGTATCACCTGAACTCCTACGGAACACCATTGTCATGCCTGTCTGCGCATGTCCACAAGCCTGACAGCAACACTGTGATGTTCTGCGCTGAAGGTGGGCGGCCACGTGTGTGTAGGCCTATGGTAAGGATAGGTCAGACACAGATGTAGAGTTCAAGGCTGGATGAACTCAAAATGTGGTTGAGGGTATACTTTTGGCTTATGCTGCAGGAATAGCGACACACTCAACAGTTGGCATGTATGATTCCCGACCCGAATGGGCTTGCGCGCAGTCATTTACCCCTTCGGCTGAGCGCGCACTCCGGGGGCATGCCGCATAGCAACATTGTATATTGCAGGACAGGTGGCGCCAACACTACAACAGAGACACACACATTAGTTACTTCCTTGGCAAGGCCTAAACTTAACCACTCCCAGAGCTCCGGGTTGATTACCCACACCCCTACGCTGGACTGTTGTACACAAGTCCACTCCACTTACGCTCACAGGGGGGTACAACACAGCTACATGGCCCAGGTCTACCCCACCATATGAGGTGACATGTTTGCATCCTCTGTACACAACACAATGTAATGTGGCAGGGCCCTCAGCATACTGACCACATGGAACAGCAAAGGTCCATTACTTGAGCAGCACAGAGTTAGTGGCCCCCGATGCACTGTGGCCGGCACTGGCACACCGCCACGGGGCGATGACTTGCGTTGCACTGATGTAGGGGCCAAGAGAGCTGAGCGGGTCCTCGTTGATGTTTGAGACAATGTAATAATTACCTAAATTTCAGGAAGATACTGAAGACATTTTTGTGTCAGACAATATAAGCCTTTGTATATCCTTTAGAGCACTGTCTTGCAGCCGTTGGGCGAACCAAGCGCAGAGATACTCCTTCGGGAGTCGAGTCTAGCGCTATATAAGTCTTTAAATAAATAAAAATAAATAAATGCCGCAGAGTGTTTTAGGGGAAAGAGGAAGGTGACCTCCTGGGCATGATGAAGAGGGCAGAAGCCGGCTGAAACAGGCAAATGGAGGAGTGGAATGCTCAGCCTCGTTATTGCCACCAAGTCAGTATCAGCTATATGATGAGGAAGACAACCCCCAGGCCATAGTCTCAGATTCCACCAAAGTTTAACCAGAGAGTGTCCATGAATGTCGGGGCACAGAGTTTGTGGCACCGGAGCTGAAAGGGGATGCAGTCTGCGATGAGTCCTGTACAATGATACAAACTCTACCATGAATAAATCAAGACTCAGTTCCATATGTGTGACCTACTCAACCGCAGTGTAGTCTGGCGGCAGCCAACTACATGTGTTGTTGGCTCGCAATGCACAGAGTTAGTGAACCAGGGCAGTTGTTGGTAGTGTTCGATCACCTTCGTAACGATGATCCTTTTTTCCTCCGGACTTAAACGCGTCTTCCTCTTACACCTCTCCTTGCGTGCAATGATATGTACTCTGCCATTGAGAAATCAAGACTCAGTTCCAAATATGTGACCTACTTGATCGTAGTGAAGGCTGGAAGCAGCAGTGGAGTACGTCAACGAGAAAGGAGTACTGTAGGCCTGTGTCGCGGAGGCCGTGATGGTTTGAGGAAGCTGCCAAGGTCGCAGGCCTCAAGCTTGGAGCTTGAGCCGGCACATGGTGGACCCTCTTTGACACACGCCGGTGTCAGCAGGTGAGCAGTAAGGCCTGGGTATGCAGGGGCTGACAAGACATGATCAGCATCTCGTGGTGCAGCAGGCGCACAGGATCACAGGCAATTCCCACAGTGATGGCGTTAGCCTTGAGGTGGGGTGAGAGGCACCGCCCTGGCAGACATGTTGGCCATTCCGAAAGAGAACCACGCCCAGGGATACATGCTTTTTATTAACACCCCTACGCTGGCCTGGCTTACACCGGGCCAGCCCACTCTGCTTACGCTTACAGGCTACATTTCTGCGATCTTCCCCACTGGCTGGGGTGACATGGGTGCGTCCAGTGTCCACTATGCTCCAAACACCAGCAGTATATGTCGACATGGATATGTTGGTGGTATGCATACTGTAGTCTGGCCTGCACATCCACGCCACACTTAGCATTGTGTACATTCTCCTTCATGGGTCACTTGCTCCCTTCACACATGCCTGGTTCCCACCTATCCCCACATTCTGCTATTGTATGGCTGAGGTACAATGCCATTAATGGCTCATGCACATGACTAGCCCAGTTTACCGCAGAAAGTTGTGTTGTCTTGTCTGGTAGGTGGGCATGTTGTTTGGCATGTTGTATGTGAGTTTGTAACATGTGCATTACCAGAGTAATGAGTTGCATGATTGTGGAGTTGGGGTGCGTGTTATGTTAATTTGGTACTTACCAAAGAGCAGAGCATTTCAGTAGGTGCTATCCTGGAAGCGCCGGTTGATGATGGACTGTCGGAAGATGTAGGAATCATGCACACTGCCTGATTAGTTGGCGATTACATTGGTGAAGTGTCCCCGGTTGACCACTATTGTCTGCACATTCATGGTAAGCAGTGATTTCTGTTGAGGTAATTGTGTGCAGTGTCAGCAGGGGGCACAAGTAGGACATGTGTGCAGTCGATTGCCCCAACAATCTATGGCGTAGAAGCCTTGCTTGGTCTCCATCTGTTCCTGCACATTTTGGGGGTAGTAAAGGTACTGGGGTACCAAGCTGATGATGGCATCCAAGACAGTTGTGAGGGCTGGCTGTGAGACTCCTCCAACTCTGGCAGTTGTTGGTTGGAAGGTACCAGAGGCCAACAGATGCAGCACAGCAATCAGCTTGGTCTGCAGAGGGATGTTGGTTGTCTGCTGTGTTGGTACCGTCAGCCTGTGGGCAATGATGATCAGGATACGGAGGATGGTTGTCCTTTTGAGCCTGTAGTGGGCAATGACATCCTCTGGTGTTAGGTCTGTGAGGCTTGTGCGTTTCTGAAGGTCCACTGTCTTTGTCTGCGCTGCCACTGTGGTAGTCCGGGGAGTTGCGGGGGGCTGGAGGGGCTTGTGTGCTTGGGGGTGGTGGCCGTGGGTGTAGTGGCCCTCATGGGGCTCCAAGCTGCATCATCAGTAGCTCCTTGGCATCTGTTGTTCTTCATGTGTGGCTCTGGGCTGGGCTCCCTTTTCTGGTGCAGGTTGTCGTCTGACTTTACACCAGGTAAGAGCAGGTGTTAAATTCCTGCTCCTAACGTGCCTTATCTCATGTTTTGGAATGTTATACCCGATCTGGCTGGTCGTTGAGAATGTTGCGGAGTGGTGTTGTTGTGGCTTTTTGCACGGGAACGCCTACTCTGCATCTCATTAGCGATAGTTGCCTGGCTCATCTGTGGTGATGTTTTTAGTGGCTGCTATCGCAGGTAAACTGGTGATATCAGCAGTTAGCACCAGCATGTGAATGGGGCGATAAATTTATCGCACCTTTGGCTGAGATAAAGGGCCGCTAACTCAGCGATAAATCCTTGAGAATATGCCCCATAGTGTTATGGGCTTTGATACATGACTTTGCTTTGGTCCGCCCTTTCCCACTTGAGCTTATATTTTGTATTCTTGCTCTTTACTACATTTGTATGCTGCATTCTGCAAAAAGTTCATCTTCACCTGCCCGACATTGAATAAATATTTGCCCCGAAGATGTGGCTTACAATAAAGTTTGGTCAAGAAAAGGGTCTTGGCAGGATGCTTTCATTATGTGTAATAAATTATGGGGGCTATTCAGAAAGAAGTGGCGGAATGAGGCGTTAGCTGTCATGGCTTAACGCCTCACTCCACCACTTAATAAACGTAAGGCTGCACCATATTTATAAGAATATGGTGCAGCCTTGCATTTCCCCCTGCGCAGGTGATACACTTAGCAGTGTAGGTCCAACGCAGGCACCCTTCCACCATAGTGCAAGGGTGTCTGCGTGCAGGGGAGGATTGTGTTGGAAGGTGTCCCTTCCTCCACATAAACAATCCTGAAATACAATGTTGTCACTTCTATGTGTACTGTTTAATGCAGCACACATGGAAGTTACAAAACGTCATTTTTTTCATGGATTGTTTATGTGCAGGAAGGGACACCTTCCTACACATAAACTATCCAAGGCGTTTTGCTTTTTCCACAAGGCAGCACACATGGAAAAAGCAAAAGAGAGTAGAAATAAAGCATTTCTCTTCATTTCGCCAAGTTAAGGCCATGTTTTTCCTGGTCTTAATGTTGGAGCTGCCTCCTATTTACGCTGCCCTTGTAAATAGGGGCAGCGTCAAAATCAATGGGTGCTGCAGTGGAATACCCACCGTAACAGTAACTGCCCACCCCTTCCTCGCTAAGCATAGCATGAAAGGGGGCCTTATTTACAAGGCAGTGTTAAGCCGAGTTAAGTGGCTTAACGCTGCCTTCTAAATAAGGCAAAGCCCCTATCGCCATGGAAACGTCACAAAAAGTGTCGTTCTCGTGGCAATAGGGGCCTGTACATATTCCTACAGGTTTTCCATGGTCTTAATTTTGGTGCTGCCTCATATTTACGCTGTCCATGTAAATAGGGGGACGGTCAAAATCAATGGGTTTTGCGGTAGAATGCCCAATGCAACACCCACTGCCCACCCACTGAAATAGGGCCTTATTTACAAGGCAACCTAGAACATAAGGCAAAGCCCCTATCGCCACAGAAACACCACAAAAAGTGAATTTCCCATGGTGATAGGGGTTTGTACATATGCCCCCATGTTTCTTATCCTAAAATGCACAAACCTAGTGTGTAAATTGGAAGTGTCCAACTTCAGGGGATAGAGCGATTTCCTTTATTGGCTATAGAGTGTTACTTCAAACTGACATGAAATACTTACCTTCCAAATTAAGTTCACTTCATATAATGGCCTCATTTTCCATCTGATCTTATGCTATGGCTTTTCTGGAACATATAGATAGGCTTTGGGTCAACCCTCTTCAGCCATTTGCTGCCTTAGGTCAGACCCATTCTACCTTTTTCTTTGTTAAAGTATCAACCTTATCTTGCATCAGCCCACTGCTTTGTGCTCTCACTGTGCCAGCCAATGGATAGGTAGGGTATTATTCTGCCTCCTAGAGATATATTCCTTTACAATGCATGAGTGGCTTTGTTTCCCGAAGCAGCAGGAGCTTGCATAATACTATAGACGATATTCGGTAAATGTAGAAGTCATCTTGAAATTAATGCTTCACTAACTAAAAGCAACATGCCAGGAAATCTTAAACAAACATGCTCTTGAAGCATGACCTAGATAAGTGTGTCAAAACACTATAACACTTGCCAGTGGTTATTTTTCTAGAAAATCATTTTGATATTCAAACATACAAAACTAGTGATTTTAATAAAAAAATTAGATTGCTTACTATAATCTACCTGCATATATATTTAGCTGTTATTTCAGTAAACATTTTGTCTTAAGCAGCTAGTATTGGATTTAATGTTTTAGGGATGTAAGTTATATTTCCAATTGGCCGATCTATAACATGCATCTCCTTTCTACATTATTTTTTTATTGTTTATTGTTCATGCTTGTGTTGCAAGAGCATGGGTTCTGCAATGCCATACAGATGGGTAAAGCCTAATTAGTGTAGAGGTCCACTTGGGACAATGCTGCTCAACAATTCCATGTCCACCCCATGCATTACCCTTCTCAGACAGCAGCTACATTTGTCTGAAATCACACTAAGTGGGATGGTGTGACAGTCACATGGAGCCATACACTACCCACTCAAGTTTGGCAAATCAAGCAATCCACCACAGTCTCCCACCTGACAGGCTACTCCTGTTTGACTCATGAAAGTGTATTCTCCAGATAGCATTGACTGTGCTATGGGGAAATGACAAACATGGAGTAATGTGATCTCTCTTTAGCAGTTGTACCCATATCCAACCCTCGCTTATTTTTATGCTTCTCGCCTTCAGTTTTTATGCATATGCAAACTTTCACTCTTTTGTGCCTAGAATAAATTGCAGGAAGTA
This sequence comes from Lissotriton vulgaris, assembly GCF_964263255.1. Taxonomy (NCBI): domain Eukaryota; kingdom Metazoa; phylum Chordata; class Amphibia; order Caudata; family Salamandridae; genus Lissotriton; species Lissotriton vulgaris. The sequence continues at coordinate 1,151,443,238 of NC_141697.1, read as the reverse complement.
AACTATTCTCTTTTTTTTTTTTTTAAATTTTTTTGTAGCAACATTCAGTCAAATAATATAGTAATACATGATTATCAAATGTATTTAACATATTTCAAAAATATTAAGAATCAGATCAGAGTAGTTATGCCTATTAATAGCTAAATCAACTATTAAAAAATAAAAAAAATAAAAACAGGAAAAATCAACATATCCAACATTATATACTCAGTACAGTAGATTAGACAATATAATCTTAACAAATCAAGATATAGTAATCAGAGTAGGCGATTTCACATTGGAATACCAGTTAGAAATTGGGGCCCAGATCTGGTTTCCAAGAAGTCTAGTTTTTTTACCCCTAGTGCTATAAATTGAAATCTCCTGTTTATATGTGGCCAGGAAATGACCAAGCCACATCTGAAATGTGGGTGGTTCCAGGTCTTTCCATCGAGCAGCAAGAATGATACGTAAAATTGCCGTTGCTAAGAACATGGATCTTTGCTCTTCGATGCTATGCCCGAGAGAATCGTCATGGCCCATCACATAAAGGGTTACTGAGTCTTTTATATTCCGTCCAAAAACCTGGGCCCAGAATCTCATTATCATCGTTTTTAATAGGTCTAATTTGGGGCATTCGGCGAACATATGGATTAAGTTTGCTTGAGGTTGTTTACATCTTGGACAGTTGTCATCAGCCCACAAGCCCCATGAAAATAATTTTGCTGGTGTATAATACAGGTCATATATAACTCTGTAATATTGAGCTTTAAGGTTGGAAGCAATAAACAACTTTGATGATAGAGCTAAAGAAAGATCAATGTCTATATTTGGATTAGTCAACCTTAAAGCCCAAGCTTGCTCTACTCGCTCCAAGTCATCCTCAGCATTTTCCATCAACAATTGATACAGGATACCTATACTGGAAGATTGTTTCCCAATAATTGAAAAAAAATGAATGTGGTTTAGTTCAATTCTGGGAGTACAATTACGAATATATGTAGATATTTGAAAGTATTTAAGAAAATCAGTGGCAGGAATGGTATATTTCTGTTGAAGCCATTCAAAGGTGGTAATACCACCTGGATTTAGAAAATCTGCCACTGTCTGAATACCTATATTCGCCCATCTCCGGGAGGTACTATCATTAAGACAAGCCGGAACAATTGAGCTATTCCACAAGGGAGTGTATTTAGTGAACTTAGGGATCTTCAGTTGTTATGATATAAGTTTCCAACCCTTCCAGGCATCAACAATAACTTTGAAGTTTGAACTTAATTTTTTTTAAATAGGATGGTTCAACCTGCCTCAGGAATAGCCCCTGACATTTGGTCCCCAGGCTAAGCTCATAGATAGAAGGGATACAATAATGTTCACTATTACGAAAAGTAAATGAATTTAACAGAGGGCCCATGTGTTGGATAAGTGTTGCCCATAAGTATACGGTTAAATTAGGGACAGCTAATCCCCCCCTTCCTAACGGTAGAGTTAAATATGGTAGAGCCCTTCTAATTTTACCAAAACTCCAAATAAATTTAGACATGGAGGAGTCAAGAGTCTTTATATAACTACCCCCGGCCAAGAGCGGTAATGTTCAAAGTGGAGGTGGAGTGGTGTGGCTCACTGGTTAGAGGCAGCAGACCCGGAAGCAGAGGACGGCCCGGGACCAGGGTTCAATCCCCGACGCGGCAGGGTCGTGAACTAGGGTCAGCGGACTCGATAATTCTCGCCTCGGTGCCTACTCTAACCAGGGATCACACTCGGCAACTCTGGGCATTAAGTTTGCCTCATCTCCACAACGGCCCCCCACAAACGCCGGGGATGCCTGGTTTCACCTTGGAGATACCCAGGAGGGAACATCTCACAGGGAAAGCGAGGACGGGTTCCCCAGCGTTCTATAGCGCCAGGACGCCTCCGGGTAGCATTGCGCTTTACAAGACACACAAATTTACATTTACATAGAGTATTTTTGGGAAGATGTTCATTTTTAGGTAGTTGGCCCTTCCAATAATAGACAGATGTAAATTGTCCACTCTTCTAAGATCTTTTTTTATCTTCTTAATCAAGGGGGTATAGTTAAGGTGGTTAATTTCATTCACGTTGGAGGATATATTGACCCCTAAATATGTAGCTTGTTTAACTTTATAAGGGCTTTCAAATATTGTATTATTTGTGCATAGGACCATTGTTTTATCCCTGTTAAGGGAATAGCCTGAGTAAATACCAAAAGTATGAGTAATTAATTCAATCTCACTAATTGCCTCAGTTGGGTTTGTTGTTAATACGGCCACGTCATCGGCATAGGCCAAAATTTTTGTTGAGAACCGATCCACTGTAACAGGTTTAATAAGAGGTGAAGAAAGAAATTTTAAAATAAAGGGATTTATATAAAGGGCAAATAATATCGGGGAACAGGGACAGCCCTGTCTTGTGCCTCTTTGTATCTCAATAAACTCTGACTCAGAGCCACAGATGTTAAGTTTGGCCATTGGACCTACATATAGGGCCTTTATAGCATTGATGAATTTATACCCGATGTTATTCAGCTCCAGTATGTTCCATAGAAATTGCCATGAAACACGGTCAAATGCCTTTTTGGCATCGAGTAGGATCATCGACATCCTTCTCCCCGTGGCGCCCATGATGTCAAAAAGGGCAATGGCTCTGCGGGTATGATCTGTGATACCCTTCCCCCGGATAAAGCCATGTTGCCATGGGGAGACAAGACGCTCGATGACCCGATTCAACCGATTAGCTAGGACCTTGGCATATAATTTGGAGTCTGAGTTTATAAGAGAAATGGGCCTGTATGATGATGGGAGGTGAGGGGGTTTACCTTTTTTAGCAAAAATCGCTATATTGGTAAGTTTCCAAGATTCCGGTGGTATTGCATTAAATTGGACCCCTAAAAAAAGATCCAATATGTAGGGTAGTATTTGTTTGTTTAATATTTTGTAGAGGTCCAAGGGAATTTTGTCGGGACCTGCGGCTTTGCCATTTGCGAGCTCAGCTAACGCCCGTTCCAGTTCTGCAATCGAAATGTCCCTTTCCTGTTCTTCTTTAATTGATTCATCAATCAGTGGAGTGTGGCCTATCTCTGACAACCAGTTGTTAAGGAAAGTTTTTAAATCTCTGCCAGAGTATTGATCTTCATTTTGATATAATTTTTGATAGTACCTCTGGAATACTCCTATTATATCCTGTGTGGAAGTGAATTGGTGACCCTCGTACTCAATCGTTTTAATGTTATTATAAGATTGTTTTTGACGTGTACGTAGGGCTAACTGCCTGCCTACATTTTTCCCAGATTCATATAAACTTCTCTTGTTTGATTCATATGTTTCTGCGGCTTTCCTAATTAATGAGCTGTTGATTTCAGTTTTCAAAACTAATATTTTATGCAGAGTGTCATGGGCTAGGTCTCCTTGATGGATCTGGGTTGCATGTTGAGCTTCAAGATTGGACAACTCACGATTAAGCTCAAGGTTGTTGTTATCTTCTCTCTTTTTCCTTTTGGCAACAAAGGAAATAGTTTCACCCCTTAGTGCTGCTTTAAAGCAATCCCAAACAATCAGTCTGGATGCACTAAATCTATTACAGTCAAAAAAAACCTGGGCCCAAGATGTTATATGGGTTATGTATTCCACGTTGACAAGTAACTTTCTGTCAAAGGACCAATGTGATTTGGGTCTATTATGACTAGGTAGATTGAGAATAAGGGTAAGTTCATTATGGTCCGATAATGTTCTTGGGGATTTAATTATATCTAATATTTCCGGATCCATCAAGGAGGTCATGATGTAATCGATTCGGACGTATTTATTATGAGGGTATGAGAAGAAAGTAAAACCGGGATCATGATGTTTTTTCAAATCCCAGACATCTCGCAAATTATGGTTATCCATTAATTGGCGTATGGCCCTATATACCTTAGGCTTACGACCATTATGGTTCAGAGGCAGTTGATTAAATACAGAAGCCCCCAATGATATATTAAAGTCTCCACAGAGAATAAGAGGAGAGGTCCAGGAGGCTAGTTCTAAATCTAGATCCCTGAATGTTGTAGGGTCGTCCAAATTTGAACCGTAAATTGCACAAATCGTGGGACCCAGTTCTAGTTGTACTATAGCCCACCTTCCGTGTTTGTCAGCTAGCTTGCGTCTGGGATTACCAAGTAGTGGTTTGGCCCCAGAATTGCAACCCCCCTGGTTTTAGATGTTTGGGAAGTGGCTATGATCACATTATACCCTGGGATCTTCAACAGATCTTTATCGGAATCTGCTATATGAGTTTCTTGTAGGCACAGTATGTCAACCGGGTTTTGTTTCAATAGTTGATATAGCTGTGCCCTTTTATTTCTGTCATTAAGACCTGCAATATTCCAATTACAAAGTTTTAGTCTCCTCATTTAAGATGACTATTCCAGACTTGGACGTGACCGCACGGTAAAATATTTTTATATATACATGTTTCAATCCACTGGTTCTTATTCTGATTTATCTCTTTCAGCCCTTTTGCTGTCACTTGATCCTGTATTCTAGACAAAAAGATTGCTTGACATTGATTTATTTGTCTGAAGTTGCTATTTGTTTTTATTTCTCCCCCCCTGCCCCCACCCTCAACCCCCCACCCCCCACTCACTAATCCACGAGGCATTTAGACTCTAATAGAGTCTATAGTGATGGTGAGGTAGTCCCTGACCAGTACCATAAACACTCCAAGTATACATGCAAAAAAAAGAAAGAACCAATACATTTAAAAAGCAAAAGCAAAAAAGAGAGTGCTCAGATAATGTATCAAAAAGATAGAGAAATAGAGTTATTTTAGAATCTACAGTCCTATTACATAGGTAACAGGAAGTTATTTAGATATACAGATAAGATAAGCGAGATATCTAAAAAGAGAAAAACTACATTATATAGGTTTTTCTAGGGTTATGTTAAACTGTCTAGGTACTCTTTGGCTTTTATCTCCGAGGTGAAGAATTTAACCTGGCCTTTGTAGATAACTTTCAATTTAGCAGGATTATTAAGATATACTTGAGCGTTTTTATCCATAAATGGTTTAATCATTTGGCGAAGACGCTATCTTCTCTCCACGGTAGTGTGGCAAAAGTCAGGCGTGACAAAATAAGAGATATTGTTTATAGTACGCCGGGCTTCAGGTTTTGCTCTGTCAGCGATGGCCTGACGGAGGAGAAAGTTTCCCAAGTAAACCAACACTGCCCGAGGATACTTCCCTTGTAATGAAGACGCCTTCATGGTAGATGGAACTCTGTGGACTCGTTGCACTTCCAAGTCCCAGTTCCAGGAGGCAAGTTCCGGGAAAGTGTCTTTAAATAGTTGAATAATGAAAGAGAGTATATCCTCTCCCTCACTTTTTTCCGGGATCCCAAGGACGCGGAGATAATTGCGTCGAAGATGATTCTCCATGTCCTCCAGCTTCCATCTAATGTCTTTCAATTCTTCCTCATGGGATTCAACTTGCTCTTGGGTGGCTGTGGCATTAGCTTCATTAACTACTATCCGATCTTCCATCTCCGTCATCCTAGCATTTGATGCTGCAACAGATTTTGTTTACGGACTACACCTTGTACTTTTTGTAGCGCTAATTGTGCCCTTCGACCATCCCTTGAGGTTTGTTCACGATGGGAAGCGATTGCCTGTAGAACTGTATCCATTACTGTATTCAGTGTGGCATTTTGTTGATCATTAGGTATACTTGGCTCAGGTACTGATGTAGAAGCATGCTCCTGTGAGTTAAGAACTGGCACTGTTGTTGGAGAGTAATCCCACTGTAAATCTGAAGCGCCATGGTGGGTCCTTTTTTTCCTCCGCACTGTCCTCTTACCCTCCCTGGAGTCATTTCGAGCTGGGTCGTGGTCACTCTCTATCGCATTAGTATCAGAACCGGTGCCAGTGCCAGTATTGACCTCTGATTCCAACTCTGACTCATGTGACCATCTCAGAACATCGGCCCCTTCAGATATGGAATAGAAGTCTGAGGGGTCTCTATCTGTATCAAGTGAGTCAGATACAGTATAGTCCTTACATTCCTTATGTGGTTTTGATGGTTTAGATGCGTTTCCTTTAGGTTTATTATTTTTCCCCCCTGCATCTTGCACCTGAGGTATAGTTAATTTCCCAGTGCCAGTTTCAGTTTCTAACTCGTGTTCGTGCTCAGGCTCTGGCTCATTACTCATAGTCAAAGTCATAGTGTCTATTAGAGACGGAGACCCGTTAATATCTTCAGTATTTGTAGGAGCAGAAACGGTACAGGGAGATGTATGCAGGTTATTATCTTCAATAAGCTTCAATTGATTATTTACAGGCACAGAGATCGTTTTCTTTGACTTCTCCCCCTCCCGACTAGGTTTGTGAACACAGCCTACTGTCCCATTCCTCATCTCACCTGTAACTTCCAGTCCTGGAGAGGAGGGATCAGCCATCAGTGTAGTCGTAGACAGGTGAGGGGTGGACGGGGCAGGCACTTTTCTTAGGAGATCAACCACTGAAGGGCCGGTGTCAGGGTGTAGGTGGAGGTTGCTTTGAGGATTTATTTAGTTTTGATGGTGTCGGATTTTGAATATTTTCAGGGCCAGAACCGGAGCGCGGAGTCCCGCCTGAACCTTGTGTGCCGGTTCGTTTCATTGCAAGCTCTCGATCACGGAGAGCCTGTTTTGCTGCCCGAGTTTTAGAAGCTGCAGCAGCAGCGGCTACAGAAGCCGCGTTCTTCGGAGCCATCTCTTTTGTGTCCCCCAGGGAGGAAGAGCCGCCCTCACAGAAGGAACGAGGATCGACCAACGCCACAGGACTGCCCGGAAAGCCGCCCACACCGTGCTGAGCCACAGCGTCACCAGCGCCTCCAGCACCTCGGGTGTGTCCAACAAAGCGTAATACCGCAAAACCAATCAACGAGGAGAAGAAAGTGAGGCGGGAACGGAGCTCCGAGGCTGTAGCCGAGTCCGCTGCACTCTGTAGATTCCCAGCGCAGAGCCCCTTCATCCAGTTTCCAGCGCCGCAGCCGAGAGCAGAAAGTGAGTCCTGAGCGCTACTTTGTTGCGAATAAGTTACAGTGTCAGTATCACGATGTAGCCGGAGTAAGAGAGACTAATATTTCACTCAAATCTATTTAGCTCTGCATTGAGTTCCATTGCGCCGACTGATATTCTCCATTAAAAAGTATATCCAGCACTTTTTAAAACTGCAAGGTACTGGTCAGTGGAGCCTCTCGCAGCGGTCTATGACGCCACCGCCATCTTGCCTCTCTCCGGAAGTAAGCTGTTGGGAAGTAAACTATTCTCAACAGCTTTGAGGAGTTAATGACTAATGTCTAATCATTGCGTTGTCAACTATTTTTAGAAGCAATTCAGAATTATTCTTGCGTACCCACCAAATAAAGGAAATTCATATTACAGACCGCCCTCTTACATCACAGTGTTCCTCTAACATTGCAGTGCATTAAACCTTTCCAAAATGGCTGCCAAGCCATAGAATAGGGGCCAACACTCAAAAGTAGCTCGCTGTATTTGATTTATTAGCATTTCATGTTGCATTTTAGACATCGAACCCCGCCTTGATCATTGTAATCAACCTTTAGTTGTCTAAAAGACCTCATGTTATCAATTCATCAAAAAGTGCAATAAAATGAAGTACAAAGAGAGTGGGCTGTGGGTCAGCCCCCTTAATCTATTTGCTTTCAAGTGTTTTTTCAAGTTAGTGAGGCTCTTCTAACAAGATGCAATCCTCTAGCTTCTTCCTCCTGTAACTTTCTGCTCCTTTACAGACCTCCACCTAGCAAGGCAACATTCCAGGATGCACTTCTAGACACAGTTTTAAACCTGATAACAATACACTCCCACCTATGCATTCTGGATGACCTCAACATTTGGTTTGACAAACCCAATAGGACCCATCCAAAAACAATAATCACTGGCCTAGATGCACTGAACCTGAATCAGATTGTCCTCAAACCCACACACAGTGCTGGACATATCCTATATGTCATTTTTGCTAATACCAAACTAGTTACCTTTCAATCTATAACTCCAGTCACATGGTCATACCACCATTCGTTTGCTTTGTAACATAAAACAACACTAAGCGACTCACCTAAAACCACCTTACGTGTATCCACCTATCGACCATGGAACAAACTAACAACCAGTACGGATCTGGAAACAATAAATTCTGTTAAAAAACTATATGAGTGGCTAAAGAAAGCTGTTGATAGCCTGATACCACTCAAAACTACACAACAGAACAAAAGTAAATAAGCACCTTGGAGAAATACAGAGATATTGGATGTTCACCTGGTATACACCAACCAGAGCTCTTCGATCCGCCACCGCTCGACTTGTAACAGTACCCAGATTTAAGAGAGCTAGGATCGGGGGAAGATCATTCCGAGTGGCGGCTGCAAAGCTCTGGAACAGTCTGCCCGCCGACATCCGCCATACTTCACAGCTCCTGCCTTTTCGAAAACTAATAAAGACTTGGCTTTTTCCCTAGAGTCCCTCCGTCACTACTAAACAATCTTCCACTATTTCTATTTTAGGAGTAGCCACCCTAGCGCCAGGATGCCTGCCAGGCGACAGCTGCGCTCTATAAATGTTTTAAATAAATAAATAAATAAATAAAAATAAAAGACAAAAAACTACAAATTAGAAAGCTGCAACGTGCCTGGCTCAAAACAAACAAGACAAACTTCACTTACGGAAAATTAACAGATTATACAAGTCAGCTATCAAAAAGGCAAAGAAAAAGTACTATTCAGACAGAATTGAAATGCTAGATGTGCATATAAAGAATTCTATAAAATACTCAATGAATTTCATGAACCAAATTGCCTAGAAAGGAACTCATCCGTTACTCAAGATTTCACTGACAAACTGGCAAATCATTACACGGACAAATCAGACATGTTGGACTTAGCGGAGAAATGTGGCTCACTGGTTAGAGCGGCAGACTCTGAAGCAGAGATCAGGCCTAGGCCAGGGTTCAAGTCCCGATGCGGCAGGGTCTTGGGCTCAATGTCCGCGAACTCGATAATTCTTGCCTTGGCGCCTACTCTAATCATGGGTCCCATGCTGCAACTCTGGGCAATAACTTGCTTAATCTCCACAACAGCCCCTACTGGGATGCCTGGCTTCACCTTGGGAGTGCCCAGGAGGGGCATCTCACAGGGGGAACCAGGAAGTGTTCCACCGCGTTATACAGCGCTGGGACGCCCCGTTGGGGCAGCTGTGCGCTTTACAAAATACACTACTACTACTTGTACTTAAAACAGACAACAAAGCACAAGCACTAACACTTTTAAATAACAACAATCCAAGAATACTCTAACTCGCCCTCTCCGTTCCTTCCAACACATTTCACACGATGAATTTGTGGACCTGGTCAAAGCAAGCAGGACTGCCAGCAGCCCTTCTTACCCATGTCCACCACAAACCTTCAAGAGTATTTTTCTATCAACCACTGCTGCCATACCAGTAAGAAAAATCATAATTTATCCTTAACTACCGGAATATTTCCAGAAGAACTCAAAAGTTATGCATATGCCCTTTACTGAAGAAAACAAACTTGGACCCGCTGAACCCCGACAACTACAGACCCATTACTAATGGACCTTTCCTGGGCAAACTGATAGAAAGAGCAGCGTTCGCCCAGATGTCACAATTCATTGAAGAAAATGCCATACTTTCAGACTTCCGAACAGGATTTTGTCCGGGAAGATGCACAGAATCTGCCCTCCTTTCCATCTGGGATGCCCTGAAGAACACAGTTGACCACAACAGGGTTGCTGCACTACTCCTCTTGGACCTCTCAGCTGCCTTTGACATGGTTCACCATGACACTCTAATACAAAGACTCTTCATAGAGGGACTGCTTTAGACTGGATAACGTCCTACCTTCAAAATAGAACTAATGTCATCTATACCCCACTTTTCTCGTCCAAACCATATTCCACAAAAGCTGGGGTCCCTCAAGGCTCTATCACCTCGCCCATGCTTTTCAACATCTACATGAAGTCATTACCGGTAATGATCAATCAATTTCAACTCCTGCGCTATAACTATGCAGATGACATGCAAATACTCCTTCAACTGGAATGCACCAAAGACATTGGAAACTCGCCAATTTTCCATTTTCTCAGAGCCATAGGTCAATGGATCAGAGATAGATCAGAGCCATCTCAAATTGAATGCTTCCAAAATGGAAATACTCACGTGTGGCAAATGGAAACATTATGACCCGCTTGCCGCCTGGCCAGATGAACTGAGATCACTGCCTAAAGTATCAAAGGAAGTAAGAAACCTCGGAATGCCCAGGACTCCAAGCTATTAATGAATGCCCAAGTGATGAACTAGCAAGATCAAGTGTTGTTACTATAAAAACTCTCTGACAAATCTTTCCCCATTTGGGATTCCCACACAATGTCCAAGCTACCATCTCCCTTGTTATGTCCAAACTCAATTACGCCAATTGCCTCTACCAAGGATCACCCTTAACGACTATGAAAAGACTACAACGGATTCAGAACTCGGCTGCCAGACTAATCTTGCATATCAAACCACAGGCCACATCTCCCCTGCCTTGAAATACCTGCATTGGTTACCGGTTGCCAGAAGATCCACGTTCAAGCTGCTTTGTATCACCCACACAGCCATACATGGAATGGGACAACTCTTCATCAGGAATAAAATCACCAAAAACAGTCATCATAGGAACCTCCGCTCTAGAGTGACACCACGCCTCAAAATCCCAAGGTACAAGAAAAAAAATGTGGATGCCACATCCTTCTCTGTTCAAGCCTCTAAAATATGGAACTCTTTACCCCCAACATAAGATCCACCGACAACCACCTTATCTTCAGAAAACTACTCAAGAATTGGCTTTTCCCCACATAAGTACCATATGCAAAAAGAAACATACAGCATATCCCTCTGTATAGAAGCATTTATTTGTAGTATAGATATGTACCTATATATTTGTAATGCTTGGTATTAACATGTAGAATAATTATGTTTAAAACATTTTTCTTTACATGAATGAATAAATAAATAATTTTTTAAGTACAAAACTTGAAAACCAGAGTTTATCGAATGCATCTTTAATCTACTTATACTTACTTCCTTTATGCATCTATATACCTTCCATGTAGCTATACATTTATTTCTTTCCTCAACAACAACAATAATATATATATTATATGCACTACCCTATTTCTCACCATATACCTCTAGCAATATCTTTAATCTACATATACTTATTTCCATTATGCATCTATAAACTTTCCATGTACTTATGGATCTATATATTTATTACTTTCTTCTAATTCAGCATATCCAATGCACTACCCTATTTTCCCCCAAACCTTTCTCAATATATCTTGTACCTCAACTCTTTGACTCATCTCAAACCTCTTTCTACTACTCTTTCCAATGTACTAGTCTATTTCTTACCCTATGCATCTATCAATATATCCACTACCTCTACTCTCTCATTCATCCCAAACCTCATACCACTAAAAGTACCGCCAAAATAACCCTTTCTAGACTCTCCCCTACTCTACCCCTCCTGGAAGCACCTAACACCTCTTTCACTATACTGATCCCCCAAAACAAGCCTTTTTGAACTCTTGCCTCTGACTCTTCCTCTCCACATCCCTTTTTACTCATCCCAACCCTCCCACTACTGCTATGACCTCAAAAATAAAATCAACTATACTTTCTAATTGAAATAACAAACTAACATGGCCACTTCTCTAACTTCATATTTCACTATACTAATTTACCACTAATCCTTTATGGGTTCTAGAGCAGCACGCTACTCGCCGAAAAAGCGTTTCAACACCCCATTAGGGATAACAAGTGATATATATATATTTATTTTAATATATATATATATTTTTTAAAGATAAAGATTATCAAGAAGCCAGAACGGAATCAATGTCCCGTTTTAAACAAAGAGGGTTCCCAAAACAGGTCCTAAAAACAGCTGTGACAAGGGCAGAAGGATGAAGGAGGGAAGATCTATTAAACAAACTTCCAAAGGGAGGAAGTGAGGATACAACTAGGTTGGCCCTAACCTTCTCCTCAGACTCAGGGGCCATACGTGAGATTTTAAACAACCATTGGAAATTACTCCAAACGGATGTAACTATAGGTAAAAAAATAAGCAAGCGACCAAGTATTACCTATAGAAAAATGTATCACTCAAGGATTTACTGGTGCATAGTCATTTTACCAAACGAGAGGTCACCCAGCAGGAAGTTAAAGGTTCCTAACCGTGTTTAAGATGCAAGGCATGTAAAAACAGTGCCACAGTGAAGACCTATAAAGTCCCTGGGCAGGAACAAGCAAAAGCCATCACAAAGTTACTAAACTGCAATTCAGACTATACAGTCTACTGTCTCATGTGCCCTTGTAAACTAAAATAAGTGGGAAGCATGATACACCAAACCAAGAAAAGGGTCTTGGAGCACATGCGTTCTACAACTAAGAAAGATAGTAGCTACCCTGGGGCCAGGTATTTTGCGGAGATGCACAAGAGTAATTGCAACTTACTGAGATTCTTTTGCCTAGATCGAGTCCCGCCAATGAGAAGGGGGGTGACAGGATAAGAACCTTAAGGCAGTTAGAAAACAGATATATAATAGAGTTCCGCACCCTGGCACCAAATGGTCTGTATTGTGAGGAAGAACTGTGGGTACATGTAGGCTACAATGGAACCCATTCCCTTACTTCATTGAGTGGGGGAGGGGGAAAAGGACAATAGAGTGTTGATGAGAAATAAGATCACGTGTGCCTGAGTGGAAATTTTCTGGAATCAAAAGTAATGTATATGTACATTTCTTTCTAAGAAAAGATGAAATGAAATGAAATAATCTTTGATCTGGATAAATGGGGAGAAAAGCTTATCTTTACTTCTGTAAATAGCTGAATTCAAAACTGTAGATAGACCTATCCATTGCATCTGGGACCAGATTAGGATAGATATGATGTAATCCTAATGAACAGTTCGTTTTTAAATTGTGTGTAGGAAATTAAGTGAAAATTTGTATATGAGAACATCATAGAAAACCTCTGGATTTGTGATTAGAAAAAATGTGAAGTTGAGATGTTGTGACATTGCCCATTCAGGGCTGTATACAGGTAAATGTTAAATGACATGGACTTATTTATTGCAAGTCTGAAAGATTTAATACTGCCAATATATGGCTAGATTGGTAACAAATATAAATTACAAATCTCTAGTAACTGTTTATATATTGAATGGTAAATGATGGATGACCTTCTATATGAATTTAAAGATGGCCACCGTGGAAATCTATGAGACATGCGAAAAGAGATTTACAATAGTCCTCCTTTTGTCACAATGGTAGTATCATGCAGAGGAAGTGATGTGTATAAATTTGTAAAAAATCTTTGTTAGCTATGACATTGACGAAGGCCAGCATGGCCGAAACACGTCTGTCTGCAGAGGGAGCGGAATACAGCTATTTTTAAAAAAAGTGTGGAGTAGTGTGCACCATGCCTTTCTTGTCGGAAAAGTGCTTTTTAAGAAATATATACATATATATATATATATATATATATATATATATATATATATATATATATATATATATATATATATATATATATATATATATATATATATATAAATATATATATATCCTTGCTCAAGCCGCACCTTCTAACAGTGCACTTCAAGAACGGGTGGCATTAAACGCGGCTGTGCATGCAGCGTGCATATAAAGCTCAGTTCCACGCCAATCCTGGTCCAAGAATAGACACTCACAGGGTCAAACTGCAATATTAATAGGTTTATTTTCATATCATTTCGCAGGAAACATGAAAAATTACGCGTTTCGGCGATGCCTTAGTCTAGTATTTCATAAGTTACGCGCCAGTGAAGCGGACATTTTAAAGCTTTGTGTTGTTGAGGTCACATGATTAAAAAGTGACATGAAACTTGAAGGAGGACTAACAGAGTCATTCAATGACGGCCATCTTAAAAGAGTACAATACAACTTTATCGATTCGCCACATGAATGACAATTATCATTCTACAAGTGTATTTCTCGTATTTACCAAAACGTCATCAAGAAATTATATTTTAAAACCAGAAATCAAAACTGCATAAACATTTTGAATCAGTTATTAAATCGAGAGACAAAAGAACAATATATCATTATTGTTTTGTCTCCCTTTTGTGGCATTTTCCAATGTATAAGGTTGTATACCCTCTGCCTTGTATATAGTAACCTATTTAAGGTTGAATAATATTTACAGGAATGTCATAAGAAAATATACACTCCTAGATGGCGCTTATGTTGTTGCAGAGGGGTTAGTCCCTTGTCAATGTCCATTAAGGTTGAGAAACTTTATTAACATGTCAAAAGCATAGTGTCACTGACACTGATGAAGGCAAAACACCGAAATGCGTTTGTTTTGGGGTCCCTGAATAATAAAGAAACTGTGGACCTGACTTGTCCCTCCGGAGTGCTGTGTTTTCTGCGTGATGGCAAAAAATTTGAGCATGATGTTTTGCTGCGTTCCACAAGCCACTGACAGCACCAGCCCGTGAGTGCACGAGGTTTTTGTGTGGAGAACAAGCGTTTTTTTAATCTCCCCGTGCACCGCTGCAGCTGTTCGGGCGCCGAGTGAAGCTGGAGGACTGAAGCGGAGAATCGCACCAGATGACATCGGGCTGCTTTCCGACGAACACGTCTGCCGGTGAGCCCACTTCCATTGTATCTACAGTATTGAACAGCGTGATATTGTGGCAGAGCGTCTTGGAGGGCAGCAGTGTCCACAGAACAGGGGCCAACAATTGATTAACGAAAAGCTTGACTTTACACGTGACATGTTTTAAGACACAGAACACCGCGCGGCGGCTAAAGATATGTTTAAACGGCGTGAAAAGCCGTTAGAATCAACTGTGAAAACGGCAGAACCACAAAGCAGCAAACGTCAGGACAATATGTCCAAATTGGTAAGACTCTATGAACGTGAAGTTCGTAAGTGGTGGGAGGCAACAAGTCTGACAAGCTATATTGAGGAACACCGGGTGCCACGAGGCTTGAGAGTGTACACTGTGCCATCATATGAACATCCTGGCCCACAATTGCTTACAGGTTGGGCGGAATATACAGCCATGTATTGTGAAGGAACACTAAAAATACTCGTGAAGTATGCCTGGAGTGATAGGGAAAAGGCATTAGCGGAGACCAAAGTGATTGAAGAGGAGCTGGATAAGGAGGAAGTAACCGATAAAGTATCAGAACTTAAGGAGCTGATGAAAGTACGTCTGATCAAGTATGAACAGAAAATAAAAGTCAGGAAGCAAGAAAAGTATGATCGCGACGAAAATGATTATCTATAAGGTCGCGTACTGACTTTTGCAAAGAAGTTTGACGCCCCGAGAAAGGCGCTCCTCGAGGATGCACAAGCAACAGCAGACCCGGATACAGTAACCTCGGAATCAGAGGAAACGGAGAATAACTCCAGTGATGACCAGCAAGATCCCATGATCCATCAGAGGGGCAGGGGCGGTGCAACCCCTTTTCACGACGAGTTCAAGATAATCAGAAAATCATGGCTACGAGGGGAAAAGAACAAACCGCCCGAAACCACAACAGGAAGACCTGAAGGGAGGTGGCGGCGGTAAGAGGAAGAGGAAGAGCAAGAACTACAGGCTGGGCCAGCCGCAACAAGAAGAAATAATTGACCATGAAGAAGGCGATGTGGCCAATTTGAATGTGGTCAATCTCACGGAAAGGTCATTGACGGACACAGAGATGGAACTTTTAAGCTTCGGGCTTACATTTTGCCCAAGCAGCAGTCTTGAATACACCCAGACACGCATCAATCTCTTTAGATTCACAAGGAAGTTGAAACTTCATAAATATTTTAAATTAAGACCGCACACGAAAGATCCAATGAAAAAAGGTACCAGACTGACAGCTACGGACACGCTTAGTAGTAGGGATATAGCGGGTCTAGAGGCCCTTGAGGACCTAAGATTGGAGCAAGATTCGAACTTTAGTTCTCTGGATATGGCGCAACGAGCAATGTTACAAGGAGTGGATCAAGAGAGGGATGAAACCCATTTTAAACCGGTCTCTATCTTCGTCCCACAAACACCTTGGAATGCTGTGGATGTGTTTATGGAGGCAATGAATAATGATTTGTTGAGGTACAGGAAGACGACAAATTTGAGCAGGCGTAACATCACAGACCCTCAGAGGACGGCACTACAAAACTTGATGAATGATAACACCATTGTAGTGAAACCCTCTGATAAAGGGGTAAATGTAGTCCTTCTTAGTAGGGAGTATTACAGAAATTAAGCAATCAGACAATTATCGGATGAGAAATATTACACAGTGAGCAGCAATGAAGCGTACCAACAAAGCATCAAAGATTACGATGTTCTGATTCGCAAGTGGTATGATCTATCGATGCTGGGCAGAGATGAACACCTTTTCCTGTGAAATAACTGTCCGATGACTCCCACCTTTTATCACCTCCCAAAACTTCACAAAACAATGTTTGTCCTCCTGGTCGCCCAATTGTTTATTCAGGCAACAGCCTCACAGAGAATATGTCCAGATTTGTGGACAACATCCTGTTCCCTTTTGTGGCGAATTTACAGTCCTATGTACAGGACACCAAGGACTTCCTTAATAAAATCGAGGACATGGTATGGGATTCTGACCACCTATTGATGGTGCTGGACATCACCAGTCTTTAATGTGTATAGAACACAAACATGGCCTGGATGCGGTCCGGCACTTTCTAGATCAACGACAAAAGCGCTTTGCGCAGCATAATATGATGATACTGGAATTTGTAGAATTCTGCCTCACCAATAACATCTTTTTATTTGAAGAACAACTATACAGACAGAGGTCTGCTTTGCCCCCAACTATGTGAACTTGTTCGTTGGCTGGTGGGAGAAGCAGGTGCCCAGGAGCTGTAAGGTGGCACAGGACAATGGAAAAGTTGTATGTTGGCATCGTTATATGGACGACCTATTCATTGTGTGGCAGGGGGCAGTGAATACGGCAGAAAAATACATTGAAATCTTAAATGACAACGAGTACAATTTGCACTTCACATGGTCCATTAGTCCGGTGGCAGCAGACTATTTGGACCTGAGGGTTTTCATTGATAATAGCCACACACATACTGCACTTTTCAGAAAAGAAACTGCAGGTAATTCTATTCTTTTTGCCAGCAGTAGTCATCCACCGCAGTTAGTTAGATGTATACCCTACGGGGAATTATTAAGACTCCAGAGAAACAGCTCAAGGGATCAAGATTTCGAGGCGGCTGCCTCGGAATTTCTTGCATGATTCAGCCTTACAGGGTATGGTGAGAAGCTGCTGCAAAGCGCTCTCAAAAAGGTGAGAAGAATCCCTAGAAAATAACTCTTATGTGTAAAATCTTCTAAGAGCAAGGGTGATAAGAATGAGGGAAAATTCAGGATGGTAAACCCATATTCATCTGGGGCGAATGATTTGAGAGCTATGTTGAGAAAGAACTGGCATATTCTCCGGACGGATAGTGTGCTAAAGGATGACTTATTAGTGGACCCCTTGGTGACCTTTTGCAAAGCTAGGTCATTGAGAGACATGCTGGTGAGAAGCCATCTGGAGAAACCTATCCCCAGAACTAACACCTTACGGGAAATTAAGGGTTTCTATCCCTGTGGCCGCTGTAAGGCTTGTGTGGCTATCAGAAGAGTCCTCACATATGACATACCAGATACAGGGAAAATAATGAAGATAAAGAAATTCATCACTTGTAGTTTACTGTTTGGTTTGCCCGTGTGGCTTACGCTACATTGGCAGCACGATCAACCAATTAAAAATGAGAATACTCGAACATCTCCGAGCCATAGACAAGGAAGATCCGGCCTATCCGGTGGCTCGCCATTTTGCAGCACTACATGATAAGGATAGGAGCAAGCTACAATGCTTCGAATTGGACTATTGAATCTCAGGGGTGGGGACCGACTGAGACGGCTCTGTAGATTAGAGTCAAGATACATCATAAACCCTCGAAACCAGACATCCTAGGGGCCTGAACAGGGGTGAGGAGATGGCAATTCATCTAGGGGAGTGAACGGAGAATTACTGAATGACATACTGTCCGATTTGCTGAAAATAGGATCTGATAGAAATTAGTTACATATCGAGAATTATTGATTTTACCCTTAGGTGTAGAACTTAGATATAGGTATATAATAAAATGAAAAAAATGTGACTAAGTAGTTGTGAAATTAATGAGTTCCTTGAGTCACTATACTTTTTTAAGGGCAGCCGTGCATTGTTGATTCTTAGTAATGAAATATGATTTTGATCATTATTGTTTTTTGTTCTGTTCTAAACTGATAAAGTTGACAACTTTGGATAGAGTGACGAGGGATATTAGCCGATCCACGGCTAGATCGTGTGGCATTTTCCAATGTATAATGTTGTATACCCTCTGCCTTGTACATAGTAACCTATTTAAGGTTGCATAATATTTACAGGAATGTAATAAGAAAATATACACTCCTAGATGGCGCTTATGTTGTTGTAGAGGGGTTAGTCCCTTGTCAATGTCCATTAACGTTGGGAAACTTTATTAACATCTCAAAAGCATAGTGTCACTGATATATTGTTCTTTTGTCTCTCGAATTATTAACCGGTTCAAAATGTTTATGCAGTTTTAATTTCTGGTTTTAAAATATAATTTCTTGATGACATTTTCGTAAATATGAGAAATACACTTGTAGAATGATGTCATTGTCATTCATGTGGCGAATCGATAAAGTTGTCTTGTACTGTTTTAAAATGGCCGCCATTGAATGACTCTGTTAGTCCTCTTTCGAGTTTCATGTCAATTTTTAATCATGTGACCCCAACAACACAAAGTTTTAAAATGTTCGCTACACTGGTGCGTAACTTATGAAATACAAGACTAAGGCATCGCCGAAACGCGTTGTTTTTCATGTTTCCTCCGAAATGAAATGAAAATAAACCTATGAATATTGCAGTTAGTATATATATAAATATATATATATATATATATATATAATATATATATATATATATATATATATATATATATGTACATACGCAAACCAATACTAATTCAACAATAATCCCGTAATGGGTTCCGGAGTAGCGTGCTACATGCCATAAAAAGAAGCGCTTCAACACCCCCTTAGGGGTAACAAGCGCTATATAAATGCAAACCTTTTCCCTCTTCTATCCTTCTCAATCCAAATAACTGATTAATATCCACCACTCAAATTACTTTCATATTTCACTATAATAATTCACCACTAATCCTTATAGGTTTCCGAGTAGTGTGCTACTCACCAAGAAAGTGCTTCAACCCCCCATCAGGGCTAAAAAGCGCTATATAAATGCTAACGTCTTTTCCCTCTTCTAAGCCTCCGCTATCCTTCTAAATCCAAATAACTGACTGATATCTACTCAAACTACCTTCATATTTCGCTATACTAATGCATCACTAATCCTATATGGGTTCATGAGTAGCATGCTACTCACCGAAAAAAAGCACTTTATCTCCCCATCAGGGATAACTAGCGCCTTTTCCCCTCTTCTATCCCTCTGCTATCCGTCTGAATCCAAATAACTGACTAACCTACCCACCACTCAAATTACTTTCATATTTCACTATACTAACTCAAAGTAGAACCAACATAGAGCAAGCACTCGCACCGATTATGTCAACGCCGACAAACCTGGGAGATCAACCCCAAGCCAGTGACACTCTGGCACCATCAGTAGCCCAGCAAATAGTCCTAGTAAAACAGCAGATTAGCAAGGGCAGGAAAGAAGGCGCTCCAGGTCCTAATGGCATTCCGCCAGCCCTGTTCAAGGAGAAAGACACAGAATGGGCAACCATACTACAACCTTTATTCACAGAAGTCAGACTCCTAAACAGAATTCCAGACTCCTGGAGAGGGTTGACGATTGTCCCCATACACAAAAAGGGAGACAAAACGGTCCCCGATAATTACCGCTTATTAGCCCTCATTGACAACGAGGCGAAATACTTTGCTGGAATAATCTTAGAGGAGATTGTGACATGGGCCAACTCAAAGCAGATTATACCATGGAACCAGACTGGCTTTTGGAAAAAAACTGGAACAACAACTAACATCCTGGCAATCTCGCTGATTATTGACGGAGCCAAAACAAAAAAACTGCTGCTGCACTTGTGCTTCATCGACTTCACCGCAGCCTTTGATAATATCGAGAGAGGCATGCTGTGGCAGAAACTTGCACAATGGAGGATACCTCCATAACTTCTTAATATGCTGAAGTTACTTCACTATCATACCTGGGTGCAGGGGAAGTTGGGAAGTGGGACCCATCTATCTTCCAAGGTTTGTACGACCAAAGGGCTAAAACAAGGGTGCGTGTTGGCCCCGACCTTGTTCAATCTGTTTATGGCAGATTTATCAGGCCGACTCGACACATGCAACTCCCACTCTCCGAGGCTGGGAGGAAAATCCCTAAGCAATCTATTATACACAGATGACGTGGTGCTTCTAAGCCACACACATATTGGCCTCCAGAATTTGTTGATTGAAATGCACAGTTATGCAAAGGAAAACAACCTAAAAATCAACTTAAATAAAACACGTACGAATTCGATCAATACCAGGAATAAACATCAGAAGTCCTGGAATCTGGGTGGCCAAAAAATAGAATCTTCACGAGAATATAAATACTTGGGACTTATCTTTGACACCAAAGGCTCATTTGCCAGGCAGATGGAGGAAACCAAAAGAAGAGGAGCCTTGATTGCGATCACATTGAAAAATTTAGCAAATCAACTATCGGGGCCGACTCTAACACCATATTTAAAAGTCATCCAGGCCAAATTGCTCCCTTCAATTTCCTATGGCAGCGAGGCACTATGAGGATGAGACTCCAGGAACCTAGACAACATCCAGGTAAAAGCATATAGAACTTTGTTCTCACTTCCATCCTACACCTCGCCTGCCCAAATAAGGCTTGAGTTTGGCTTAAAAAAACAAGACCTTGCAAGACAAGGAGCTTTCATTATCTGCTGCCACAAACTCCGCTCAGCCCTCAAAGACACCTTAAACGCGATGCTGTGGCAAGACATACAAAGCAGGGATGAATATCAGCTTTGGGGGCTGTCAAGGCAACCGCACTCTGGGACATGCAACTGGGGCACAACCCCTTTAAAAAAGTGGTTTGGAAAAATGTAAAAACGATTTCCTTAATAGAGGACAAGGCCGCCTTTGCAAAAAGAAACCATGCGTGGATGACATTAAACACGTACAAATCTCTGATCCCACAACCTTACTTCAGCCAGGGCTACCCAAAAATTACAAAACTGAAGTTTTTGAAATATAGATTAGGGATCCTGCCCAGCAGAGAGCATCAACCACCATGGCTCAGGAGCAATGGCCACAAAGTCTGTCCGCTCTGCATTCTAGCAACCAGAGACATACTACATATGACCTGTCTCTGTGAAGAGTTCCGACAAGTTCGTCGACAGCTATTAAGGGACCAGCTCAAGCAGATAGGGACCAGCACGCAAAGGCAGGCTGTGCTTGCATGCTTGAACCCTGCAAATACAAAACTGAACTGTAGATATGTCAAATATCTGTCCACAATAGAGCAAAGCCTGCAAAATCTACAACTGGCAGCAACTCCTGGCTCTGGGACCTAATGGATGAACCTTGGGCCACAAAAGTCTAGCCTGCCCTGGCTCAAGATACACTGCCCAACAATTATCCTCGGTCTCCCACCGCATGCCTTTTGACAAAGACGATTACACAGACTATATTTTTTATTATATTTTAAGAAATTGTTTTAAATGTAGTGAATGTACCGGTTTTAATTAACTATACATAATAAATGTACTTACTTACTTACACTATACTAACTCAACTAACTCAATACTAATCCTTTACGGATAGCGGAGAAGGTGCTTTGACGGCTCGCCAGGGTTAGTAAGCGCATTATAAATACAATTACAATACAATACAAAAAAAATCACACAATGAATAAGACAGAGCTGCCTAGCCAAAAATATGACCAGAAAACAATACCCGCAGCACATGAACACACGTTGATTGAGGCTATATTCACCAATGGAAAATATGGCGACATGGAGACAAGGTTGAACTGCTCACAGTACTGCAAGGGCATGACAATAGCAGAATGTACGCCATACAAATGCTTGGAAGACCTCCATTCTTGTGCCTGAAATAACTCGAACAAAAACTATCTCCGGAGGCCTCGATTTTCAAAGAAACTCCAATATGCTCCCCCAGGAAAGGCCAGTCTTCAAAAATCAAAGAAGTCTTTAACAATTCTTTACAGAAAGCGCTTCAAAGACCCTGAACTCTAATACCCTTGAGATTCGAACTAACATTCACATGGAAGGTTTAAAAAAAGAACTGAAATGCCCACTATGCAATCACGGCTTCCACATGTAACTTATTAGTCTTCTTTTCTTGGAATACATTTTAATATCTTTCCAATATATATGTGGTTGTATCCACTTGCTGTAGTCGCATCGTTCCAGGCAATAATAACACTAGGCGTTTCTATTTTTCATGTATTCTTCTACTCCATTTGTAAAGCGCTCTGGCACACCTTGGCTGTGCTTCAATCTTCTTAAAATAGCAAATAAATAAATAGATAGCCCAAAAAAAAATGCACAAGCAATACATGTCGCAATATTATCATTATGGTGCAAACATTTAGAAACAGGTGTCGGCTATGGCTACTATATTATAACCAGTGTCTGGATGGCCATTGTGCAACTCTGGCATGTTTCCAGGTGGTCTGCCAGCTGTGGTGCTGCTTTCGGATCAGAATGGGCTGCCATGACCAAACTATGCCCCAAGTCCCAGTGCTACCCGCAGTTTCCTACAGAATGAGGCTGGTTTGGACACTGAACAGGGCTCAATGTGGTTTCCAGCCTAGACAGGGATTTTAGTGGGCCGGGCCCTGCTGGTGATCAGCACCGGCAGTTCTTAAAAGCAGGTGCAGAGACAAATCCCTATCGGACACTCCATTTTCACCCTCACTATAAGGATGGAAAAAAAATCTTAACTCTGCAGCAGGTCACTTTTTTTTATGTGTTTTTTATTTTTTTACATTTCTATATTGCAAAACTCGAAATGCTTTAGATGAGCACCAACATGACCAGCCCAGAGCAACACATGCCATGGAGCTACTGATCATGCAGTTTGGAGCCCCACAGGGCCACAACACCCACCGCCACCACCCCCCCCCCACAACAGAAAGCACACGTATTCCATCATTGTGCAGGCAATAGAGTTCCACCGGGGACTCTTCACCAATGTCATCGCCAACTACCCAGGCAGTGTGCATGATTCCTTCATCTTTCGACAGTCCATCATCAACCAGCGCTACCCGGATGACATCTACATAAATGCACTGCTCGTTAGTAAGTACCAAATGAACACACCACACACCAAAACCCCACAATCATGCAACTCACATCTCTGGGAATGCACACATTACAAACTCACAAACAACATATCCACCTACCAGACACAACAACACAAGCAACTGTGGTAACAGGAGCCAGTCATGTGGACAAACCATCCATGTCATGGCACCTCTGCCACACAATAGCAGATTGTGGGAAGAGGTGGGCACCAGGCATGTGTTGAGGAGGCAAGTGACCTATGAATAAGCATGGACACAATGCCAACTGTGGTGTGGGTTTGCTGGCCAGACTGCAGTATGCAGACCACAGACATGCCCATGTCGACATGTACTGCTGGTGTTTGGAGTGTAGTGGACAGTGGATGCAACCATGTCATCCCAGCCAGTGGAGATCAAGGAAATGTAGCTTGTCACAACCCCTGTAAGTGTGAGAAGAGTGGGCTGGCCCGGCGTACGCCAGCCAAGCGTAGGGGTGTGAATAAAAAGCACGTAGCCCTGGGCGCGGTTCTCTTCCTGAATGCCCAACGTGTCTGCCAGGGCGGCGCCTCTCACCCCATCATAAAGCCGACATGGTGTGCAGTGGGGCCTTTGTCCCCAAAGCATTCCTGCTCGCCCCTGCGCTCCCAGGCCTCAATGCTCACCTGCCAACACCGTTGTGTGTCGAAGAGGGCCCACCACGTGCTGGTGCAATCTCCAAGCCTGAGGCCTGCGACCGTGGCAGCCTCCCCAGACCATCACGGCCTCCGTGACACAGGCCCACTGTACTCCATTCTCGTTAACGTCCACCACCTGCTGACACAGTGAACTAGTAGGTCACACTTTTGGAACTGAGTCTTGATTACACCATGGCCAAGTACATTATTTAAGGCTGTGGTTATGTCACTATACTCCCTTCTTGTGGTGCCACCTAGGCTGTGCATAGGACTCGCACCAAACGTGTCTGTGGGCACTTGCTGACTGCGGCCCTCGACCTACACTGCGGTCCTGCAGGCCTCACACCAATCCAATGCAGTCCGTCACAGGCAGGACATTGCATCGTTGCTGGCTAAACACCCGCTCAGCTCTAGTGGCACTACCTATGTCACCCACAAATCTAATACAAATTCCATTCCAACATCGTGTGTTAGCGATCTAGGAGGAGATGGCTGGACAGCGGTTAATCCACGCTGAACCCGACAGTGTGGACAACTAGGTCAAATTCTTGGAACTGAGTCTTAATATTTTCATGGCAGAGTACATGTCACAGTACGCAAGGATATAAGTAAGAGGGACACACGCTCTGTCCGGAAGTGCAAAGGCTCACCTTTGCAGAGGTGATGGGACACTACCAACAGTTACACTGGAGCCACTGACTCTGTGCAGTGCATGCCTACCACACGTGGCTGTGGGCCCCTGATAACCGCTGGCTCCGGCACACACTACTGTGGAGTAGGTCACACATTTTGAACTGAGTCTTGCCCTGTACATGGCAGAGTCCATGTCATTGTACAGGCCTTTTCGCAGAATACATCCCCTTCCAGCTCTGGTGCGCCTGAGTGTGGGCTCTGCAATTCATGGTCGATCTCTATTTGAATGTTTTTGGCATTTGGGCCCTTGACCGGAAGGTTGTCTTCCTCTACATGTAGCTGATATTGACAAGGTGGAAAAGTGGAGTCTGTAGCATTCAACTCCGCCATTTGCCTGTTCCTGCTTGCTTCTGCCCTCTGTATCATGCCCTGGAGGGACAACTTCCACAGTCCTCATCAACCCTCCGTGACATTCCCCTTGGACATTGATGAGTACACGCTCGGCTCGTGTGGCCCTGCCTTAGTGCACCGCAAGTCACCGTCCCGTGGCGGTGTGCCTGTGCCGCCCGCTGTGCATCCGGGGCCACAATACTCTGTGCTGCTCAAGTCAGGGACCCATGATGTCCGTACCTTGTACAGCTGATTGTCTGCTCTCTGTAGTGGTTTTTGGCTGCACCAACCATGCCGTGAGTGGTGGCTTACACAACCCAACACCCATCCAGCACAGGCGTCACTGGAGATGTGACCCTGGCAATAAAAGGGGTCGGGCGCACATGCCCGTAGCCAGTCCCACAAACTCACTCAGTGTGTCCATGTGGCCTTTATGTATGCTTGTGGGACCAGGGCCATTACACATCACATTGTGCTGTGTACAGCATTCGCAACCCTGTCACCCCAGGCAGTGGTGTATACCTGGGACATGTAACTGTGTTGTATCTTCATTTGAGAGTAAGCGGGGTGGACAGGCGTATGACAGTAAAACGTAGGGGTATGGCTCCTCCACACTTGGATCTGGGTATTGTTCAGTGTGGCCCTTGCCAAGGATGTGGCTGATGCGTGTGTCTCTTTTGTAGTGTCTACACCAACCGTCCTACAATCTGCTATGTTGCTATGTGGCATGCCCCCGGTGTGCGTGCTCAGCTGAATGGGTACATGGGGGAGGGCATGCCCCTTGGAGTCAGGGATCACACATGCCAACTTTTGTGTGTGTCGCTATTGCACCAGCATGAGACAAAGAAGTACCCTCAACTTCATGTCGAGTTCAGCCCGGCAGGTGCTCTACATCTGTGTCAGCCCTGAACTTGCAATGGGCCTAAACACATGTGGCTGGCCACATTCTGCGCATCTTCATCACTGTGTCCTGCTCAAGCTTGACAGGCATGTCAGTGGTGTGCCGTAGGGGTGCAAGTGGTGCAACGCACTGCGCACACTGGTGCATAAGCTCGGGGGGAAGGAGGAGCAGCAGTGAGGCTGCGTAATACACATTGATGCCGCTCATTTTCAACAAGCAGTACATGTCATACAGGAATCACAAAGTAACACATATCCCACACCATTGAACCAGTGAGGCTGCCAACACATCATGCAGCACTGTGTATTGGCAAATGTTTCTCTGCACTGTGACAGGTGATCAAGGATTTCCACTCTGCGCTTGGATGATGAAACCCCTCCGAGCGCCGAACACACAGGCCCAGAGGCAGTACAATGTGGCCCACAAACGCACCAGGGGCATCGTGGAGTGCACATTTGGTGTGTTGAATTCACGTTTCAGGTGCCTGGACGTCACAGGTGGTAAGCTCCTGTACAGCCCAAGCCTTGTGTGCAAGATGATCGTTGCATGTTGCACAACATATGTGTATGCAGCAAGGCCCCATGGGTATGAGTGCCAGATGCACCGGACGATGATGATGAAGATGAGGTAGGTGGAATAGCCCAGTAGGGACTACATCATTGACAGTTTCTTCTCTGGTTGACGTCACATTGTGTGAGTCCTTAGCAGTAATGGCACAGTAAGTTGACTGAGCACAGGCACTGTATGTGCTAATAAAAGCATTCCGATACACATTCCCTGCATGCATGTCACTCATCTGTGCAGGCACTTCACTCAGACAAGTGTGGGTGCGATGTGTTGTGCTTGCTGTCAATTGAGGGATTTGTTAATGCATGGTGGGTGTGTCACCTCTGTGCAGTGAGGCTATTTATGGTGTCACGTATTCGTACTGACAGTTCTCTGTGTCACAGTTGTTACGGTATCCCACTCTTCGGCGTTTCACGTGCGTCCCAATTCATTTCATGTTGGCTGTCATTTGTGGCCTACAAGTGTTAACAGGGAATCTTTTGTGCTGTGATATGTGCCACCATGATGCAGGGATGCACCCTGTGTCTCAAGTCCAACGATATGGGAAACATTTACGTAAGGGTGAGTCACTGTCCCTACATTGAGCCGTGCTTTCATTCTTGTTTGCTCACGGACATGGCACGTCGATGAGCAGGGGGAGTTGATTGTCCCTCTGCAATGTGAGGGGGTGATGCGGTTTCACAGTGTGTACCATGTTTGTTTCCGCATTGGCGCACGTTACATTCTGAATGCATGTCAATGTACATTGTGGCTGTTTTTGGGGAAATGCTTATCTGATTTGGACAATGGTCATTTGTTCTGCGTCACAGCTGTGGGGTGGTGCTCACACGTTGTCATCTCACCGTTTCCTTCCTCTGCTTTTGTGGTTAATTTTCCCGCCAGACGCCTGGGGTTTGAAATGAAATGAAATTTGATTTGTAGAGCGCATGGCTGCCCGAAAGCGTCCCAGCGCTTGCTTAGGGAACCCGTCCTGGTATTCCCCTGCGAGATAACCCATTACTGGGCATCCCCAAGGAGAAAGCCAGGCATCCCGCTGCGAGGGGCCGTTGTGGAGATTAAGCAAGCTATTGCCCAGAGTTACAGAGTGGGACTCCATGATTGGAATAGGCACCGAGGCGAGAATTGTCAGGTCCGGGGAAATTTGAGCCCAAGACACGCCGAGGCGGGGAATTGAACCCTGGTCCGGGCCAGACCTCTGCATCAGGGTCTGCCGCTCCAACCACTTGAGCCACACTTCTCCACTTCTTTGCAAGTCTGCCGCTGGTTTTTGCTGCTTTTCGTATCGTGATTGGCCTCATCGCAAGTGTTCTTGCGTTCGTGTTTTGCATTTTTGCGGCGTGGCGTTGATTTTAACGCAGTCATTTGACATGTTATCTGGAGACTATTGCATGGTACCGCCATGTTGTGAATACGTAGCTAACACTGCATAATTTTCCCGCGATGGGCTGCAATATGCAAAGTTGCGTTAAGTTACTTTAGCGATGGTTGTCACGTGTTCTTGAGAATATGTCCGTATGTTCTCAGCTATATCACAGGAGTAGTGCATAGAAGCCAGGATACAGACCACCTGCACTCTTGTCACCTTGTGGCCATACTGCTGCATCCAGACACTGGAGAAAGACAACACACTACCGCCACCCTGCCTTTTTGCGATGTAGCAGGGCAGGTTGCTCGTGAAAAACAACCCAGAGCTAGCGAATTATGGCAAATTAAGGGGCATATTACCAACAACTAGCGATAATTATCGCTATGTTGGCTTAGCGGCAATATTTTTATCGCCGAGCTGCGGCGATTTTTATCGCTTAGGAACCTTGCTATTATCAAGGTTTATCTCCTAAGCGATAAAAATCGGCCGAAATGCATGAACATCGCTGAAAAGTCTGCGATATTCATGCATTACCGTGCTAATGCTCTTAGCCATGTTATCCACCTACCATTGGATAACATGGGTAAGAACTGCTCAGGGGCAGGTGTTAGCTTTTGGAGATATTCGCGCTTAGCGCAAATATCTCCAAAAGTTGGTAATAGGAGATAGCGCATCTTGGCACGCCCACTTTGCATGTCATTAGTGATAAATATCACTGACATGCAAAGCGGGGCCCAAGATGGTCGCTATCTCCTACTAGCTGTCGCTAACTGGTGTTAGCGACAGCTAGGTAATAGGGATAATAGGGAGATAATTTTATCTCCGCTTTCTTGGCTTTTAAAGCCAAAAAAGCGGAGATAAACCCCCTTGATAATATGCCCCTAAGTGTTCAGAATATTTTTAAACAAAATATTGTCTTCTCTGGAGACTCAACAGCAATCAGCGCCTGTGAGTGCTTCCAGCGCTCGCCGCCACTGCCGCCATTCAGCGCTGCTCATTACTCTCTAACAGGGGTTCCAAGCAAGGCCATTTTATTTAGAGGCCTGTCAGATGTTTTATTTTGCAAAAATGAAGGTAGAAAAACACTGGCTAATGGAGGAGCAGCCGCTATGATTTGTTTATCAGCTAAGGGCCGAGCCTCTGTTTTTCTCAAACACTTTATTAATCATGGAAGGGCGGCAAGAGGCGCTATCGATCCCGGAATTAACTGCTTTTAACAAGTCCTCTATCATATGAGGCGGCCCGTGCGCCGCGGAGCGCGGGGCCGGGGACTGCTGAGCTCGGGGCTTTTTTTTTGGGCCGCAGTTATGGATGGGGCGAGCTTCGAGTACTGGTGGTAATTTAATTGCCTCCTTCTCTCACTCCAGCGCTTTTCGGAGCCATAGAGGCCTGCGTCTCTAATACAACAGAAATTGTGTTAATGCCGCTGCAGGGCCTGAACTTCACTGACAGTGCATTAATGTGCACGTGAAGGGCACCTTGAGCTCAGAATCAATGTCCCTGTGCCCTGCTCTGCTCTAAACATTTCCCACGTGCAATTCAGACTCGGCCCTTGATTTCAAGAGCACAGGACAGTTCAGACACGAGTCGAAATCCTTCCTAAAGCATGTGTCGCAATTATGAAATGAGCAGAGTTTAGTTTACCTGGTAATTGAGAGGTAAGATAAAGTCCTCATCACAGCCATTTTTCGCAGCTACATGACTGCAGGTCAAGGCTGGGCTGGAACTGCCCTGTCAATACAAGGACATGCGGATCTTGGTACCAAAACCCCCCAATAAATCTTAATTTTCAGATGCAACGATATTCCCCCAACTCATCTGAGGTACTCACAAGGCACTCATACTCAGCACCTTCAGTGCAAAATGTAACCCTCATTCACAGAGTCTGTATCTTCATGGTTTTGTATGTTTTGTACCATAGTTATTTTAT
The DNA here is from genome assembly GCF_964263255.1 of Lissotriton vulgaris. NCBI lineage: Eukaryota > Metazoa > Chordata > Amphibia > Caudata > Salamandridae > Lissotriton > Lissotriton vulgaris. The sequence continues at coordinate 1,151,413,320 of NC_141697.1, read as the reverse complement.
TAATTTTACGACTTAGCGTGAGCTTGGCCAGAGGGCTTCAAAGCACTTTACAGGGATGCATAAACAGTGATTACAGGGGGTATAATAAACGGATGCACTCTCAGCCAGGCCTGTGCAGATAAGACGGTGGGGCCAGGTGGGGGGAATTTTGACAGACGATGATGGAGGAAAATACATTATTTTTTACATTTCCCCTAATGGTTGTCCATAGAAATACCCCACCCCTTCTAACCTTAACCTGCCCGGGCCGTGGCTGTGCACACAGGAGATATAATACAGGTAGGAAGCGTACACTAAAGCGCAATAAAGTAACAGGGGCAAAATGTACAGTGGGGGGAGGAGAGGATTGTCAGTGCAGTTCCGAGGTAGTTGAAATAGATTATAGCAAGGGCCATAGAATCGTAGGTCGGGACGGAACTGTTTGTTTCTAGGACGATATGTGTAGCGTGGCTGGAAGATTTGATTTAGGATGGAGGATTTCGTTATTTGTTGAGGTGATAGTGTGAATTTTTTCTTGAAATGAAGGTAGGATCGGTTGTCACATAGTTCTTTTTGAAGGGCGTTACAAATTCTGGAGCGTTCCTGGAGAAGGAGCAGGTGAGAGATTTATTAGTCTTGAATAAGGGTGGAATCAGGAGAAGAGTGTTAGAGCTTCCTAGGGGCCTCCTGGTCTACTTTAGAGAGTTTTTTGGTGAGGTAGGTTGGCTGTCCAGAGTAAAGGGCTTTGTGGGTTATGGAAGCTGTTTTGAATATAATTCTTGCTCTAGTTGGTAGCCAGATGTTTGAGTGAGGGATGTGGTCATATAGTTTCTCTCCAGATAGAAGTCTGGCTGATCCGTAGAGTGTAAACGTCATTGGTAGGAGGTGGATTTTTGGAGTGCTGGTGATTTTTGCGTTGCCGTTGTCCAGTTTGGAGAGGACAAGGGATTGTGCTACAGTCTTCAGGTAATCGAGGGGGATAAATGGTTTCATGTTTTAAGGTGCTTTAGTGTGTAAGAGGCGCTTTTTGCTGAGACATTGATGCGGTCTTTCATGTTCGGGTTCTTGTCAAGAGTGATCCCAAGAGATTTAACCAAATTGGAGGTGGATAGTTTACAGGTTAGTGCTGTTAGGTTGGAGAACCAGTTGTGGTTAGGGAGCGGGCTAGTGTTTGGCTAGATGAGGAGAAGTTCTGTTTTTGCTGAGTTTGAGCTTTAGGTGGTTGTTGGTAAGCTAGGTTTGTTTCAGAGAGAGCATGTTATTTAGGTGTTGGGTGCCTTTAGATGACAAGTCTTTGATTTAGATTTGGGTGTCATCAGCATAAAGATGATAGGATGTGTTCGCTTGTTTTAGGATCCCATTGAGGGGTTCCATGTAGAGGTTGAAAAAGGCAAGGGCTAGGATTGAGCCTTGGGGAACTCCTTGTTTGACTTCTGCTGATGGAGATCTGGAATTGATTATTTTGATTAGGTGGGTTCTTTCATGCTGGTATGATGCAAATCATTACAGGGCAGTACCGCTGATGCCAGCACATTGTGAGAGGGTGTTTAAAAGTGAGTTGTGGTTGACGGTGTCAAAGGCCCAAGAAGAGGTCCAGGAGGATTCATCATCATCTCAGGATCTATGTATGTCGTCAATGATGCTCTGGATTGCTTCTCAGTACTGCAGCCTTTCCTGAATCCAGATTGGATGGTGTCATGTAAGTTAAATTTTTTAGTGTGGTGGTTAGTTTGGAGAGCACACATTTTCCATAGTTTTGGCAAGGAAAGGGAGGTTAGTTATAGGTCTGTAGTTGTTGAGGTCTCTTGGGGTCAGTGTCAGGCTTTTTCAGGAGGGGGTGCTTTGGCTGACTTTTAGAAAGCTGCCACTGCATAGGGACGAGTTGATGATTTTGGTCCAAGTTGGTGAGATGATGTGTCTGATATTTTTGACAAGTGAGGAGGGGAGAGGTTCACAAATGTGGGAGGTTGGCTTCAGGCATGATAGTACTTCGAGGACATTCTTTTTAGAGATGGTTTCAAACTGACCATGTTGTGTTGTTTTTTAGATGTAAGTGATTGGTGATGTTGTTCTGGTTCTCTGTGGGGGTTGATTTGGGAGGGTCATCTTTAGGAGGGGTTGGCTTTAGTAGGAGGGGAGCGGGTGAGTGACAGTTGAGAAGTGAATGCTTGTTATTTTGTCTGAGAAGAATTTAGCGAACTCTTCACAGCACTTGGTGTAGGTAACAATATAGGAAGTTAAGCGATCAAGGAGAGTTTTTACTTGATGATATTGAAGAGGTCCTTGGGTCTGTTTCTGGACTGGTCCAGCTGCACTCGAAATAAAAATGATTTTGTCTCTGTAGATGTGTTTTTTGTATTTTATACGTTCTACTTGGAGAAGAGAGAGATGTGCTAATGAGAGTTGTTTTCTCCAGTTTCTTTCAATAAGTTTGATTTGTGTTCTCTCCTTCTTAAGGTCTGTGTTAAACCAGGATCTGGAGGAGATGCTTCTAGATTTTTTTAGTTTGAAGGGGTGATGGTGTCAAGGAGTTTAGTTATTTTAGTGTTATAGTGGGAGGTGAGGTCATTTTGGTGGTAAATTCAGAAGGGGAAGAATTGGGGAGCTGAATGGGCATTCTAGCTCTGATTGCTAAATTTGCTGTAATTTCCTCGTCCAGTTTTTTGGATGATGGGTTTGGTTGGGGAGCTTGTACTGGTTGAAGTTGAGATCGAAGCATATTAGGTGGTGGTATGCCCAGTTGAGGGGAATGATGGGGTGGAGGGATATGCAATTATAGTTGGAGATGATTGTGTCGAAGGTAGAGCCTTTATTGTGGCTTTGTTTTTTGCAGTGTTGAGTGAGACCTTTCAATTAAAGGAGAGTGGATAAGGCTTGTACTGTTATAACGGAGGCATCATTCAGGTACAAGTGCAGGACTCCTAGCATGATGTCTGTTGAATCCTTCATGGAGCATAGTGTTATAAGGACTGTTAGGTCTTCAAAAAATAGCAGCTTTTCCTCTGGGGGGTGCTAGATAGTGTGGAGTTTGTGGTTGGAGTTTTTTTAGGGGAGATTAACTCTTAGGTATTAAAAAGTTGCGTATTCAATTATGTTGAAGGGTTTTAAGCAGAGGTCGCTAGTCCACCACTGCTAGTCCACCACTGGTATGGTCTTTGCAGTGCTGACAAATGATTGAGAAGCCTGGTGGGTGAGTAGGTCAATAATGGTAGACGAATGGTCATTTGGCCAGGTTTCAGTCAGGAAGCATATGTCGATTTTATGGAGAAGAATGGTTTCCGCTATTTCAGTGTTGTGCTTGGCTGACAGTTTAGAAGCATATCCTTTAAGTGGGTGAGCATTTTGGTTCACAATGTGTGGTTTGAATGGATTTGCGTTGGGCTGGTGGCCTGCGGGGGCGATCAGAGGGAGGGATCCTACTCGTTTCGAGGATGACCAGGATCTTGGAGTGGGCCTCGTTGGCAGGGGATATTTGTGTATGAGTAGCTAAGCATTTCCACTTCAAATTGTAACAATCCAGACATGGCACATCTGGGTTTGAGATGGTATTGATTGAAGTGGATAGTTGCCCAGGTCGAGGAGCGTGAGTTGTTGCTTGCCCAGGAGATGGAGCATGGGTTGTCAGAGTGCATGATAGTAGCATCTCACCACGCAAGGTCTTGGAGTCCTTGTGTGGTGAGATAATTTCTTCCAGTATGGTGTTAATTTTGAGTTCTAGGCGGTTGATTATGGGGATCAGATGGGATGTGGTGGGCTCTGGTGGAGTGAATAGGGTAGAATGGTGGCCGTTGTAGGATGAAGAAGGTGTGGTAGTTGGGGCTGCTGTGATATGGTCAGTGGCCTGTGTGGGTTTCATAGTGGTTCTATAGGGTGTTAGCATGGAGGGGTAGGTCTAGATGTGGGGGGAGAGGGTTCATGTGATGTGATCAAAGATACGAGGACAATGAGGAGGAGGAGGAGGAGGAGTGCAGAGTCAGGTGGGGACTGAAGTTAGTTGGATGAGGGGTGCCGGTTTTGGCTGCATGAGGCAAAGGAGTGAGGATATGTTCCACGATTGTGGGAGGTTAAGTGGGTATAGGGCCGCAAGACAAGGAGGTGTGGAGGTTGGGGAAGTTAACACCTTTAGGGCAGAGGACCTGATGCAAATGTCCTACGCACCACCATCTAAGTGCCTATACATGATGACCATGTCCTCTAACTAAATCCAGGAAATCCTTCCTCTGCACTCGTTAGAGAGGTTCATTCACTTTTGTCTGCAAAGAAAGAGTTTCTACTTGGATCCCTGCTTCATATGGCTGCAAAAGGGCAGTCCTCCAGCAGGGATACTCTCACTAGATCCCAGAGATGTTAGCAAAGGGGGAAAGAACCCTGAGGCAGACCCAATTGCTCCTCTCACCAACTCCCTTAACTGCCTTTCTGCCTTCCTGGGAAGGCCATGTGGGGGATTTTCCTCAATATGCCCACCCTATGGGTGCTGAAAGCTTACTAGATACCAGGGAGCACAATAAAAAGAAGTATTTGGGATGGGGTGTGCCCATCTGTCAGGAGGCTGACCTCCCCTGGGCCTACACATTATTTCTGCACCAGGGGGAACATTTGCCCCGATATGCCAATCCCAGGTGGTCAGGGTTGGGTGACCACTTTTACAGTGTGAATCATGCTTGTGCACAAATTGCACCAGCATGATCACAAGGGAGGTTTCCCCCTTTGTATGGGGTGTTGCCCTATGTAGATGTGGGATGACTTTACCCTTGCACCAGGGTAGTTTTACAGGCATGGGTGCAGAGGCAAAACAACTTTTTGTAGATAATAAATAAGAGCCCCCCCCCCCCATGAGAGGGAGACCAGGGTATCCATGGGAACTCTTAGTCTTCCCCATCATCAAATAGAGGTTGCTATGCCTCCAAGGAAAGACATAGCTTGCAGTCAACCTGCAACTCTGACTTTCACCAAAGCTCTCTCCTCAGTGAAGGTTTGAATGATAACAGTTAGCACCTGCACTGTGAACAGTGTATTGTTTTGGTGCACTTTCCTTATTGTGTTTTTATCTAGGAACCTGAATCAATATTGCTATTTTATGCCCTTGTATGGCTATAATCAATAATATCCCAATAATGGCATAAGAATCAGATCCATATTTAAGTAAACAGCCCTTGCAGTCCAAAGCACGGCAGAAGCTACTTTCTTGGATTCCTAGAAAGCACAACAAGTTCTTTCGACACACCAAACCTCCAGCAACCTGGGAAATCCCCATTTGCTTTGTTTTGATTTGTCATAGAACTCCTGCGAGCACTGTAAGAACGGCCAGTTCTTAGTGACATCTTTATTGACGTCTTATGTCCAACCTTACGTCAAACTCGGCACCTTTCAGGTATAAATATACCAACGTTGCCTTAAGCAAACACACGGTGGTGTTGGAGCAGAGCAGCTATCTACTTGCCAGAGAGCCCAGCTGATGTGAGAGCCCACGGACGCTGCCCCTCCTCTTTGACGTGCTGAGAAAGACGCTGTTTTTTTCTCCAGCCGAGAAAATGCAGCTCCGGCGTTTCCAGCCTACCGTTGCGGGTTGCTGGAATATCGAGTCCTGAGGAAAGAGATACCAGAGCTCCCACATTCTATTACCAAGGTACGGAGCTGACTAAACCCTTAAAGAGAATTCTTGAGTCAGATTCTTGGCAAAACCAACTTAACTTAAACTGCTACTTACTCACTCCTTCCCACGTATTAGGCTTAGGTCAGGTACACTGGGGTAGGCGTATTTAGAAGCACCAGTTGAGTACGTTAGCCAATGTATATATGTATGTATAGATTTTATCCATTTTAAGTATCTTATGGCTAAGAAACCATATCAATGCTTTTACAGTATTATTTCATAATACTCCTTTTACTGTACACACTTTACTTTACATTAAGTATTGCAATTGTGGCAATTCATTTCTCTTGCATGAGAAGGAAGACTGCTCAATAAATTATACCTTTTATTGAAAACGCCCGTCTCTCTCTTCTCTGCACTCTGGTGAAACTAAGTACGCACATTGGACTGAGTGAAATAGCTGTCTATTGTTTTCACACGACTCTAGACATATACTCTTATTCTGAGGGAGCAAAGTTGTCATGTTATATGGTTGTCAGAAGCTAATCCCTTCTTGTCTATCCAGGGAGGTTAAACTCCTCCTTGTTTATTCGAGAATGTTTCTAGTGACCTCTGAGCTAGCTGGCAAACCTTAAGTCTAATATAGTCAGTAGAGACCTAGTCGACCTCAGTACTACGTCTACACTGCTGAATATATTATTCCAATGTGCAGAGCCTATTGGGAATATAGGAACTACACTACATCCTAGCTTGCGCCAGATGCACCTAAGTAAGGGTGAGCCACAGCGCAAACAAGGCCAGTGTATTAGATGTGTAATTCGAACCCAAGATTTAAAAAAAATCTAATGCTGTGGGGACTAGTTTCCATTTTGCCATTGGGCAACACCCTTCAGCTTAGAGCCCAAACAGTCTTTCTGCTGGCCAGAGCTCAAATCCTGAAGTCATCTGTGTGGCAATTGAGAAGGAATTTAATTTCATTGGGTGTTGTTCTAACATGTTGGCCAGCAGAGGGGTGAGCACAACCATTTTTCATCCCACAGATGGCAGAAAGACTATTTGGTGCCCAAGGTCAGGACCCAATGCCAAGACTGGCTACCACCCCTCACCATTCCTTTTTTTACATCAATGTCTATTATCTAACAAGATTCCTGCCCCTAGGGCAGAAAGATAGAAAGTGAAAGCTAAAATCTTCCACCTAAGGGTCAGAAAGACTTATGGCATGTGGGAGGGGGCCTGCAACCCACCCCTGCAAGTTCCATCCTCCATCCTGATGGTCAAGTGGACTTTATGACCCCTTTGGGTTGGGCAGCTACATGGAAAACACCCCAATCAGCTAACCTAGGGGTGCTGAAAGACTACCAGGGAAAAAGAGAGAAAAGAAACGAGGAGGTGCACCGAAGAATCTTTGCACTGCTCCACACCTTGGTCACCATAAAGTATTTGTGCCCCCAGGGGGAGGCAGAATGGGTGGATTACCCCTTCTTTTACAGCCTATATGCCAAATCCACGCCCAAGTAAGTCCCAGCTTTCTCTTATTTGCCACAGGACACTGCTGCAGAAGTCTGATTCCGGAAACAATATAAGCCATGCGCATTTCAGGAAACAAGTGACCCAGTGGAATTCAGACCATTGTGGCTTGCATTGATGCATCAGCATTTTCTACCCAGAATGCACTGCAAATGTAAAAAATATGGCTAAAACACCTTATGTATGCTCTTGTCGCAATATTTCTGCTTGAAGTCAGAGGGCATCCAGAAAACCTTACCAACCCTGCACATTTCTGCAAATTATCAGTCATGGGGAACCCAGGGTGACGTATCTTGTGTAAATCCCAGCATGTTTTGAATGAAAAAAGCAATTTCTCCCATATTTATGTGATGGAAATCTCAAGCACTTCCAGCCAATGCCATAACACTTACAACACTGCATTCCCACACTTTTCATATAAACAAAACTCTTCCACCTGTGGATGGCCCTAACATATGTCGTAGGAATGGACCAAAACTGTAACCATGTGAAGACCACAGTGATAATACATTGACTTAACACCTTCCAAGTTTTGATCTGGTCCTGTTGTGGGTGATTGGCCCACCCACACTGCTATTTTTATAGGGAGTAGTGTGGGAATACTGGATGGTAGGACTCTTGTCAATCTGTACATATTCTTGAACCTTTCCTCAAAGAAACCTGATGAATTTCTGTTATTTTAACCAAAGTTTTATGTTTTATGGACATTCTAGGTGAAAAAGTAGTAGGATCCATACAAGATGTACAACCCGTAAACCCTGTGGTGTCTTCTATTTAAATGTTTTTGGGTGATCTTGGTTTTTTGGAGTGCTAGCCTAATCTGGTCTAAAACTCTGCAGCCACCCACAACCCAGAATAATAGGAATTCCAATAAAAAAACTTGATATCTTCATGTTGCTTTGAGGTTTTTTGCTATCAAGCCGATATGCTCACCCAAGTAGGGTGCGGTTTTTATCTGGAAAAGTGTGGGAATTTTGAATGATAGGGCTTTTGTTTATCCCCAGAGATTATGAAATGTTCCCTCTCAGAAATATGGGAAACATTTTGATAAAATGTTGATGATTGCAGGGTAATCTGGATAAGAATATGTGTTGAGATCAATGTAAACCATAGTACCCTGGTCCCCCCCCAGGTGTTCCATTTCTTAAATGTGTAGGTTTGGTAGGATTCGCCAGATCTTGGCAGACCCTGGGTCCAATACTGCAGCCAGCACATCCCCAGAATTTTTGAAATTCCAAGGAAATATCTTGATGTCTTCATGTTGCATTTTGGGGACTTTCCTTCACTGGGCTACGACATCTGCATTTTTGTTGAGAAAAGTGTGTGAATGCTGTGTGGTAGGATTTTTGCAAAGTCCTGCAGATTTTGGAACTTTCTCTTTAAATAAATAAATGTGTGATAAATGTAAAAAAATCTGCTGTTTTAGTCAAACTTCGATCTTTGCAGGGCATTCTGTGCAAGACAAAGTGGTGGGATCCCTGTAAGCCACACCAGCCAGATGTGTTCGTGATCTAGTTTTCACAAGAATCTGCAGCTTAGATGCTGTCCCACCCTGGGCCCAAATACCACTGTAATACGGTTCCTATGAATCTAGTAGGACTGTGTATGTAAATATGTAGAACAACAAAACTTCACAATAAAGAGAATAACTCTTATTACATAATCAGTAAATGCTGGTCTGTTTGGCTAGCTCACAGAACTGCATCTAAACTTCTAACCCCACAGAGTTATAGATGTTGTCAGTAACCTAGAACAAAACTCCCAGATTCCCAAGGAAATCGTGGAAACAGATCTACCCTTTTATTTGTCACTTTTGCATCCCCAAAGTGTCAGAAAAAATACAGTATTGCATTTTCAAATGTCTATTGAAAAGCTTAGTCTTTGTAAATAAAACGTGAGCGGTGATTATTAAAAAGATGAGACACATCATTGTAATAAGCATTATTACAATGGTGGAACACACAAACAACTCAACCATCTTAATTGTACAGAATGTTATAACATTACTTCTATCTAATAACAATATGTCTGTGCTAAAGAAAGCATGTAGGGAGTACCAATCCACCACGCCTACTGGAATGATCCAACTCCATACCTTGGTACTGTCAAAAAGCCGGCGTTAGTGAATTAATGATTGCACTCTGGTCTTGTGTGGGCAAGCCTTTATACTTCTCCTTGCACTGCTATCTTCCTTCTCAGCATGAAGGTCGAGGACAGCTGAACTGCATTTCAGTCACAGTGTGCCGGCATTTTGTGATGATTCTGGCAGGAAGTACACCTCTCACGACTTCAGCATGGGCACTATTTTAATAATAAAACAGTAAGCTTATCACCCTGTGCCAGAGGCGCAGAACAACATTTTAATTAGACTGAAGCAGCAGAGTTGTTTCCTACGAGCACAGAAAAAATAAAACAATACAATGTGTTCTGCGTTGTACCACCATGGAACTAAATGAACAGACTACTCAGCGACAATATCTATCAGGAACAAATGCATGCAGCACCCATTATTGCTATTGGGCGAAACGTGCAAATTACCACTAGAAAATGATGCTAGGTTAAAAACAAGAAACTAAAATGGAGACCAAATATAGGCTGCATAACATCGCAACTACCTCATCTCATAAAATATTGAAATTTCAAGGGGCAATTTTTATGTTTCCAAGTTGCATTTTGGGGCCTTTCCTGTTGCAGGCCCAACCACACAATAGGGGTACTGTTTTCTATCTCAAGAAGTGGGAGAATGCTGTGTGACAGGACTTTTATTGATCGATGCAGATTGCAGAACTATCCCTCTCGTAAATCTGAAGAAACTCTTGGGGATATAAACAAGGAAGTGGAGGAGCGTGTCGTAGCCTCCTTGGCTTAACGACAGGCTCAGCCACTTCTGAAACGCAAGGCTGCACCATATTTACAAGAATGTGGTGCAGCTTTGCGTTTCCCCCTGTGATGGTACTAAGTTTAGCAACTTAGCGCCAACGCAGGCACCCTTGCACCAAAGCGCAAGGGTGTCTGCTTGCAGGGGAGGATTGTTTACGTCTTGCTGCACATAACAAATCCTAAAATGCAATTCTGTCACTTTCATGTGTGCTGCTTTATGCAGCATACATGAAAGGGACAGAATTTCATTTTTTTAAAGGTTTGTTTATGTACAGGAAGGGACACCATTCTCTACATAAACAGATCATGGCATTTTGCTTTTTCCATGTGTGCTGTCCAAGACAGCACACATGGAGAAAGCAAAACCAAGGAGAAATAATGCATTTCTCCTGGTTTTGGCAACTTAAGACCAGGGTTTTCCTGGTCTTAATTTTGGTGCTGCCTCCTATGTATGCCACCCTTGTACATAGGGGGCAAATACAATGGATGTTGCGGTGGAAGGCCCACCACAACACCCACTGCACGCCCCTTTCACACTAACCATAGCATGAAAGGGGGCCTTATGTGCAAGGCAGCATTAAGCCATGTTAAGTGGCTTAACTCTGGCTTGTACATAAGGCGCATCCCCTATCGCCAAGACAACAACACTATAGGTGATGTTATGGTGGCGATAGGGGCTTTGACATATGCCCCTCTGTTATTTTAAGTAAAGTTTGATGTTTGTAGGGCAGTCTGGCAAAGAAAAAGTGGTAGGATCTATGTAAACCATATCATCCTGAACTCCCATTAAAGTCTAGTTGTCATAAATGTCTGGATTTAGTAGACTTCTCTGGTTCTCAGCTGACCCTGGGTTTATAAGCTGCCTGCAGAATTGTATAACATTTAATATTATCTATTATATATTAAATATATCTACATTCTTGACTTCCAAATGTAAGTCAGTGTGCAAGGAAGAACACATTAAGCAAAACATCCTCTGACTCACATGATATTATGGATAACCTCAAATTCAGGTGAATAACCATTATTCCTGAAATCATTTTTCTTAGTACACTTAAAACATGCAGAGCATTCTTTCATACACATTTATTGAGTTTTACCTTATGAATTGACGCATGGTCGGAACACAGTGAAAAATCACTATAAATGACTGTTTGATTGATAGCTTTGGGTATTGCATGTATCGGGACAACCGGCTAACCCTATATTTCTTTGCAACGAGAAGAGTCTACCGAATTTAACATCATATCCCTTTTGTAGATCGATCAGACATCGCCCTAAAAAATTACAGATGAAGACATTGTCTCCTATTTTTGTTATGTGTTACTGACTTTAATTAGTTTTGATTTCAACTATGGGAAACTATCAGCTATTCACACAGATGGCCTTTTGCTGTATTCAGAAATGTACCTACTGCTCAGAAATGTCCAGCTTTTTGGGTTACTCATAGCATTCACACCTCTTTCCCCTACAAACTGAAAGTGGGTAGTATTTGCTAAAATAGGAAATATTGACTACTACTCAAAAAATTACTTCTCTGATAGAAATTATTTTTTTGCAACTTTGCATGCTCCTGAAAGCTAGAAAGTTGATGATCTTAGAAGAATGAACCCTTTGTTGATCCAATTTTTAGGAAAAAAGAAAAGGCACACATTTATATTCACAGCACTTTTTCCCAGTTTTCCAAATTGACTAAATTTCCCTCCAGGGTACTTTAGAATCCCCTGGCCTTGATATCTTTTATGGGAAATAGTTATGAAGGCTTTAACTCAAATTGTCTCAATCATCAAAATAAAGGTTCAGGTAGGGAAGAAAGGTCTCAGCACTTAAGAGGTTAAACTACATATGTAATTTTTTTCTAGTTATCAGTCACAAGTCAGGGAATGTGGTAGGATTTCTCTGACTTTTCGCATACTTATAAGCACTTCTGAAATTCCATGGTCGTGGACCAGGCCTAGGAGGTGTATTGTATTTCATACTCCTGACAAGATATCAAAGCACTCCATTTTGCAAACAATTCCCGTGCACTCTTTCAATTTACTTTAAACATGGTGCGACAATGTTGCTATTTTCCTTCTCAGAAGCATGAAGTCATGCACGCTGTCTGAGAATAAAAACATTTAGGCATGTTCCCTCTTTTATGAGTGGTCTGTACAATAAAGAGAAAACCATAATTGACATAGAACCCTGGATCTACTTAAAATGACCATCTCATTTGATGTAACTATGGACACAGTTTCAATTTCTGATTATTTAATATACCAATCTTTGCAATCAGTTATTTTAGTTTACTTAGTTCAATGGAAACAAACCAAGACTTCAACACCCAGATTATATTAGGTTGTCACATGAATTGAAACACTCACTGTACTTAATGACTTGAATTCAGGTGACCACTCTAGGTCCACCAAAGAAAGAAAAACATGGATTATGGAGGACCAATTAATTTTTTTTATCTGTGTCAAATGGATACAAAAGTTCAGGCAATTCTACCCATTTCCACTGGTTATTATTCTGTGTGATCCTGATTAAAATAAAAGAAGGAATACAGGAAGAATTACCTGAAGCGCAACAGTTCCTCATTCTGCACAGTGAGGAATGCACACTACCGCGAATACTTGTGTCATCTAGCCTTGTTAAGGCCTGGGCTAAATGCCTTAAGGGTAATTGTATTAAGATAATTACCCTTTCTGGCCCCTGACAATGGTGAAAGGGAGTTTTCCAGAAGAGGAGCACGTGTTTGGCCCCTGCCAGCTGAGGCACCAGGTCTTCTCTGCAGGCAAGTACTGCACATAACCTTCCATTCTGCTTTCAAGACCACTACTCTCAGTACTTCTCTTACTGTGCTTCACTGTAAAGTCCATTCCCTGTAGGGAGATGGGCCACCTCAACTGTTTGGCATGTTCACCTTTCATTTGCATCAGCCATCTGAGTAGCCTGTGGTCAGTTTGTACAAGGAAGTGAGTACCAAACAGGTATGGTCCCAGCTTCTTCAGGAACCAAACCACAACAAAGGCTTCCCCCTCAATGGCACCTCAACACTGTTCTATGGAGAGCAACATTCTGCTAATTGAAGGAACATGCTGGTCATAGCCATCAACATTGGCCTGGGATAGGACCATTCCTATCCCATGTTAAGGGGCATCAGTCTGCACTAGGAACTGAGTAGAATAATCTTGAGCTTTTAGAATGGGTGCTGAGCAAATTGTTTCCTTCAAATAGTCAAAAGCCTTTATGGCAGCTCACTGTCCAGTTTACTGTCTTTGGTTGCTTCATGGAGGTCAACTCTGTGAGGGGTGCCACAATGGTACCTTCACAAACTTCCTCTAGTACCCAGCCGCGGTCCATGCAGGTAACAGTGGTGGGGTGGTGAGGCCGCGTGGGAGGGATTTCGAGGGACGATGCAGAGGGAAAAATAAATAAATAATTCATTTTCCCTCTGCATTGTCCCTCGAAATCCCCCCCCCCCCCACGTGGCCCCACCGATGTTGCCTGCATGGACTGTTGCTGCTAGTACCCATTCAAGCCAATGAATGCCCTGACTTGAGTCTGTGTTTTTAGAGCTACCCACGCAACAATTGTTAGGATCTTGGGCAGTAAGGGTTGAACTTGGCCTCCAACTATGAGGTGGTGGCACAGGTATACAACATACCCCTGCCCTATCTGGTACCTGCTTGCCTTGATAGTGGGACCTGCCCTCTGCAGACCCTCATGGACCTTGCCACCTTGGATCAGGTGATCCTGCCAAGTAGAGCAATAGACAGCAATATCATCCAGATATGTTTCACTCAAAGACTCCAATCCAACAAGGACTTTGTTCATCAACCGTTGAAAGGGAGCAGGGACATTCTTTAATCCAAATGGCATTAAAAGTGAACTGGTAATGTCCACCTGGGGTCAAGAATGCAGACTTCTCTTTTGCTCCCTGGGTCAGACTAAACTGCTAGTACCCTGATGAAAAATCATAACTACTGAGAAATGTAGCTGTCCCTAGCCTGTCAGTTAATTCATCAGCTCTTGGGATAGGGTGTGCATCTTTCTTGGTGACAGCACTGAGACCTCTACAGTCCACACAAATCCTCAGCTCTGGTTTACAACCCTTGGAACGAGCCTTGGGGACTAAGACCACTGAGCTAGCCCAGGGACGTTCAGAGGGCTCAATCCCCCTAATTCCAGAACCTTGCTAGCTTCAGCCTTGATGCTTTCCTTAACTGTCTGAATATTTCGTTTTTGACAGGTGGGATGTCTCCAGTGTCCACAACAAGGGTACACCACATTGTCTGACCAGGCTTTAGGGAAAAGAGCCCAGCATACTGTGTCAGAACTTGTCTGCATTCAGCTTGCTGTTGGGCAGAGAGGGTGTTTGAGATGTCAACTCCTTCAACTGACTCATCTTTAGGACTGTGGGAGAGGAGGTCAGGTAGAGGTTCACTCTCTTCTTCCTGGTCCTCATCAGTGACTATCAGCATGGCCACATCAGCCCTGTCACATAAATGCTTCAGGGAGTTCACATGGATGACCCTGTGAGGTTTCCTGCAAGTGCCTAGATCAACCAAGAAGATGACCTCACTTTTCCTCTCAAGAATAGGGTAGGGACTACTCTTTTTGTCCAGGATGACCCTAGCTACATCAGGCTCCAACACCCGTACTTTCTGTCCTGGTTAGAACGCCAACAGTGCAGCCTTTTGGTCATACCAGAGCTTCTGGTTCTCTTGGCTTGCTTCAATATTTTTTTAATGCTTTGCATATGTACTCAGCCATTCTTGAACGTAGGCCAATCACATAGTCCACAATATCTAGTTTAGGCTCTTTGAGAGGTCTGTCCCAGTCTTCCAGTATTAGTTAAAGTGGTCCCATTACAGGATGACCAAACAGAAGATCAAAGGGACTGAAGCCCACTCCCTTCTGTGGCACTCTATAGGTGAGAAGCAGGCATGGCAAAAGGACATTCTATCTTTTTCTGAGCTTTTCAAGGAGCCCCATGATCATACCTTTCATGGTCTTTTGACCAATCTGTCCACTAGACCTTTGGTTTGTGGTAGATATGCATTGGTAAACGTGTATGTAACCCCACACTCAGACCACATATCTTTTAGGTAGCCAGAAATGATGTTGATATCTCTGTCTGACACCATGTCGGAGGGATGGCCGGAAGCAGAAGCGAGGAGGTCGTATGTGGTCAATAGTGAGGGTTTTATTAAGGTAAAGACACAGTCTTAGGGAGAAATAAAAAGTCTGGTTTAAGTAACAATAGGGATGTGAAGCAAAAGGACTTCGGAGGTCTTCTAAGGCTGTTGGTGGAGTTGATTGGCAGCTCCTCTTCAGGTTGGCTACTAAACCTGTTACGGGTTTCGGGGGTCTGCCCGGGTTCCGCAAGTCACCTCTAAACAAAAAGAGAGTAGTGGTCAGAATCGGGTTTCTACCCTAAGTGACACCGTCACCAAACCACATGGAGGGGGGGGGAAGAAGTAGTGGGAGATGGGGTTTTGTGTTTTTAGACTGATTGGTGGTCGAGGATGTCCGTCCCACCTTCCCAATGATGGATCACATCCGGGACACTTCCGGTTTTCTGCAGGAGGAGGGGAGAGCCAATCATTATGTTCGCGAGTCCCGTGGTGTCTTCATTCCCGTACTGGTAAGGAATCTAAGTGGTGTTTTGTTGGTCCTTACTTTCATTTGTGGGGGTATATACATGGTCTCCCTCACACACCACCTCCTCATAAAAGCCAATACAGATACTGAGAGGGCCCTTTCAACTGCAGGAGCAGTGACAGTATGAAGGGTAATTGCTTCAGGATACATGGTGACATGATCCACTACCACCAGTATGAATCTGTTTCCAGATGAGCACCAGAGGGTCAAGGGGACCAACTATGTGAATACCTTCCCATTCAAAGGGAACCCCAACCACGGAAAGTGTAAATAAGGGAGCCTTTGAGGCACCTACCTGTCTTGCCACTAGCTTGACAGGTAAGACAGGAGTTACAAAACTTCTTCACCCTCTGGGACATTTATGGCCAGTAGAAGTGGGTGACTAGATTACTCTAAGTCTTCGCCTGACCAAAATGCCCAGCTAAGAGCATATTATGGGCCAAAGAGAGTAAGAACTCTCTGTATTGCTGAGGCACTATTACTCTCCAAGTGGCACTAAGTTTGGGATCTCTGACCACAATATACAGGAGCCCCTCCTCCCAATAGTTCCTGCGGGAGCCACTGACATCTCCCTTTTCCTATGAAGAAGCTGACTGTCTCAGGCTCTCAAGATTTGGACACGTTTTTTTCCCTGTCACAGCTCTTCCCAAGAGGGTCTCTCTGGGCCTTGGAGCTCTGCCTGGTAAGGCCTAAGTTCCTCTGGCTCAGTTCCTTCTGGGGCTGACAGGTATATTCCCTGAAGAGAGGGGACCTGAGCTGAGCTTGTGGCTGATCAGAAGTTGGTTTTTCAGACTTCATACCTTTTCTCTTGGAGGATTAGGCCCTTATTCCAGGCTCCGGTTCCTCTTTTTCACCCTGGGCTTTGCTCTATGATCTGGGTTTTACTCACTCCCATTCAGGTATTCCCAGCATGGGCGCATCGGATCTTAGCTTTACCTCAGCCCATGCAGGGGTCTCAGAACCTTACTTAACAAGCATTCAACAGGAATTTCAGAGGACACAACCCTGTTCTTTTGGTTAGTAACTGCTCCCCACTCTAAGGACACCATAACCAAGGGATAAACCTTACTATGGTTATCAGCATTGATGATTGATAAGTTTGTCCAACCAAATACTGCTCTGGGGATATCCGTTGTTCAGTCACCATTGTGACACTTGCACCTGTATCCCGCAGTGATTCTACTCTACCCCAT
The DNA here is from genome assembly GCF_964263255.1 of Lissotriton vulgaris. NCBI lineage: Eukaryota > Metazoa > Chordata > Amphibia > Caudata > Salamandridae > Lissotriton > Lissotriton vulgaris. The sequence goes on along the minus strand of NC_141697.1, from coordinate 1,151,396,496 downwards.
CGGTATGAGGATGATGTCTGCATTTCTCCTTTTTACTGGGGCTGACAGCCAGGTCAGCTACATCCACCTCACCATCCGAGATTAAGGTAGCCTCGGTGTGTTCTCTGACCTGGCAAGGGCGCACCAAGGACCCAATCTGGAGACTCATCATCCCAGTAGTAACTGGGGATATACTAGTGGAAGCCCTTTTGGGACAGGTAGAGTCCCCAATTTGGTGTTCATTGGCTTTACAATTGAAACACCAAGCCATTTTGGGACCCCAGTTCTTACACTGGTACCCGCTCTTGGATTGTGAAATGTCACTGGGCCCACCCTCCTGAACATGTTTTTGGGGGCCTTTAGAAGGTTCTTTACATGTTTCCTTAGACTGTCCCGATTATTTTCCTTCTGGGAATTAGCAACAACTTTCTTTTGGCCTCCCCTTTTTTACCCCTAGTCTGGACCCAATGGTCAGCCTTCTTCCCCGACTCCTGGGTAGAGATCAAACCTAGGGCCACCAAGTATTAATGCAATTTTTCAGGAGTGCAGTTACATATGCTCTTTCATACGTAAATTGTAAAGCCCATCAGAGCCTTGTACCTTACTCCCATTTAACCAACCACCTAGTATTTTAACTGAAAACTCTACAAAATCAACCCAGGACTGAATTAAGGTTTTTTTTAGCCTCCCTGAACTTAATCCTGTACTCCTCTGTGGTGAGTCCAAAGCCCTCAATCAGAGTATCCTTCATGAGGTCATAGGACTTAGCATCTTCCTCACTAAGGACCAGATGTGTGACCGTTGTTTGCAGCCGCACATTGCTCTAAACTTCTTCAAACGTATGGAACTTCTTCCTGAAGGTCCTCTGGAGGGTCCAAAGGGTCTAAAACACAATCCAAGGATATGGAAGCTCCAAGATGGTCCTGGAGAGTTTGGGACCACAATTTCCATAATGCACCTGGTCAAACCCCTTAAATGTTAACTGGATGAGTTCCAGGCAGGGGACTCTTGGTGACATTGATGCAGGTGAGCTCTGTTAACCTGTGGCTTGCAGGGAGTTCTTGCACCTCCACTGGGCTGTAGTTCCAGATTGTGCAGCAGGCCCCACCAGGCAGAATGCAGGGCCTGGTAGTGCCAATCAGCTTTTCAGCATGGCATCCTTCTTCTTCTCTTAGTTTCAAGCAGCAGATCGGAAAGGTTCCGCACCTCTCACATATTTTATTCAGAGTTCGCTGGTGTCAAGCAGGAGAGCACTAGTATTCAATGGGGTGCAAGGCAACACCCCAGAGCATTACTACTTCTTCCAATGCGTGGCATAATCTTCTCCCAGAAAGCACTATTCCTCCAAAATGTAACACTGCTGAAATCTCAGCAGAGCTTGAAGAGCTAACTAAACCTACTCTCAGTAAGGCACATTTCATTAGCTTTCCACCCCCTAACATCTGCATATTCCTTTCTTAACCCTCCCATCTGGCTGAGTCAGAGGGGGTGGGGGTAGATGGACCCAGCATTCTCTGCCTGTCCTATTCCTCTTTGGAAGCTTCATGCTTTACAACCCCTCCAGTGCACAGGCATTCCTATGTAGCAGAGCTCTCTCCAGAAGATAGCCTCTCCCTGGGTGAGTCACTTATCACTTCATCAAAGCCGCCTGGCTAATCCTGTTAACTGTGACCAATCAGGGAAGACTGCAGGAAGGCCGAATCGAGACTTACAGACAAGAAAGTCTTATACCTTCTTTTCTGTACAAGTTAGGATAAATTCTACAATAGCTTAATGTTGGATTTATGAATACCATTCTCTTAAGGCTTTGAATGATATTACTTCAATTCCTAGCAACATTTATGTGTTCATTAACTATTGCAATGTTATCCTGCGGGACTAGGTATGTACAATGGGGCAACTGAGTCCTTAGTCCACAGTGCTCAAAGCACCAACGTTGATTTTGGGTGGTACTATACTACAATGGGGGCAGTAAAAAGTGCATTTTCCCTATCCTCAGTGCTTATAAAACATCATTTATTAGGACCTGGCTTATAATTACATGACCCCCACCCCTAAGACAACTAGGGGGTACCCTGGGGGTACCTAATTTCCACATAGCACTGGCCCTCGGTCTGTCCAGAGCAGAGCCCAGGGCACTCTCAGAGTCACAAAACCAGCATACAGGGATCTCAAAAGGAGCAAAAAGTGGGGGACAATGAAAACAGGTCCTGATTTCCAACAGTATTTTCGAGTTGAAGAATTATTTTGACTTAAAGTGCCTTTTGCATCTCATTCCGAATCACATAGAGATGGCAGTGCCAAAGAATTACCCCATGTTTATTGTGATCCAAAGTGATATGAGTCAATGCTTGATAGCTGCAAATGTTGTCAAAAACAATTGAAAAGCTACTGGCACCTACATGTAGTGGTAACCTATTAGCATATTGGAAGATGTCCCATTGAGACAGCTTCTAACATGTTAATGCAGTTGGCCTCAAGGGGAGCAGACTCTAAACCCAAGAGACAATGGCATGGTCCACCAGTGTCATTCCATTCATGCCAATGGTTTTAAAATAGCTCTGTCCCTTTGAGGCAGAGGAGCTGCTTTACAAAAAAACACAAGCAAAGCCAATTGGTCTAACCTTAGCACATGCACAATTATTAGCCTAACAGCTATATATCCAAAATTGATACTATACTACACATAAATGTATCTGTTCTGGAATGTACTATATTATTTATAACTTTCGATAGTTACTACCTGCAATGCTTATTCATTGTTCAGCTTACAACAATCATGCACACATTTAAATAGTGACTAATTTTGTTCAAAACATTAGAAAAAATGAATAATATAGTGGGGACCTCGCAGATTGCATAAATACTCACAGCCATGAAGCTCCATGTTAATGTATTGTTGACAAAGAAAAAAATACACCTTAAGAGGAGAATTTCATTTGAGTGCATGGAAAACATTTACATTAGGCCTAGCAGGAATTTCAATTACGCCGGAGCAATCAGGGTAATTTTGGTAATTCCACTTTACTCTTTAATTCGTGATAATGATTACCTGCAATACTTAATCATTGTTTAGCTTACAACAATCATGCACTATCTACCCACAGCCATAATTAACAACAGTACACAATTTTAAAGCCTGCAGTATGAAGCACTACAAAAAACAGGTTCCCAGTGGATGAAAGATGACATTCCTATTCTGAATAAAAAAAATGTTCATTGCAATGATTGGGTGTAAGGAGGGCCACTGTAATTATGCGGCCCAAAAGGGCAAAATAATGTAGCAGGGTTCACTTAATTATTCAACAAGAATGGAGAAATTAAGCAGCATTATTTTGCACATTCTTACCATTATTAACTCCCTATTTTTTAATTATAGCAATAAACAAAGTTTTGTTGAAACCTGAAAAATGTGGAGCAGGTGATGGATTATTTGGCAAGTGTGGTAAATCCACAATAGTATGTGAAAAGCAGCGGTGCAGAATCATATAATTCCAGTGATTCTGGGGATAAGCTCCCATAAGGAAAACTTAAACCTTCAGAAAACATCTTTTTAACTCATAAGTGCTCAGAGTGAGCTGCTACACTATGGGCCCGATGTAGATGGCCGTTTCAGGCCATTTACCGACCGGTAACGGCCGATTTCGGCCGTTACCGACCGGTAAATGGCCAATCGGTATGTAGGGGCCTAAATCCAAGGCCACATGTAGGTAAATCTACATTTACAGAATCGATAAAATTACCGAATCGGTAAAATACCGAATCGGTAATTTTACCGATTCTGTAAATTCCATATGTAGGTGGGACTCTTCTGAGTCCCAAAGGCCTTAACGAATCGGTATTTTACCATGAAATCCAACTTCATGGTAAAATACAGATTCCGGTGTGCATGCACATGTGTGCATGCACACCTATGCCATGTGGCAGGCAGACCTGCCCATAGGGCTTGTATGCCTGCCACATGGCACCCAATCCTGTTTAGGGGGTGCCAGGGGGTGTCAAAGTGACACCCCCTGCACCCTTGTGAAAGTCGGTATTTACCGATTCGGTAAATACCGAATCGGTAAAGCCTATTGATTCCTATGGGCTTTGAAGCCCATAGGAATCAATAGGCTTTACCGATTCGGTATTTACCGAATCGGTAAATACCGACTTTTACCGATTCGGTAAAAGCGAACATCTGGATTCCCTACATACCCACCCCTCACATTTACCGATTCTTAATTACCGAATCGGTAAAATTCAGTAATTTTCGGTAATTAAGAATCGGTAAATGTTACTTACCTACATCTGGCCCTATGTCATTATTGCTTAAACAAAGTATTTTGCATGGAGTGATTTAGCACTCTCTCAGAGGTAGTGGCTCCATTTACAAATTTAAACTATTGACTAATTCTGTTAAAATATTACAAAAAATGAATACGCATGGTGGTGTTAAAGTGGGAACCTTGTTGAATGCATGCCTAGTCACGGCCATAAAGCTTCATGTTAATGTATTGTTAACAATGAAAAAAATAACAGCTCAAGAGGAAGAATTCATTTGAGGGCCTGGCAGACATTTACATTACTCCTATTTTAGTAACAGAAAATGCATTCTTGCTTCCAGTTTGGACATGAAGGTGCAGTTCACACCTATTTTGGACGTGAAGGGTCATTTTGCACAAAGAAAATAGCGCTATAGAATGAGAGTAAATTGGGGGAAATCACCTCTAGTGAACACTAGAGACCGTGAACTGTTCATGTTCTGTTGTATTAAGTGATATTTCTTTGCAGAAATGCATCCTCTCGTCCATTTTGGTCGCAAGGGGGCATTTTTGTGCTAAGCAAATAGTGCTCAATGCAGAATTACTCTTCTCACCTAATTCTGTGTAATCTCTCGCATTTTTGGTGTAATTTGGCATGATTATGCTGCATGATTTTGCTACACGGAATTACGCGAGTTACACCCACCCCCTAATTTGCTTGCCTTATTGTGTTGCTGAAAGCTGCAACAGCAGCAATTTTAATTCCCCATTTTAAAGTTGACCAGTTTCGAAATTATTTTAATTAAATAAAAGATTGAAAAACAAACTAGAACGCACACCTAGGAAAGCCTGCAGTAGGAAGTGCTACAAATAACACAAGTTCCCTGTGGATGAAAAGTGCATTTCCTATTCTGAAATAAAAGGCCATTGCAAGCAAGGGTCACTGGATATATGTAGGCCAAAAGGGTCAAACAGTGCAGCAGGACTCACTTAATTACACAACCGAAAGAGACAAATTAAGCAGCGTAATGCTGCACATTCTTAACATTATTAACTGACAATGTTTTCACTGTACCAATAAACACACTTTTGTTGTCGTCTGTAAATTATGCAGCAGGTGATGGGTTGTTTGGCGAGTGTGGCAAATCTACAATAATGAGGAAAATGCAGCGGCTGCACAATCATATATTTCAAGTGATGCTGGGAATAAGCTCCGCAGAGTGAGACTTAAACCAACAGGTTAACTCATTCTTTGTTGTAGTGCAATTAGTGCTCACGGTAAGCTGCTACACTTGGTCATAATTGCTTAAACAAAATCCTTTGCATAATGCATTTTAGCATTGTGGCTCCATTTACAAATTAAACTATTGACTTATTCTGTTAAAAATAGAAAAAAATGTATTAGTAGGGAGGTATACTATTAAAGGGGTGACATTGCAGATTGTACGGCCATGATACTCCATGTTACTGCAATGTTGACTATAAAGAAAAATACACTTTAAGAGGAAGAATTAATTCGGGTGACTGGCAGACATTTACAATGGGCCTGGGTTGGTTTCAATCCTGCATTGTAATCAGAGTAATTTGGTAATACTGAATTACTCTTTGACATGGTATTACAGATATTAATGTGATTACGCATGCTTGTGTAATTAAGAGCAATTTGGGAGGAAAAACTACAGAAAGAGCACATTTATGTTCTTTCACATTTAGCTCTGTTTTCTTAGTGCCAAAAGAACCTTGTATCCATTCTGGATGCTTGGCTGTGTTTTGCGCTAAGAAAATAGTGCTAAATACCAGGAGAAAGATGGTAGAAAAACCTATCCCAAGTGCACAATTAGGGGCAGATTTACAAGAAACTGATGCATCTCTGCGTTATGGCAGAAATGTGTCAGTGTCTTTGCATCACGCAAAAAAAAACGTGCACCACCATGGATGCGTCGCCTTTACAATGGGGCGCAACCATTGCGCAAGGATTGACAGATGCGTCACGCACCTGTTGGCACAGAGGTCACGCATTGCTGGAATAGTGTCGCAAGCACGACGCAACTTCAGTAATGCTCAGGAAGGCCTATGCCTATTGTGCTGCGCCACTCCTTATGCCTGCTTTAAGCAGATGTAAATGTAAATGTAAATGTATTTGAGCTTATATAGCGCACAGCTACCCACAAAGGGTTTCCCGGCGCTTGCTTAGGGAACCCGTCCTGGTATTCCCCTGTGAGATAACCCCGGCAGGGTATCCACAAGGTGAAAGCCAGGCATCCCGCCGCGAGGGGCCGTTGTGGAGATTAAGCAAGCTATTGCCCAGAGTCGCAGAGTGTGAACCCGTGAGTCGAGAAGGCACCGGAGCGAGAATTAACGAGTAAGGTTTTGATGCAGTGGCATCGTAGAAGTGGCGCAGTGAAATCTTGTAGATTTCACATGTTTACGAGGCTTTCTTGCGTCGGAAGACCCACCCTGCATACATTATACCTGATACAGGTATAATGTGATGCAGGGCTTTAGAACGTGACACATCTCCCTAGATGCATCACATTCTAAATGTGTCGCAACATGCATGCGTCACAAACATTATGCAACGGTAGTGCAAAAGTGTCGCAAGAGGCTTGTAAATCTGCCCCCGAAGGAGTGTGTATGGCTTCTCACGCTTGCTCTTCACTATTTCATAGCATAAAATTCATCCTTACATCTGTTATGGACAAGAGGGGCCATTTTTGCAGTAACCAAGCAACGCTAGATGCAGCGTTACTCTTCTTGCCAAATTCAGCTTAATCTCATTAAATGTTTGGGTAATTCCACATGATTACACTACACAGAACTATGCAAGTTATATCCACCCCTAATTTACGTGTGTTTTTGCGCTGCTGAAAGCTCTAATGACTGTCACATTTTTTCTCCATGTTAAAGTTGAACTGTTTTAAAATTATTTTAAATAAAATAAAGGATTTAAATAAAAGCTGTGTGCACACCTAGGAATTAAACCAGGAATGTAATGAGTGATAATCATCTAAATTTTCCTTGCGATAAGTTGCAGGACTGATTCGGTACACAAAAATAAGGCTAAAGAGAATTTGGGTTCCCTGTGGTTGTTAAATACGTTGGTGCTGGTTGGCAAGGCTACCGCAGTTAAATCTAAGTGTGTCTGCACAGAATATTGCAGACAGGAGGCTAATTTGCTGGACTGGTAGCAGAATGTAGGAACTGCCTGGTCCTGATAAAAAGTTGAAAACTGTGACACTATTCAAAAAGAAAACAATCTTTTGAAAATGTCGTTTTTAAAATACTTATAAAAGACATTTAAATGCCTTTCTGTGCTACTGAAAAAACTTACTTAACAAAAAAGTGTGAAAAAGATCACAGTTCCTTTTTATGGTCTTTTCTGATAGCTCAGCTGTCAACAGACAATTATGTGAGCATCACCAGAGAGGGGATTCCGGCTCCGCCCACATGTCAGGAGCCAGCAGTACTTTTGTTTGGGGAGAAGTTGTGTTCTTAAACAAAAATAGTTTGCCCTCCACACAGCTGTGATTATTCTGTTTATTTCTACAAATGTCTGAGGTTTTATAACTGGAAATATAGACACTGCCAATAAAAGCTAGCAGTGCTGTGATGGTAGTTCCTTACTCTAAACTGACTCCAGTAGCAACATCTCGGAAAATGCCAGGTACTCACAATTAAAAAAACAACTTACCTTCTTAAAAAGAGAAAAATTATATGTTGTGTATGCATTCTCCCACTAGCTCCAACATTAAACAAGACTACTTTGGCAGTAGATGTGCTCATTATACACAAGCAAAATGCTGTCATTCACAAACAGTCTAGCCAGAGACTGAGGTTGGTCGGCCCGTTGTCCCATGGTGTAAGTAGTGGTGGGCGGAACACAGTTGGAATGACAATTTAACAAACCAATGTACGGAGACCACTGATGAAAACTTTCTTTATGTATGTATATAATTTAAAAAATTACAAAAATAATAGACTGATGAGACAAGTAAAGCTGTTTCAAAAGCCAGACCTAAAAATGTCGATAAGAAAGGAATGTGAATGCAATGATGGAGGCCTGCTCTATCTAGCAGGCCCTTTCCCATCCATTGACAGCCTTTTGCAGATGGTCACCAAATGTCACCAAATGCCTCATGCCTCTTAACATTAGCAAACGCGAGGTGAGATGACCAGCTGCAAATGTCAATTCTGCAAAGTAACCTATTAATACAGTGGTTGCTTTGAAAACAAGCACTGGAAATGCCAGTTTTTCTTGCTTACCTGTTCTAACAAGCAAGTTCAAGTGGCTTGCCAATGCTGGTTTTTAGTAGTCCTCAATGTCGAGATCAAGGCCTCTGGAAATATGCGACAAGGGAGGGCCACATTGTCCAGCAGGATTTACTAAATTAAGCAGCAAGAAAAGGCAATTTATACGATCTAATGCAGAACATTTTGTGATGGAATTATTCAATTGTTTTGTCATTTTTATACCTGCTAACACTATCTGGGCATAAGTTGCCCATCATTGGTACCAGTTTAACACCGCAATATAGCAAGAATCAACAGCTAGGTGACCAGTCAATCTTTCCAAAGACCCCACTGTGCTGCAAAACGTGTTGCAACATTTTGAGTAATGTTTGATGCGTTTGAGCTAGAAACTTTTTTTAATCTAAGTTAAGCGAGATACATGTGTTACTGCCATTTAAAAAAAACACTGTCCTTCAGAGGATTCTTTGTATATTGATATTATGGACACAGGTGCAGAGGCAACCTGATTTCTTCATTTGCATGTGCCCATGCCGCCAATGCAAATAAGGGAACGCTCTCTTATGTTAGCGCTAGTGCAACATCTGCACCAGTTCCATCTGTATGACAGAAGGGGATGCACCAGTGTCTGCGACCCCCTTTGTAATACCATTTGGCCTGGGGGCAGACAAAGGGGCGTGCCCACTTTCATTGCGCCCTCAGCAAGCAGCAGGGGCCTTAGGTGAAGACTACAGGCTACAGAGAGACCAACTTAAAATTAATTGCGAAACATTTCTATTCGAAAGCAGTGAAAACCTTGCTGCTTGGGAACTCCCAGCCCTGGAGTTCCTTGCACCTGGGAGGTACCGCCACAGCTCAGAGAGGGGGAGGGGGAGCACTGGTTTCATATTTGCTCCATAGTGTCAACGGCATTCCCACTGCGTGGGCCACACCTTGGCCGCAGCCTGGCGGAGCCAGGGCCATGGGCTGGCCCATCTATGCCCCATGGAGGCTGAGCCCCTCTCATGGATTTTGCCCCAAGGACGTGACTTAAGTTGTTAGAGCTGCCTTTGATGCCCCATCATGAAAGGTACAAGGTGAGACATATATTAGGGCCTGCCTTTTTTCTGTATGTGGCTCTTGGGGTTATGTTCGCCATCAGGGCTTCTCTCGTTTGACCCATTGCCTGGTTTATCAAAGAAGACAGAGTTCTTAAGTTGTAAAATGGGCAAACGCAAGATGGGGTTCCTAACCCTGCGACAACTAAAAACTCCACCTTGGATGGTTTCATCGAGCGAGCATTGTGAGTTAACGATAAAGAGATCCAGGTTACTGGGCGGTGATTGTCTCTAGTAGCCGGCAGTCTTGACTTGCCTTTTCCCGCCATTTCTGCTGAACTATCTGTGACTGCTGAAGGGAGTCAGGGTTGCCAAGCATCATTAGTTTGTTCACCCACTCTGCCCCTTGTGACCGGCTGCCATGAAACTCAAGAAGGGGGGCAAGCAGAGTAGTTTAAGAGCCTCTGCAGCTGACCTCCCGTCTTCAAGTTATAGCTATCCCTCTCATCCATCTAATCCATCGCTTGCAGACTTGGATCTTGCTTATAATTATATTTTATCGAACTGTTTGACTAATTTCAATACATTTGAACTAATAGCCTCTCACACATGCTCTCTAGACTGTCTGCCATAGAAAACAAATTGTCAGTAGTACTGGGGACCCACCCTAAAGAGAGGAGTAATTCTATTCTGGACCTTTGGTCATACAACCATCCACCTCTACAGACACAAATAAGGTCATATTGCATCCTCGCATGCCCCTCTGTCAATCTTTGCTTGAAACTCCATCTGTGGTACCCTTAGTGGTGTCCCCTAACCATCAGCATTTGGCATCCCTTCAACACTAGGCTCCCTCAGCTAGATATCCAACTTTGGCAGTCTTGACCACAAGTAATTTACCTGTGCTTTACCTCCGGCTGCCTGTCCCTACTTTGTGGTCCTTACAAATGTTCCAAGACTGGAACCTAGGATACTTGAGAGTACTAAACAGCTTATGAACAAGGCCACTCATTTGATATATTTTTATGTCCTCTGTAAAGCCAGCCTGTTTTTGGACATCTTGTTTACTTGTAGAATAGCATGGCTTGACTCCATGGATAAGGAATATGAGATTAAGTGTTGAAAATGTTAACTTTGCTAACCTTTTTATTGCTGGTGAGGTGATTCCCTCTTCTTACCATGTCCTTGTCAGGCAAATTGATGTGAAGGTCTTACCCTATTTTAACAGAGATGTTGGTTTGAGGGGAGTGAGGGGTTGTGCCTCGAGGGACAGTTATGTTCTGTTGCCATCCGAAAGTGAATCTTATTCAGAATCTACTAATAATCGCTTCTCTGTTTTATCTGGGGAGTGTGACAGTGACTGACTCAATACCCCTGCAATTCAGTCTGCTGGCGATCATGATTTTGAAGATAAGGAACCCAATAAGGTGCTTATCATGCCACCTGCTAGTGGCCCGAACTTGGAGAGTCTTTCCAGTTGTCCTATTGGGTTTTCATCTGGTTCCCCCCGCCCAGTAAATAAGATAACATTTCTGAGCTGGAATATAGCTGGGCTTGTGGACAAAGTTCAAAAGAAGAACAGGATGGATTTCATCTCAACATTTGATATTGCTGTTTTTCAGGAGACTCGGGCCTCCAGGGATATATTTTGTGATGAGTTTAGTTGTTTTTCTTTGTCTGCTACACCTTCTGGGATGGGTAGGGTTCAGGCTGGGTTAGCTGTATACTGCTCTTGATTTTGTAATCTTGTCCATCCCAAAAAATAGTATGATCTTTCAGGTGTTCTCAGGTAAGTGGCATAACATTTTTTGTTTTGTTCTTATTCATTTTTATAATAACAATTGTTACACCTCAGATAATTCTAATTTGATTTCTCTTTTTGATTTTATCGGAGATCTGGAAACCAGTATTACCCACCTAGATACTGGTTTGAAAAATTATCCTAACTGGGAATTTTAATGCAAAACTTGATATGGAGATGGAAGTCTTAGCTGGACGAGAATCACATATTTTTAAACCTTATTCACCTGTTATTCCGGTTGAGACTAGGAATTGTAGAGGATTAATGCCATGTCCTCACTTGCTCAACTACGAGCTCTGTAATATGCTAGAATGGGTTGAGCCGTGGTGCTACACAATTCCCACCTTTGTAAAAGGGGCCGGCTCATCTACCATAATTATGTTTTTGCCAGTAGGAATTTGCATGATCTCACTGAGGATGGGGTGGTTATTTCGAGAATTTTCAGCAATCACAACCCTTTCTCCATCAGACTGGCATGCCAAGAACACCAACTAAGGGCTATTGCCATGGGTGGCGCGGATGTCCTCGCGAAGGGCAATGGGGTTTAGCTTGTTTGGAAATTCGCATAAGCTCTGTGCTAACCACTTGACTTTGCTTTATGACTGTCTTAGCCCAACTGATGATTTTATATGTTGTGTGGATAACTTTGTCACCTAAGGAGATACTATTAGATCTAATCTCCTGACTATAGTCTGCACTAACTGTCCATTCTTTGTTTAATAAGCCTGTCTAGGGAGGCCCAGAGGAGCTTGATTTAGCACCTTAAAGGCACATCCAAGGGACTGGCATTTGAAGCCACCAGCAGAAGGTCATATAAATTGGTCATTAGCAGGAAGAAGTCATAACTGAGGGAGGAAACCTCGACCTCATTGGTTATTTCATGTAAATAAAAGGCCACTGGTCTGTTGTTGCAAATTGTTGACACCATTAAACTCCTCCAAAATGATACAAATTCAGTTTGTGCCAATATTAGTGCAGGCACCCAGGTTGACCATTTTAGACATGTCTATTATACATCAGATTTAGCAGTGGTACATCTGATTTTGACCAACCCGCCATTCCACTGGATATAGTATTTTATGTGGAGGAAGTAGTCGAGGCAATTTTAGGTTGCCCCATTCATAAAGCCCTGTGCCGAAGGGAGTCTCCATGACCTCTGTAAGTTGGAGGTGGATCTGTGGGCCCCTGTGAATATTGTATTGTATTGTATTGTATTGTAATTGCATTTATATAGCGCTTACTACCCCTGAAGAGGCGTCAAAGTGCTTTTTCGGCGAGTAGCATGATACTCCGGGACCCATAGAGGATTAGGGTTGAATTAGTATAGTGAAACCTGCAAGTACATTTTAAGTGGTGGATAGGTTAATCAGTTATTTGGATTTGGAATGATAGCAGAAGGATAGAGGAGTACAAAGGTTTGTCTTTATTTATCGCTTGTTAACGCACGCTATTCAGGAAGCCTAAAAAAGGATTAATGGTGAATTAATATGGTGAAATATGAAGTAATTTCAGTGGTGGATATTAGTCTGTTACTTGGAGTGAGAAGGATAGCGGAGGGATGAAAGAGGAAGAAAGTTTAGCCTTCATATGGCACTTGTTACCCCTGATGGGTGTTGAAGCGATTTTCTGGCGAGTAGCACGCCACTCCGGAACCCATAAAGGATTAGTGTTGAAAATTAGTATAGTATAAATATGAAGTAATTTGAGTAGTAGATATGTTATTCAGTTATTTGGGTAGTATATTAGTATAGTTGAATATGGAATTTGAGAAGTGAACATGTTAGTCTGTTAATTTTGATTGAAAAGGATAGTGGAGGGATAAAAGAGTGAAGGTTTTTTTTATTTAATTTTTTTTAGGTCTTAGCAGTAGAAACTACGCTAACGAAGCGTGCAAAACCAACCTGACTGAGTCAAGGGGGCTCTGGCATCATTGTTCCCATCTTCAAAAAAGGCAAAGGGGCATTAACTAGCTCTTACAGACCTATTTCACCTTTGTATTCAACAGTGAATTTATCTGCAGGTTCATTCTTAATACAATTATGTCATTGGCCATCAATATTAACACATCACCGATGTTGAGTGTGGTTTCAGATCAGGCTGGGGTCTCAAGAACAATGTCTCAAACTACAATTGCTAATTAACAAAAATACCCAAGCAAAAAGTGTCCCTGTCTATGTAGCTTTTATGGATCTGGCCTGTTTTTTTGATAACGTGGACAGATCCGGACTCTGGGAAATGTTGGAACCAAAGGGGTTGGACACTGGCTTGATGTCCTTTGTACTTGCTCTCTAGTTGGACAGCCAAGCCTCTATTCGATTCGCCCCTAATGAAGAATGCACTGAGAGTTGAGAATTATGTATTTGCCCATGCACTGTGTCACTACTATAATTTCTGATCTCTGCATTTTTGTAGATTTTTCCTATTCTTAGCTTGTTTATTTAATGTTTTCAGTTTATTTCCCTGAGAATACTTGAAATATAGCTATTTCGTGTTTCCTACAACAGATGATATATTTGTGTTTAACAGCTTTTACAGTTTTAATTTGTATGTGCTTTAATAGTTTGATTTTATGAAAGAAAGAAAGAAAGAAAGAAAGGAAGAAAGAAAGAAAGAAAGAAAGAAAGAAAGAAAGAAAGAAAGAAAGAAAGAAAGAAAGAAAGAAAGAAAGAAAGAAAGAAAGAAAGAAAGAAAGAAAGAAATGAATGTACAAAAGTGCAGTAGCTAATACATGGACTCCACCTGTTTTAGGAAATCATTTCCTTGCATTACAATTGAGAGAGCATGCAATTTCGATTTGTTGTCCTTATGTGCCCAGGAAGGGGGGCGCACTGAAAACATGACCCCTTTTGCCCCCATTAGCTCCACCATAGGCAATGAGAAGATAGATCTGGACACTGCTGACTGCTGCCTTTCTCTGCCTAATGGCCCTCGTCAGAGGACCCATCCGGTGTTCTTCCCTGGGGCTGGGTCCCACAGCTGCTGCAATTTCCCAGGTCACACATTAAATCTGTTACCCAGCTGGAGCCTGTCAACCAGAGTATGGCACATTTGTGAGCATCCTTAGGTTAGTAGGTCTGAACCAACACTGTTGCTCAGATGCATTAAAGTACATCTACCTATCTTTCGCAGCTGCCTGTATTGGCTGGCAATGGGAGACGTGCATTGTTAGATGTTGTTTATTTTCCCGTTATAATAAGTGTACATCATGGATATCGTTCACGTGTTAATATGCAACTCGACAACCTTCCCCACGTATTAGAAATATCCATAATACACAAAGGTTACAAAATGAAATCTGAGTTGAGCACCGTTGGCATATACTTGGAGTCCTAATATTCACCACAGTTCTATTAATATTAGCTGGCATACAAAGTGCACTTCCCCTTCTTCTCCCATTCCCCTTTATAATGAACAACTGAGTCAGTCGTTGGTCTTCACAGTGTAAACTTTATTAACTTACAGATACGGCCAATTACTCCATTGGCCTCTCTTTTTTTAATCTGTGAACACCCTTTATTCTTGCTTTATTTAAAACACCACAGCACGCAAATAAAATTTCCAGGTTATACATTTCCATGTATTTACAATTGCCTCCCCACAGGTCCTCTTTGTATTCGGGCTCTGCCAGCAGGCCACAACACATATACCCTGTTCTCCTTATGCTGACCACCCCTGGCCAGCAGAGCTGCAGGTAGATAATTTTACCACTGCTTGTGACAATCCCCGACTTCCTGGGGTAGAGCCAAAGAGTCCAGAGTCACCAGCAGGTCAGCGTCTCTCCCGCCAGCCCGGAGCCCCGATAGACTTCAAGCCCTGTTCTGGGGAAAAGCATCCACCGACAAACGGAGTCCCTGTCATTTCTCTTGCCCAGGACCCCGCCTAACCATAACTCTGCCTGCATGGATGGGTGGGTGGGTAACTCGTCTCGCGACCTCCGACCCCGTTGCCAGAAAGTGGACTAAGAGGGCGTCGTTCCCGCCCCTCCGCCTTTTAAACCCCGGCCACTTATTACTTCTGGGTCCCTCCTTGTGACGCGTGTCCAGTCTCGGGACTGCAAGCCCTGCCTAAACTGGCTTAGGCATTTGCTGCTACTAAAGGCTCCACGCCCCCTAGGTGGGGTGGCGCCCGTCAGTTTTGACACAGTGGCAAGGCACTAGGAAAATGACATGTAATATTGCAGACATGAACCGCTCAGCAGAAACAGGTGAACAAATCAGATATTGTTCTGCCACCAACAGTGAGAACCCATCTGCTAATTGCCTCCTATAAGCATGACCCGTCAATTCTCAGTAAGCAAATGTACCCTTAATTGGACATAAAGAGGTGAAGCCACAGGAGAATTCAATGTAAGCCCTGCAGGTTCATGTGACATCAGTACAGCCACTCCTGGGGCCTAGGTAAGGTAGGGTTAAGAACCCCAGTCACTGGTGTTAAAGATATCACTGGCAGCATGAACACTGACACTCACACCGGGCCTCACAGACACATCTTCAATCTCTACAGGCCCAGGTGATCCTTAAATAATTTTCACCATGTGGGTAAGCAGAAAGAGGGATTGGCAACCTGAACCAGCACTTGTGACATAATCAAACATCAAGGCAACCTGGGGGTACCAGGTTTACTAATGTAGCCTCTTGCTGTCCCCACCTTGGCATGAGAGCTTTGAGTAGGCGGATGCATAGTGAAGCCTCCTGGTGCAGGGGCATGGTGAGAAAAATACCTGATTCATGATGAAGTCGTAAATTTGCACCTATAGATTTACATGTGTGTGTGGGAGCCAATGTACTACTTTTTGAAATTCACAAACATTTCCAGAAGTATTCAAAGCATACTTCTGGGAAACAGATGTGGCTGTTACCAAGGATTCCTATTGCCCATGTTTCAGACAGGAGAAGTCAGTATAGGGGGAATGGAGGCCTCTGTGAAAAGCCACACTTTTAATTTTCTCTGCAGATAAAACATTTTTCCATGTTGAGAACGCCCTTCCACCACATCGCCACCAAATGGTTTGGGTGTGTGGTGGGGGTGATTCATTTCCTTTCCAAACCTAGACGGGAGTTACTCCAGACTTTTGCTGATGTGAATCTCAAACCATTTCTGGGGTGGAAAGGGGTCAGATCGCAGTTTGGGAATATCCCCAAATGTAGGCATATCCATACTTCCTCCCGAGTAAACCATAACTTGAGCTGCCTATTTTCCTCCCCGTAAATGGGTTCTTTGAGTGGCTATTTTTCTGCACTTGTAAATGTAATTCCCCTCAAAAGCAATCGTTTGTGGATTCCTGGCAGGCACAAAAGTGGGAAATTTAGTCATCAACCCATGTTGATGACCATATTTACCTCTATGAATATGGCCAAAGTATGAAAGTAGGAAGGTGCATTGTGCATGGCATGTATGCCATTAGGCTATTATTCATCTAGCAAATACAAGTTTGATATAATGCGACCAATGAAGACTTTTTAATACATTTGAAAGGGCATATGCCTTGAGAAAGCTCCACAAGCCAACTATGTACAGTTCCTCATTTTCTCCTCTATCTTTTAAAAAGCTTGTTGCACCATAGCTTTCACATGCACTGATGCAGCAGGCTTCTTGATGCTCACATCAGCATACTCCAAGGTGATCCAAATATGTAAGAATGTACCCTTATTTTTACTGACGTTTTGCAGATGCCTACAGCGACCCGCCAAAGTATTCATCAGGTCCAATGGCTTTGAGTTGATAGTTCAAAGTAAACTAGTACTCCCAACTCAGATCGATTTATTTACAAATATAGGTAAATATAGTGTTGTTGTTTTCGCTTTTTTTGCAGACCCCAGCAGTCACAGGCACATTCTACTTTGCATTGGTGTTTCTGGTACAATCTGGGTTAACACATGGCTCGTCTTCACTGCCATGGAGCTTTCTGTAGGGAAGGATGGTGAAATTATCCTTGTAATCCAGTCAATAGGGAAAGCTAGGTATACCTGTGTTTTAGGCTAAGGCGGCCCCAGTGGTTTCATTTCAACAAGAAATACCGGATTGCATACTGATGGTTTGCAGTTTCAAAATGCAGTAAGCAAAAGGTGGCCGTGGAAAAACAGTTAGTGGTTGACAGAAGGAAATGGTTGCCTTGTGTTGAAGTGGTATAAATGCTGCCTTGCTGCAAAAGTTCTGGTAAGGGAGCTTGTGCTGCTGTTTGCAGCACACATTGCATCTGTTCAGGAATTGTCTCTGCTTTCCACCACTAAAAGGTGCAATTGGAAGAATCAGGACAATGTGTGAGTCCCACAGGGCGAGAACCCTGGGCATAAAATTACAGGAAAACGCTGAGATCCCTAATAGGAAAATTCACACAGGAAATATACACGGGTCCAGATTTAAACTGGAAAATCATTTCAGAAGGTAAAAAAGCCGAATAATTAGTCAATTCGATCAAAAAAAAACAAAAGTGCAGCCACATTTTACTCATTATAGTCATTGTATTTTAAAATGTTAAAAATCATTATTCCATACAACTAGTATATAAATTCATCAAAACATTTCCATTATAAATATATGTACTATAAAAACAGTAAAATTGAATAATGTAAAACCAGTTTAAAACAGTACATCAGAGAGCGGACCTGCACACTGCCCAACTCATGATTTCGTTAGGAGCTTGGAGAGTGTTAACCATGCACAACCCAAGTATTTAGCTACCCCACAGACCAAGGTAAGGGAGGTTTTATCAGATTTTACAATGCGTAGCGCCACCCGGTAATTCTTGGAGCCCAGCGTTTTACAAATTGGTTTGAGCCATTTGCTTCTTGCATACCTGTATGCTGGGCATGCAAAGAGGAATATTTGCATGATATTCTGGTCGACCGTGTCGTCGACGCCGGTGTCCGTGGGCCGGCTCTTGGCTGGATTCGCTCTTTTCTGAGTGACCGTCACCACGCGGTGCGTCTTTCAAACTTCTCAGCGGATAAGGTCAAGCTGTCATGTGGTGTCCCCCAGGGTTCTTTCCTTTCCCCCTCCTTTTCAATTTATACCTGACTCCCCTCATTTGGGCTTAGCGGGGTGTAATGTGACTGCATTTAACTACGCTGACGATATCCAGCTTGTCTTTGACATTGACACCTCCGCACAATCCATTCATAATTTTCAGTCTATGTCTTATTAGTACCTGGATGGAAAACAATCACTTAAAGCTTAACCCCGACAAGCCTGAGCTGGTCTTGTTCGGTGGCAGTTCCAATCCCTGGAATTCTTCAGTAAAAAGCTTAGGAGTCATCATTAGTAAAGACCTCTCCATGAAGCCTCAGATTAGCGCTGTGGTTTCTTCCTCTTTTTTTCATCTCGAAAAATCCAGAAGATCTCTCGATTTTTAACTCCGGAGGCCCTGACCCTGGCTTTGCTGGAACTGGTGGTTTCTAGGCTTGATTATGCCAACTCCATCTATCTTAGTGAAAAAACAGAGCAACGTTGCTAATCAGGATTATTTCAAGAAAACTCAAAGTCACGCAGCCAAACCGTACTGCGTAGCAAAGGGTTTTGTATTTCCAAGCAAATTTATTTGTTCTTATTCTCAGTTTGCATTACTCTATAAGAGGTATGACATCAAAGGAACTTTTCTATCTATGCAGTCAGTTCAAAAACATGCAACAATATGTACAATATATACAAGTGAACATTCAAGATGAGAAAATCAAGATTTGGATGAAACCGACAAAAACATTTGAAACAAATTGCATAGCAAGGTAATTACAACATCAACAGTCTTTGCAGAAAAAACAGTTCATAGGTGGAAAGCACCAGTCCTATAACTAGACAACCAGTGGACAGGCGGATCAAGAATAGATTTGCCTGCCTGTCTCACAACACCTGTGGTAGGAAATTTAGTAGATTGACAGAAAGGGCCCACACGGGTGGTATTAGTTAATCCCTAACTGCACCCTTCTTTCTTGACACAGGCTCGGGGTCAACGTGCTTCGAACCGTCATAAGTGTAGGTTCTCCTCTGAAAACCGAGCGCCCAGGTCACGGTGCGCTGTTCAGGAAACAGCTTGCATGTTTGTTTTCCTTGAGCCAATGCAATTTTTGTAACAGCTGAACCCAAGTTGAGTTCGTAGGAGAACGGCTGCGCCGTGGGACTGTCCGGGCAGGAGTGCGGGAGTCAATCAGCCGCGTACCGTTCGAGCTCACGGGAAAAAAGAAGTCTGTTGAGAACCGCAACGAACTCGGGTTCAGCTGTTACAAAAATTGCATTGGCTCAAGGAAAACAAACATGCGAGCTGTTTCCTGAACAGCGCACCGTGACCTGGGCACTCGGTATCCAGATACACCTGATACCACAACAGAATAATCACTTGATGCCCAACTCTCTTTCCTCGTGCAGCCCCTGTGCTGTCGGATAAGGCAAACGCTTAACCAGTCCCTGTCCTGAGGAGAACCTACACTTATGACGGTTCAAAACGCGTTGACCCCCACCCTGTGTCAAGAAAGAAGGGTGCAGTTAGGGATTAACTAATACCACCCGTGTGGGCCCTTTCTGTCAATCTACTAAATTTCCTACCACAGGTGTTGTGAGACAGGCAGGCAAATCTATTCTTGATCCGCCTGTCCACTGGTTGTCTAGTTATAGGACTGGTGCTTTCCACCTATGAAAAGTTTTTTTTTGCAAAGACTGTTGATGTTGTAATTACCTTGCTATGCAATTTGTTTCAAATGTTTTTGTCGGTGTCATCCAAATCTTGATTTTCTCACCTTGAATGTTCACTTGTATATATTGTACATATTCTTGCATGTTTTTGAACTGACTGCATAGATAGAAAAGTTCCTTTGATGTCATACCTCTTATAGAGTAATGCAAACTGAGTATAAGAACAAATAAATGTGCTTGGAAATACAAAACCCTTTGCTACGCAGTACGGTTTGGCTGCGTGGACTTTGATTTTTCTTGAAATAATCCTGATTAGCCACGTTGCTCTGTTTTTTCACTTATTGGGATCTAGGCTGATCAGCAGTTGGATCCAATACCTTCATTTGTACACAACTCCATCTATCTTGGCATCCCGGCGTTCCAGCTGAATCGTCTTCAGCTGGTGCAAAATCAGGCCGCAAGACTAGTCTTCCATCAGCCCAGACACTGTCATGTTCGTCCCTTACTCAAATCCCTACACTGGCTCCCAGTGGCCAAACGCAGCGATTTCAAACTTGGCTGTATTCTTTTTAAAGCCCTGGCTGGCCTTGGCCCTCTCTTTATATCCTCTCTTCTTCATTGTTACTCTCCTCTGCGTCTTCTCGGTCTCAGATTTTTATTTCTTGCCCCATCCAGGTGGAATGCACTGCCCCTGGAGCTGAGACTCACTCCTTCTTATCCCCACTTCAGATCCCTTCTGAAAACTTTACTGTTTCGCCAAGCCTATGTATAAATACCTTTTCTCCCTGATCCTTCTGAAATCCACCACTTTGCTTCTATGTTTTGGTCTCCTGTGCTCACAGCGCCATGAAACCGTACGGTGTAAGTGCGCTCTAAAAATATTTTTAACATAACATAACATAACAGGAAGTGGGCAATAGACTCAATGGGGGCTACGCAGCCAGTACAAGAAGTAGCTGTTGGATTGCGCCGCTTCCAGCCTGCTGTTAATTCGTTGAGCGGGAGGATTCCAATTCTCAATTTCATGTAGAGCGTCCTGTCTCTTGGAATTTGGATGAAATCGAGAAAAGGTTCGAGTTTCCAGAAAGGCTTGTGTTCCACGAACCGCTCAGTGAAAATCCCCTGATTGGAACTGCTCGCCTACTCAGCCTGTACCCATTCCCAGTATGCTTTCTTTATATCTTGTTTAGATGGCAAAATCTGATTGGCCCATGCCTCCCCAAACCCTATATCTGATACAAGCTGCCTGAGGTTGGAAATCCAATTGATCTTGTTGCCTGTATCCTCTTTTATGAGTTCGCTAAGAGCAGCAGCATAGTTAGCCATATCGGGAGTCTTCCTTACACGTGCCCAGGATAATAGGGGACGAAGGCGTACAATATCCTTAATAGAGCATTTTCCCAAATCCTGGTAAAGGGGCTTCAATGGAGAAGAGGATGGGAGAGAGACCAAACCTCTAAAAAACGTGTTTTCCGATCTTACAAGATCAGTGGTGTTTCTCGAAGCCCCATAATTCGGACCCATAGGGCCGAGGGTAATGCTTTGCCATCATAAATCACAAGGGTCGGGGCTACTGGTCTACTTACAGAGAGTTGTTGTTCTCTTAAAATTTCCCCGGACACCCGCTTGTGGTTAAGGAGCATTTTGGCCGTATGGGAACTCCACTTCATCGAATTGGTGACCCGAATTCCCAAGTAGTCAAAAAACTCGACTATATTGAGTGGGGTGTCATTGAGGGTGATACCATTTCTAAAACATTTCGACAGGGATAGTGTCATTAACTTAGTTTTAGTGGTGTTAATGGATAGCCCCCGTGTAACGCAAAACAGGCTAAACCTGTCTAGCAGTTTTTGCAGGCTGCTTGGACTTTTAGATATTAGGAAGGTGTCGCCGGCGAAGAGGAGGGTGGGGGATTTCTCCATGGCCAGGGTAAGGGCATCAGCTGGATCCTCTCTTAGAAGGTCTACCACCCCATTGACAAAGAGAAAAATCAAGGTTGGAGCCAATACGCAACCCTGGCGTACCCCCCTGTTCACCGCGACCCTCTCTGTCAGCTGTCCCTGTACGCCCCACCTGATTCAAGCATAATTTCCCCTCGTGGAGGCGTTTGATGAAATCGAGGATCAGAGGGGAATGCCCAGTTCATGCAGCACCTGCCAGAGCTTGGCGCATGGGCCCAGGTTGAAAGCGGTCTTCAGGTCGATGAAGGCCAGGTATAAACTGCCTTTCCCAATGACCACAGTTTTCCAATGGATCATGAAAAATCTAAACACCTCGTCCATCGTGCCCACCTTCTGCCTAAAGCCTACTTGAAAGTGTGAGAGGATTTTCCCATCCTCCATCCAGGACCTTGTCCTCATAAGGAGCACCCTGCCAACCACCTTTTGGATCATGTTGATTAAGCTAATCGGCCTTTAGTTGACAGGGTCCTCCCTATTCCCCTTTTTAGGTCTCGCCTTTACCATTCCGCAGGAATGGGAAATGGGGAGAATTCAAGTCGGCAAAATCCTCTTCAAACCACGGGCTTTCAGCCGCGGTTTTCTTTAAGTTCACGTGAATCACGTGATTAAACATGCACGCCCATCGGCAGCATTTCTCCTGCAGGCTCGCAAAAGGCTCTCCTCCCTCCCCGCATCAATCACCCTCTCACAGGCTTCCCCAGCGCTGCCCCGCCATCTGCTTCACAGCCAGGCCATCTGTTCCCTGCCAGACCTCTCACACCTCCGTCACAGCATGCCTGTGTACTTCAAAGGCTTATCACTTCACACGGCCGGCCGCAGGCCATGCAACCAGAACAGTTCAGTTGGTGTGCAGCCCCCCTCGCAGCACTGCCTTGTTACTCTCGGCAGCCCTGAGTCCCTAAACACTTTTTATATTTAATTAGTAGGCGCAGCATTTCTCCTGCGCCAGGCCACATCAAAGGCTCTGTGCCACTTTCACCCACACAGCAACACTTACAGACATGCAACGCCACTCACACCCACGCAAGCCCACTATCATCCATGCAACACCACACTCACCCACGCAACGCCACTCACTCACTCACTCACGCAAAACCACTCACACCCACGCAGTGCCACTTTCACCCACACAGCACCACTTTCAGACACGCAACGCCACTCACACCCACGCAAGCCCACTATCACCCACGCAATGCCACACTCACCCACGCAACGCCACTCATCCACGCAATGCCACTCACACATGCAACGCCACTCACACATGCAACGCCACTCATCCACGCAACGCCACTCACACATGCAACGCCACTCACACATGCAACGCCACTCACCCACGCAACGCCACTCACCCACTCAACGCCACTCATCCACGCAACGCCACTCACCCACGCATAGCCACTCACCCACGCAACGCCACTCACCCATGCAACGCCACTCACCCACACAACGCCACTCAACCACGCAATGCCACTCAACCACGCAACGCCACTCAACCACGCAACGCCACTCACCCACGCAACGCCACTCACCCACGCAACGCCACTCACACACGCAACGACACTCACACATGCAACGCCACTCACATACGCATTGCCACTCACACACGCAACGCCACTCACACACGCAACGCCACTCACCCACACAACGCCACTCACCCACGCAACGCCACTCACCCACGCAACGCCACTCACCCATGCAACGCCACTCACCCACGCAACGCCACTCACACATGCAACGCCACTCACACATGCAACGCCACTCACACACGCAACGCCACTCACACATGCAACGCCACTTTTACCCACACAGCACCACTTTCAGACACACAACGCCACTCACCCACGCAACGCCACTCACCCACGCATAGCCACTCACCCACGCAACGCCACTCACCCACGCAAGGCCACTCACCCACGCAACGCCACTCACACACGCAACGCCACTCATAGACGCAACGCCACTCACACACGCAACGCCACTCACACATGCAACGCCACTCACACAAGCAACGCCACTCACACACGCAACGCCACTCACACACGCAACACCACTCACACACGCAACGCCACTCACACACACAACGCCACTCACACACGCAACGCCACTCACACACGCAACGCCACTCACCCATGCAACACCACTCAACCACGCAACGCCACTCAACCACGCAACGCCACTCACCCACGCAATGCCACTCAACCACGCAACGCCACTCAACCATGCAACTCCACTCAACCACGCAACGCCACTCACCCACGCAACGCCACTCACCCACGCAACGCCACTCACCCACGCAACGCCACTCACACACGCAACTCCACTCACACACGCAACTCCACTCACCCACGCAACGCCACTCACACACGCAACTCCACTCACACACGCAACGCCACTCACACACGCAACTCCACTCACACACGCAACTCCACTCACACAGGCAACGCCACTCACACATGCAACGCCACTCACACACGCAACGCCACTCACACATGCAACGCCACTCACACATGCAATGCCACTCACCCATGCAACGCCACTCACCCATGCAACGCCACTCACCCACGCAACGCACTCACCCACGCAACACCACTCAGCCACGCAACGCCACTCACCCATGCAACACCACTCACCCACGCAACGCCACTCACCCACGCAACGACACTCACACACGCAACGCCACTCACACACGCAACGCCACTCACACACGCAACACCACTCACACACGCAAATCCACTCACACCCACGCAGTGCCACTTTTACCCACACAGCACCACTTTCAGGCACACAACGCCACTCACACCCACGCAAGCCCACTCTCACACACGCAACGCCACTCTCACCCATGCAATGCCACTCACACATGCAACGCCACTCACACATGCAACGCCACTCGCACATGCAACGCCACTCACACCCACGCAGTGCCACTTTTACCCACACAGCACCACTTTCAGACACACAACGCCACTCACACCGACGCAAACCCACTCTCACACACGCAACGCCACTCTCACCCATGCAATGCCACTCACCAACGCAACGCAACTCACCCACGCAACACCACTCACCCACACAACGCCACTCACCCATGCAACAACACTCACACATGCAACGCCACTCACCCACGCAACGCAACTCACTCAAAGTCACTCACACACACGCAGTGCCACTTTCACCCACACTGTGCAGTGCACAATAGGTCTCGCAGTAGGAAAGTTGGAGCTATTGGTTTTGTAAATGACAAAGCCCTTTATGTTTTTAAAATGAAAACAAAAATAAAAGGCATTGTTATTTGCAATTGTAATAGCTCCAACTTTCCTACTGCGAGACCTATTGGCAACGCCAGTGCTTGTTGAATATTGTTCCCTCCTCCGCACCCTTCCAGGAGTCAGGAACGGCATGTCCTCCAACGATAAGATTCATCAGAAGTTAAATGAAATGAGCCCAGGGCTTTGGGTCGTGCAAGAGTAAGTCTCCGTAAAGGCCATCGGGACCCGCCGCCTTTCCAGGAGCTATACTCTCTATTGCCGAAACTACCTTGTGGGTGTCAAAGGGTTCAGATGGTCTAGGAGCCCCATTATAGTCAAACAGCTGTTTGTCATAGGGCCTGCTCAGATTTTTAGGCTGAAGAGAATCTTGGAAATATTCTAAGTTCAAAGTCAAATATTAGTCTGACATCTATGTCTTGCAGCACTGCAGTTTATAAAGAAGGGTGATTCAGCACCACAGCAGCCTATTAGCCAAGGTTAACACTGTTCGTGTGGCTCCTTATCGCAGGGCGATGGAGATTTTTTAAAATAGTTTCATCTAACAGAGGTTTGCACAATTCTATGCTGTGAAAATTGACTTTTTCTTTCTAAATCCCTTTGCAAACAATCACTGGTCCCTGACCTTCAATAGGCCCCACCCTCTGCTCGCAGAAGCATCCACTGTCCTCTTCTTCATTTTCTTTCTAGTATTTGTAGTCTTGGTTTGCCTTAGAATATTGGACAACTCAGAATGCTCAGGAAACCATTCTGAATGAGTGTATGATGAGAACAATTTAAGATTGCCTTTCTTTTCTTGGCTAGTGAAGAGTTTCAAAAAGGATCTGTTAAGGTTCACAGGAAACGTTATGGATGCAAAAAGGAGTTTATTTGTAGCATACAACCTCTGAGCACAGAGGTCCTTCCTCTCTCAGTAACTGCTGGTCTTCACTGTGTCCCCTGGATTCTACAATCCCGAATCCAGTGAACATGTCATCCAGCATCCAGCATCATGGTAACTAAGGTACAGTTGCTAAGATACAACAGGAACAAAGTGCATAACTCCTGAAAGGGGAATCTGATTTTACTTGAAGTCGTCTTTTAAGTTTGTTGGATGTGGCAATCTAATCCTATTTTGGTGAGTGATGCTAACGGCTGTGAACAGTGGCAACATGCAGTCTTACTTCTACGTCTGTGGCAGACCAAGTTTTTGGTACTGAAAATATAGTCACTCTACACAGTCTAGGCCTATATTATAACCATGGATCTACATGTTTAGCATGTTTACCATTATATACTAGAATGCAAGTTGAACGGAAGCACTCCTGGGTAACATTTTAGCCAGTTAGCAGTACAGCTCCAACCACCAACCCTCCCTCCCTCCCCGTTGAAGAGCACTCACTCTCTTGTTGAATGACATGAAATCCTGCCTTCCTCCAACTCCCTGGAGCACATTTTGCAGAAAGGCTGAAAGGGACACTTACACTGTAGAGCAGTGATACTCAAAGTATGGCCCGGGGGCCCAATGCTGCCCTCCGACCTTTACATGTGGCCCTGTGGGCAAAAGAAGCACTGGGCAGCTGTTTACTCAATTCAGCACTTAAATTTAAAAAATGGTAAATAAACAGCAACCATGTATTTAATGGTTAACTGCAGTTAAAAAAGGAAGTAACTAGGGAGAACTGCACCCCATAACTTTAGGAACACATTAATGTTTATGTTTCGCCTGCACAGCGCTTGTGCTGTGCTTGTGAAATCTCTTCTATTTAATATATCTTAAGTATAAGCAGTATCAATTTTCTATGTTTATATATTTTCCCCCAATAATATTTTTGAATATTTACAAAATACAGTGTTTGGTCACATTATTTAGATATATATAAAAGTTTTCTTCTCTATGACTATCCTCTGACTAATGATTGCGATTGAGCATATATCATCATTTATCTTGTTTATGTGATCCACAGGAACCGTTGATTCTCTTTGCATACTAAATACACTGGTTCCTTGTGAGTAGGGTTGCCCTTGTTCCTTGAACAAACATGTATTGGGGGCATGTTTCAGCGGGCACCATATTCATTTTAATTTAAAAACATTTATTGAACGCGCTTATACCCAGCGGTTTCATGGCGCTTTGAGGATTGCGACCAGCAGCAGCAACAAAAAAGACAGGCTAGGCGGCAAAAGCTCTGGAAAAAAGGAAGGTTTTTAGGTTCTTCCGGAACTCCATATAGGAGGTTGAGGATCTAAGTGTCATAGGGAGGGAGTTCCAGAAGACAGGTGCAAGGGCCACGAATTTCACCCCGCCTGCTTTCTTTTTCTTAAAGCGGGGTGTGGCCAGGAGTGCCATGTGGGTAGAGCGGAGTTCTCTGCCCGGAAGGTAAGGTTTGATGGCTGAGCATATGAACTCAGGGGCAGTGCCCATCCTGGCCTGGAAGGTGAGGCAGCCTAATTTAAATAAGGCCCGTTCCCTCACAGGCAGCCAGTGCAATGATTTCAGCAATGGGGTGACTCGATGGAATTTGGACAACCCATGGATCAGGCGGGCAGCCTGATTTTGCACTAGCTGCAAGCGGTGTATGACATAGGCCGGTGCGCCGTTATAGATTATGTTCCCATAATCGAGGCGCGAGAGCACCATTGCCATCACAATTATTTTCAGTGCCGGAAGGGAGAAGAAGCGGGATATCTTCCTAATTGTCCGGAGGGAGAAAAAACAAGAAGAAACCACCGAAATGACCTGGGGGTTTACAGAGAGTTGGGAGTTAAGGAAAATCCCGAGGGACCGGGAGGGGGGGACACCAAGTGAAAGGGGCTAAAACGAGGGGGACCAGGGACTGCAACCACCTCCTGTCAAGACCAACTCTGTCTTGTCAGGGTTGAGTTTGAGGTGGTTGCAGTTCATCCAATCTTGGATGAATAACATAACAGTTTGGAAGTTCTGAACAGAAGAGGGGGAGTGAGAGAGATTAAAAATAAGCTGGAGGTCATCGGCGTAATTAAACACCGTGACCTCGAGCTGCTGCAACATAAAAATGAGGGGATAGATGTATAAATTGAACAAAAGAGGGGATAAAGAAGAGCCCTGAGGGACGCCCCACTCCACCTTTCGTGAAGAGGCAGCAAAACCAGCGAGATGGACAGCCTGTGCCCTATCACACAGGAAGGATTTGAGCCAGGAGAGGGCAGAGCCCTCTATGCCCGCCGCCTGACACGAGTGAGAAGGATGGAATGATCCACCGTGTCAAAAGCAGCGGACAGGTCCAAAAGGACAAGGGCTTGCGAAAGGTTGGTGTCAATACCCTCGCGGAGTCCATCCATCACTGAGATCACTACCTTCTCCGTGGAGTGCAGAGGTCGAAAGCCCGCCTGGCAAGAGGAGAGGCAATGATTTGCCTCCACATAAGTGCTCAGGATACTCGTAACGTGGGTTTCTAAGACCTTTCCCAAGTAGGGCAAAAGGGAAATGGGACGGTAATTAGATGGGGATGAGGGATCAGCGCCAGCTTTTTTTAAAATCGGGATGATGACAGCTGATTTGTGATGGGTGGGAACAAAACCATTGCTTAGTGAGTCATTAAGGAACGTAAGGGGAGGGGTGGGGCAGGCCGAAAAAATCTCTCTTAAGACATAGGCGGGACCAAAATCCAAGGGGGAACCCGACTTCACTCGCCGAAGCAAAGGGGGGAGTGAGTCCTTGGTCAGCATGGGGATGCTAGCCAATTTGGAGGTAGAAGGGGGAGGGGACGGATTAACAAATGTTAACGAAGGAGGTGGTATATTAATTTTAATCTGTGCGACCTTCTCAATGAAAAACTCATTTAGCGAGGTACACAGATGTTGAGAGGGAGGGATCGTTGCCGTAGCTCTGTCAGATGCTGCCAATTCATGGACGGTAGCAAAGATCTCTTTGGATTGGGTCTCTGCCGCTAAAATCCTGCCTGAGTAGTATTCTGTCTTAGCCTCAAGGATGCCTTTTTTATAAGTCTGTAAGACAGAATGGTGTGCGGATTTTAGTAAAGGACAATAGGCTCTCCTCCAAGCTCGCTCAGCTCTCCGTGCAGCTAGTTTTTTCGCCTTAAGGTCAGAGTTAAACCACCTATTAGCTGCATGGGCCCGCTTGACCGTAATCCGCCTCAGGGGAGCGAATTCGTCGCCCGATTGAGTCAGCCAATTATTAATGGATTCGAGTTGAACTGGGGCTGCAAGGCCTGAGAGGTCAGGGCTGGTCTCGGACAAGGACGAGCAGAGGGACGGCATGTCGGCTTTGCACCATTTCCTGATCCAGATGTTCTTAGGGAGCGGGAGCTTAACCTCAGGGGATAGTGCAAGGGAAAAGGAGATGAGAGAATGGTCCGACCAAGGGCAGGGAGAGATAATGGGGGGCGTTGTAGGGACATTTAGGGCCCAAATTTGGTCCAGTGCATGACCATGAATATGAGTAGGGCTATGAATGTAAGGTACAAAGTTGAGACTAATCATAAGATCAGTGAAATCCTTAGAGTGGGAGGTTTCGGCTGGGTCGTTAGGCCAATAATTAAGGTCCCCTAAGACTAAAACTGATGAATTGTTTATCGCTAGAGTAGCCAGGAGATCTTGGAAACAGGGAATGAAAGATGAGGTGAGTTGAGGGGGGCGGTAAATAAGGACACAGGTCAAAGGGGTTTGGTATGAGGTCGAACGTGCTACCAAGTAGTCCACTTCTGGGATTACGGGGGAGGGAAAAATCTGAAAATGCAGATCAGCGCGAGCTATCAAGGCTACTCCTCCGCCCATCTTGCCCTCAGGCCGATCCGCTCGGATGGCAGAATGTGAGGGGGGCAATGCGGCTAGAACGTTGGGCAAGGAGTCCGCTGTGAACCAGGTCTCAGTTAAAAACAAGAGGTCAGGTTCATGCGTGTCGATATAGTCGAATAGCTCGTACTGGTGTTGAACAGCTGACCGGGTGTTAAGTAGGGCAGCCGAGATGTTGAATACCGGTGTTTGAGGGTTGAAAGGAGGAGGGGGGGTGAGGAGTGGGGTAGGAGGCAAGAGTGTCAGCTGGGAAACAATCTCCGGAGGAGAACAAGGAGGCGAAGTAAACAAACCAAAGGAAGTCACACGGTTGAATACAGCGGGAGGAATGGTGCCGGGGGTCCAATAGGAGCAGAGCTGTGATGGAGTGTATCTAATCAGCTGGGCAGAAAGGGGTGCCCCTAGCCCCGGTCGGCCGCGGACGGGCGCAGACGGGCTTGCCTCTGGCGCAACTCCGGCGCGCCTACGGCGCCCCGGCTGCGCTCGTCCGCTGCGCTGACTCATAGTGGCCGTTTTAGTAGAGGAGCGTGGGGGGAGTGGCATAGATGGAGTTCGCCTGTCCTGCCCAACCAAAGATGGCAGCCGCTGTGAGACCGCCTAGGACGATCAGCCCACAGCCAGTCGCTCAGCCTCTGAAAGAGAAAACCAGGTTAGCGACCTGCTAACTTTGAGGGGTAAGTTAGTTCACCAAAATCCCAGCGTTAAAAAAGCGCGCCACCGCTCGCACTCAGCGGGGCAAAATGCAGTTTAAAATTCAGCAAAGCAACCATCCAGCTACCGCCAGCAAGCTCACTGCCACCGGGCTGCTCGCAATCGCAGAATGGGAGCAAGAGACACTCCTAAGTAGAGGAGGAGCGTGGGGGGGTGGCATAGATGGAGTTCGCCTGTCCTGCCCAACCAAAGATGGCGGCCGCGGCCGCTGTGAGCCCGCCTAGGACGATCAGCCCACAGCCAGTCGCTCAGCCTCTGAAAGAGAAAACCAGGTTAGTGACCTGCTAACTTTGAGGGGTAAGTTAGTTCACCAAAATCCCAGCGTTAAAAAAGCGCGCCACCGCTCGCACTCAGTAGGGCAAAATGCAGTTTAAAATTCAGCAAAGCAACCATCCAGCTACCGCCAGCAAGCCCACTGCCACCGGGCTGCTCGCAATATTCAGCTGCCCCTTATTCATGTAAGTAAGGAGATAGCATGCCAAAATATTCAACTTTTTTAAACCTTTGCCTCTGAGTTGCTTCTTGCACAATTTCTTTTGGTATGGGCTTCTTATATGTCTTTACAGCGTTGTTTTACTACGTGTTATGGCACTGCATATAGGATGTAGGGATGGTTAGCTATAAATTACCCTTTTAATGCGTTTTTATTTGCCTACCTTTACAGGTGCAAACTGCACTGGTGCCAGCATGCTGCACAGAAGATGCAAAAGACACACAATTGACGGACAGAATACAGAACAAGTGAAAACATTCACCCAAGTCAAGGGATCTGGGTTAAATCCATCATTCTTTTGCTCACCATGCCCCACAGTTTAGACCTTACCATATGCAAATCAGTCTTGACCCTGTCCCTCATGGGAACAGTCAAGTAAGTCCGAACTGCCAAGCCATGTCCTCCCTGGGCCAGAAACAAGCATCCTAAGACCAGTTTTGGCGTTTTGCCCCTCATGAGCCAGGATAGCAAACTACACTGGTGCCAGCATGCTGCATAGTAGATGCAAAAGACACACAATTGATGAACAGAATGCATAACAAATCAAAACATTCATCCCCAGTCAAGAGATCAGGACTAAACCCATCACTCTTTTGCTCACCATGCCACCCAAATTTAGACCTGGCCATATGCAAATCAGTCTTGACCCTGTATTTCATGGCAAGAGTTCAGCCAGAAGTGGGTCCTGTGCTCTCCATGCCACTGAAGTCAAGCTATCCTGGTTGATGAGGGGTGAAACCCCGAAACCGGATCTAGAATGCTTGTTTCCGGAGCAGGGAGGACCTGACCTGGCAGTTTGGGTTTGACTGTTCCCATTGGGCGCAGGGTCAAGACTGATTTGCATATGACTGGGTTCAAACTGGAATGGCATGGTGAGCACAAAAAACGATGGATTTAGGCCCAGATCTCTGTACTGGGGTGAATGTATGACATTGTTCTGCACTCTGAACATCAATTGTTCTTGTTGCATTTGTCACTTCGAGTGGACGGGTATGCCCAGATGTGGGTCCCTTGCTCTCCTTGCCACTGGAAACAAGCTATCCTGGCTGATGAGGGGTGAAACCCCAAAATGCTCCTAGGATGCTTGTTTCCAGTCTGGGAGGACCTGGCCTGGCAGTTCGGGCAGGACTGTTACCATTGGGTGCAGGGTCAAGACTGATTTGCATACAGCTGGGTTCAAACTGTAATGGCATGGTGAGCAAAAAAGTAGTGGATTTAGGCCCAGATCTCTGTACTGGGGCAAATGTATGACATTGTTCTGCATTCTGTCCATCAATTGTTCTTTTTGCACAAAAGATGGACACATTCTTCAAGGTGCAGCCCTTTTGCTATTTCTTACACACACTCACCTTACACTATTTTCATGCACAAAAGCTATTCACTCTTTCTTTCACACCTCGTGTGTATTAATTGTTTAGCTATTCAATTCCTGGTGGCACAGCACCCAGGATAATATGTTGCATGGCTAAACACTGATAAGGTCCAAAAGGCAAGACCTACTGGCCATGCCAATACTTTTTTATTAATTTTTATTTCAAGCCATGTCACACAGCAACTCAACTACCGTGCAACATGTATAAAAAATTACAAAGCCAATAGTTTTCGAATTGGAGAAACCTGTTGGCTTTGCAGTGGTTTTTAAAGACGACAGCAAACATGTAAAAATATAACAATCTCTTCAAAATTCACAGCG
This sequence comes from Lissotriton vulgaris, assembly GCF_964263255.1. Classification (NCBI taxonomy): domain Eukaryota; kingdom Metazoa; phylum Chordata; class Amphibia; order Caudata; family Salamandridae; genus Lissotriton; species Lissotriton vulgaris. The sequence goes on along the minus strand of NC_141697.1, from coordinate 1,151,363,668 downwards.
TCTATTTGTTTAACCTGCAGAACTGTTTCACCTTAGTAAATCAGATTATAGCAGTGCATTCAGTACTATATTTTTTAAACACTTTGACAAGAATGCCAATTTAGGTTAAATCCGAACACAGGAGAAGGTTTTGCACAGCACATATCCTGAAGTCATGTATTTTGAAGTCCTCTTGCATGTGAAGACAAGCAAATTATGGGACAGAAGTTTCACTGCACAAGTAAACAGAACAGTTAAGGAGCAAAGAGGCAGGCCGACTAAAAAAAGAGTTGTCCCTAAGCATAAATAAACTGAACAGTAAGTACACATGTAAAAAGGGTCAGCTCTCATGTGAGGATTCAAAATTCCAAAAGGAGGGACTACTAAATGTATTCACAAATGAAAAGCCAGTATTTCTACAGGACGGCAACAGGAACCAATGAAAAAGATGGGCTTTTTTTCAAGCCCATATCCTAGATACTACGGTGCAGATTTACAAGCCCCCTGCGCCACCAGTACATCACTTTTTGTGACGTACTGTTAGCGCATGTTACTGCTTTATATTTACAAGGACAGGAAAAGCCACCCTGCGTGACTTTTCCTGTCCTTATAAATATGACCCCTTTACACGCAGCACTTTGCCTGAAAGGGGCGTTCCATGGGTGTTACTATGGGTGTTCCCACACACACCCATGGAACAAGACACATTTTCAGATTTAGGAGGAATCGTAAATCTGGAAATGCGTCGGAATGCTACCCCACCCTAGAGGTGGCGTAGCGAGGCGCAACGAGGAGAAATGTTTTAATTTCTCCTCGTTTTTTTCCTCTTTCAATGCCTGCTGCATTCTATAGCATGCATTGAAAGAGGAAAATGCCTGTAGTGATTGTTTTTGTGCAGGAATGTACCCCTTCCTGCACAATAACAATCTCCCCATGACACAGGCGTCCTTAAGGTTGCCTGCGCCGGCGCATGGCAGCAGTTTGTGCACCAGCGCAGGGGACAGCAAAGGAATGTGACATATTATTGTAAATATGTTGCATTCCTGTGCTTCGGATTTGCCTCAGCGTGGCACATTCAAAGGGCTTGCATTGCCGCCCTGCAGCACTTCTTTCTAAATCTGCCCCTACATGTTTAGATAAGACAGTCCGAGTGCTACCTAGCCGAGACCGAAAAAAGGAGGGAAATTGAAATAAAACAATTGCCCAAGATCACACAATTTGGTCAAGTGGGGATGCCGGGATTCATCACAGGTTGTCTGGTTCCACATTGTGAAATTCAGTTCAGCCACTAGATGTGCATGTTTCGTTTCCCCACACCCACTTTATGCCCCCTCCCCGCACGCGACCACTACCCTGCTTACATCAGGGTCCTCGGTCACACCAAATACCAATCTTTTCGGCCCCGGGAAAACGTTTGCGAGGATCCATGCCGTAGAGGGCTCTCAGTCACTCCAAGGTAAAGCTCATCAGAATGAAAGCGCTGGGGCGAAAACTCATGTTATCAGAGCGCGCCAAGCATGCGAGCTGTCTATTATTGAGGCTAAGTGAGTAATGACGGGGGACAATTAGATCTAATTTGTTTATGCAGGTGCCTTGAATACAGAGATCAATAGCACTTTACCCCTCACAAGAAAAGCAATTACACTAATTGAGGGGCAAAGAACGAAGGAGAAACTGAGCTGCAGCTAACCGCAGGCCAGTGACCCTTGCAACGCCCTGTCACACCGCCTTATTAATTGTTCCTGACTCCTCTGGTTAGATTAATCGTCCGCAGCAAACTACCCTGGAATCTAAAGAGAGTTTCCTTTCTGATGTTTGCTTCGTGAAGGGGGGGTTGGGAGTCAGTCCTCTGTATTGGAGAAAAAATAATGGGTGTATAAAATAACACGTCAAAACAAGAGCACATCATTTTCTAAGCTATCCGTGTACAGAGATGCCAAATGTCAATCATCTAGTTATTGGGATGTGATTGAGTACCAATGACTTTTTAAACTTCTATTGAAGGTGTATTCAAGAAATATAATATTTAACAAATAATTATATAATAAAGGAAACATAGATTTATAAAATAGGTAATCATTCGTCTGCATATTTCGCAAACCTCAAGCCAAAACTTGTGTTAAAACAATATTTGTCAAAAGAGTCCCTTTTCATATAGTCTTCTTCACAACTTCAATTTAGGACACAGTTCAGGCATTTCGGTTAACATCTCACCTCGGAGCATCTCAGATCTACACATAAAGTGCTTTTATTTTTTGTCAAGGCCATGTTAAGACATTTCAATATTTTAAAATTGGGTGCTGAACACCCAACTGGCCACTCAATGAAGAAATACAGGGCCCCTGAACCAGGGTGCAAGCCTTTTCCTGCTATTTGTCTGTAAAATGCCTTCTCCATAATTGTGTTAAACATGAACATGGAACAATGTGTTTCTTCTCAGCCACTCGTTTGCTTTTCAGTTGTCTTCTGGTTTTGTTTCTACATGACCACACCGGTTATCGGGGTTCAGCTCCTCCCTCAGGCAAAGAATCTACCCTCTTGACTATTACTCATGGGCTTTGAAAAGACTGTGGAGGTGATAAAGTGTAAAAAAATCCTAGAAGTTTAAGAGTGTTGTGTTATTTTCTAGTGCATGGCTCGCTGATGGGAACCTCATAGCACCAATTTGCCTTTTTAATAATATTTCTTTCAAATGTTGAGGTGCCTTTGTTCCCAAAAATCGTTCTTGGAGGGCAATTTTCAGGCCTATTTGCTTTTCTCTGGATTTCCAACAAGCAGAGAACATGGTTTGCTCACTCAGGCCTTCATGATCTCTCCAAGCCCTGTCGATTAAATGGTGTTGGAAATGGATGTCCGACTTTTTGCAGCTTACTTAAAGGGCCCTTCTTCATCTGGTTTCGATGGAACTATAGCTGAAATCTAGTTCTAAAACTACTGTTGGAAAACCCCTGAGGAGGTTGAGCAACTTCTTCCAGAATCCAATGAAAATACTGCATGCCATGCATTCACAATCCGCATTGTTGCGGCTTGTTGGACGCTCTTTGCCAGCATGGCTACCAGAATATGTATAGAGGGGAATTCAGGTTTCTTGATGCTCTAGGGGAAAACAGGAGTCTCTGCCATGCTGTGATCTAGGGTTACGCATACTGAGCTCTGAAAAAAGCAACAGAAAGAATGGTGCCCCCAGAGGAAATTGTACGGGGTTTATCCAAGAAAGAGCTGGGTGTGAGAGGAAACTGTGACTTGCAACCAAGTATAACATTCCCGAATGGTTACAATGTGGTTAATGGAATCAGAAGAGATTTGAAACTGGAGGCAGTGACTGGTATATATAAACATTAATGAAGAAAGTAATGATGGAACAAATTAAAAGGATATTTTGTCTCCACCTGTGAGAAGGCACAATTGAGCACAACAGTTCAGCAAGCTACATAAAAGATAATTACAAGGTACTAGTTAGTTAGTTTCACCCTCTTGAGCATACTTCTATTTCCTTACTACGCTAAATTAGTGATAACCGTTCAGGAACTTGCAGTAAAGTATGGAGTCCTGAGGTAAGAGGTGACTCAGAGGAGTCACTGGAATGTCATTGTATTGTATATTGGATTTATATAGCGCTTATCACCCAGGGGTCTCTAAGCGCTTGCCTTGGGAACCCGTCCTGGCTTTTCCCTGTGAGATAGCCCCTACAGGGCATCCCCAAGGTGAAAGCCAGGCATCCCGCCGCGGGGGGCCGTTGTGGAGATTAAGCAAGCTTAATGCCCAGAGTTGCAGAGTGTGAACCCATGATTAGGTCAGGCACCGAAGAGAGAATTATCGAGTCCGTGGACATTTGAGCTCAAGACCCTGCCGCGTCGGGAATTGAACCCTGGTCCCGGGTCTGACCTTTGCTTCAGGGTCTGCCTGCTCTAACCAGTGAGCCACACTTCTCCACATGAAGGCTGAAAAGAGGAGCCTGGGCTCAAATCCCAAAAGTCACAACCCAGGTGAGCTAGGAATGTTTCAGATTGAGTGGCACTGCCATACTGCCAATCTGCTATTGATCTGCAAAAAAATTGACACCACAATGTGGGTTACCAATATCTCATAAGAATATTTAGGTAAGTCTACATTTACTAGAATTTACTGCACGGCTACTTACCTTTAATATATATAACAGGCTGATCTTTAAGGCAGGAGTGACCGGGGCCTGGACAGCACATGCAGTCTCTCACATAGTGTTCTACCTAATTATCTAGACCAGGCCACCAAAACGTTTCTATAATTCTTCTTTTCATGGCACGCATGCCAATGTGACCCTCGTGGACTAACGTAAGAACCTTATCCCTCATGCCTAGAGGAACCACAAGTAAAGAAGAACAGTAGAGAAGCCCATTAACAACAGAAAGTTCATCAAAAACATGTTTGCATTTGCTGATAACATCATCTCCTGAACATCCTCTTTTCCAACCTTTACACACAAGACTCATATCCTTTTTAATCTCTAGGTCTGCTTCATACGCATCTCTCCATTCACACTCCAAAATGGCACCATTCGGATGAGACAGAGTATAACAAATAATCTCAGAATCAAAATTCTTATCTTCATAGTCACTACAATTGTCCACACAACTGAAATTGTGCTTTAAAAGTCTATATTGCTTGGCAATCCGAGGAGTTGTCCTGTCACCCCCCTTGGTGGTGAAAAGCTGAATTAAAGGTTTGTGATCCACTCCTACTATAAACTTGGAACCCTCTAAGTAATGTTTAAAATGAACAATGCCTCACCAGTAAGCTAAAGCTTCCCCCTCCACCACAGAGTCCGTTGCTTCAGCTCCTCTCAGAACTTTGGAAGCAAATGCTATCACTTCATCTTTGCGTTTCTTTGTTGCATAAGAATGGTACCCAACCGTTTCTGACTAGCATCAGTCATGATTATCATGTGGTCATTAATGTCAAAGGATGTAAGAGGAATGGCATGTGCAATTTCTTTTTTGATTAACTTGAAATCCTCAGCAAACTCTTCATTCCACTTGAAGACTACATTCTTTTGAAGAAGATTCCTCATGTGATAAGTCTTGGCAGAACAATTTGGTACAAATCTAGAATAAAACTCAATGAGTCCTGTGAAGGATCTCAATTGATCAATTGATCCTTATCACAAGTGCACCAAAAACTTCTATTGCCTTTACTAGTCTGGTTTTAGGTTCAACTCCTTCGGCAGACAGTTTGTAACCTAAATATTCCATGGAGATCACATTCAATTTACATTTCTCAAGGCTCAGGGTAACACCTTTGCTCTTTAAAATATAAAAAACAATGCAACCTTTTGTTGTGCTGTTTCTGATCAACACCATACACCAACACATCATCCTGGAACGCCATCAATCCAGACATGCCCTTGAACATACTCGCTACAATCCTCTGAAAGACTGCAGATGCGGACGCAAGTCCGAAGGGCATGCGTTGGAATTTAAATAAACCTTCCAGGGTGATGAATGCAGTGTAGTGTCTGGACTTGGGGTGCAAATCGATCTGATGATAAGCAGACGTCATGTCTAGCAAACTGAATCACTTATCATCCTTCAGATTGGTTGTCATTTCTGTTATGTTGGGTAATGAATGTTGATCACCCAAACGTGATAATTCAAATCGCGAAGATCAACACACATGCCCCATTAGCCTTCTTGGCTAAAACAATGGGGGAAACCCAATCAGAAGATTCAATGGATTCTATAACTTTGCTAGTACACAACTTGTCCAACTCCTTTTTTAATGCATCGCACAGAGCTAAATGTACTATGTGCACGACTGCTTTCGCACCTTCAACCAACCTTATCTTGTGTTTGAAACCCTTAAATAGACCTAACACATCCTTAAAGATTTCAGGGTACGTTGTCTCCCATCCTTCTTCCTTGATAGTCTGCACACAGACAAAATCTTTCTTTAATATGACCTGGTGATCCAGTACGATCCCTAAATTACCTTGGTCATGCCACCCTAGCAAACAGGCATCATCCTTGACTACATTCTCAACACCTTGAGATTTACTGTTCTTGAAACATAAGTTGGTATAAAATGTACCTAGTACATCAATGGTTTTTCCACCATAACCAATTGGTTGTATTGTCGATTGTTTTAGAAAAATCCCTTGTGATTGAAACAAGTTTTCCCATATCTTATCACTAATAAGCGTAAAAGGGGATCCAGAATCAGCTAGAATTTTTATGTCCACTCCATTGACATTCAGTACACACAAAGGTCGTCTTACTTCTTGTGTGCTAATAGTGACTGCATTAGCACAGTGCGCATGTTCTAGAGATCCTGTTACCATGCAAATTTGATCTTCTTCACTTGAGGATGATTCTCCTATGAGTTGTTCTATGTTGAGTTCTTACTTGAATGAAGCTGTATTGAATGACGTTCTGCCAGCAGACTTACAGACTTTGGCAAAATGTCCTTTTTTGAAACATTTGGCACATGTTTTATCCATGGCAGGACAGTATCTGCCATTTACAAGATGAGATGTGCTGCCTCATCAGTAGCATTCCCAACGCTTGTTTGAGGGTTTAATGCAAGCTCTCACGTTACCACTTGTTCTTTCTTGGCGTGGTTTATCTTTTGAAGTTTTGTATTTGCTTTTGACAGCTAAAACTTTGTGGGGTGGAGTTTAAGGATTAGAAATTGCCATTTGTTCCAGATAAGATGTAGTACTTTCAATCCTGGTAGCTATTTCCAGGAAGGTCAAGTCAGGTTTGGACAATAAAGCTTCTTGAACCTTTTTATTATTTTTTTTTCTCTACCAATTGATCTCTAATGATCTCTTCTTCAAATACTTTGTATTCGCATGAAACAGCCAAAATATGTAAAGCACCCACATAGCTAGATGCAGACTCTACAGGCAAATGCGCCCTTTTGTAGAATTTGTGCCTTTCTAACGTAACATTTTTTCAGGCTTTGAATCTAGTTTCAAGAGATTTAATGGCTGTGGCATATTCATCTTCAACTCCGTCACCTACACCTTCAATGAATAGAACTAACATTTTTGGAACATGTTTTAAAATACTATGGGCTGAACCTAAACAGTGTCTTAGGATGGCTAATTTATTTTTGTGTGTGACCGACTCACTATCAAGAAAATCTAAATATGCCTCAAAACGTTATTTCCTTTTTTCCCAATCAGATTCAGGAGAAGCAGGATTAGATGGGAATGCAGCATGAGGCATTATAACTTGTTGCATGACTGAGAAGAAACGCACATGTTTATTGAGAGTACTAAGTTAAAAACTGGGAAAGTAATGGAAAATACAAATTCAATAAAGGAATTGAACACAATTAGTGCAACAATAGCTAAGAAATTATGTTTGTAATGTGAGGGAACAGAGTAGAAAATGAGGTGTGAGTGTCACCACTTGAATTTGCCATTTAACAAGAGATACACATGGTAATGGTGTGTGTATCACTGAAGTAGGAGAAGGACACACTGTTTGAAGAGGTGTGTGTGTCACCGCTGTGTCCACAAAACTGAAGGTGCTGAAAATTATTATGCTGTATTCAGCCCAAAGCAAAATGGCCACCAATGCAGGACAGACAACTCGCGACGAAGCTCGCATCAGATGCAAAATCGCAGAGACTCTGAAAATAAGCACACCGTACCTCAAGAGATAGCCATGCTCCATGGATGTGCCGACAGCGCAGGAATCTGTGCTCTTCTTTGGGTTCAAGACGAGTCTACTTGAGGAAGAAGCTGGCACAAAGATTAGTCCTTCAAATAGTTCTCACTCTTTACGCATGGGTGGTCTTGTTGGCTAGCAACTCATTGCTAGTAAAAAGAAGCCAGACCAGTAAGTTCACTCAAAGTAGATTTATTGCCAACAAGACAGGAGTTGCCAAGGACCCATCCATCCAGCTCCTGGATCCAACCGCCCTTCCCCCGCACCCCCATTCTAGAACCCTTCCCCATGTGAAACTCCACTCCCGCCTCGAGAGGCAAGGAAGAACAATACAACCCAACAAGTTTTTTATTTTGGTGGGCCTAGTGTGTCACTGGTGTGTGTATGTGGTGTGCAAACTGATGGAGCGACATTCAGACTCACAAAGTTAAAACTTCCATAATAAATAATTGTATTAATAGATGCACGAAAATGTACTGATCAACCTAGATTAAAATACATTCATGACACACGGGACTAATTCATATGCTCTATGTTGCACTTGCAAGTGTGTGAAAATTAATAAACTAACCTTGTCTCTTGTTATTGTCAGTATTAAACGCGGCTGTTTAATTAATAGCATGTGCTTTATTTATGTGCAATTTGTTTTGTCGTGTCTTTTCTGTGGCAAAAGCTCGTGGTGATTCCTTTGGCCTAAAAGAAGATGGTAAAATATAATGCTGCTTTGTGTTGCTTCAGCTAGGTAACATAAATTAACGAGTTAATAATTAGCAAGGGGTGGGTAACAGAATGGGTCTCAATTCTCTAATTAATTACTGTCTAGTGTTTGTTTAACTATTAGTTTTTCGAGTGGGCCTCAGAAAATGGTTGCCTGGTAGAGCTGGAAAGATGACTTGACCAGAGTGAAGCCTTCACTCGCGTGCAGAAAAAAAGAGTTTTCTGCCAAAACAATGGAATAATGTGCAGAACCGTTACTGGTCGAGTCGTATGTGTTGTTGGAGAGAGCACCAAGGACAGAAAGCCTGAATTGCCTGCCAAGATTAGGAAGTGGAAGTTCTTTTGCTCGGTTAAATGTTTCATTTCTGAGGAAGCTAGAAGGATGGAATCTAAGAACAATAAGGGCTTATGATGTGCCCCGGACTTGGGCAGGAACGAGTGACACGTTGGTGGACTGACACAGCTCAGCCAATAATGAAGCTGGATTTTTGGAGACTTTTAGAATTAAGGGCCCAATGTAGGTAATTCTAATTTACCTCTTCTTAAATACTGAATCATACCGATTCTGTATTTAAGAAGTGGTAAATTAGAGGGGGGGAAATGTAGGTAATTCAGAATCGGTAAATATCGAATAGGTAAGATTCGGTATTTACCGATTCTGTAAATATCGAATCGGTATCCCCCATTGATTCCTATGGGCTTGAAGCCCATAGGAATCAATGTGGAATACCAAATCGGTATTTACCAATTCGGTAAATTCCGATTGTTGCAAGGGTGCAGGGGGTGTCACTTTGACACCCTCTAGCACCCCAATTCCGGACTTGTGTACCATGTGGCACACAGACATGCCCTAAGGGCATGTCTGTGTCTCACATTGCACAGGTGTGCATGCACAGATGTGCATGCACACCTGTATTCGGTATTTTACCACCCAATAGGATTGCGTGGTAAAATAACGATTCGGTAAGGCCTGTGGGACTCAGAAGAGTCCCACCTACATCTCAAAGTTACTGAATCGGTAAAAATACTGATTCGGTATTTTACCGATTCGGTAAATTTACCGAATCGGTAAAATAGGGCCCCTACATCAGGAATGACCATTTACCGGTCGGTAACGGCCGAAATCGGCCATTACCGGTCGTAAATGGACACCTACATCGGGCCCTTAGTTACTTAGTTAGACAGAAAGGTATAAAAACCTGGCCCCATGGTCGGGAGGGGTGCTGAGCTCCCTTGCTACCCGATTCCTAGATGACGTGCTGTTGGACTCTTGGCGCACGTAAGGATAAGATGACTCTAATAATATTTTCCTTTTCAGATTGAGAGAGTTAGACAGGGTAATAGATTTAGGGAATGGAAAACTGATATTTGCTAATAATTCTTTGTTTCTGACTTGCTTTAATAATGACAGTCCAATAAGTTTTTGCCTTAATAAAAAGATGCTTTCATTTGCTAATAAAAAAGATTCCTAATTAAAATGTTCTTTCTTTGAATAAAATTAAGCTAATAAAATACATTTTGAACTACAAGCTGGTCTTGTTTATTCATGGTCTAGTTATCATTATTAGATCCATTCGCCTTATGTGACCTAATTATGTGTTATATGATGAACTGCAGTTGTATATAATAGTGTAAATAGTTTATGAATAAGTTCACATGATTTAGTCGCTCAAAAATTGTCTCGTAGTTTATGGGTCTTGGTAGTAAAATATTTTTAATGGTGAATATTGTGGAGATAAGTAGCGTTTATGAGACAGTTTTTCATTAGGAGCGCTGGATCAAATTACTTGGTAGCAGAGTTACGGTTACTATGGTAACTGACATGCTACATGGTAGTATCATAGGATATATGTCTAAAACTTGTTAAGTTTGTTTAGTTGTTATATGTAGTCGAAAGGTTTTTTCCAGCAGTGTGAAAATTCCTGGTTTGCCGGCAAAAGAGTAGTGTAACAGGAGAAGTTACATAGTGCATTTGTTCTGTTTCAAAAATAGTGGTATTATCATTTATCACTAGTGTTGTGGACGTACAGCACAAGTTTAGGGATTTTAGGTGTGATAGGTTGAATGTATAGTGAGGATTGTCTATGAAATCGTAGCTTTTGAGTATAGGGACAACTGTCCTGTTTTAAAACTCACTGTGAAAAGAGTAATAGAATTTATCCAAGCTTGAGTGAAGGATAAGGAAGCGTCGTCTATTCTTACTGGCGAATGAAGATTTTCTATTAGCAGGTTAAAGTCCTACCAAAGATTTCATGTATGCGTGGTTAGGGTTTTCCCTGTTTGAATGCGTGTAAATTATTTTGTGAAAATAGCGTCGTCTATTTCACGTGAAAGAATACTTGAATGATCAAAAAGCTATCACTTTATTTTAGCGAAACAGACAAATGGTTTGTTCATTGTAAAGTTACTGATTTCTATTGAAGAGTTTAGTAAAAATGGCGCTGTGAAAATATTTTCTAAAGGAGGGGTCAATTTACGGAGTGACACACGCAGCTTCTGCAGCGGCAGTGTACGTCACGAGGGTTCACGCTGTGATTGGCTAGCATACGTCACAGTATTTGCGCACCGATTGGTTCATGTGACTGGACAGACTTGTAGCTGATTGGCTCATTCAGAAATACAGCAATTCTATTGGTCAAGCAGAATAGTGACGTGGCTTAACCTGATTGGCTTGTTGGTGAGTTTCGCACATGAATTGGTTAGAGTAGCGGAACAACAAAGAAATACTTACGATATTTTCCAAATTAAGCGGAATAGTTTTAAAACATGAGTTATTGGTACAGAAAAGAGGAAAAGAAGCCTTCATGGTTTCAGAAATTGAAAAATATATTTAGCCCCGATAAGAAAATTGAAACGCGTGGTGGAAAATTACTTCACAAGTACAAAACACCCGCAGCATATATGGAAGGTGAATATGGTTATCACATTGTCCTTTGGTTTGACAATTGTATGCAATATACCAAAGATGATGGTGTATTAGTATGGCCGGAAGATCGGTCATTTAACATTAAGGTGTTGAAAAACTTGAGAGAAAAAATGATGGCTCTAGTACCAAAACCTAGACCTACTCAATTTGAGGCTTTAGTTGAATGGGAGGTTGAAATGTTGAACTTGAACGAGAAACCAGAGGTATAACAAGAGGCCCAAAATTAGACATTAATAGGGAAACTCATGAAGATAGAGTACGACGTTGGAGAAAAGCAGACATGTGTGATGGTTGGTACCCAGTAAGAGTGATGATTACTGAAACACCAGGTCAAAAGAATACCCCCAAAAAAAGTAATATTGATGAAGAATTAGATGATGCGGTTTTAGAAGAAATTTATATAACAAAATGCAAAAACCGCCACCTTATCAACCAGATTGTTCATGGTCTACCCCGAGAATTTCTTCAGGAACCTCTCCAAGTGCACCTCCAAGAGAAATTGATGAAAATTCACCCAGTTTAAATCAGAATAATGAAAAATTACATGAAAAAGTAGGGACAAGAAGTAATTCTAGTACATCAGGAGAGAACAGAAATTATCCTGAGATTTCAGAACGGAGAAATGAATTCCCAAGGAATGTAATAGGAACAGAGAGACTTGGAAATATACCAGAAGTTTCAGAATATTTAAAAGCAAAAGAGGAATAAATTCAGCAATTAACTCAAGGGATGGAAGCAGTGACAGTACCAGTAACAATTGGTCCTGTTGTACCAGTTTTTGACCAAAGAGAAAATAGACACTCAGCTCTGACTGTTCCATTAAATGAGGAAATTCAGAAAGTGGCTGAAAATTTTTATTCAGAATTATCAGAAATACATCGAGAGAAAACAATGCCAGATTTAAACTTTAATCGAAGTTTGTCAAGTAATCAGACACCATCTGTTGCAGGATCTGATTCTGGATCATTAGAAAAGAGCATGAATAAAATAGATTTAACACAGACTCCACAGACCCTACAGACCCCTGAATTTAAATTACTTGACGTTGCAGATTTGGAAGAATTAATTATTGGCACAATTGGACCTGACAGTTTAAAGCAATATCAGGATGATGAATTATTGTTTATTTTTAAAAGTATACAATGGAAAACGAAAAATAAGTATGATCAATTAGAAGAAATGGCTGCTGAATTAGAAATAGATTGAGTGGACTGAAACAATTGCAAACACATTACAGAGTGGATTTTTTTGAAAAGGACATTGAAAATGTGAACACCACAGGAAGGATAACTCATATAAAAGAATTATTAGTATTTCTAAAAAGATTAGGTGAATTGAGTAAATGGAGAGTGAAATGGACAAAGAAAAGAGAGTAAGAAAAAGAGATAGAGGAGAAAAAGCTAGTGAGTTTCCTATGAGAGAAATAGCTGGTGGGAGGTATGGTCATGTCCCATGGACAAGACAGGACATTCTATTATTTAATCAATCAATCAATCAATCAATCAATCGGCTGAGGGAAAAGCCAGTAGAATGGTATCGTCAGGTAGACAGATTCATTAAAGTTTCAAAAGTTCTGTGGATTGATCTAGATGGATTCTTTGACATTCTTGTCCCATCAGATCTTTGGACAGAATGTAAAATTTCTGTGAGTTGGTCCAAAGAAGAACCTGCTCGAGACAAAATAACAGGTGCTCCTTCAGTAGACGTCATGGATTTATATGACAAAGTAATTGCCTGGTTGAAAAACAAAATTGCCCCAAAGGAAGTAGATTGGGTTAAAATTGACAGAACAAATCAAGAACCGAAAGAGTCAGTACATTCATTCTATGAAGGATTACTGCTGGTATTTAAACAATACAGTGGTTATGAAAAGCTGAGTGAGAAGGATATGAGCCATTTTATTTACAGGTTTGTTTATGGCTTAAGATCTGAAATTGGTGAAATGATTAGAAATGGGATTGTAAGATGGCAATCACTCACAGTTGATGATATTCTGAGGAAAGCAAAATATTGCAGTGACGAGATAGATGCTAAGTAGAAAAAGCTTAAGGAAAAAGCAATGTGGGCACAGGTAAAGGTAGCTGAACAGCAAATAGCGACCCTAGAAAATAAAAATGTACACCAGAATCAAGGCAAATTTAATGGAAATTTAAATAAGCCAACATTTAATGTGAATATTGAAGAGCTCAAGCAAAAGCTCCCATTTTTTAATTGCGGCGAAATTGGACACTGGAAGCGTAAGTGTAAGACAGCTACAGCGACAGTTAAATGAGTTTAATCATCAGCAACAGCTACAGCGACAGTTAGTGAATCAACAGAGTCAGATTCCACAGCCGCCACTTCCAAATTGCGTTAATGTACAGAGATACAGTCCTGAAACAGGATTCTCCGCAGGTGAGCAGGTAAATAGATCACCAAGAGTGAATGTGTCGAATGTTTCTCAACAATTTTGGTTGAAAGAGAATGATGGAAGTGAATCTGAAGATTACTTATGACGGTGCCTGAGAGAGGAGGAAGAGTGTGTGCTTGGAGCCACTCTTGAGGTAGATCAGTCTGGTCCATTTGTTAATGGTAAAGTGAATGATGTAGAAATTACTTTTCTAGTGGACACAGGTGCTACCCGTTCTACTGTTAGATCTGTGGAAATAGAAAACCTGCCTCTCTCTGGTGACACCATCCAAGTAGTTGGAGTAGCTAATCAACAGATTAGAACAGATTTGACAGAACCTGTTAAAGTTGAAATTGGTAAATTTAAAGACTAACATAGATTTGTAGTTTGTGATAGCAGTCCTGTAAACTTGTTAGGAAGAGATATCCTTTGCAAGATGAATTGCAAAATATATTGCTCACCGGAAGGTATTGAGCTGCAAACTCTAGAAGAGGATGGCTTTTATAAACTAACAATGTTAATGGTTGAAGCAGAAGAAAGTTAATTATTTCCTGCTTTTGATTTACCTGAAGAAATAAAAGAAAAAGTCAATACTAAAATGTGGGATTTAACTGGAGATGAAATGGGTTTGATGAAACATGTAGACCCAGTACAAATTACGGTGAAACAAGGAGCAGATTTTCCAAAACATTCCTCAGTATAAAATGAAGGCAGAGACAATTAAGGGTGTAATTCCTGTAATTGAGAAATTTATAAAACAAGGTGTTTTAAAAGAAATTGAGAGCAGCCCATGTAATTCACCGATTATGGGAATTAAAAGGCCAAACGGAACTTACAGGATTGTTCAGGACCTGAGAAAGGTTAACCAGATAGTTGTACCATGTTGCCCAGTTGTACCAAACCCAGCGGTAATTTTATATCAGATTCCGCATGATGCAGAATGGTATACAGTTATTGATTTATGCAATGCATTCTTTACTGTTCCATTGCATCCAGAAAGCCAACACATTTTTGCGTTCAGATTCCAAGAGCGTATTTTAGCATGGTGTCGTATCCCTCAGGGGTATACAGAGAGTCCATCTATTTTTAATCAGTTGCTCAAGAAATCCTTGGAAAATCTAGATTTGCCTGGAAAATCGACATTGGTGCAATACATCGATGATCTCCTTGTGGCAGCAAAAACACGAGATAATTGTGTAACAGATACCATAACTCTTTTAAATTATTTGGCAGATGGGGGGCATAAAGTGTCTCCTGTAAAATTACAGTTTTGCAAACAAGAAGTAAAATATCTTGGTCACAGGATTGCAAAGGGAATTAGACAGGTAACAATTGAGAGAATAAAAATGATCCAAGCAATGCTACCTCCCAAAACACAGAGACAGGTCAGAATGTTTCTAGGCATGGATGGTTATTGTCGTCAATGGATTAGTGGATTTTCAGTAATTGCAAAACCATTGCAGAGATTAACAAAAGCAGACATAAAAGACCCGATTATCCTAACAGAAACTGAGTTAGTGGCTTTTGAGCAGTTAAAAAGAAGTTTGTGTGAAGCTCCAGCTTTAGGTATGCCTGATTATGAGAAGGAATTTGAGGTGTATTGCAGTGAAAGGGAAGGATGTGCATTGTCTGTCTTGATACAGAGGCATGGAAAAGTGAGAAAGCCAATTGCTTATTTCTCAGCAGTTCTTGACCCGGTTGCAAAAGCATTGCCAGGTTGCTTAAAAGCAGTGGCGGCAACAAGTGTGAGTTTGGAGCAAAGTGAAGGAATAATTATGTGGTTTCCTGTAAAAGTATATGTTCCCCATTCAGTTGAGATTCATCTTACCAGAAGTAAGACTCAGCATTTGACGAGTAACAGGTTGACAAAATATGAAAAAGTTATTCTGGGATCAGATAATGTTTCGATTGCAAGATGTGTGAATCTAAATCTTTCTACATTGTTGCCTGATGGTATTGTGACAGAAATCAAAAATGAGAGTGACATTGATCATGAATGTTTGGATGTTTTAGAATACTGTACCAAACCAAGGCAGGACATTAAAGATGTTCCTCTGCCTGAATCAGATTTTGTTTACTTTGTTGATGGGTCTTGTTTGAGAACGGATCAAGGTGTTCTGAGTGCAGCATACTCTGTCTGTACAGTTGCAGATGTGGTTGAAGCTTCTTGTCTCAAAGGAATTTGTTCAGCTCAAATAGCAGAATGAATTGCTTTGATTTGTGCATGTGAAAGAGCAAAAGGAAAAAAGATCACCATAGTGACTGATAGTCAGTATGGCTATGGCGTAGTCGATGACTATGGCCAGCTCTGGTCTCAAAGGGGTTATTTAACCTCTGCGGGTACTCCTATCAGAAATGCAAAATTGATCAAGAGATTGATCGATGGCATTCAGCTACCAGAGAAAATTGCTGTTGTAAAATGTGCAGCACACAAAAAGGGCGAGGACTATATTACTAAAGGTAATTCCTATGCTGATGAAATTGCAAGGTACTGTGCGAAAAACAATTTTTCAATTAATCGGGAAAAAGACAATGAACATGTTTTGAACTCACTTATGCTAATATCTGTAGTTGATACATGGCAAGGAGTAAAAGATTTACAAGATGAGGCAGACGATGAGGAAAAAGACACATGGCTAAAAGCAGGTTGCAGACAGCGAGAAGAGGATGAGGTTTGGGTTTACAAAGATGACAGACCAGTAATGCCAAATTGCATGATTAATGACATGGCCCGAATGTATCATGGCCCAGGACATTTAGGCAGAGATTCCATGATAAGATTATTTAGACAGACATGGTGCAATCCAAAATTTAGAATAATAGCTGAATCTTTTTGCCAGAGATGCTTGATCTGTCAGCAGATTAAAGCGAACAGAAAAACTGTTGTAAGCCTGGGAACCATAGGACAGGAGGGTGGTACTTTTACCAGGTTACAGATGGATTTCATTGACATGCCTCCCCAGAACAGACTAAGATATGTCCTAGTAATAATCTGTCTGTTTTCAAGATGGGTGGAAGCATTTCCAACCCGCCATAATGACTCAGTTACTGTGGCAAAACTGCTCTTAAGGGAGATCATACCTAGGTATGGATTTCCAGTGACGGTCGAAACAGATCGCGGTACACATTTTGAAAACAGATTGTTACAGATGATTAGTGAAGCACTTGGAATAAAACAAAAGCTACATTGTGCTTACAGACCAGAAGCATCAGGTGTTGTTGAGCAAGTCAATGGTACTATCAAGAATAGGCTTGCATAAATGTGCTTGGCTACAGGAATGAAGTGGACTGATGCACTTCCACTTGTCTTAATGTCCTTAAGAAGTACTCCAGATAAGAAAACTGGTTTAAGCCCTCATGAAATCCTTATGGGCAGAGTAATGAGACAAGCATTTGTCTAGTTGAAAAAGTTTTGAGCATCAATGAGAGTGCAATTATGGAGTACTGTAGAAACCTTTCTGACGTAGTGACTTCTGTGTTCCATCAGATGGGAACTGAAGTGCTTACAAAGGAAAAAGAACAAGCTCATGATCTATTGCCGGGATATTGGGTGAGGACAGAGGTACATCGAAGAAGAAATTGTCTGGTACCCAGGTGGCAGAAAGCAAGACAGGTGATTCTTTTCACAACAAATGCAGTTAAGTGTAGAGGTCTGAAAAGGTGGATACATGCGAGCCATACCATTCGAGTACCTCCACCTGAAGATTCTGACAAAGAAGGTGACACAACAACAGATTCAGATTCTGAAGAAGAACCTGAGAGAAATCCAGATCCTAAAGATCGACGAGAAAGTCGACATCTGGATGATTCAAATGCTTATCAAGCATTGAATGAAAAAGATCTAGATATTGTGATATTAGACTCTGAAAATGATGATGATCTGTTAGACAAAGAAACAGAAAAAGAGTCTGATCAAGAAAAGAATCAAGATCAGGAAAGTATTGAAAGGCAAATTGGAAGTTCTGAAAGAAGGAACAAAAATTCTGAAACTGGTGGTTTTGAAGTAATTCACGAAGAAGAAGAAGATGAATTATCAAGTACCAGCTATAAGGATGATGTTCCTAACGGAGTGAAGCTGCTGAGTAAAGAAGTACCTGAATCTAGAATTCAGATCTCTGAAAGTGAAACTGATGAAAGTGACGAAGAATCTCAAATAAAGGAATTCAGAAAAAGAGCTTGGAAAGCTGAGTGTAATCAATGTGAGACTAAGAAGAAAATCTCAAGAAAAGGAGATAATTGGCCAAATGAGAGCCTGAAATTCAAATTAGTGAACAAGTCAAAAGAACAGATTAATGAGATATCGAGTCAGAAAGATGATTCAGATAAGAAAAATCAAGCAGGAAAGAAAGTAGAAGTGATTAGCAGTAGAGCAAAGAGAATGTTAAGACCTAATCAGAAGTACAAGTCCCCTGAGTGCACTTACATTATTATCCCACCAGTGGTGGAGATAAGCAGTAGTAGCCAAGAAGAAGTTGATGACTCAAGTGACAAGGATTACATTTATTTTCACATTTGGTTTAGGCTGGTAATTGACTCAAGGTCGAAGAAAATGTGTTAGGTGACACAAGGTCGAAGAAATTGTGTTAGCTGGAAAGACACATTGTAAGGCGTAAGGTCAAAGAAAAGCTGTTAGTGGATTATTTAAAAAAAAAGTTTTTTAAAAAGGGGGGTGTATATTTAGTGATTTTTAAATTTTTACATTTTTGTTTTTGTGAAAGGCTTCTGCCTCAAGTAAAAGATGCCTAGTTCTAATAATAATTCAAGATGTTCTATTCTTAGAAGATGCTGTAAAATGTCTTCTATTTGTGTGATTTTAATAATTTTGGTTTGGTTAATTTTATCTGTCATTTTCCCATTTGGGATTGACAAAGAGTTGTACAAAGTTAACATGACTAGTAAAAAGGAGACTAAACCAGATAAACATGATGTAATAGGTAAGACTAATAGAGTCATTGAGCACAAACCAGAGATCCACCAAGAAAGATCTTTTGGTGATTTTTCTAGTAATGCTTTTTCTAGACTCGTATCAGAATATGTAAAAGTGATGAATGATAAAGATTGCTATGTTTGCATGAAATTGCCGTCTTCAGTGTCAGAGGGGGTGACCTTTAATATGTTACCTCTTACTTATGGCATAACCTGTAGTGTAATAACTAGTTTGTTTTATGAGACTGGACGGTAAAAATATTATTATTCTGACTATGACAACAGTTTTGCAAATTTAAAAGTTGTAAATACATTAAACAAAGTGAGACCTGCGAAGCAGATGAGGGAATTTTTCTTAGTGACTAGTGAACTCAACTATGAGTATGCTTTTAAGAATAATCTAACATGCAAGCTGAGATCAGAAGAAAAGTCAATTTTAGACATGGTGGAAGAGAGAAGGGCAATTTACAAAAGAAATGCGTTGTCGAAACATGCTAAGTCTAAGTTTTGGCAAGTTGAGGATGAAAAGCTCAATGGTAAAAATGTAAATGTTTCGATTAACATAGATAAACCTGTTAGTGGTAAACTCTGTATAAGGAGAGATAACACACTGTACGATAACTATTTTGTGGGTGCAAGTCAATGTGAAGATACCTATCGTATTATAGGGGGTTGGGGATTTAAAGGGGAAAGGATCCAATTTTCCCTGGAATTTATTTCATTTGTGGGAATAAGGCTTATTACAGTCTTCCGGACCACTGGTATGGAACCTGTTATGTTGGTTTAGTTTTTCCAAAAATATTTCATGTTGATAGAAATGCAAAGGGTTCATTTGAATTTGGTAATCACCTGAGTAGATTTAAAAGAGAAAGCTTTTCAGAAATTATAGGTGATATATTTGGCGCAATAATTCCTATGGTAGGAATCACCCTGAATGCAAATAAAATCAGAAAAGTATCTACAATTGTTGACAGATTGTCAACAGATACAGCGAGTGGTTTCCAATTAGTTAATATTGAACTTGTTGCCATGAAATCCATGGTAATGCGGACCCGTCTTGCACTAGACATTCTGCTAGCTAAAGAGGGAGGAGTTAGTGGGATATTACATGTCCAACACTGCTGCACCTACATACCTGATGAGAGTAGAGATATAGAAATGTACATAAAGAATTTGGCAGAAATACATGCTGAAATACAACCTGTTGAAGATGAGAGTTTTACAGAGCGCCTGGCTAAAAGATTTGCAGCAATTAAACACTGGTTCCAAGAGATTGGTACTTCAATCATTGGGAAAATACTTTATCCTGTAATAGTTATAGTCATAGTGATACTTTTGTTAAAAATAAGTTGCATGATACACAGGAGAAAGAAGTTTGTGAGGGAAAAAAAGAGAATTTATAAGCTCAGAAAGGATCAGGAGCAGGAAATAGAATTAGAAGAGTTTTGTAGAGCTCAATATGAGAGTAGTGGACAGACTGCTGAATCTAAGCTTTAGAAAAACTAAAACAGTGAAAGTTCAAAACATATTCATAAAATTACAATTTTTGCTGAAAAGTTTTGGGTGTGGTTTGGTGATTATAAAATCACCAGATGAGGGAGTTGATGGAGCGACATTCAGACTCGCAAAGTTAAAACTTCCATAATAAATAATTGTATTAATAGATGCACGGAAATGTACTGATCAACCTAGATTAAAATACATTCATGACACACTGGACTAATTTATATGCTCTATGTTGCACTTGCAAGTGTGTGAAAATTGATAAACTAACCTTGTCTCTTGTTATTGTCAGTATTAAACGCGGCTGTTTAATTAATAGCATGTGCTTTATTTATCTGCAATTTGTTTTGTCGTGTCTTTTCTGTGGCAAAAGCTTGTGGTGATTCCTTTGGCCTAAAAGAAGATGGTAAAATATAATGCTGCTTTGTGTTGCTTCAGCTAGGTAACATAAATTAACGAGTTAATAATTAGCAAGGGGTGGGTAACAGAATGGGTCTCAATTCTCTAATTAATTACTGTCTTGTGTTTGTTTAAATATTAGTTTTTCGAGTGGGCCTCAGAAAATGGTTGCCTGGCAGAGCTGGAAAGATGACTTGACCAGAGTGAAGCCTTCACTCGCGTGCAGAAAAAAAGAGTTTTCTGCCAAAACAATGGAATAATGTGCAGAACCGTTAATGGTCGAGTCGTACGTGTTCTTGGAGAGAGCACCAAGGACAGAAAGCCTGAATTGCCTGCCAAGATTAGGAAGTGGAAGATCTTTTGCTCGGTTAAATGTTTCATTTCTGAGGAAGCTAGAAGGATGGAATCTAAGAACAATAAGGGCTTATGATGTGCCCCGGACTTGGTCAGGAACGAGTGACACGTTGGTGGACTGACACAGCTCAGCCAATAATGAAGCTGGATTTTTGTAGACTTTTAGAATTTAGTTACTTAGTTAGACAGAAAGGTATCAAAACCTGGCCCCATGGTCGGGAGGGGTGCTGAGCTCCCTTGCTACCCAATTCCTAGATGACGTGCTGTTGGACTCTTGGCGCACGTAAGGATAAGATGACTCTAATAATATTTTCCTTTGCAGATTGAGAGAGCTAGACAGGGTAATAGATTTAGGGAATGGAAAATTGATATTTGCTAATAATTCTTTGTTTCTGACTTGCTTTAATAATGACAGTCCAATACGTTTTTGCCTTAATAAAAAGATGCTTTCATTTGCTAATAAAAAAGATTCCTAATTAAAATGTTCTTTCTTTGAATAAAATTAAGCTAATAAAATAGATTTTGAACTACAAGCTGGTCTTGTTTATTCATGGTCTAGTTATCATTATTAGATCCATTCGCCTTATGTGACTTAATTATGTGTTATATGATGAACTGCAGTTGTATATAATAGTGTAAATAGTTTATGAATAAATTATTTGTTTTAATTAGGTCACATGATTCAGTCGCACAAAAATTGTCTCGTAGTTTATGGGCCTTGGTAGTGAAATATGTTCAATGGTGAATATTGTGGAGATAAGTAGCGTTTATGAGACAGTTTTTCATTAGGAGCGCTGGATCAAAACGCTTAACACATTGCCTCTGGGGTAACCCTGACTGCTCTGCCAAGCTACCAAGGGGGGTAAGTAGGGGTTATCTTGTGTGTGTAACTCGCTTACCCTCACTAGAGTTGTGTGTTATGCCTGGCTTAGGTGTATACCCTCACCAACCAGAAACCCCATTTCTAACAAAGGGTAAATCAGGACTGTATTGGTTTTGTGTTAGGTATGAATTTCATGTTTAACACTTTTCTTTCCTGTTTAGATTTGTCATTTTGTATGCTGGGTGACGGATGAGGTCATGATTGGCGGGGACTCTTCAGGTCCATGCTACATCCTAGTATAGAAAAACAATGGCTAAACCACCAGGGTCGCTGAACTCTTGAAGGGGTGCTTTAAGTCGTAAGGAGGTTGCTGTGGCACAGGGGTCTGGTAGTGGTCGCTGACACATGATCCTTACGTGTCAAGCACCTGGCCAGGCGCAGTTGGTGTGAACTAGCACAGGCCTTTTGGGGTCGAAGAAGATGGGTGCTGGGGGTGCCCAAGATATGTATCCTAAGGGCAGCAGGACCCCCTCCACAGGAGCTCCCCGTGCAGGAGAGGGGCGGTCAGGTCTTCCCATAAGGAAGGTCCCACCCTCTCAATGGGAGGTGTAAGAGTAAAGGTCGCGGATCCAAAAAAAACATCTTCAGCATTTGGTAAATTAGATGCCCTGCTTTTGATAGCTGATCTTGTGAACTCTAGCATAAGATATACTATATTCAAGGTGAGCAAATAGTCTAGAGAAAGAAGCATGTCCTTTTTCAGATCCTATCTATGAACTGGAATTTCCTTTGGCATTGATAATCTAAATTTTGGAAGGAAATTAAATTCCATACTGGTCCTCAGACACACCTCCCACAATTATCATTCACATTTTTGCTGGCCCTAAGGTGTGTGGAATAGTAGAAGACCTATGTGTGATTGCAGGGATTAAGAACAGCTACTCTAGCCAAACTCCCCTTAACCCCTATATTGGGCACCATGAAACAGCAACTCTGAAACCTACAAACATAATAGCTATTTTAAATAAAAGAAGGAATACATTAAGAAAAAGATACAGGAGTAATTATATTCCCAAAAATATGGAGCATTGTACCTTCACTGGAATTGGTAAATTGTATGTGATGCGATGTGTACGTAACACAATTCCTTGTACTTCTTAGGAATGTGCCAGTACAATTTGGGCCCAGATCTTTTGACTGGGGGAATGTGTGACATTGATCCACATTCGGTCCATAATTTGTTGTTTAGTCAATTTACTAACACATTTAGGAAGCTCCACAAGTATAAGCCTTTTGGGCGGTAGGACTACAAGTTCCAAGACACCAATAACGTTTTTTGAAAGATGTGAAATCAAGATTGAAATTTGAATTTAACCCTTCCATTTTCCCAGAGCTCAAGACAAGCTCTAATAAAAATAAAGAAGCATATGTTAAATTCTTCAGAGATTTACACGGAGTCTATTCAGAAGAAAGTGTGAACATATAACACTTGACTGCAATCAGTTTAAATTGGCACCAGAGTACTTCAGAGTGACCTGCATCCAGCGAAGGGTGGTATGCTAATTTCTCCAGTTTTGTTTTTGAAGGTGATTTGATGGCCTTGCATGGTATTCCTTTCTGAAAGGTATCCCTGGATTGTGGGTCATCAACTATCATCTATAGAGGAGATGCAGTTTGCCCGTAAAGAACAAAAGCGGGTAAGAACCCACGGCGAGCCTCTGTCCCTATTGATTTCTTACTTCCTAATACAGCACTCTGTGTGATCTCTTTAACTTTCTGTTTCAACCATATTTATTCATCCAGAAGTATTCCTCTTTGATGACTCTAAGCTCTCAGAGAACCACTTAAAGGAAAGGATATAGGATGCATCCAAAAAAATACTGTTCAATATAATATTTGGATGCGATTGGTAAACTACGTGACAAATTGCTCCACAACCAGTTAGTAGAGGCCCTCAGTTTGTAAGATGTGATACATTTCAACCACACTAGCTTTAGGAAGTCTGTGGAAACTGTGGAGCTGGGGATTAGGCTTGTACTTAGAATTGCAAAGTAAGTCAATGTAAGAAATAGGGCATTTGCAGTTGGACTTGAGGGTGTTACTGTGGCGGTTAGTCCACACCCTTTTATCAGCATCTGGAACTTAAACGCTAGGTCGCTTGTCAAACACCATCTGGATATTTCCGACCTGCTAGGTAACGACTTATTTTGCCTGACAGAGACTTGGCTGCAGGATGCTGACACGGCCGTTGTGAACCTGGCGTTCCCACCTGAATACTCGGTATTTACTCTTAACCGAGCCTCTAGAGGTGGAGGGATAGCTCTCGCAGTTAAGTCCTGCTATTCGTGTACTTGGCAGGGACAAAGTATTTCTGGCTGTGAAAGTGCAATGTTTAAGGTGGCTATTACGCCCAACTTTGCTCTGTCGGGGCTATTGATCTATCGGCCCCCAGGGAGTGAAGTGGCCTTTAGAACGGCATTACCAGACGCCATTAGTGAGCTGGCTGCAGGGTGCTCCAACTTTTCCATTATTGGTGATCTGAATTTGCACTTTGACAATCCGTCGAGCCCTACGGTGTCCAGCTTTATGGCAGACCTTGAGGCGCTCCAGCTGGTTCAGCTGGTGTCACAGCCTACCCATATAGGGGGCCACACCCTTGACCCGTTTTTTACCAATTTTGCGGAAGCCAGCATCTCTAGCCTTACACCGTTGGCATGGACCGATCATTATTTGATACGGATCCGTTGCCCTATACCTGCGATGCAACCCAAACCAGTGGTGTGCCCAATCCCTAGACTATTTACAAAAAGGGGTGGTGAGGGACAGAGTCTCTGAATTAAACAGAAAGCTCTCACCCAGTCAAAAGATCAGGGCTAGATCCAACACCGTTTTTTAGCTCACTGCACCATCCCAGTTTCAGAACCTGACTGTATGCAAATTAGTCTGTTCCTGTCCCAGTGCATGATGGGAACAGGACAAACCAAACTACAGAAGCCAATTCTTACACTGGGAAGGAAACAAGCTCCCGGGGACCGGTTTCTGGCATTGCAGCCGTCTTCGGCCCGGTTTGCTTGAATCCTGATGGTGCAATGAGCAAGGGTCTCACATCTGAGAATACCCTTCCACGCTTAGGGTGGACAAAAATATTTACAAAAAGGGGTGGTGAGGGACAGAGTCTCTGAATTAAACAGAAAGCTCTCACCCAGTCAAAAGATCAGGGCTAGATCCAACACCGTTTTTTAGCTCACTGCACCATCCCAGTTTCAGAACCTGACTGTATGCAAATTAGCCCTGATCTTTGGACTGGGTAAGAGTGGTCTGCTCAATTCAGACACTCTGTTCATCACCACCCCCTTTTGTAAATCGATTTTGGCCACTATAGGTGTGGCAGGGTATACTCAGACATGAGTCCCTTTCTCACTGCTCCATCAGGATTCAAGCAAGCCGGGCCGAAGAGGCTGAAATGCCAGAAACCGGTCCCCGGTAGCTTGGCTCCTTTCTGGTAAAGAATTGGCTTGGTAGTTTAGTCTGCCCTGTTCCCATGATGCACTGGGCCAGGGACAGACTGATTTGCATATAGCCAGGTTCTGAGCTGGGATGGGGCAGTGAGATAAATAACGGTGATGGATCAAGCCCTGATCTTTGGACTGGGTAAGAGTGGTCTGCTCAATTCAGACACTCTGTTCATCACCACCCCCTTTTGTAAACCCAATCCCTAGACGGCGTTGGAACAAACTGAAACTGGACGAGTTTTTCCATCTCTTGTCGTCCGACCCACTAGATACAACTGGGTCGGCAGATCAGGGCTATGATGGCTTTTGCGACTGGGTAACTAGGGCATTAGACTCCCTCATACCTATAGTTCTGTGTAAAAAGGGGGCTAGGAATTCCAGCCCATGGTACGATGATTCGTTACGGGCACTTAAGACCACATGTAGGCGTGCGGAGCGGGTCAGGCGCAAAACCTATGATAACGAGAAAAAGGTTTTGTATTTGGCCACTGTGAAACTCTATCATCGGGCAGTGTGCAGAACCCGCGCTGCCTTCTATGCCTTGCAATTTTGGACCAGCTCAAACCCCTCTAAGGCTATTTTCACGGTGTTGAAAGATCTTACCGACAAAAAGGTGACTGCGACCTATCAGAGCTCCGTGGAGCACTGTGAAAACCTGGCGGATTTCTTTTTGGAAAAGGTTAATGCCATTTATCGGGCCTTTCCGTCGGCTACTCCACCTGCCGACACACCTCTCAAGCCGCTGACATCTGAGGAGCTGCATTCTTTTCCGAGTCTAACACCTGAAAGCCTTGGTAAACTGGCTCACCAAGTGAAGTCGGGGTCCCCGGCGGACCCGCTTTGTCCGGCCTTGTTTAAAGACTTAGCAGCACATGACATCTCGCCACTATGTTCTCTGATTAATACGTCGCTGACATCCGGCGTAGTGCCACTGAAGTGGAAACAGGTCATGGTCCGGCCTATTCTCAAGAAGCCTAACCTGGATGGCAACAAGCCCGAGAACTATCGGCCAATTTCACTCCTGCCGTGGCCTGCCAAGGTGACTGAGGCGCACGTCAACGCGGTCCTCTCGGAACATCTACTCCAAGCTGATGTCCTTGACATGACGCAGAATGGTTTTCGGGCTGGGCATAGCATGGAGACGGCCCTACTGTATATGGTGGAGCACTTACGCTCCGTGCTCGATGCGGGTCAAACGGCGGCGCTGGTGCTCTTAGATCTGAGCGCCGCCTTTGACACCGTATCGCACCCCATCCTTCTGCGTCGCTTAGAGCAGGCTGGTGTCACCGGCCTCGCTCTCCAATGGTTCCGGTCCTTTTTAGCCAATCGGGCCTTTAGCGTGACCGTCCCGCCGTTTCAGTCCAAATACCATCTGTTGGGTGTGGGGGTTCCCCAAGGCTCCTCGCTGAGTCCTACGTTGTTTAATCTATACGTAAGGCCGCTAGCTGAGGTTGTCAGGCAATGGGGTATGACAATGGTGTCATACGCCGATGATACCCAGCTAGTGGTCACGATCAGCGGGGATGCCGATGTGGATGCCCCCAGATTCCAACAAGGACTGCGGGCGGTCGCCGGCTGGATGACGTCCAACTGTCTCCAGTTGAACGCTAGTAAGACCGAGGTCATGATTTTTGGCAAACAGCCGGAACTTTGGGGAGAGAGATGGTGGCCAGGGGACTTGGGTCTTACACCCATCCCAGTTTCTGAGCTTAAAAATCTCGGGGTCAGGCTGGATCCTTCCCTTGCGTTTGTCTGTCATACCAAACGCACGGCGGCCTGTTGTTTCGGCATCTTACGGGGGCTTCGTCCCGTGCTTAAGTTTTTTGATGCCTCTACTAGGCAACTCGTGATCCAAGCCACTGTCATCTCTAGGCTGGATTACGCGAGCTCCCTATTAGTAGGCCTGAATCAGGCAGAAACTGGTCGCCTACAGCGGATTCAGAATGCTGCAGCAAGAGCGGTGGTAGGGCTACCTAGATCATGTCCCACTTCTAGCACCCTGCGCTCGCTGCATTGGCTCACGGTGGCTCAGCGGATTCAGTTTAAGGTCCTTTGTGTTGCCTATAAAATACTCAAGGGGTCCCAGGCTACAATTCTGTCTAAACTCCTGGTTCATTACATCCCAGCCCGAGCTTTAAGATCTGCTGATTTAGAACTGGCTGTTGTTCCTCGTTTTAAGCGGAGCAGGGCCGGCGGACGCTCCTTTCAAGTCCGCGCGGCGGTGCTTTGGAACTCCCTGCCCCCGGCCATCCGCGCCCTCAGGGATCTGCTTTCCTTTCGCCGGGCGGTGAAAACCTTCCTATTTCCCTAGTTTTAAAATCTTTGTTTTATTGTTTCGTTGTGTTGTGCTGCTGCCTTGTCGGGCGCCAAGACGCTCCTCCGCTGGAGCATCTGTGCGCCTAATAAAAACGCATAACATAACATAACATAACTTGCAAAATAAACTCTACACTCATGAAGAAATGTTTGATAAATACTTTGGGGCAGATTTACAATAAGTGGCGCATCCCTGCAAATCAGCAGGGATGCACCACTTATTGTGCGCCATGCCTCCGCCACCATGGATGCGCAGCATTTACAATGCGGCGCACCATGGGGCAAAAACGGCACAGATGCGTGACGCATTTGTGCCGTAAAAGTGGTGCATTACTGGAGTTGCATCGCAAGCACGACGCAGCTCCAGCAATGCTCTAGGGGGGCCTATTATTACAATGCTGTGTCAATCCTTACGCCTGCTTCAAGCAGGCGCAGGGTTTTGATGCAGCATGGGCCCCAAAGTGACTGAGTGAAATCTTGTAGATTTCACTCAGCCACTTTTAGGAGGCGTTCCTGCGCTGAAACACCCCCCCCCCCCACGCCAGAATGCCTACTTCTGACGCAGGGCTATACAACGTGACGCATCTCCCAGATGCGTCACGTTGCAAATATCCCGCACCATGGCGCATCTTTTGCGCCGCCGCTGCATCACAACAGTGATGCAACAGCGGCGTAAAAGAGGCGCAAAGGGCTAGTAAATCTGCTCCTACGAGTGGGCTTTAGGTCAGCTCATTGCTCAACATTTGATGACTTTCTTATATTCTTCACTTGACTGTTGTTAATTAGGAGCTTTCCCTCTCTATTCTTGTGTTTGTCCAATTTCAGAAAGATTAGATACAGAAATAAAAACTGTCCACCATGCATCATTACTCGTGTACGCATTCATCATAACGTATGTATGGGCACATGTTGTGATGGGCACATGCATGATTGAATCACGGTGCTTATCGACAGCCATCTTGGAACGGGGTTTCTTGAATAGAAAACCCATGTCAAGACTGCCTGCCATGCGTGTGCATACCGTTCAGCACATGCAATCACGTGTTGGCTCCAGAAAATGTTGCCAAAGGCACAGCTCTGATTTTTAAAGGTAAGGCCTGTTGTCTTTGTCAAAGATTTTTTATAAAAGATGTGTCCCCATCAACTACAACTGACATTCCCAGCCTGTATACCATTCAAATTCCACCTTTAATTTAGGATTATGGTACTGTGCCTACAACGAAGGCTAAAGTGGCATTACATTAATTATTCCTTCCCTTTGAAATCTAATGTGCTCAAAATGAACTCGAAGATTAACTCCCGAAAAATGTAATTTATAGTTATATGAAAGAAACAATGACAAGCATAATGTTAAAACAGATAAAGAGTTTGGCTATTTGAGTTTATTCTTTTCCCTCAGAAATGGCTGGTCCAGGCATATATAGAAGAGTACCCAAGTTGTCTTTAAATCAGAGTGCAGTCTTTCAGTATAGAATGCTAAACGTGTGGTTGCATCTCTTAAAACCTTTCAGGCAAAAATGTGTCAATGTCTAAAAACTCAGAATAAACACCTATAAATGGTGCTGAGAAGGGACCATCATTGCTCCTGGGAAATGACAGTAGGGTGAGATATAAAGTGCATAAATTGTTGCGTTTATTAACCATATTACATTCAGGATACATTTATTGTCCAACACATTTGTCAAGATAGTTTGCGAGACAAGTTGAGGTTAGAAAATGTAAGTAAATTACTCCATTCTGACATACCCCTCCCATGGCCTGACGCAGTAAGGGCTGTTAGAGGTCTAAAAGTTCAACCGCCCACAAAAATTTAAAGCAAGAGTTTAAAAGGCTAGTTTTTACTCTCTCTTACTGCCATGAAAATTGTGGCGAAAATGGACAGTAAAACATTTAATTCATCCCCAACCCATGGGAGAAAACTCCCAGGTTGTGGGGTCATTAATTTTTGTTTTTCAAAAGCAAAATCCTCCCTTGGGACTATGGTTAAAAAAATAAAAAATAAACATTAAATGTTTGACGGATGGTACTATTTTTTGGACGTTATCGTACACAAACCTTTTAATACATTGACAGGAACCGCCATGATGACGGTTCCTTTCAATTCCCAGGGCTTCCGGAAAACTCTAAGGGACTGATTATGATCTTGGCGGATAGAAAACTATGTCACAAACGTGACAGCTATTCCGTCTTCCGTATTACAAGTTCCTTAGGACATAATGGAATCGTAATTTGGTGGACGGGATATCCGTCATGTTTGTGATGGAGTAACCCTGTACGTCATAATCCTAATCAGGCCATAGATCTGACGAGTGGAGAATCCTTAGTATTGTGGCAATAAGGTATACTGATGTATTTACCTCCACCCGCCAAACTCTAAATCAGCCTCTCAAACCCATATTTATAGTCCTTATCTTCTTGGTCTTCGTGGTCCTCTTCCCACTCCTTGTCAAACTCAAATCCTCCTTTTCCTCCCGGCCTTCCTCCTCCTGGCCTTCTTCCTATTCATGGCTCTCTTGACTAGATTGCCCTGGACCTCCTGGTTGTCCTGGTCTTCCAGGTAGTATTAATCTTGGGATCTATTCTATCTCCTTCTAATTCTCATCATCCCAGCCCTCCGTGGCATTCAAGATGTTGAGCATGTTACATTTGTGGAGAGTTCTGAGATGGAGAACCATGGTCATATAAAGGTATTTATGTTCACCAATATTTTTTGCAACGCAACACAACACAGCAAGACAACTTGCTGTGCTACATGGCGTGAAAGGGAGACAGGAGAAATGTGCCATATATACTAAGCTAGGGCCCATTTTTCCTGTCTCCTAGCACTGATGCACTTGTGGCAGTCTAGCACCAATGTGGACACCCTTGCGCCATGCTTCAAGGGTGCCTGTG
Source organism: Lissotriton vulgaris (assembly GCF_964263255.1). NCBI lineage: Eukaryota > Metazoa > Chordata > Amphibia > Caudata > Salamandridae > Lissotriton > Lissotriton vulgaris. Next base: position 1,151,333,280 of record NC_141697.1, on the reverse strand, counting down.
TAATGAGCATGATAGGGTTTGTGCAGGAAGGGAGACCTTCATGCACAAAAACAATCCTTTGAGGCATTTTCCTCCTTCTAAGTGTGCTGCAGAGTCCAGAAAGCATAGAAAGAGGAAATAACAAGGCAAAAAAGATACTCCTCCTCGTTGCACCTCTGTCAGGGAGGCGCAATCCAAGGTTTACTGACTTTAGTAAATCTGGGATTGTGTCAACCCTGCCCCTCAAAACCTTCACTTGCAAATGGACAGTGCGAGACGATAATATCTGCCCTGGGTGTACTAAGAATGAAGAGGACGAAACACACGTGTTGTTTTTTTGCCCTGGCTACACTAGACTGAGGAAATACTGGCTAGTGCCATTGTGTAGGAATTTGGGCATCAGAAACTATTTACACTCATACAGAATTCTGAAGACAAGTACCCTGCCCCATATAGTTTTTGCAGTTGCCAAGTTTTTAACAGCCACGTGGCAGATAAGGGGAAAAATACTAAAAAATTGATTTTCTGTAAAAAGTGCTATGAACTGTAATGAAATAGAGTTAACGGCCTCCTCATGCCCAGATCCTACAGGGAAATGAACTACTTGTGAAATGCACCCTGCCATGTTTTTATTCTGTATTTAATGTGTTTTAAATGTTTTAATGAATCTTTTATGGTCTCAAACGGCCGAAATAAAGAATTTTTGGATTGGATTGGATTGGATTGTGTCAACAGCCCTGGATGATGATTTGGAACACCTACACTCCACCTATATAATGCCTCCCTGCTGCAAGGTAACGGTAAGCACTGATATGTGTTGCCTTGCATTACTTCAGATTTATGAAACCATGCAGAGCCATGCAAGGTGGCTTTGCATGGCTTAGTAAATACCATTTAAGGGCTTGCATTGCATACAATGACTTGTGTCACATAAGGGCAAAGCAAGTCCTTAGCAAATACGCCCCATAGTGTCTGGCAGTGAGAATATTCTGTGTGTACAAGTGAGATATCATGCCATTTATAATTGCTATGACAGGTAAGATGCCAGGGGTATTAGTATTAGCTGGACCACTTAGTGCACAAAATGTATCAACCGAGTTCCCAACTGAGTGTCCCAGTTCCAGAGACCTACACTCAGGGATATGTTTTCATCACTCTACGGTGTTCAGAAACAAATCTGTAGCTTTAAAAAGGCTTTTTTGTGTAAAGTTGAATTACAGTGAATCTTCAAATGCAAGTTTGGAATTTAGAATGCTTCCCAAGAAGCTTTGCATGAGTAGCATGGTGTAAGGGTGGGGGATTATTGGAAACGAATATAAATTTCAATATCAGGTGACTGACTAACAAAACAAAATCTAATTACAATTCATTACCATATCTGGTTAAAATAAGGGTAAAAAACGAATTGGGAATACATCACAAAGTGCACGAATAAACCAGAATCTTCATCATGGGAAATATCTTCTTTATTAGAAGGAGGTCTTTATTAGAAGGAGGGCCCACGGTGGAACAAGTCATCCTAGGATTAGCTGGTAATTGATAGGCTGGTACCACATACTCTTTTCTAATCGTAAAATGTAACATGGAGACTGATGAAAAGAACTTTTCATAGATCGGATCAGGCTGGTTCTAGCGGGTGGGCCGGGTGGGCCGGGCCCACCCAAACTTTGGCCTGGCCCACCCAAACATAACCCTTGGCCCTGGCAGTGACGTCAGCAAGGCCAGCAGAATATAGCCACTGCAAGTTAAAACGTTCTTCGAACGTTATCTTTCTTTAGGAGTTGCGTGATTGGGCCTGGGCTCGCACCCCCAATCACGCATCTCCTATTAGGCAGGTGGGCTGTGTCCCCCGCCGACTCGTGCAGGTACATTAGGGGCACTGCGAAGGAGACAAAGCCTTTCGTTGGAACTGGATTTGTGGATAATTAATTCTTTTCTCGTGGTAAAGAGGAGTTTGTTTTGCCGTTTCGTTTTCCTGACCTTCCTGACCAATTGAGCTGTTTGTTTAACCGATCCGGCGGTGACAGAGTTCGTAAGGAGCAGGTAAGAAAATGTGTGGCTATTGTGTTTTTTAAATCTGTGAGAAAGACATACTTAGAACGCTGTGTTTATTTCATTTTCATTTACATCGTGTGTTTAAATCGTTGGTATCATTCATGAGTGGTTCTGCAAGGAGGCACGACAACTAAATGTCCAAATAACCTTGGGGATTGTTGATCTTGCTGGAGAGCGTTCTTTTTTTGGTTTGTAGTATTTAAATGCAATAGAACTGTAGTTAACGTGGATAGCTCAGTGGGTTACTGCCTTTGTCACAGAGATCCTTTGATACATAGGACAGTGTGATCAAAGACATGTATACAAACCAGAATGGTATAATTAGATTTTTTTTTTGTATTGCTAGTTAGTTCGAATTTTCCCAGTATTTCATTATTCTAATGTTGCAATACAGAGTTTGGGCAGATATAATTTCTAATCAGTACAGCCAACCACTTGGGTATGCTTTAAATCCTGTGCTTGTGGTTCTCCAGACCCAACCCTCTTAATACATATTGCCCAGCAGCATGGATGAGATGTGATTCCTACACCTGGTAATCTTCCTTAGCTTATGTGACATTCCCTATAGGCTGATTTGGATACTTTTATGAATCGTTGTGTCTGCATAATGTGTGTGTGATGTACAGTACTGTGATACCCTACACTACGAGTAGCGCTATACAAGAAATAAAATGCATATGAGAGAGGGGCTATGGAGTGATGATGGGCTCTGTTGGAGGGTGGCAATGAGGGAATCCGAGGGGGCATCATGAGGGGTGGAGATACGGAGAGATGGAAGGCACTGGTGGAGGTTGTTTGTGAGGGAGTCTGAAGAGGAGGTCATGGGGGAGGGGCTTTGGAGTGATGAGAGGCACTGGTAGAGGGTGGTAGGAAGGGATTCTGAGGAGGAGGTCATAAGGGGGAGTTGCTTTGGAGTGATGAGGGGCACTGGTGGAGGGGTAGGAAGGGAGTCTGAGGAGGAGATCATGAGGGGGTGTTGCTTGGTGTGATGATGGGCACTGGTGGAGGGTGGTAGAGAGGGAGTCTGAGGAGGAGGGCATGAGGGGCACTGGTGGAGGGTGGTAGGGAGGGAGTCTGAGGAGGCGGTCATGAGGGGATTGCTTTGGAGTGATGGGCACTGGTGGAGGGTGGTAGGTAGGGAGTCTGAGGAGGAGGTCATGAGGCAGAGGGGCTTTGGAGTGATAAGGGGCACTCGTGAAGGGTGGTAGGGAGGGAGTCTGAGGAGGAGGTAATGGAGAGGGGCTATGGAGCGCTGAGGGGCACTGGTGGAGGGTAGTAGGGAGGGAGTCTGAGGAGGAGGTCATGAGGGGAAGAGGCTACGGAGAGATGAAGGCCAGTGTTGGAGGATGGCAATGAGGGAATCCGAGGAGGGGGAGGTCATGGGGAGGAACTACGGCCAGATGAGCGGCACTGGTGGAGGGTGGTAGTGGGGGAGTCTGGGAGGAGGTCATGAGGGGCACTGGTGGAGGGTGGTAGTGGGGGAGTCTGAGGAGGCAGTCATGAGGGGGGTTGCTTTGGAGTGATGGGCACTGGTGGAGGGTGGTAGGGAGGGAGTCTGAGGAGGAGGTCATGAGGCAGAGGAGCTTTGGAGTGATGAGGGGCACTGGTGAAGGGTGGTAGGGAGGGAGTCTGAGGAGGAGGTCATGGGGAGGGGCTATGGAGCGCTGAGGGGCACTGGTGGAGGGTGGTAGGGAGGGAGTCTGAGGAGGAGGTCATGAGGGGAAGAGGCTACAGAGAGATGAAGGCCAGTGTTGGAGGATGGCAATGAGGGAATCCGAGGAGGGGGAGGTCATGGGGAGGAGCTACGGAGAGATGAGGGGCACTGGTGGAGGGTGGTAGTGGGGGAGTCTGGGAGGAGGGTGGCAATGAGGGAATCCGATGAGGTCATGGGGGAGGTGCTTTGGAGCGATGAGGGACACTGGTGGAGGGTGGCAGTGAGGGACTCAGGAGGAGGTCAATGGGGGGAGGGGTTATGGAGCGATGAGGGGCACTGGTGGAGGGTATTTGTGTGGGAGTCTGAGGAGGTGGTCATGGGGAGGGGCTTTGGAGTGATGAGGGACACTGGTGGGGGGCAGGTAGGGAGGGAGTCTGATGAGGAGTTCATGACTGAAAGGGGCTAAGGAGAGATGAAGTGCACTGTTGGAGGGTGGTAGTAAAGTTGTCTATTGAGTAAGAGGTCAGTGGTGGGACACCAATAAATACTTTTGCACCAGCGCTATAATAGACCCTGTAATGTTTTTGCTTATTTAATTAGCAGTTGGGTCATTAGGGCCACTGTGTAACATATTTTAAAGTGTGTGCTAATTATATTTACTCTTATATTCAGGGTTTTCAGTTTGAAGGTGATTTTACAAATCTTTTTAGTGGGATTAGGGAGAATGAAACCAGGTGGTCCCTGATATGGGGCTGGGGACCAAGGTTAGCTGTGAGTTAAGGTGCACGGTAGAGAGATTGTAGAAAATTGATGATCAGGCCTGGAAGGGAGTGTACTGCAGAGTCTGGGGTCAGATGGAGGTAATAATGAAGAGAGATTCTCTCTGAAGGCTGGCAACGAGGCAGGCTGAGTAGTGTTACTTGCCTGATACTCCCACCTCAGAAACCTCCTCTGCCCATCAAAAGGACCTTACATGGGGATCAAAACACTTTTTGAGAGTGTTAACGATTAGAAAGAGATTTGGAAAATAATGGAGGGCCCTGAATCTCCTGTTATCCCCTTCTATCACACGCAGGAGTACAGTTTTTTCTATTTGTAGGCTACCTCCAGAAGCGACACATTGAGCCCGCAGTGGCCCACCCAAATGCGCCCTTGGCCCACCCAAACAAAAATTCCTGGAGCCGGGCCTGGATCGGATCATCTTTTAATACGTATACATGAAATGCTAGGACTCCCCCCTACTCCTTTACGTAATATAGGGTATAAAAAAAGCCTGTTTAGAGATGTTGACCTGAAGTTTTTTATTTATTTGACAATGAGGTTAACGATTCAGCCATTTGCTATATAACACGTGCTTACACAGAGTAATATTAACTTGTTTTTTTAGAGTACTTTTGCCATACTACTATGTTAAAACTTAGGCTGCAGCGTCAACATTATCGGCGCCATCTTGCCCCTTTTTCAAGCCCATTCGTGTGCGTAAGCGGCAGCCATTTTGAGTACCATGGCCTCTCTGCCCATCGTTGATAGCCAGCGCGTCTCTCTCTCTCTCTCTCCTGACCTCGCAAAGCATCCCCCTCGCATGCTGACAGCCCCCGCTCTCACATGCCTTGAGTCATAAACCCCTCTTCCACGCAGCTCTGCCTCGGAACCCCATCCTGTTCCCAGCGCGACACTTCCCTCCATCCCTTTCATGGTCCCGGTTCCCTTGATAACACCCCTCTTTCCTTTGTGCCCGTTTGTCTCACTCGTTCCCAAGCCGCCACCTGGCCCTGCGGATACTGTCATTGCCCCTTCCTCCTGTACAGTAGGAAACTCCCCCCCATCAAAGGATCCTTGAGCTGATCAAAGCCCCCACCCCATGAGATCCGATCAACCTCACACATTCCGTGAATCGGCGGAATGTCCAGCTGCGCGATAATCATCATCTGTTGTGACCGGGGTGGGGACTTCAACTGTAAATGTGTGTGGGAACGGGCCTGAAGCGGGGATTCCGAGGATGTCTTTCTGTACATCAAAGGGTTGACAGAGATGTGTTTTATGCAATAAAGTAATAAACCTGTGTATAAGAGGCCAGGCCTCAGAGATGCAGTTAGAGCACCTCGAGAAGATACCCTGTTGTCTGTTTTGATGTGTTCTGCTCTGTCGGAATAAAACTTCTGTTTCCTGCCTTCCGGTCTCCAGCGCCTGCCTCTTTGTTTGGTAACTTGAATGGGTATAGAGGCGGTTAACGCCGGGCAACTGCGGAAAAGGGTCTTCTGCCAGTACCTTTTTACAATTGGCGTCCCAAACGTGGGGCCCATCAGCGACTCGTGGATCCAGTGGGAGAGGTCCTGACGACAGAGTGAACGACTGCAACGATCGGGAGTGCACCTGTCCGATAGACCCTCGTCTGACAGCCGATCATCCGAACTTCACTGGTTCCGAACAGACCTCTCTCGAGTGATCTACGGTCCTGACTGGGAACCATCAGGAGTGCCGCGAGGACTACGAAGAATGGAGGACGATCGGGCGCTGGATTCGGAAGACAAGAAACTGTCCATGCGGTCCGGGTAAGGTCGTGTAAACACGACGAATTGCGAAATGATTGTTTGATTGTTTGGAAAATACTAGTATTACTCTTTGTTGATTCGTTTGGAGATTCGCTGTCTGCAAACGGAGAAACAACAGGCTCTCTCTTTGCAAGCAGTAAAGGATAGGTAACGCAGACTTTTGTCCCCATTGTCATCCATCGCGCCTATCCTTCTCCCCCACTGATTAATTGATTGAACCCGAACTACCGTTCGCGGATCGTTTTCTGGAGATTCTCTGTCTACAAACAGGAAAGAACAGGTTCCCTCTTTGCAGATGGTGAAAGGGTAGGTGACGCAGACTTTTGCGGACCTACTTATTCTCCCCACTGAATTGTTTGATTGACCGAACATTGACTGTTCGATATTGGTTCATGAGGTATTCACTGCCTGCAAACAACGTAGGATAGAAATATTCTGTCTAGTCTTTGCACACAGTGATAAGATAGGTAGTGCTGACTCTTGTCCCCTTTTCCGTCATGCCTGTCTTCTCCCCACTGATTGGTAGCCTGTTTAGCCCGGACCGCTTATTAGAGATGAACCATCCGGCTCCACTGGAAGGCACCCCTAATAAGGATATGTTCATGAAGCATGGACTGATCGCTATAGCTTATAGCAAGCTGTGGCATAAATATACGAAAAAGGATCGAGAAAGTCAGTGGCCACTGATAGGATCCTTCGATGATGATAAAATGAGCGCGCTAGAAACAGTCCTTGGTAAAAACAAGACAACACCCACTATGCTTGATAGTTTCGGCATGTGGCGCAAAGAAACCGAACAGCGTAAGAAGAAAAATGAGAATAGGTTGGGAAAAGAGCTGCGAAAGGCAGCCCACCTAGCTGCTAAGAAACTAGAAGAAGAGATCAAGGAAAGAGAGGAAGCCAATCAGAAACCAGAGATAGAAACATCAAACCAGTGTCCGGTTAGAACGCCCTCCACGCTCTACCCTGAATTACCCTCGAAACAGCGAGCCAACGATGATCTGCTGCTAGGTCCTCCGATCATCTACATGCCCCCTCCATATGCCCCTTCCCAACCCTTAGCACAGCACCCACCATCCCCAGGCACAAACGAGAGTAGCGCCACAGCTTTGGGCCCCGTGGCCTCCGTGCCGGCCGAACTCCTTGTATTAGATACTACACAAACGACAACGTTAGGCGACCATGAGACCCGAAGGGCTGGTTCTACAAGAACAAACAGATTAAGCAAAGATGAGCAAGCAGGGATTGACAAGATAGCAAGGACATTGGTAGAAAGAAAGGAAGATGAAGAGTATATCACGGATATGTTTAACTCGTATACAGGAAGTCACAGACGACATTTTACCGTTCGACTGTGTTATCATGCCTTAAACGCATACGAGGACCGATATCGAGACAAAGGTCCCGAGAGCCTAACGACTCTATACCGGAAGGTTGATATCGGGGATGAGGGCGAGTGTGATGTGACGGGCCTCCTTATGCGAACACTTGAGGTTTTCCGCCACCTCACTGAACAAGGATCGGGAGCTAAACCCACGACATCCATAGCAACCGAACCACAAACTGAGCGATCTAACGCCATGATGCCGATACGAGAAGCTGCCCCTTACTGGGTTCCTCCACGAGGTGAAGGGACTAACGATGATGCAAACCACAAAGATGCAAAAGGAAGGGTAGTGTACAACTGGGTCTACCAGCCGTGGGACCGGCAAGAGATTCTGACATTCCGGAAATCTCTGCCTGACCTACGTAAAAACCCCACTGCCTTCTATACTGAATTAGGTACAGCCCTAGGTTCAACGATTATGACTCTGGCTGACATCGACTTGTTCTTTGGGTTATGTCTACCAGCTGATGTGTGGAAGCAAATCCGGAAAGTCGACCACCTTGAGCTGTTTGGACATACCTGGTCACAACTCGATGGCATTGATAAACAACGAGAACCTGGACAAAAGCCCTTGAAATCTATTTTAGACCTCCCAGACAAAATTGTACAGAAATTAAAAACCCTGATTCCAGAAAAGAAAGTGGACTGGTCGATTGTAACGGCCTGTCGCCAGAAACCCCAGGAGGATGTTTCAGATTACTTCTCCCGGTTTGAAACGGTGTTCTCCGATTACAGCGGCCAGGACATGACCACTGCAACCGGACACCATCTGTTTGTCCAGAATTACGTTAAGGGTTTGACACCGGAGGTCTCCCAGAAACTACAGGCCAGCGAGAGTAGTTGGGCAGCCTCCAAACCTGCGGCTATCCTCCAGATGGCCCAATATTATGAACATCAGAAAAATGAAAACGATAGAGCGACAGAGAAAAAGAAGAAAGACTTGAAAGAGAGGGTGATGATTGCACAACTGCAAGGGGTGACTATAGGACGAGACCAATACAGGGGAAACTATCAGACGAACGTCCCTAAGACAGCACCTCCCAAGGACCGCACTTTGACCCCCCGCATTGGACGTACAGACATTAGAGAGGACCAGTGTGCTTTCTGTAAAGGGACTGGCCATTGGAAATCCCAATGCCCGGTTCTTTTGGAAATAATCAGAAACAAAGACCCCAAGGACATAGCAAATGGACCGAGAAATAGAGAACAGCAGCAAGGGCCCCCAAATGACACGACTAACGACAGATCAGGCAGACCAAATACATTTGACCGACCCAGACAGAACCAATGCCAGCAATTTGACTACGATGACGCCCACGACTTTGCATAGGACTGCCAAGGGCAAGGGAGGGATCCAGTCGAGCTCTATGTTGACCAGCAAGGCCCTTATGTCACTGCTAAGGTCTTGGGTACAAAGTCTCCATTTCTGGTAGACACTGGCGCAACACGTAGTGCGTTATCTAAACGACTGATTCCAAGGGCACCCTTGTCTGGCTCACTTTTAACATCGACAGGTTTCGATGGAACGCCCTCCACTAACCCTTTGTCCGCTCTGATCCTCTTCAACTTAGAGAACAACACCACTGACACCACGTTTTTACTTTCCTCCAATAGCCCTGACGCCATTATGGGACTTGACTTATTGAAACACTTCCGAGCGACAATTAGATGTTCTCAAGACGGAGTTCGAGTTTTCCTTTACGACAACCCCGTTCTGCTTAGACATTGCCCTCCCCGACGCATGTTTTCCATCACTGACGCTGACACATCCCTGCTTGACGCTCTGCCTCCGTATCTATGGGCCAAGACAGATTCGGACGTAGGGCGCATGATGATTGACCCAGTACACATTACTGTCCGACCAGACGCAACACTCCCAAAACTTCCACAATATCGGATATCGCCCGAGGGCGAGAAGGCATTGGTAAAGATTATTCAGTCACTGATAGACGCAGGAGTAGTAGAGGAAGTGGTTAGCAACGTTTGCAACAGCCCTATCCTGCCCATCATCAAGAAACAAGGAGAGGGAGATGAGAAAGCATACCGCTTTATCATTGACCTTCGAGAGATCAACAAGGTGGTGGTACCCCAGTACCCCGTGGTCTCAGACATCACCACCATCCTGACATTGATTCCTTCTACTGCTACTACCTTCACTGTCATTGACCTCAAAAACGCATTCTTTTCCATCCCCATTCACCCAGACAGCCGATATCTCTTCGGCTTCACCCTAAAAGCCCGCTCATATAGGTTCTGTCGAGCACCCCAGGGCTATACAGAAAGCCCTAGCATTTACAGCCAGGCCCTCAAGAGACAACTGGATCAAGTCCAGTTACCCGATGGAGTGGTGTTGGTGCAATACGTCGATGATATCCTTTTGGCGGCCGACACCACTCCGCTAGCACTCACAGCCACCATTCAACTCCTACACTTCCTTGCGCAAAACGGCCACAAGGTCTCCAAGAAGAAGTTGCAATTCTGCCAACCCCAGGTCACTTACTTAGGCCACCTTTTGTCCAAAGACGGGAGGAAGCTCACCCCCGATCGGATTCAGACCATCCTAGAAACCCCTGTCCCTAAGACTCAGAAACAGGTTCGCTCCCTACTAGGCCTCACCTCCTTCTGCCGACAGTGGTTGCCAAACTTTAGCCTCATTGTGAAACCGCTGCTTTCTCTGCTAGCTAAAGATGTCCCCTTCCCGCTCCCTTGGACCCCTGAGTGCCAAACTTCCTTCACGGAACTACGAGATGCCCTCTGTTCGGCCCCTGTCCTAGGTACCCCTGATTACACAAAGCCCTTCTCCCTTTACACTCACGAAAGGGAGGGGTGCGCTTTATCTGTCCTGACCCAGTCCATTGGCCCAAAGCAACGACCGTGCGCTTACTTCTCTGCCACTCTTGACCCTGTAGCCAGAGCCTTACCTGCCTGCCTTCGAGCTGTAGCTGCCGCTGCTATCTCTATCCGACAAAGTGAGGGGATCGTACTCTCGAATCCCCTCACAGTACTGGTACCCCATGCAGTTGACACCCTCCTGAACCAAACCAAGACACAACACCTGACGAGTGCACGACTGACTGGATACGAGCTGACTTTGCTTGCACCCCATATCACCCTTAAAAGATGCACCACACTGAACCCGGCAACTCTGTTACCCTTACCAGAGAACGATCCCAATGTGCTCCCTGTTCATGACTGTGTGACTCTTACGGACGAACAGACTAGAAGTAGGATTGATCTCAGAGACACGGCCTTTCCTGACCCTGACGGAGAGCTGTGGGTGGACGGATCTTGCATCAAACTCCCCGATGGCACCACTTCAGCTGCCTATGCAGTTACCACGGCTCGAACTGTAGTCGAGACAGCCCGCATCACGCAACGATCTGCTCAGGCAGCGGAACTGATTGCCCTGACACGAGCCTGCATCCTGGCAGCAGGAACGACAGCGAACATTTACACAGACAGCCAGTACGCCTTCGGGGTGGTTCACCATTTTGGGCTCCTTTGGAGGGAGAGAGGATTCTTGACCTCACACGGCACACCCATCTTGCACGGGGATCTAGTCTCCGCCTTGATCGAAGCTGTCCTTCTCCCCAAAAAGCTTGCAGTCATCAAATGCCAGGCACACAAAAAGGTGACAGACATTATTGGACAGGGAAATGCACTAGCCGACATCACTGCTCGAACGACAGCTGAAAACAGGACGACAACACGTATGTACGTGACCAGGTCACAAGCAGAAAAATGGACTGACGCTAGGGACACTATTAGAGACATTCAGATGGCTAGCACACAACACGAACTGACTGAATGGACACGGGTGGGATTAAAAGACGACGAAGGCTGCTGGCGGACAAAGGACACAGACAAATGGTTGCTACCTGACTCCTACCTGATTCCCATACTGACTATGGCACACTCCCCCGCCCACATAGGATCAGCCCCCATGATTGAACTTGTCTCCAGAGTTTGGCACAATGATAAAATCACAGACTCCGCCAAACGCCTGGTCCAACAATGCTTGATATGCCTACAACACATCCCCGGGAAAGGAACTGTAGTACCTCGGGGAGGGTTTGGGGTTCCAAATCACCCGTTTGAAGTCTTGCAGATGGACTATATTCAACTAGACAGATGCCAAGGCCTGAAATACGTACTCGTTGTGGTATGTGCATTTAGCAAGTGGGTAGAGGCATATCCAACCCGTGACAACACCGCCATGGCCACTGCAAAAGTACTATTAAAGGAATTCTTCCCTCGCTACGGCCTTTGTCGAATTATATGGAGCGACAATGGCCCCCACTTCATAGCCGAAGTCATCCAGCTCATCATAAAGGGGCTGGGCATCAAGCAGAAGTTCCACGCAGTTTTCCACCCCCAGTCTTCTGGACTTGTCGAGCGACACAATGCCACACTAAAGCTTAAACTAGCCAAGATAGTAGCTACCACAGGACTGAAATGGCCAGACGCTCTCCCCCTGGCATTGCTATCGATGCGTTCTACCCCCACCAAGCACCACTTGACACCTTACGAGGTCGTTTTCGGCCGACCCATGAGCGTCTGGTCTGCACCAAAACCGACTTCCATTCATGATGTCCCAGACGTCCTAATGTCTGATTATCTGTATAAATTAACTGAAACTCTGTCTGTCATTCATCAGCAGGTGCAGCAGGCCATCCCCGATGCTTCCAGGGGTCCGGGTCACACCATCCAACCTGGGGACTACGTTTTTGATCCGGAATTTTCAGCGAGCAAAAAGTCTGGAACCCCGGTGGACGGGCCCCTGGCAAGTATTGCTCACCACCCGGAAGGCTCTTCGTGTGGAGGGGAAACGGCACTGGCTGCACGCACACCACTGCAAGAAGGTCTCCTCGACTTTGGCCACAACAGAAAGCATCGATAACCAAGAAGAGCTCCTGAACAAGGACCGACCGTCGCTAACCTGCTATCCTGACACCGAAGCACTTGAACTTTCAAAATTCTCTGATCCCACTGTGCCATCCAGAGAAGGGTATTTCCTGCGTCGAAAGGAGGGAGCTTCGGCTAAGTAGACCACGGACTAAGTTAAATCTCAGAACGGTGACCTAAACACCACCAAGGGTCACCCGGAGAGAAGCTGAACGAAGTCTGTGGTTCTGCCCGCTACCGAGCACCTTGAAGATGATGGAAGCGCCAAATAAGAAGATGATGGAAGCGCCAAATAAGAAGATGATGGAAGCAACAGGAAATACCCACCACAGAAACCCAAAAACAGACAGACTCCACAGCTCAAAGACAATTGCACTTTTCGTCACAATCCTTTTCTGCTTTCTCCTCATGACCACACTCTGGATTGTGGAAGAAAATGCACCTGCTCATGAAACATTCCTGACCACTGCTCAGCCTACAACCATGAAGGAACATTATCTGATTTCGCTCTCCCCTCAACTCAGAGAGAGACGAAAGGAGTTTTGGAATAACTCCTTTGTACAGTTGCTGCACCAGCACAATCTTGCCACCAACGCCACCAACTGTTGGATCTGCGGGTTGCTACCCCACGCCACTGGACACTCGATACCTTTCATCCCTTCACCCTTTTCAGTTCACGGCTCCTGCCTTGCTTGGCTGATCCTCCTGCAAGAAAGCTATAAAGACAATGCCACCTCCGGCAAAACCATGACACACTTCTATCATGGGGTCTGGCGAAACCGGACAAAGACACACTTCTGCCCGCAGACCTCCAACGACTCAATCCACATGGACATCCCTGCTAAAGAACGAATTGAAATGCAGGTGTTCAACAATCCAACCAGACCCACCTTCTCTTACCTGCGGAAACGAACGGCTGCCACTCTGACTGTGGCCCTGTCAGTCATCAACGTCACAGGCCACATGTGCATAGAAGGGCTTGGGACACAGCTGGTAGGCCACAGTGCCTGTCGTTTCACCAGAACTTTGGACTCCACCGATCCACCTTCCTTTGTATCCTCTCCAAATATGTATTTCGTTTGTGGCACAAAGGCCTACACCTGGCTCCCCAAAGGCTGGGGGGGCACTTGTTTCATCTCCTTCATCCTTCCTCCGACGTATGTGGCTCCAGCGAATCATCACAGACAAAAACGAGCCAAGGACATTGAACAAGCTGACTCAACAGGAGCACAGTTCCTCGATGCTATGAAGGGACTTGTTCCACTCTGGGGCCCGATGGCAAACAGCCGTGCCATCCGACATCTGACTCAGGCAGTTGAGACAACAATGAACATCACAGCTGGTATCCTTGCTAATAACACTGCCGAGCTTCAAGCGGTCCGCTTGGTGGCACTCCAGAACCGCCTTGTGCTAGATGTGGTTCTTGCGGACCGTGGTGGAGCATGCCGCATTATTGGGTCCAGCTGCTGTACATACATACCGGACAACTCACCCTCAGTATATAAAGCCATCGAGCATCTCCACAGACTCTCGTCAGAAGTCCACCAGGAACAGGAAGAATGGTCACTTGGTGGATGGTTCTGGAGCACCGTTAAGAACTGGGGCTGGAGACTGTTTACCATTATCCTGATTCCTGTAGTTGTACTATGCGGTCTATGCTTGGGAATTCAATGCCTGTCACCTCTGTGTTCATTATGTACAAATTGTATTTGCCCTAAGACTGTGGACTTTGGAAATGAACGCATGGGAGCATTGTATGATACCGAGGTTAGGAATTTAATGAAGATCGATATCGAGTAGGGAAGCTGGCTAGATATGTTGAAAGGGAGGACTGTTAAAACTTAGGCTGCAGCGTCAACATAATCGGCGCCATCTTGCCCCTTTTTCGAGCCCATTCGTGTGCGTAAGCGGCAGCCATTTTGAGTATCATGGCCTCTCTGCCCATCGTTGATAGCCAGCGCGTCTCTCTCTCTCTCTCTCCTGACCTCGCAAAGCATCCCCCCCGCACGCTGACAGCCCCCGCTCTCACATGCCTTGAGTCTTAAACCCCTCTTCCACGCAGCTCTGCCTCGGAACCCCATCCTGTTCCCAGCGCGACACTTCCCTCCATCCCTTTCATGGTCCCGGTTCCCTTGATAACACCCCTCTTTCCTTTGTGCCCGTTTGTCTCACTCGTTCCCAAGCCGCCACCTGGCCCTGCGGAAACTGTCATTGCCCCTTCCTCCTGTACAGTAGGAAACACCCCCCCCCCATCAAAGGATCCTTGAGCTGATTAAAGCCCCGACCCCATGAGATCCGATCAACCTCACACATTCCGTGAATCGGCGGAATGTCCAGCTGCGCGATAATCATCATCTGTTGTGACCGGGGTGGGGACTTCAACTGTAAATGTGTGTGGGAACGGGCCTGAAGCGGGGATTCCGAGGATGTCTTTCTGTACATCAAAGGGTTGACAGAGATGTGTTTTATGCAATAAAGTAATAAACCTGTGTATAAGAGGCCAGGCCTCAGAGATGCAGTTAGAGCACCTCGAGAAGATACCCTGTTGTCTGTTTTGATGTGTTCTGCTCCGTCGGAATAAAACTTCTGTTTCCTGCCTTCCGGTCTCCAGCGCCTGCCTCTTTGTTTGGTAACTTGAATGGGTATAGAGGCGGTTAACGCCGGGCAACTGCAGAAAAGGGTCTTCTGCCTGTACCTTTTTACAACTGCTTCTAGGTACTTTAAATAAAAAATCGCACTATCATCCAAATAATTGTTTCTTACTTCATCGATCTTGAAAGAATAAAACGTTGGGATATGTTTGCTTTGATTGGGACTCCTGACCTTTAGGTCATCACATGTTTCAACAGCCAATATTCAACCCGCCGCACTATTCTGGCAGCTGAAGGTGGCGATTTGCTATAGAAGGATGTCAAACTAAAAAGACTGATTGATTATAGGGATAGTGCGACTTGTGAAGATTGACGAGCAAACAGTGTTACAGGAGACCTGAGCAGCCACACAGTCAAAAAAAGAAACAAGCATCGGCCAGATTTGCAAAGAAGGGTGGATTATAATTCATTTTGAGTGAAGCAATCCCAATAAAAAACAAAAGAACGTGCGTGCCATTGTGAGGTGGAAAGCCAACCCCTGACCTGAAAAGGTTCGTTGCATAGGACAAACCGGAGAACGCCCTTGGGAAGTTTCTAAAGTTGGGTCTGCAGATACATATCTTGCAGATCCAGCAACACCAGAAAATCGTTTGGTCAAAGGAGAGAAATCACTCGCTCTAACGCCTCCTTCTTGAATAGTAACTTCGGAATCCACAGATTCAAGTCCTAGCAATCCAGAACAAGCCAAACCCTCAGTTACTTTAGGATCAACAAAATTCACAAAATAGAAAGTAGTCCCAAATTACACCTTGAGAGAGTGTATGATTGTCCTCTTGACAAGCAGATCCTGAACCCTGGGGCCTCATTTATGAAAAGTGACGCATTGCTGCGAGAAAACAGCGATGCGTCACTTTTCACTGCGCACTCCTTGCGACACCAATGATGCGTCATATTTACAGTATGACGCATCATGTCGCAAGGACTTACAGATACGTCAGTATTTCTGACGCATCTGTAAGCGCAAAAGTGGCGCATTGCTGGAGTGTGTCACAAAAGTGACGCAAATCCAGCAATGCGTCCTTTCACATGGGGAAAGCCCCATGTGAAAGGGCTTGCGTCAGTCTTATGCCTGCTGTGAGGCAGGCGCAAGATTTTGACGCAACAGCATCCTAAAAGTGACGCAGTGAAATCTCATAGATTTCACTGCGTCACTATTACGAGGCTCTTTGCGGGGGAACGCCCCCTCTGCATACATTATACCTGACGCAGGTATAATGTGGCGCAGGGGTTTAAAAAGTGACGCATCTACCTAGATGCTTCACTTTTTAAATATGGCGCAACAAGGCGCATTTTGTACGCCGCTGGTGCGTCACAATAGTGACGCACCGGCGGCGCAAAACTGACGCAAGGCCTCATAAATAAGGGCCCTGGTCATCAGTGCTTGACATGTCAAATAGGATGACCAACTGGCATTGGTGCAAATTCAGGATGGTGAGTGTAGAAATTCAGGACAAAGGGTAAAAATTCAGGACACAAATTCAGGACAGGAGGTCAAATTTCAGGAAAAAACTTCAGGACAATAGGTAAGTTTTACCGACACATCAGAGGAGGTCGCGCAATAGTATATAAGTAAGCCTAGCCATATCCAAACATTTTCAACCATTTGCAAACCTCTACCTCATGTATCCTTCCATCTATCATTTCACTCATTTATCCCTTCATCCATCCTTTCACTTATCCATCCATTATCCATCCATCCACCCTTTCACCCTATCTATCTGTACACTTATCCATCCACTCTTCTTCCCATCCATCCATTCACTCATGCATCCAGCCATTTACCATTTAAACCATCCACCCTTTCAGTCATCCATCCATCCTCCCTTTCTCTTTCCATCGACCCTTTCACTTAGCCATCCTTCCTTCCATCCATCCACCCACCCATCAATCTACTCATCCACTCATCAATCCATCCATTGACCCTATCACTCATCCATCCTTTCTCTCATTCATCTATCATTTTACTCCTTCACAAGTCTATTCATCCTTTTGTCCATCTACCCTCCCTTTCACTCACTCATCCATCCTTACATCCACCCTTTCACTCTTACATCCATTCATTCACCCTTGCACTTATCAATTCATCAATCAATCCCTCATTTCACTCATCCATCCACCCACTCACTCACTTATCATCCACATTTTCACTCATCCATCCTTTGAATCATCCATCCTTTGACTCATCCATCCTTTAACTCATCCATCCACCCATTTACCCATCCAGCTACCCTTCCACCCATTCAGCCAGCTATTTACCGTTTCTCTCATCCATCCTTCCACTCACTCATCAATCCATCCATCCTCTCTCATTATCCATCTATTCAATCTTTCATTCATCCATTCAGCCTTTCACTAATTCATACAGCCATCCACCAATCCCTTCACTTACTCACTCACCCACCTTTTCATATTAATTTTGAGCTGAACCTTTTTGAGAAGAGGCCCATTCAGAACTTCACCCTCGCTGCAGGAGCCATTCCAGGACTGGGACAGATGCCACCCAGGGCGGAGACATGATCCACCACAGGGGGGGACAGGAGCCATCACAGGGGGGTGGGGGCAGGAGCCACAACATAGGGGGACAGGAGCCATCACTGGGGGAGGGCAGCAGCCATCACTGGAGGGGGAACAGGATCCACCAGGGTGGGCACAGGGGTGGGTATGCAGTATTCTAGTATCATCTTGGTCTCTTCCAGGGTGGGGTAGGGCTCTTCACCCCCTCCTGGACAAGACAACGAGAAGACAGGCTCTGTTTCCAAAATATTAGTTTTGCCATCCCCCACTGTGATGTACAGTACTTAAAGGGGATACTCCAAGATAACTGATTTAACTGATTGTCCTCCATACTTTGTTAATCAGTGTGGGTGCGATTGTGCCATTTCTTTATTTTATTACATTATAGACTGCATGTGACTGCATGTTTGAAGAACCAAGGTTTGTTTACAATTTAGTTACAGTAATTAAGGTCTGTAAAGAGAACCACGTGCTGCCTCGGTGTAATCAGGGCCGGTGCTAGGATGTTTGGGACCCTGGGCAGAAAGGGACTGTGTGAAGCCCCTCTAAATTGCAGAGACATTGCGCATTCAGGGCTGTTTGCACCTGAATAGATGCCCCTGCTCCGGAATCTGCAGCCCCTTCCTCTCAGCCACTTTCAAGCACCTCTGAACTGCTCATCAAGGGCTCAAGGTGTGAGGGTTGCCATCCCACTGTGCCTCTCCAATGCTGCTGGGTATCTGAGCTTTGGTACTGCATTGGAGTCTGTTACACCCGACCTCTACAGCATCGGAGTCAAGAAGGGAGGTGGGTGTAAGCTGTGCCGGCTTTAGGGTGGTGTGACCGGTGCCGGTTAAAATTACGGACAAATGACGTCCGTTAAAGAATCCTTCATGGACAACAGACAGACGGCCGTAATTATGGACTGTCTGTGAAATTTACGGGCGGTTGGTCACCCTAATGTCAAAGGATACCCAAACAACCATTCTGAACTGGAAAGGAAGAGATTAAAACTCACTTTGTTAGCCGGTGGCTAGCACAAAAAGCACCCACAGGTTTGGAAGGGTTAATGCCATGAAATTGGAGTCCTGAACTAGGAGATATACCCTAAGCCCCCTTTGTTGGACTCTGTGGATGCAAGTCCGAATCAATTTAGACCCCTGAATGTTTCTTATGAGTATTCGTGGGATAACAAGACTTCTCCCATTTGCAGCAACGAACCTTTTTGAAATTACTAAAGAAGCTAGAAGAATCAATCCTATTGGCTCAAGAACCAGAATTTTCGGAAGCTGGCTGTTTTGATGTATACTTACCTGATGTTACTTATTCTATTCTTACCTTGCTTAGAGTTTCCATGTGACCAGCATTCAGAGTGCTCGTGTCTAGAATGTAAGGTTGACGGCAAGACAAATCTCACACATAAGGAGATGTGCCAGTGTTGAGATGGCACATCTCCTTATGTGTGAGATTTGTCTTGCCTTGGATTGGAGTGGTAAAGTTTCTGTTTTGAAAGGCCTCATAAAGAGTGGGGTTGAGTCACAAAATAATTAGAAAGTACTTGAAGTAGTACTGCAGGAGTAATCTTTTATGTAATATGAAATGCCTTTGTAAATTAGAGTGAGATGTGCAACCACCTATCAGTAAAAGCTCAATTAGGGCACAGTCCTTTATAATTGTACTATGTGTATATGAATATTCCCAGACCTTGATGCTAACTAATGGCCCTACGGTGCACTGTGATCAGTACTCAATACCCTAACATGAACCAAAAGGTATGAACCATTTAGCTAATATACAACTAAACTAGACTACTTTGGTTTACTTCCCTTGTCATAAGGGGTGCTTAATATGTGACAGGGAGCTCTTGCAGCACACATTACTACATTACGGCTAACATTGTATAGGCCTTTTATGCAGCATCCGTTCTGCTCCTATATGCATAATACGTTCCCCTTCCTTACCCTGCTTTCTTCCAGTTCTGCCCTTGACCTTCTCTGCATGAAGCAAAACTGTGTTTACTCGCTTGGTATAAAGTTATGAACAATAGGGTTACCAACTGTATTCTCTCTAGGTGTGATTGTTTGTTATCTTTCTTACTCAGGGGACTTGACCCAAATATATTATGGCCTTATAGCCGGCCGTAGTGGACTATACCGGTCATTAAAAACCTGCTCAAGCTTTAAGAAGGGAGTGGGCCTTAAATGGCCGGTGTAGCCCACTACGGTGGGCTATAAGGCTATAAGAACATTCCTCCCCTTGAGGGCAGAAAGTTCTAATAATAAAAACAAAGGTGTCTTGGAGCACAAGGGGGTTGAAATACCCAAGGCACAGAAGCCTTTTACTCACAGCTGTTGCTGTGATTGCTATACAGCTAACAACCATGTGCAGGGCAACGGCTGGTAGCTGTGGAAAGGGGCTGAAGTCAGACCCTGGTGCTCCCTGGGGCTCGAAAAGATAGGTGCAATTCCCCCCCAACTATAGGCCGATTAGCCTCATCATAAATAATTAAAACATTTTTGGCAGACAGGTTTTGTCTAGACTTCACTCATGGTTTACTGACAACCACGCTCTCTTGGATAGCCAGGTGAGGTTCAAGCACTTTATGGACCTAATAGCTGCATTCAACCTGGTAGGGTTCAGGTGCAGGATCAGTACAGTGGATAGAGGCTGGAGAAAGAGCAAGCTCTGGAGAAGACTAGCTCTTGACAATAAGAATTTGTCCCATGAGCTTAGTCTCAGAAAGCTAGACATTAAAGCATTTTGGGTGGAGTCCAGCAGTAATGATGGCAGCAACAATCCTACAGTGTCCACTAGTGAAGTCTGAGTCCTTATACCCAAAGAGTTGATGCCCTGTTGTGTGGTGCGGAATTTTCTCGATAAATGATTTGCAGCCTATGAAGTGGCTTTAAGAGTGCACAAGGTTCCAGAGGAGTTCTGGGGGAGTACATTATGGAGGGACTTGCCTATAGTGGGGAGGGATATACCCTTAATGCTGGAGATGGGTTACCAGGCATGCTACACTGCAATGAAAAAGACACACAATTGATGGTGTTCTTTTTGCATTTGTCACCCCGAGTGGGACGGTATGTTCAGACGTGAGTACCGTGCTCTCCATGCGACTGGAATCAAGCTATCCTGGCTGAAGAGGGGTGAAACCCGGAAACCGACCTAGGATGCTTTTTTCCAATCCAGGGAGGACCTGGCCTGGCAGTTCGGGCTGGACTGTTCCCATTAGGCGTAGGGTCAAGACTGATTTGCATATGGATGGTCCAAACTGGAATGGCATGGTGAGCAAAAAACGATTGATTTAGGCCCAGATCTTTGTACTGGGGTGAATGTATGACATTGTTCTGCATTCTGTCACTAAATAGTTCTTTTTGCACACTGCAATGAAGGCCATCTTAGTCAGCAAGTTTGGACTGAACCCTGAAAAGTATAGGCATTGCTTCATGGGCAGCCACAAGATCTTATCACAGACATGAGTGGATTTCTTAGATTATGTTAGCAAGGCACTGAAGGGTTGGGGGAGGGGCAGCAAGGCTGGTGATTATTCAGGGCTGTAGAACTAAATTTGGAAGGAGCTCATGCTTGACATTTGTTTTCTAGTGCTGCGCCAACCCCTCGTTGATAGCAGGTTTATTGACCCAGTGAAGCTTGCTGAGGAGGTGGTTAGCTGGGTCAACACCAGAGTTTCCAGAAAGGTATCTGGGAGTGACCACAAGAAGGGTGGTTCAGGTTCCCCCCAACAGAGTGAAGGGGAGGTCAAGGAAGACCAGATAGGTCTCAGGTAAGGAGAACGGAAAGGGTTCCCTTGTCCCTTTTGAAAAGGAGGGAGGTTCAGGTGGGCTGTGGCCCGGGGTGTCCCAATTCCAACCCCACTGTTTTGAGTGTTCCCATCTAGGACACAGACAGGGGGACTATGTCTTTCCAAAGAAACCACTCACCGGCGGGAACTTTACAGGGATGGCCAATGTGGCCTTAGGGGAAAGTAGTCCCCATGGGTAGGTCATAGCCCATGCCATGATCTCCCTCAGCTGAGATAATAGAATCAGAAGGGGAGCTGGTGACCCCTGAGGGTAGGAGTCAGCACTTCCATCAGGTGGGAGTGATTGGGGTCCAAATCACTAATATGAGGCGCTACAGAAACCACAATAATAGTCATGGTAAGTCAGACACACACTGAAAGATAACCTGTGCTCACCCTCTGGTAGCTTCGCACAGAGCAATCAGGCTTATCTAAAGAGACAATTTGTATTTGTGTAATGCACCCACACCCACACACAGACACACAGTTACATAATGAAAACACCACAAAAAGACTACTCACTTGTTTAATCAAGACCAAAACAACAAAAATTCAATGAATAGAAGTCGAGATATTAATTCTTAATGAATAAAAATGTGTCTAGTGCTTAGAAGCAATACGCGCCTATCAAGGTTATCTGGTCATGCTGGACTGAGGCAAAGTCAACAGTTCAAGCAGACCATGATGGAGCTTGGGCTGGGGACAAGAGCCACCAAGGCCGGGTGTCACAGTCCCACTCACCTGAATTTCAGGTAGCGTGGAAATTGAGCTAGGCCATCCTTTCACCTCAGCAATAACCCTCCATGTTGACTGGAAAATAGCTGTGGGTGATTAGCTGTTAAAGGGAAAGGGGAAAAGCTATATAGGATGGAATCCTCCTGACATGATGTGATGCACTCAAGGTAGATGTTCATCAAGTTATACTCTCTAAGGCAAGTTACATGCAACAAAAACGGGGTTCAAGCAATACGTCCCTAGAACAAAACAAAGCACAAGGGTGGTAAACATCTAGACCAGCATGCACATGTCTCTATCAGTAACACAATCTGACTTGGTCACAAGAAGGTATCTGCTCACCCATATCATGACTATGCATCATATTCCATGTAGGACTTCCATAATCCATAGGAGTAGATCCACAACTATGTTCCTATTAATAACATAGGCAACATGCACTCAGGATATCAAGCCGCAGTCTGGGGGAACAACAAGGACCATAAATAGGTGGACCAACAAGGCACAGTCTTGAATCCTAAGATTAGGTAAAGAATACCTGGGGGGATACAGTAAACAGAGACAATAAATGAGGGGGGTAACTTGCTTATAGGAAGTCCAAGGAAGGGAGCAAACTCCAAACTAAGGTACAGTGCACTGATCTGGAAAGGGTAAGGAAAATACCAATAACAACAAAAATATACCTTTTCCACTGTATGCTTGCTTGCACAAGTAAGGGGTTGCTATGATCCGATCAACACGGAAAACAAGTTCCTTCGAGCTGCCAGGAAGAAGGACCCAGTGGAGAAGGTAGGAACCCAGGAACAGGAGCCAGCGTTGAGATTCATTCAAAGATGCAGAAAAAGAAAATAAAGCCAAGCCTTTTGTGAACGGAGGATGCGCTATGTATAGGAAGTGCCTTCCTCACCTGAAGAACATGCGACTAATAAAGTGGCGGCTGCGCCGTCAATCTGAGCACTGTCACGCTTCTAGCATATGATTGATGTGCACCTTTGTCATGTGCCGGCCATGCCATCAATCACTGCATGCCTGCTCTAGCCGTGATTGCACTTGACGAGTTTTCCATGATCGGACACACAGTAAAACAAAGGAGGCAGCAACGTCACCGAAGGCCCAACTAAACGGCCAAAAACACAAGGTAAGCCCACACAAGTCAGAGGGAACCCCTCCAATCCCTTATCCACAGACACCCCATGGAATAGACTTAGAACCCGCCGATCAAAGCTAATAGATTAAAGTGCTGCAAATGGAAGCTCCGGGGATAATGCGTCCTGCAACTTGCGCGGGACGTAACACCTGGTGAACAGAGTACCTTTTTCCTGCTTCAACAGTGAGATGCAGGGTGCAAAGAAGGCTTTGAAGTGTACAGAGATCCTTCCTTCCTGCCCTGGCTCCACACTCACTACAGGGGGGTATGCATCCCTTTGTGTGGGGACAGGACACAGCCTATTCAGGTGTAAGTGTGAGGCTGGGTCCAGCTCTTCCCTCCCATCCGAGGATCGCCCATCAGGATGTGGATGGCCCATCAAGTCATACCGAAGCTCCCTTTGTGTGTGGCTATCTAGAGAGAATGCGCAAAGCCCAGCTGCCACCCACCCCACAAGCGTATTCAGAGACAGGCAGCAGGCACCAAATGGCTAAAGTAAGAAAATGGCAATTCTCTAAAAGTGGCAATTCAGAATTGCAATTTAAAGTCCTACTTCACCATTGTGATTTTAAATTGTGATTCAAAAGAAAGCAAACATAGTGGTCCAATGTATTCACAATTGGAAATTATTAATAATTTAATCCCAATGTTGTCTTATTGGAGAAAAATGCCTTGCAGTAGTGAAAGACGAATTTACAAGTTTTTCAGTACTAGTTCATGTAAAACTTAAAAGTACATGTCCTACTTTTTAAATACACTGGTTGCTGTCCAAGGCCCACCTTAGGGTTGACATATGTATTAAAAAGGAAGGTTTGGGTCTGGCAAGCGGGTTAACCTAGCAAAACCAAAGGGGATGATGGACGGAATGTTGAACATTGCAAGCACTCACCCCCAGTCAACTGATCTGAGTTTAATCCATCATCATTCTTTAACTCTGCCAACCCAGTTCGACATGGCTATATGCAATCAGTCTGACCCTGTGCCTCATAGGAACAAACCAGCCCGAACTACCAAGCCATGTCTTCCTTGGACCGGGAACAAGCATCCTGGGACCAGTTTCTGGCTAAACAGACATCATCATCCAGGCTGGCTTGAATCCAGTGGCAAAGTGAGCAAGGGACCCACGTCTGGGCATACCTGCCAACTTAGGGCGAACAAAGCAAAACCAAAAGGGATGATGGACGGAGTGTTGAACATTACATTGGACCGGAAACAAGCCTCCTGGGAATTTCAATGGGGGCAGGGGGGGAGGGGTTACGAGAAATTGTCCTCACCGGGTACCACCTCACCTTGCTCCGCCACTGAATTTATTTATTTATTTTTATGATTTCTAGAGCGCCTGGTGAACCGTAGGCATCCCCGCGCTATAAATCTGTACAGACCAAAAAGGGGAAGGGCGGGGAGGGATTATTTGGGAAACAGAAGGGTCTTGAGTTTCTTACGAAACAGGGTGTGCGAGGGTTCCAGACGAAGGCCGTGGGGGAGTGCATTCCAGCCTTTGGAAGCTTGGACCGCAAAGCGACGGCCGCCGGTTCTAGCCTTCCTGAATTTTGGTACAGTGGCCAGGTGTTCGGCGTCAGAGCGGAGGGGTCTGGAAGCTTTATATGGTATAACCATGTGTCTTAGTGCAGCTGGGCCAACTCCATTGATAAGCTTATGGGTGGTACACAGGGCTTTAAATTCTACTCTCTGGCGGACAGGAAGCCAGTGTAGGGCTTTGAGGGCAGGCTTGGCTGACACTCTGGGGGGAAGGTTCATAATTAGCCTAGCCGCCGCATTTTGGGTGCGTTGGAGTTTGGCCAGGGTGTTTTCCGGAGCCCCGAGATAGATGGCGTTGCTGTAATCGAGCCGGGCTAAGACAAGTCCCTGGATCAGTAATTTCCTAGATAGCGGGGGGAGAAGGGGAAGAATCTTACGCACAGATCGCAAGAGACCAATGCACGTACCAGCAGTCTTGGTCGCCTGCGTCTTCATGGTTAGGTCGGGTTCCAACCACACTCCTAGAGTTTTGATCTCCTTTTTAGGTGCGGGGAATCGCCAAAGGAGTCAGGCCAAACTGAAGGTGGGATGGATGTCCATTTGTTTCCCAGAAGCATGATCTCGGTCTTTGCACCGTTCAGCTTCAAGGCCGAGTCACACATCCAGGTGTGGATGTCCTGAAGACAGTTCAGCAGGCTGTCGGGATGGTTATCCAGGTGAGACAGGGAGACGACTAGTTGAGTGTCGTCTGCGTAGTTTATTATTTTAATCCCATAAGGGGCCACTACGTCTTCCAGGGGGGCCATATAGACATTAAACAGAGTGGGGCTAAGCGACGACCCCTGGGGAACTCCGTTCTTGAGAGGGAGAGGTTCTGACCGAGAGTTACCGTCCCACACCTGGAAGGAGCGGTTGGAGAGAAAGGATTCAATCCATTCTCGCGCCGTGCCCACAATTCCAGCCTTGGCTAGGCGATGTAATAAGACACGGTGGTCCACCGTATCAAAGGCGGCACTAAGGTCCAGGAGGATCACTGCCACTGATCCTCCTGAGTCAAGAATGCCCCTTGCCTCCTCGATGACAGAGAGGAGGGCGGTGTCCATACCATGGCCGGGTCGGAACCCGGTTTGGGATTGGCGCAAGAGATGGTTGGTCTCAAGGAATTGGGACAGTTGCGAATTGACTAGCTTTTCCGCCATCTTACTGATACAGGGGAGCAGCGAGATAGGGCGGTAGTTAGCCATGTCGTCCGGGTTAAGTTGGTTTTTTTTTAACAGGGCCTTAACGACGGCATTCTTCCAGTTGGGGGGCACCATGCCTTCCGACAAGGAAGTGTTGATAAGGTCCTTGATTATAGGGGCTATAATGTGAGATACCTTTTTTAGGAATCTAGCCGGGGCTGGATCGAGAGGGGAGCCACTTTTCATTTGCTCCAGCGTGGAAGTAACTTCAGAAAGGGAGACTGCTCTGAAAGTGTCCAGCTGTGGGTTGTTGTTGCCGTCCGCTATGTCCGAGATGGGAGGGGGGCTAATGGTGGGTAGGGAGTCCAGTATCCGCAAGATTTTAGCATCAAAATAGTTGGCCAGATCCTGACTTCTGTCTGGGGGGGGGGAGTGAGAAGAGGGGGCTGTAGGAATGTTCAGTAGTTCTTTAACTATCCGGTATGATTCCTTGGAGGAGTTTGTAGCGGTTTTGATTCTATTATCATAATATGACGATTTGGCTGACTTCAAGGCAGTTTTGTAGCGTCTTACTGCCAGGTTATACTTGTCTTTGTTACTGTGAAGCCAGTCTTTCCTCCACACTCTCTCGGCCTTTTTACACTCTTTACGGAGCGCTCTGAGGTCGGGACTGTACCAGGGTGCGTGGCCCTTGATCTTATTTTTGACCTCTCGGTTTTTAAGTGGAATAAGGCTGTCAAGTGAGGAGGAAATCCAGTCTCTGACCTGAGTGTCCGCAGTGGCGGGGTCGGCTGTGAGACTGGGGATGGTAGCATCAAGAGCCAGGGCCCAGTCTTCTACCGAGAGTCTAGCCCAGGATCTGTTCTTGGTGAAGGTTGGAGGTTTATGAGGTTTTTTAAAAGAACCTGGGAGGAAGACCGTAACCAAGAAGTGATCTGTCCACGGGAGGGGGAGGGAGTTAGTGAACTGAAGGGCAGGAATATTAGAGAACACAGGGTCGAGCAGATGTCCTTTCAAATGCGTGGCTCCTGAGTTAGCTAGGGAGAAGCCGAGGGCGCCCAGATCATAAATAAGGTCGGATGCTCCTGTATCGAATGGATCGTCGAAATGGATGTTGAGGTCACCTGTAATCAGGAAGTTAGATGTTAGATGGGCCAGGGATGCGACGGTTTCCAGAAAAGCAGCAGAGAAGGGACCGGAGTGCCCAGGGGGCCGATAGACCAAAAGGCCCGTCAAGGAGTTGGTCGGGGAAAGCTGGAGCGAGAAATGGCAGCTCTCCGCCTCCTGGCTCTGGGTCTCAGTGGATCGACAGGTAAAGTAGTCTCGGTGAATGATAGCCAGTCCGCCTCCTCGGCCAAGATGACGGGGTTGGGACATGATAAGAATGCCCGGGGGGAGGGCTGAGACTATGTCGGAGTTAGAGTGTCCGGTGATCCATGTTTCGGTTAGAAAAAGTATATCTAACTCGTGATCGACGATAAGATGGTTTATGAGTAGGGCGTGCTTTGGCAGCGATCTGCAGTTGAGTGTCGCTATTTTGAGCCCCGGGAGCGGGGGGGTAGTACAAGGAACGGTTATATCTCCAATTTTGCAGGAGTTGCATGTAGTGAAGGGATCAGTGGGGTCGGATATGGCATGACAGTTGCTGTTTCTAGTAGGTCTGAGGCTGAGGAGATCTCGGCGAGAATAGTGTCTCCTTGTGGCTGTGGGGTCCGGCATAGTGTCTGGCCCTGTGCCCGGTCGTGCGCGGACGGGCGCAGACGGGCTTGCCTTAGGCGCGCCTTCGGCGCGCAAACGGCGCTCCCGCTGCGCTCGTCCGCTGCGCTCGTCCGCTGCGCTGGTATGGCCGGCACATTTGAGGTGGGGGGAAGGGGGCGTGGCCTCGAAGTGGGCGTGTCCAGCCCTCGAGCGGCAAAGGCGGTTGGAGGGGGGTTACCCTGTCTCAGCCCTCACTCGGCTGTGTCAGGGGGAAATTAGGCGAGCCTGCTAGGCGCTGGAGTCAAAGCGCTTTACATGCAGGTGAGAGCGCTAATTAAAAGCAGTGCAAGTGCGAGTGAAAGTTTCAATTTTAAAAACAGATTGACAACAAACAATAACACACCTCCGGCTTCCGCCTCAGAGGTCGACAGAGATGTTTCAGAGCTAGGATTCGGCGCTTAAGTAATGCAAGGGGGCGTGGCCTCGAAGTGGGCGTGTCCAGCCCTCGAGCGGCAAAGGCGGTTGGAGGGGGGTTACCCTGTCTCAGCCCTCACTC
Organism: Lissotriton vulgaris; assembly: GCF_964263255.1. Lineage (NCBI taxonomy): Eukaryota > Metazoa > Chordata > Amphibia > Caudata > Salamandridae > Lissotriton > Lissotriton vulgaris. Next base: position 1,151,305,003 of record NC_141697.1, on the reverse strand, counting down.
GGCTGTGTCAGGGGGAAATTAGGCGAGCCTGCTAGGCGCTGGAGTCAAAGCGCTTTACATGCAGGTGAGAGCGCTAATTAAAAGCAGTGCAAGTGCGAGTGAAAGTTTAAATTTTAAAAACAGATTGACAACAAACAATAACACACCTCCGGCTTCCGCCTCAGAGGTCGACAGAGATGTTTCAGCGCTAGGATTCGGCGCTTAAGTAATGCAAGGGGGCGTGGCCTCGAAGTGGGCGTGTCCAGCCCTCGAGCGGCAAAGGCGGTTGGAGGGGGGTTACCCTGTCTCAGCCCTCACTCGGCTGTGTCAGGGGGAAATTAGGCGAGCCTGCTAAGCGCTGGAGTCAAAGCGCTTTACATGCAGGTGAGAGCGCTAATTAAAAGCAGTGCAAGTGCGAGTGAAAGTTTCAATTTTAAAAACAGATTGACAACAAACAATAACACACCTCCGGCTTCCGCCTCAGAGGTCGACAGAGATGTTTCAGCGCTAGGATTCGGCGCTTAAGTAATGCAAGGGGGCGTGGCCTCGAAGTGGGCGTGTCCAGCCCTCGAGCGGCAAAGGCGGTTGGAGGGGGGTTACCCTGTCTCAGTCGGCTGTGTCAGGGGGAAATTAGGCGAGCCTGCTAGGCGCTGGAGTCAAAGCGCTTTACATGCAGGTGAGAGCGCTAATTAAAATGTCCATTCTTGGAAGGAATTTCAATATGATTAATATACAGCATAGAAATTACATTCTCCATCAATAGTAATTTTTACAAACCGTTGCGGTATCATTAATATTCACAAATTATAAAACATAATTTGAGTGACTATCCAAATAGCGACGCTGTTGTTTTGGGTGGGATTCATAAAGCAACTCCCCTGGTGACCCTGATGGATGCACACTGCCACTTCATGCAGGGGGGGGGTCAGGGAGATGGAGAAGGGGACAGGCAGACTGGCTGCAGAGCCCTGAACCAGAGCTGCAAGTTAGATTCATTCAGGGAGGGGTGCTAACAGACTTAGCCTCCACTATCTCCAAGTAGCTCTGCCAATCTGGGGGTTGAGGTGTAGTGCTTCCTTCCCAGGCATAATGCCTGCATGCAGATCAGTCAGCCACAGTTTAATGTGGGGACAACACATTCCAGAACATGGCAATTCTGCGCTTTGTTAAGACCAATGCTGGGCCAAAGAATTTCTTTGACGGGTTTACTCGCTGCAGAACGGAGACGATCCCCAAGAGAAAATAGAGGCCATCTTTACAAACTGAGGTATCTAAGACCTAGGAGAGATTTTTGATTATCTCATTCCAATAGGGAACAAGCTGGTGACTTGTCCATACCATGTGTATAAAGATGGCTGTGGGCACATACGCGCCAGTCTCTCTGCAGTAAGATAAGTGTGGTAGCGGTAGTTGAACTGTGTAAATTTGAGATGGGCGTGCATAAAAACACACTTCTCGGCCCAAAGACATTGTGTCAATTGCTCGTCTGTGAGTTTGGTGTGCAGTGCCTCGTCCCAGTAGGTGCGGAGAAGATGGAGTGGCGTCACCCTACGCACGTAAAGAGCCATACAATTGTGTGATAGCCTGGAATGCGCCCCTGTGCATTACCACTACCTGGAGGAATTTAGGGGCATATTATCAAGGGGGTTTATCTTCGCTTTTTTGGCTTTAAAAGCCAAGAAAGCGGAGATAAAATTATCTCCCTATTACCTAGCTGTCGCTAACACCAGTTAGCGACAGCTAGTAGGAGATAGCGACCATCTTGGGCCCCGCTTTGCATGTCAGTGATATTTATCACTAATGACATGCAAAGTGGGCGTGCCAAGATGTTAGCGACTGGAAACAGTCGCTAACATCGCTATCTCCTATTACCAACTTTTGGAGATATTTGCGCTAAGCGCGAATATCTCCAAAAGCTAACACCTGCCCTGAGCAGTTCTTAGCCATGTTATCCAATGGGAGGTGGATAACATGGCTAAGAGCATTAGCTTGGTAATGCATGAATATCGCTGACTTTTCAGCGATATTCAAGCATTGCGGCCGTTTTTTATCGCATTTGCGATAAACCTTGGTAATACCAAGGTTTATTTGCGATAAAAATCGCCGCAGCTCAGCGATAATTTTTTTGTCTCTAACCAAGCAATATCGATAATTATCGCTATTGCTTGGTAATATGCCCCTTAGACATTTCTGGTTCATTGTGTATTCTATTCCTGACCATGTGTAAGTGCCTAGTGAGCGAGGCATAAAGAAGGAAGGATCTTAGCGATACACCATAATCATCCACAAATCTCTCCAACGTGCAGAGGATTTTGTCTTCAAACATGTCGCCCTACGTCGTGAGACTGGATTCTGCCCATGCAATTGCTTTCAGTCTGGTGCCCAGGTCAGTGAATCGCGGCATCTCCCTGAGAGACAATTCAGGGACATATGGGGGGAGGGGGAGGGAGAGCATTGCTTAACCATGTAGGTAATCCAGCATGACTGGGCCATTTGCATAAGAATGTTTTCTGCGCCCTGGGGACTGCCCTCGCCGAGCCCAACATCCATTCCAGTACAGTAGAAGGGAGCATCCAGGTTCCCCAATGGCCCAGTTAAGATAAGATGTGTCCGGCTTACCAATGAGTGGGCCATTGCAATTGTGTGGCTGCGTAATAATATTCATAATTCAGAGCACCCTGGCAACCCTCCTCCAGCGGAGCACACAGTTCATGAAATGCCACTCGCCTCCTGCCATTGCCCCAGATTAATGTGGTCAAGTGTGTTTGCAATTCTTTAAACAACTTTCGGGGAAGTATAACACGCGGAGCAGAAAAGAAATTCAGCAACCTGGGGAGAAGAAGCATCTTTAAGATGTCAATGCATCCCATAGGGGAGAGAAGCAATGAGGTCCAGAACGGAAGGGAGCATCTCGCGCCAGTGTGGGCCCTACCGAGATTGCCATCCACCAAGTCCTTCTCTGAGGGATAGACTTGGACCCCCAGGTATTTTATCATTTCTCAGGCCCACACTTTTAAAAGGCTTATGTTGAAAGATATTAGAAGGCATTTTATACAACCTTGGTTTTCTAAACTTTTTGCTGAGGAGCAAGTCTCACTTTTGTCCCTGCTAAGGTAGGACATCTGCTGCACTTTCTTTTTTCCCATAAAACAGGATTGTGAAGTTGCCTCTACCTTTTCAGAATACTAAAAGGGTGCAGCATACAGAATCACATGACTATAGACACTGCACCTTCCACTGCCTCATGAATTGTTGCTTGAATCTCAATGTGTGATCTTGGTAAAGAGGTCTGCTCCCTTGAAGCCCTGTGGTGTTTAGGTGAGATGAACTATGATGAAACACTTGACAGGAACATGCTGCAGCATCCCCTTTTTCTACCTTCATCCATCTTCTGGGTGTAGTTAGACTGCAATCACTATACAAAACACCTATATCAGCAAGTACACAGTAATACACTTGCCTCACCCTTGCAATGCTTGGAAAGAAATACTGACTCATATGCACATCCTCTGGATTATGGTTGGGTGCAACTCCGTGGAGTTACATAAAAACTCAGTTAGATTCCGAGGAATTCCACGAGTGGGCAGAGTTGGCATGTTGCGATGACTTTCTGCACTGGAAACTTGTTGCATGCTGCAAAATCAGCACCATGTGGAGTGCCAGAGGGCACTTCTTCTTTGCTGCCACTTGAGTACGTTTTCTACTCAAGCAGCAGTTTTCTCACCGCTATTGGGCATGACTGCCCGCAACTGACTGTGTTGAGGAAATTTCACAGGGTTCCATACTAGTGTCCAAAAATCACAACAGGAGAAGGCAATTCTTGCTCACGCTCACCATCTTAATATTGGTGAGCTGTGTGCAACAAAAAACTCTGCTATTTGGTGGTTGGCAGTTTTGCTGGAACTCTGTGTGTTACATGTGTAACGCATAGTGGGCAAAACTTGAACAAACTCTCCCGGTGGAGCAAACTTTATCACCCACTCCTACTCAGGATGTTGTGACTCCAAGTCCTCGCAAACAGTTTTTGGACATCGCTCTTTTCATTGGGACTATCACTACCACATGACTGCAAGGACCAGCAGCCCTGGTGATTGTTAGAGCTGGGTCCTCTTCCTGCCTACCTGCCTGCCGCTGGTAACTGCTCGCAGCCCCTGCTTCGCGGGAGCCGCTTGCAAGCAGTTTTTGGACATCGCTCTTTTCATTGGGACTATCACTGCCACGGGACTGCAAGGACCAGCAGCCCTGGTGATTGTTTGCAGCTGGGTCCTCTTCCCGCCTACCTGCCTGCCGCTGATAACCACACCCATCCCACGCTCCTTGGGACGCGCACGGGCGCACACCGGGTGAACCCGGGCTTAGGGCGGGTCCGTTTGAGCCCGTTCGAGATTGTTGAGGATGGGGCGGGCCCCCCCTCTAAGATCTGCCACCAGGGTTAGTGTACATGGGTGTTGGATTTACCTTGATTAATATCATGTCTATTTTAACTAGTGGAATCCCTAGAAAATCTACAACTGGAGGCTCAATTATAGGTACCTTGGACCAGTTTCTTGTAAGAGCTTCATCAGTCTTAGCGCATGAGATCGAGCAGACAATGAAAAGACTATCGCTGGACATTGCTTTTAGTAAAATATCTTCCATAGGAAGTTTGGCCAAGGCTTGTTCTCCATCCCCTCCATTGGTGTCTGCCACCGCTTTATAGGCAACTTTTGAAAAGAGTGAGGGGAGTCAACCACTGCAATCTGCCAGGTGCCCGCCCTGCCCCTCGACAAGTAATGCCCCCTTAACGGATATTAGTATTACTAGTCCTAGCAATATACGCCCTATGTCTCCGATATTAAGGGCCCCATGTAGGTGGCAAATACCGGTCGGAAACGGCCGAATTCGGCTGTTTCCGACCGGTATTTGGCATCTTGAGATGTAGGGGGCCAGATTTTACAGATTCTGTAAATTTACCGAATCGGTAAATTTACAGAATCTGTAAAATACCGAATCGGTATTTTTACCGATTCGGTAATTCCCAGATGTGGGTGGGACTCTTCTGAGTCCCAAAGGCCCTACAAATTCGGTATTTTACCACCCAATCCAATTGGGTGTTAAAATACCGAATTCAGGTGTGCATGCACATGTGTGCATGCACACCTAGCCATGTGACAGACAGACATGCCCTTAGGGCATGTCTGTGTGCCACATGGCGCACATGCCTATTTGTGGGGTGCCAGAGGGTGTCAAAGTGACACCCCCTGCACCCTTGCAAAATTCGGTATTTGCCCATTGATTCCTATGGGCTTTAAGGCCCATAGGAATCAATGGGCAATAGTGATTCGGTATTTACAGATTCGGTAAATACCGAATCTTAACGATTCGGTATTTACAGAATCTGTAATACCTACATCTCCCGCCTTCATATTTACCGACTCTTAAATACCGAATCGGTAAAATTCGGTATTTATGAGTCGGTAAATATGAATTACCTACATCTGGCCTTAAGTGTCAAGACTCGATCCGCTTACAGTACTAAAGCTGGGGCACTTCAACCAGTGAAAAACATGACGCAAAAAAGGAAGTGGAGTGGGGCGCAAATGCAGATAAAAGGAAGGAAAGCAAAAACTTATGAAAGTTAATGGGAACTCAGTCCCAATATCCCTAAATAGTTCTACCACGTGCCATCCCATCGCTGAAGCAGACATTGTATCACCAAATCCAACAGTGGACGCATTACCCGCCGAGTTGGGTCTCCCAATTTATGATAGATTGGACACTATAGAAATCAGACTTGTATTCCTGGATTCATAGAATTCCACATTTTGGCAGAAAAATTTTCGAGCTTTGGGCACCCAAGAGGGGGCCTCTCAACCTATGTAAAACAAAATCTGGACTGGTCAACCGAGGAACTGGACACGGGGACTAATTGGGTCCAAGTGACCAAACTAAACGGCAAACATTTGTTTGATGAAAATAAGAGGCAACTATTAGTAATCAACGTTTATATCCATCCCGAAAGAAAAAAGCAGAATGAAAAATACGCAACTTTAACAAATTTAATAAAATCTTTGCAGAAAAGTCATCAACATTGCCAACTGGTTATTTCAGGTGACTTTAATTGCAACCTCATAGCGAATTCTCTGCACAAAAGTAAAAGGCAAGTTAATCTGGGAGCCAGAACCCTATTGGACGAATTAGAACCTCTCGGTCTGACAATCTTGAACGGGAAAATCTCGGGTGATATCCCAGTGGCTGCTACATTTTTGAGCGGAAAAGTGTCTTCAACAATAGATTTTTTCATCATCAGCAATAATCTGCTTTCACAAATCGACACTTTTAAAATTACATCACGAGTCAAAAGTGATCACCTGCCCCTTACTGCAAGAATGGCCATCAAAGTAAAGCCTGCCCAAAAAATTAAGTCCATAGCACAGTACCCAGAAAAATTTAGCCTCCAAAAAATAAAATGGCAGGGAGCAGTGCCACAAGCCATCCAGGAGACAGTCAGGGAATATTTGGGCAAACAGGGCCCACAAGCAGTAGTTGATCGCATCAAAGCGTGGGAACAGCTGGCCCAGCTATTAGTCCAAAGGTTCCCAGCCACATTAAGTCGGACTTCAAGGATGGCGACCAAAAGAGAGCCCTGGTTTAACAATGAGCTGCGTGATCAAAAAAGAGGGCTTGCAAGAGAGGTACGACAACAATCACGAGCGGCAAACAAAGGAAGTAAAATAAAAAATTGGAAGCTGTGCCAACTAAGGATCAATTATAGGAGGAACCTGAGCAGAGCAAAAATAGCGTATAAGGGGGCAATCTGGACACAATTACCGTCCGCAAGCAAAAAGCCCAATAGCAGCGACTTCTGGGGCATAATAAACAAACTGTCAACTGGCCCAACATTACAGCAAGAAGCGGGAATCGGTCAAGAAAGGTGGGTTTACCATGTGAAAACTCTGTACAGCAACATAGCATCAGGCCCTGCAGAACGGCCTGGAGGGCAGCATCCTGAGCAAGAGGAAATGCAATTAGTTCCCAATTCGCACCATCTGGGAGGCAGAGAAACAAGTCCGGAGGCAGCTAGTAAAGAGCCGATTAATTTGACCACCGCAAAGGAACTAAGAGGTCATATTTTAAAACTCAAGCCCAAGGGCGCGGCAGGCCCAAATGGCCTCCCCAATGCCATCTTCAAGAACGACCTGGATTTCTGGTCCTCCTACTTTACACCCATCTTCAATGAGATCTACACACAGCCCAAAGTCCCGGCTTCCTGGAAAGGGAATATTATCCACCCTATATATAAAAAGGGTGACCACCGTAAGCCGGGCAATTACAGACTGATCTCACTGATCGACGTGGAGGCCAAGCTGTACGCTTCTTGTCTGCTAGCCCAGCTCCAAGATTGGATGGAGGAGAAGAACATAATCCCCAAGTTCCAGACGGGCTTCAGGCAAGGGATGGGCACCTCAACCAATCTGGCCACCCTAGCACTCTTAACTGAAAAAGCGTCAAGAAAGAAATCCCGACTCTTTGCATGTTTTGTCGACATCAAAGCCGCATTCGACCGAGTAAGCAGGAGTCTTCTCTGGAACAAACTCAAGGGCTGGGGCTTGCCAGCAGAAATGCTTAACGCCATAACTGCCCTTTACATGGAAACCTGGGCTAGAGTAAAGCTGGGCGACGGGTGTAGCACAACCCGAGCATTTTTACCCAGCGAGGATTGAAACAAGGATGCGTGCTAGCTCCCAGCCTCTTTAATTTGTTTCTTTCAGATATCGCACAGTACATTGAAAAAGCCGATTGTCACCCTCCAAACCTGGCCAATGAGTCAGTCGCCATCCTACAATATGCAGATGACATTGTCTTGCTGAGCCAGACTCCCATTGGCTTACAGAGAGCAATAAATCATTTAGCATCCTATTTGGATCAGGTGCAACTGGAGCTAAACAAAGAAAAAACAAAAATTGTTCGCTTAGTGGATTCTAAAAAGACAAAGTTTAAATGGTCGGTAAAAGGGGCAACCGTGGAAGAGCAGCGTTCATATAAATATCTTGGCATAATAATTGAGCAGGGCATATCTCACAAGGAACAAAAATTGGCTTTAAAAGCTAAAGCCCAATCACTAATCTATGCTTACAGACTTCTACGTAAAAAACTAGACTGTCCGAACTACACTCATCTGCTGAAAGTCATGGCCGCACAAATCCAGCCCAGCCTATCGTACGGCTTAGTCACCTGGTGTGGAAAAGAAGCAAATCTACTGAACGAGCTCCAGACCAGGATCTACAAGGCCGTTTTTGAGCTGCCAAAATCTGCCTCTCCTTCTCAGGTTCGACTGGAATTCGGCTTACAGCACCAGAAATTCCGGGTAATGAGTAGCTTTGTCAAACTTTGTCATAAATTCCGCTGTTCTAACCCGGACACCCTGAACAAATTATGCTGGGATGAAATTAAGCACCAGATGAACTTAGAAATACCGAGCTCATGGGGAAGCTTTTTGAGAACAGCTTTGACCGAGCTGGAACTACAAACAGCGTGGGAAAACGGGGAAGACAGAGTAAGCTTCGGCAAAGTCGTAAACGCCGCAGCTAAAAAGAAATCCTTGCTGGCTGACAAAAAATCAATCTCTAAGCGCCGGCATGGGTGGACAGTCATCAACTCATACAGAACCCTAAAGCCCCAAAATTATCTATCCGCTTACTTCAGCTTGCAATTAAAAAAGAGCTTTACAAACTTCCGCATGGGCTTGCACGACTCAAAAGACCTGTATCCAACTTGGAAAAAGCCCTATCAATTCGCAAACTGTCGATTATGTGGTTTTAAATCAGAATCTGTAACTCACTTATTATGTGCTTGTCCAGCAGTCCTGGAACAGAGGAGACAGTATTTAAAATTAATTTTCAATGAGTTGAACATCCGTTCATGCAGACAAGCAGTGATAAGCTGGCTGGAAGGCGCTTCCATTATCTTGGTCTGCAGGGGCGTCAAATTCATGACAACGGTCAGAAACCTCTTACGGCAAGCAGATGGAGAGTAAACAAAATAAGCAGGATTAAAGTTACCTTCAATAGCCGACCAATAACATTAATGAATAGACAGCATGCTTACTAGCGACTAGCAACAGGTCGCAAATAGTGGTGTATGAACATTAAAATTTGGAACACTGGGGTATACATTATGCAATTATCTTTTCCAAAAGGTCCCCAAATTTATAAAAAGAAATATATATCCTTTTATATAATTATGGAACCATGTCAAAATCAGGTGTATTTATAAATGTAATGAAATTTTTACTACGTTTTTATGGACATCGGGGGGGGGTTTGTAATGATTTTAATTAATCAAACAATAAACTTATACAAGTATGCTTAGAACTATCGCTTGTATCGGGACAGCTGCGGGTGGTGCTCGGGCAAATGGGATAAATGGTACACAGACGAATCTGGCATGGAAAACTGGGGTTGTTGTGGATCTTACTATCCCTCAGAATGGCAATAATATCGATAATGCTATTGTCCCTGGTCCCCCCTCCCAACCTATTTCTAAGCCACCAGCAGTAGCTACTAATTCAGTGCCCCAGAGTGGCGGGATAGGGCCAACAGATGCTTGTGGTCCAGTAACCCAACTTCAACTGTCAAAGGATTCCCCTCCTGTGCCCTCCCCTAAAATTCTACCATGCATTGATCTCCCACCTGACTATACCCTGTATGTGGTGGTCCTTGCGGGTGTTCCCCAATCGAGTCAGGGAAAAGGGGAGACGTACACGGAGCTTAAGAACAAATTTATTTTTTGGCTTAATTCCAATCGCCCACTACTCCCCCATGTATCTGCTGAAATTCTGTTTGCTAGAAGAGTAGATTGGGTAGGGGCACGGAACAAGACAATAGGCGGGGATTGTGTAATTATAAATTTTAAGGACAGGAGGGCTGTTAATTATATTTGTAATTGGTCCAATGAAGATACAAATACTGCAATCCAGTCATTGCCCTTGACCTATTTTTATCCATTAGTATTCCCAGCCCCCAGGAAAATATTATTAGATGGGAGGGCACAGAATTGGAGTTCTGCAGGGGGTCTAAGGATGTTTAATAGATTTGATGCATTGTCGGGGTTGGAAGACTGCGATTGACGTCCATCCCTGGAAGGTTGTCGGAGGTTTAAAGTGCCAAATGAAGATGAATTAAAAAACGGCCTAAAATCACTTGTTGACAAAGCTAGCATGCCGGGTGGAACCCAATCTAGAATAGAGAATGTAGTCCCACCCCAACAAGATTGTGAGGTAACATCGATTCATGCTCCGAGTGTTATATTCTCATCGTTTTCAAATGAATTGAATATAGTACCAGGGGGAGCTGACAATGCTGGTAGCTCACCTACTAGAAATTGTTCTCTGTCATTGATATCTTGGAATGTGGCGGGTCTGGGATTGAAATTGACCTCGTCTGACTGGTTTAATTTTGTCGATAAATTTGATATGTGCCTCTTTCAAGAGACTTGGCTGGTGGATCCCGCTTTTCGCGAGGGTTATTTTAATTTTTATGTCCCTGCAGAAAAGAAGGAAAGGGGACGTCCAATCGGAGGGTAAGTGATCTGGGCCAAGCAGGCCTCAAGTTGTAATATTCAACAACTACCTGTTTAAAATAATGATATCTTGGCAGTGAGACTCAGTCTCCCGTCTGGTGTAAGCATAGATATTTTCAATGTCTATGCAAGAGGGCACCCGGGGGGTAACAAATCTGAGGTAATATCTGCCTTGGACGCCCTTATTGAGGCTCTCCCTATTAATTCACTGTCACTCGTAGCGGGGGATTTCAACGCCACCTTTGAGCCGTTGGGGTATGATGATCAAAGTCTAACGGAGGAGGAAGACTCTAGATGGGGAATTCCCCAACTTGAGTTGGTACCCATAAAAAAATGGACTGAGGCGGCAATACAATTGAAGGGCCTCTGTATTGGGAACCATCTAAGAGTTGCTAATGGATGAACGCCTTCCGACAGACATGGTAGAAGAACGTATGTCTATCCGTATAGATTACTTGCTCGTCCATTTAAAACTGTGGCACTGCCTTGTGGATATGGCAATAACGGCCTGTATAGAGAGTGATCACAACCCCCTTACCGCTTATTTTAAACTGTTGTTAGATAGAGCAGGAGTGGGGACCCAGGCTAATACTGCCCCTGAAGTTGCTTTAGCAAATGATGAGCGACATCTCAACTGGAGCAAGGTTGCTGAGCATCCTGATACCTTGTCCTTGATTAGGGACGACGTAAACAAGGTGTTAGTATATTTGGGGTCTCCTACATCTATTCCGGACTCACAGTCTCCTATTGTTGAAGCCCATGAAACATTTTTGTCCAATTAAAAACTTATTTTTGTAAGATGGACTTTGGTAAAAGAAAACTTAGCAAGAATTTTGAGAGCTGGTGTATTAAGGCTTGTACACAAGCAAGATCGAAATTGGGATTAGCACTAAAACGCAGGACTCAACTAAGGTAAGAGAGGCACGGGGTTGGTACAGGAAAGTCCAGAAGGAGGCAAATAAGTTATGGGACGAGTGTAAGTGGCAGGAGCTTAAAGAAGCGTGTAAGGCAAAGAACCCAAAATTATTCTGGGACACATATAAATGGGATAGGGGTGGTTGTCCGGACCGCCCACAGAATAATGTTGCTCAACATCTGTGGGTAGAATATTTCAAGCCACAATATGCCTGCTGTGGTAGTAATGTGAGTGGGGGCACATTCTTTATACATTCTATGAAGGAGCTACTTTTTCCCTGGAAGATGTTAATAGGGCCCTAGAGACCGTAACTGAGGGAAGAGCACCGGGCATTGATTGCATCCCCGCAGATGTGTTTTTAAATGACAAGCAAACATAACGAGTGTATATTGTCCAACTGGCAAATGCTATAGCCCAAGGAGGAGCTGTCTCCCCTTCTTGGAAGGGGGCAGAAATCGTTCCGGTCTATAAAAAAGGGGACAAGTCTGCCGCAGGCAATTATAGGCCTATTGGCCTAATCGACTCCATCCAAAAAATCATGGGTAGGCTAGTTTTATTCAAAATGCAGGATTGGATGGAAGAAAACAATATCTTGAGTCCACTACAGGCCAGATTCCGCTCTAAAACAATCACAATGGACCATGTTTTTTGTTTTGTTGCACTGTATTGGCGAACCGTGGTCCTAGGAAAAGGGGCTTTGTATGCCGTGTTCGTTGACCTGAGAGCAGCTTTTGATTTAGTTCCACGTGGCAAATTATGGCAGGTCTTGGAGGAGTTGGGGATGGCCCCAGAGTTGCTTACATTGATCGTACACATGCATGGGGATAATTTTGCCTGGGTTCGGTGGGGGTCACAGGGGGAGGTTACTGAAGCCTTCCCCGTTGAGCGGGGAGTGCGTCAGGGGTACATTATGGCGCCTACCCTGTTCTCGCTCTTTGGCAACAGGATGGCGGACTACCCTTCCTTGGCCCCCACGGATGCCCCGGTGCTGGCCGGTATCCGTATCCCAATCCTCATGTTTGCGGACGACACCCTGATAGTTTCTAAAACACCTAGTGGCCTCCAGAAGGCCCTCCAGCGGTTCGGAGACTTTTGCATGGTTTGGAAAAAAACACTGCTAAAACTAAATTTATGTCATTCAAAGAACACAAATCCTTTTGAGGTAACATATTCATGGATAAATCCCCATTAGATCAGGTGGATGCTTTTACTTATTTAGGGGTAACCCTGCAGAGGGATATGCGCTGGAACAGCCAAATTGATTTGGCTGTTCTAAGGCACCAGCAACAAGCTGGTTCTCTTCTGCAAAAATTCAAAACCTCACTGACCAGCCCAGTTCTTGGCATATACGGGATGAAGGTATTGAGTTCGGCCCTATATGGAGCCGAATTGTGGGGTTTCGAAAATATAATACGCTTGTCTAAGGCGGAAAATTAGTTTTTACATAAAATGACCGGTGTCCCACAAAGTACCCCTTTAATTCCACTCTTATGGGATCTAGGCAGAAAAGCAGTTAAAGATCTGGCAATTCTGCGACCATTATTGTACTGGCGTAGAATATGGAGCAACGAGGAACTGTCGCATTATGCCCAGGGACTCATGGACATTATTTACAATAACTCCTTTCACAAAATTAAATGGCTCAAGGAAATTAGATCTTTATTAGGGAGGATGGGCATGCCTGAGTTATGGGATAACCCCCTAAACACAGTTTTTCCCTCGAAAAAAAGTCTTGAAAGAAAGATACTGGGAACTGGTCTTCTCATCGACATGTTCGAAAAAAACCTCTCTCCATACCTTACTAGTCATTCCAGCGTTTGAAAAATACTGGGAAGTAATCGGAAAGCCATATGATCGTAAATTGTATTTTCAAATTAGGGCTGGCACTCTCCCTACTAGGCAATTCACCGGGAAATGTGTGGGGTCTATCAACGATAGATGTCCTAGGTGCCTGGACCAACAAGAATCTGTGAATCATATCTTGTTTGTGTGTCCGCAATACATTGCACCTCGTCGAAGGTGCATAAAACCCATCTGTCGGTTAATGGGCACTTGGAGACACGCTGCGGCCCTGAGAATTTTAAGCACAGACCCCAATCCACCAATAGCGATAGCTATGGCAAAATTTTTGCACTGGGCCTGGGCAATTCATTCCAAACTGTTGCTTTTACCTAGTGAATAATTGCACGTCTTGTCCTGGGCCTGCCCCGCAGATCCTCTATCTCTGCAGCGCTTCGTTCACTTCACTGGTTTCCCCTTCACAAAAGGATTCTCTTCAAAATACTGATCATAGCCTTTCGTGCCTACAACAAAACAGGCCCTAAATACCTCACCAGGCGCTTTCCCCACTATACGCCCAGTCGTCACCTTCGTTCGACCCACGACAACCTCATCCTTCCCCCTAAATACAATCTGAAAACGAAGGGTGAGAAGACCCTCAGCTTCCTTGCCACTAAAGCTTGGAATAAACTGCCCAATACCCTCAGACAACAAACCCAGGAAAAACCTTTTAGAAAGCTTCTAAAGACATGGATCTTCAATCTCCCGGACGATTACTCCAAAGCCTCCATCTAATCCTCCTGGTCTGGTTCACTCTGGATCCTCAGCGCCAAGATGCTCCCTCCGGAGCGAACGTCGCGCTCTAGAAATACCCCCACAATAAATGATAGGCAATATATGATATCGTTCCTACAGTCATGATCAAATTTCATTTGCCCAGACAAGGGGCTGTGTTTTTGTGTTCTTGATAAAGAGATTGGCATTGTCCGTATTGACCAATAGTCTGTTACATATAACGAACTAGTATAAATTAAATAATGTCATTGTAATTTAGGAATTTTACAAAAACTGTAGTTTTATAATTCTCTTAATTATTGTATTCGAGAGGTGTGGTATGGAGTTTAATTCTATTTTACCTATTTATGAATTGTATCAAAATTCTGTTTTATCTTATATTGAATAATTGATGAAGGTTTTTTAATATGATGTGCTTTAATGACTCAACTGTCAAATAAAGTTATGATGATGAGACTTTCTGCACTGGAAACTTGTTGCATGCTGCAAAATCAGCACCATGTGGAGTGCCAGAGGGCACTTCTTGTTTGCTGCCACTTGAGTATGTTTTCTACTCAAGCAGCAGTTTTCTCACCGCGATTGGGATGCCTACCCGCAACTGACTGTGTTGAGGAAATCTCACAGGGTTCCATACTAGTATCCAAAAATCACAATAGGAGATGGCAATTCTTGCTCACGCTCACCATCTTAATATTGGTGAGCTGTGTGCAACAAAAAACTCTGCTTTTTGGTGGTTGGCAGTTTTGCTGGAACTCTGTGTGTTACAAGCGTAACGCATAGTGGGCAAAACTTGAACAAACTCTCCCGGTGGAGCAAACTTTATCACCCACTCCTACTCGGGATGTTGTGACTCCAAGTCCTTCCTTCTTTAACATACACAGGCAGTTGCCACTGCTCAGAAACCTTGGGCACAGAAGATCCTTTTCTTTTGTCCTAGTTTACAGTATTATGCAGTCAGCCTTCACCAACAGTCAAGAAGAATGAAGCAACCTTCAAAAGCCAGATGATCATGCGCCGACAAGCCACCTTCCATGAACTTTGAAACACATCTGTTTATGGAAGACTCTGTAACAGAAGGTGCTAATGTTAAGAAAGATCAACAGGTCAAGGGACACAGGCATGGAGAGTTACAGGGAGATGTCAAAGACAGCTGGATGAAGACACCTGGATGAAACCAGAGACTTCAACATCTGTCAAGAAGGCAAAATGCCTCAAATAGATGTGATGGTAACGAGGAAAGAAAGGATGCGATGGGTAATTAAGCATTCATCCAGTAATGAGGAAATCAGGTGGCTCTGAGCAGATGGATGGAGAGTAGCATAAAAAACAGAAATATGAGACTACAAACACTTCTGAAATCTGGTCATATTGTGTGAATGTTTTTCAGTCACGGCCGGCATTGCTCATGGGTGGGGGGGTGGCGTTGCGGGGTCATGCAGTGGGGATGAGCGAGGGGGTGCAAGGGGAGGGGTTCATGCAGGGATGGGGGTGCAATAATCATTTTTTTAAACTACCTTTCTGCCAGTCTGGGTCCCGCGTCTTCACTGCTTGGTCTGCTCCTGATTGCTTGCCTCCGGAACAGGAAGCAGGCAGCCTCCCTCCTCTTCCATAAGCCAATCACAAGGCTCCACTGGAGCATTGTGATTGGTCGGGAAGCCGCCCATCCAGAGGCTGTAGGGGATTGCATGTTCTCCATGTAGTCTGCAATACAGTCTGCTTGGGGAGGTGCAGAGTGCGCATGACTGGTTTGGGCAGCTCAAGAGGTCCGACCAAACCAGTCATGCATATTCAGAAGTGATCAAACCAGTCCTGCCCTGCCCGGGCAGCTCGGCCCACCCGCCTGCCCGTAATGCGGAAAGAAACATAAAATAGTAATAACCAAAAGCTATTACAATTTTATGTTTTGGCTTTATCGCAATGCTAGAAAGTAGTGAGGGCAACGCCCCCGCCCTATTGGAGGAGCCACCCCTGGTGTTGTTGTTATTTTGTGTGGCCATGTGCACTGCGGCACATATGCAGTCAGGCACATTAACATGTTCTCCACGTGCTCACTACAGATCGATGAACGATGCGCACCTAGAAGTGTGGCTCAATGTTTAGAGCGGCAGACCCTGATGCAGAGTTCTGGCCTGGGACCGGGGTTCAGTTCCCCGCCTCGGCGGGTCTTGGGCTCAAAATTCCACGGACCTGATAATTCTCGCCTCGTGCCTATTCCAATCATGGAGTCCCACTCTGCAACTCTGGGCAATAGCTTGCTTAATCTCCACAACGGCCCCCACAACGCTAAGGATGCCTGGCCTCCACCTTGGGGGTGCCCAGGAGTGGACACCTCACAGGGAAAGCCAGGATGGGTTCCACAGCAGTATTCGTACAAGCGCCTTGAGACCCTTGCGGGTGAGTAGTGCGCTATACAAGTATCAATTTTTTTTTACAATTTTCACCCAATGCTCACCTTTCTATGAGTGAACCCTGGACAAATACGAGTATAACCAAAAAATCTACCTTATCTCTCTGCTCTGTAATAAAGAATTCCAAACAGTGTTCAAATTACTTTGGCATGAACTACAAATTAGAGTGGTGTTAATGAGCCACCAATTATCCCATAATTAGAGATGAGAGCACGAGAACAGTGTGACAGTAATTGCCAAGAATTACGTCCAACCTGATATTTACTTTATACTGTTATTAGCCAAACATGGTTAACATTTTGACAGCTTTTGTCTCTAGAATGCTGAGTGATTGCCAGACCAGATGTACATTATAAAATGCGATAATTCCCTCCCTGACTCCACTTACTGCTCCATGTGCATTGAAGAGTACCGCAGCTGTCACAATTAACCATGTACTCTACATTGTGCAACCCGAATCCTTTTGAATACTATAGAATCTTTGCTAGGACCTTCTCAGCATTTCACTTTTATCCAGTGACCTATCTGTAGCCATACAGAATTCACTGCAGACTTTTCAGAATATTCCCTTGTTTAATCCTACCTGATGGACATCACCACAGAAGCCTGGGCAGTTTATCTAGCACAGGGGTTCTCACTATTACTCCTACTCTAACTTACATAGAGCATGTGTAGTAAATAGCACAATGGCCTAAATATTTGTCATTTGAAATCATGTTCTAGGATAAATACCTTCCATTGAACACTCCGCAGCATGAAATATAACTTCATTGCTGGACATGGCCCGTTCTGCAGGGTCATCCCAGATTTTTGCCATCCTATGCTAAACCTGTTTTATTTGAAATTTAGGACTCTGCTCTCTTTCCTACTGCTACCTAGTGCTAAAATACTTTTGCTCTTCCCTTTGAACATGGTAAAATTGGTGTACACCTGATTGGTTCATTTAATTTACTTATACGTCTATAGTATATAGTACTGCATGTACCCAAGGTCTTAGAATTAAATGCTACTGGTGGGCTGCATTTCGACCTGAAAAATTGTACCTTTTGCCAGACCTACACCTTACACTCTTAAAGTGGGACCTAATGGCTCGTAGGGCAGGGGGCAAGGTATTTAGAAAGTAGGACATTTGTGCTGGCGAATGAGTATATTTCTTTTAATCAGTTCAACCCTTGACTTACAAAGGTGGTCTCCAACTCCGTGCCTTGATCTTCTTCAGGGTGACTGGATCTTTGCCACATTTTTAGAATGAAGCATTAGTCAATATCGAATTTCAACACCACTTATTATGTTCAGTCAACAATGAGAGTTTAGAGGAATTTTAAAATCTTTATTTATCATCTTACATTTAGTAATTTGGTTTTGGAATCTGTTAGAACCGGCTGTCTCTAGTTGGCAGAGGTATGCACTTCTGACAAATAGGGACATACCTTTTCTAGTCAGGGCAAGGGGATCACACCCTTCGATAACCCCTGCTCACCCCCTTGGTAGCTTGGCAGAGCAGACAGGCTTATCTCAGAGGCTGTGTGTTAAGCATTTATGACCACATACAGTAATAAAGTGAATACACTACAAATGGACACGACACCGTAGTATTATAAAAATAAGTATTTTTATATAAGGCTTAGCACAAGACCAAATAACGACAAAAATGTACACAATCTTAATAAATACTTTGGGAAGGGAAAAGTGATAGTTCAAAGGTAGTTTCTTCTTTAGCACAAAGTCTTTCGTATCAAAGCAATCTTCTTCTTGGCAATACAGTTCTTAGCAACAGGGTAACCCACACGGGGGCTACACGACGTCGAGGCAAAGTTAATCCAAAGGATCGCCGTTGACCGCGAGGAGCGCTACGTCGAGCCCGGAGTCACACGGACTCTCAACAACACAGTACCTTTGGAAAATGAAGCACACTATGATCAGCGGCGTCGAGCAATCCGGCGTCGCGTCTTCGGTGTCGATCAGGCCTCAGCAGACGTCGTCGTCGATGATGCGGTTGCACAGAGTGAGCAGCGCTCACGGCGTCGAGAGGGCACGAGGGCGATGCGATCAGCAGCGGTGCGGACACGAGGTCCCTTGGAGCTGGAGCCGTACTCCCACTCACTGGCGTTGCTGCTGGCGTCGGTCGGGCCCGGCGGCCTGTCGTCGAGGAAGCGGGACACTGGGGCCGTTACCCACTACGTCGAGCTGGATTCGGCGACGTCCGTCGGCGTCGAGATTGCTGGTTCTTTCAGAGGTGCTGGATTCACAGGTTCCAGCAAATAGCACTTTAAGCAGATGAAGTCCTTTAGCCCTGTGACTTCAGCAGGAGACTGGCACTCTTCCAGTCCTTGGAGATTTTCTTAGCAAGCGTGAGAGTACACACTCAGTTCCTCTCTCCTGGTTCCTTGGCAAAAATAAAGAAGCACTGCAGGATTCCCCCAAGCAAACAGCACACTGGCAGAAGGGGTAGGCAAGTCCTCAGATCAGCAGGCCTCTTGTCCTTGGTTACAGGGTTCCTTGTCAGAAGTGATCTAAATTCTTGGTTCAGGGGTCCTTCTCTTATACCCCTTTTTGGCTTTGATCCCTTTGTCCATGCCGGGGAATTTCCCAACATCCTGGGTCTGTTGTGGGTGGAGCCAGGCAGTAGCACCTGGCCTTTTCACTGAGCAGGGCTGGGTCCTCAGACGCCCAGCAGGAGGTGGAGCCAGCATTGACACTGGCAGGAGCAGAGCTATCGGCCTCCTGGCAGGAGGTGGGGCTAGGATCGTCCATGGCAGGCACAGAGCCATCAGCCGCTTGGCAGGAGGTGGAGCCAGCATTGTATCAGGCAGGGCAGGCTATCAGCAACTACTCTCCCCCTACTCTCAACGCAAATGTCCCACTCATCCCACACTGACTCATCCAGACCTGTGGAGCCACCCAGCTCCTGTCACACACACGCAAGACCAGCAGAAACCAGATATGGTTAGACAAGAAAATAGACACTTTCTAAAAGTGCTATTTTCGAACCCAGAGTCCAAAAACCATCCACACCAACGGATGCGTAATTAAACCCCGGGTTCAGGGATACCAAACTCGACATTGCACCATGCTCCCCGAGCCAGTTAGGATCATAGCATTAATAATCCCGGCGGCCCATTCTACCCAATGGAGAGCAGGCTACCTCGCAATAGTGAAGAACGAAGATGGCTGTAATTCACTATTAGGACATGCCAACTTGGTCAGGCGTGTCCTACCTTATACATGCAATGCACCCTGCCCATGGGCCTACTGTAGGGGTGACTAACATGAAGCCAAGGGAAGGTTTGAAGGGCTGGCAAGTAGGTATACTTGCGCAGCCTGCGTGACAGCACTAGGCTGCACGTGGGTCTCGCAATGACCGACCGTAGACATTCTTTTACGAGGCCGCTCCTGTGGGTGGCACAACACGTGCTGCAAGCCCACGAGCGGCATTTGTATTTACAAGCCCTGGCACTCCTGGTGCACTAGACTAGGGACCAACAGTAAACCAAATAGGCCAAACATGGGTACAATAGATACATCAATTTAACATAGGGAGCACTTGCGCTGTGGCACTGATCAGCAGGGGCACAGCGCCCAAAGCATATACCAGCAAAACATCGAAAAACAGTGGAGGCAGACAGAAAAAATGGAGGAGAGACTCAAGCCAATGATGTCAGGTCTAACAGAATCTCTTTATTCGAATTCAAAAATGTGATGAATCTGTTTACAG
This sequence comes from Lissotriton vulgaris, assembly GCF_964263255.1. Classification (NCBI taxonomy): domain Eukaryota; kingdom Metazoa; phylum Chordata; class Amphibia; order Caudata; family Salamandridae; genus Lissotriton; species Lissotriton vulgaris. The sequence continues at coordinate 1,151,284,851 of NC_141697.1, read as the reverse complement.
AAATAACAAGAAAAATACTGGTGAACAACAAACAGAAAATATTACAGCGTCTTCCATTAAAAGAATTACCCAAGTCCTTTTTCTACTGTAATTGATCCTTACCCACAAGAACCTATGAAAAGTCCTTTTCAGAAAAGAGCAGAATTTTAAGGACCATTTTAGAATAGAATTTAGATTTTAGTTGGGCACTACCTGTGTTCATGTTTTTACAAGCGAATTACATTTTTTAAGCAAATTTTTCTTGAGATACCATGTGCTTACGTTTTACATGTCCTGGCAGTGAAAAACCCCAATAGTCGTTTTTCACTTTACCAAGGCTAACTCTCCCATAGATTAACACTGGTTTGCCTAATTACACTTAATAAGTCATACCTTTATTTGGGAGCAGATAGACAAATACTTCCTCCACTGATATGAATTGCAATTTATCATCCTCTATAATGGTTAAGGTGCATTTTTAATTTACTATTCTTTAAATGACACTTTTAGAAAGTCGAAGTATACAATAAAGTAATGGATGAAATGCTTGAATTATTCTCAGCCGGCATCCCAGTCCATTGGTATTTGGCGCACCATGCCACCTCCGTTTTGACCCAGCCATATGCAAATCAGAGTTGACCCTGCTCCAGTGGGAACAGTCCTGCTCAAACTGCCAGGCCAAGTTCACCCTGATCCAGAACATAAGCAACTCAGGACCAGTTTCACCCTATTGAGGACTCATCAGCTGGGTATCGCTTAGTTCCAGTTGCACCCTTTCAAGACTGATTTGCATATGGCTGGGTCAAATCTGAGGTAGCATGGTGGGCAAAAAAGGATGGACTGTGATGTGGCCGGAGACATTGCCAGTGGCTGAGATTAATTAAAGCAACTGAAGTCCGAACGAGCTAGTACGATTCATTCTTATGCTTACTGACTCAGTTCACTCGGACTCCCTTTGAACTCAATGGGAGCCTGTATACAGGATGCGTGCACAGGCTCCCATAGCAAAAACGGGTGAGTGGGGAAACGCGTACACCCTGTGGTGGGCACCTCATGGTGCCCACCACACTGCATTCATGGGAAGGGGGGACCCATGGGCACCCCCACGTGTCTGAATCAGAGGATTCCAGGTGATGGTGGGCCTGCTATGGGCCCCAAAAGATTCTGTCAGCTTTTTAGATCCAGAAATACCGAATTGTGAAGGCTGTCCGAATCGTGGATTCGTATTTGGTCGCTCTGAAACAGAGTCCATAGAGCTGTACGAAGCGTCTGCTTAGGAGTCGTACGGACTGTATCAGGTTGGGAGACGATTCGCTTGACGCGTACACGAACTTCGCATCGTTCTTGGTTGTTCGGACCAGTGTACGAATTGGTCGGCAAAAAGGGTTATGAATCGGATCTGTTAAAGCCAAATCTGATTCGTAGGCCTTCCGAGCGAGATCAGAATCGACCCTTTAGTGGTGCTAACTTGTTCCCAATCAACCTCACATCTTTTTACTAACTAGGTATGGAGAGCATTTGTGGGAACCATCTGAATTGTTCTGGATTCTGTGAATAATTCCCAGTAGTCAAGTTGAAGGTGTCTGTGAATTTATTCTCCAGAATAAATACAGCTAACATCCAGCTCATATGCATACATCGGTGGTCGGACAGCAACTGCCTCCTATCGACTGCCTCCTATCGAATTCCACAACAAGAATCCTCATAAACATTCTGATAATGCATCATAGTAAAACATCATAGCTAATGAAATAGAGCAACAAATAAATGAAATATAACACATCTTTCCCTCTAACACCAAAACAACAAAACAACAAAACAACAAAAATTAATTAAAAACCTTACAGAGAATTAATAATGTGACCTCAGAATCTTGTGAAGAATTCGAATGGGCAAAAGAAATATTAGAATTTACACATTCATATTTGATCTATCCTGAGAATTAGTGGCATCAATATCACCAGACTGTTGTGAAATTCATCACCACCAGATTGTTGAATAAAAGATTGATTGGAATGAGTGAAAGAACAATCTATTAGCGATAATCCAGAATAGTGACATGGTGTTTCTATGGCATTATCTTCCTGAATATTTTTCTTAACCAGAACCACATTTCTTTTACTCCACAATTTGCCATTTTCAACCAAAACTGAATGCTTTGAAATTTTAATAATGCGACATAGGATAATATTTAGATTTAGTACTCTTATTTCCAGTCGGTCTTCTAATTTTGACGAAGTCACCGACTGCAAATTGTAACACTTTCACTTTGTTGTTGATGTCATACACCTGTTTCATTTTGAGTTGAGACTTTTCCACAGAATCACAAATTTGTTTTACATCAGGAATCTTGTCAGAACATTTAGTTTGATCCAAAACCCAATTAGGACTGAGTTTAGGAGAACCAAAACGCCCTTTAAGAAGGACAAGGTGGAATGTTCGTAACAGAATGTGGAGTATTATGGTAGCTCTACAGTCTTTCTTGGACAGCTTCAAAAACAGATTCACCTTGAGCATATGCTAACTGAATAGTTTCTTTTAACATCCTGTTAACTCTCTACACTATGCCATTACCCTGTGGACTATAGAGAGCCACAGTTAAATGTTTAATACCAACGTTGATGAAAAAACTTTGTATAGCATGTGATTTAAATTGGACCCCATTATCGGAAAATAGACACTTGGGCATTCCTTCTCTACGAAACAAATCCTTTAGCATGCTTATAACTTTGAGGTGGTAGGTTCAGGTAAAAACTTACACTCTACCAACTTGGAAAAGTAGTCAATAATAACTAAAGCAAATTTCATGTCACTATGGTTATACATTGGACCAATGAAATCCATTCCTAACTTTTCCCCGGGGCCCTTTGGGAAATCAACCGGATGAAGAGGAGTGTTGCAAACTTTCAAAGATTTGTCAGCCTCAGAACAACCAACACACCGTCCAACAAAATTCTCTACCTCAACATCCATTCCTGCCCACCAATAATAGAGGCGTAGACGCTTATTTGTACCAGTCATGCCAATGTGACCTTGATGAGCAAAACTTAATAGTCTAACTCTGAGTATTCCAGGGGGAAAATATTAAATTACCCCTCATAACAAACTTATTCTCAAAAGTAAGCTCCTCTTTGACTTTGCAAAACTTGGGTAAACCTTCCTCTAAATTTCTTTCTTCAGGCCAACCATCAACAATTTACTTTTTGATCAGATTCTGTAAATCATCGCGTTTGGCACAATCCAACCATTCAGAGTTGTTGATTGTTCCATCCAGCACCACTAAACCATCAACCAAACTGATAACACATTCCGGATCATCAATAGAAAAAGTGTGGGATACCTCATTTAATGGACACCTAGATAAAACATCAGCAAAAGCATTCTTCCCACCTGGAATGTGTTTAATTACAAAATTGAACTCAAACATTCTTGAAACTAATCTTACTAATCTGGCACTGACCTTATCATGATCTTTTTTAGATAACAAGAACACAAGAGGTTTATGATCAGTAACCAAGACACATCTTCTACCCAAGAGAAATGTTTCAAAATGCTTGGTGGCCCATACACAGGCCAATGCCTCTCTAGTGATGTTCTGTTTGTGAAAGTGATCTTGAGGCAAAACCCACTGTAAATTCAACACCATCTTTCAATTGAGAAAGAACAGCGCCTGGTCCAACTCCACTAGCATCAACCTTGAAAATAGATTGCACATCATCTCTGAAGGAATGAAGAGCAGGAGCTTTGATAATGAGATTTTTAAGATTGCTGAAAGCTGAAGCTTCCACATCCGTCCATGTGAACTGTTCACCTTTTCTAAGCAGTTTTTTTAATGGTTCTGTTTGGAGAGCAAAGTTGTCAATGAAACATGAATAGTATTCACATAACCCCAGGAAAGATCCTAATTGTTCTTTATTCTCTGGAGATTGACTCCCAATAATGGCTTTAACCAGGTCAGAGTTAGGTGAAATGCCATTTTCAGAAATATGATGACCAAGAAAATCTCCTTAACAAAAAATGTACACTTTTCCTTTTTAACTGTGAATCCATTAGATTCTAAAATTTGAAAAACTTTAGACAAAGATTCCAAATGCTCTTCATTGTTTTTTGAAAACACCAGAATATCATTTTGGTAAGCGAGAACATTGTTGCAGTCTCCAAAGAATTTGTACATTCATTTTTGAAAAACGGAAGCCGCCGATGCTAGACCGAACGGCATTCTTAAAAATCTAAAAGCACCAAAAGGTTTATTGAAAGCAGTAAGAGATCGAGAATCTTCTGTAAGTTCTACTTGGTGATAAGCAGATTTTAAGTCCAGACATTAAAACACTTTAGCACTGCCCAATTGAGCTAACATCTCTTGAATTTTGTGTAACGGGAAACAGTCAATTGATATGTTCTTGTTCAGTGATCTCAAATCAATGCAAAGTCTGATGTCCTTCATTACCTTTTTCTTGGCCACAACAATCGGAGAAATCTACTTAGATGAATCTATTGGTTCAATGACTTCGTCTGAACATAGGTTGTCTAAATGCTGTTTGAGTTGATCTCTAATACTTAGTGGGACAGCCCTCACTTTGTGGATGACAGGAATGGCATGTTTCTTCAAAACAATGTTATGTTCAAAATTTTGTACCAGACCCAATTTGTCTTTAAATAGAGAATCATGTTTAAGAAGAAGATCTTGCAGCGAAAGAATTATTGGAATATCTACTAATGAAATAGGACAAGAAGTACCTGGTCTTAACACCGTACCAAATTTACATTGGTCTTTCCAACCTAGTATATTATAGCCTTTTTTTGCAACATGTCATTATTGTGACCACCAAAAGAAATGGTGCGAATGTCTGGTGGAAATAATTGTAAATGTTTCCAATGTTTATAAAATAAAACATCAGTGATAAAAGTAACTGGAGAACCAGAATCTAGAGTAATTTGAATTTCATCCTTTCCTATCGTGACCTTGCACAAAGGACCACAAGCATCAACGCCAGAATCAATTGAGAGAACAATCTTTTTAAAACTTTTAACAGAACAAACATTGTTCTCTGAAAGATCCTCAACATTTTCAACTGTATTTACTTTGTGAGGATTCTTATTACACATTCGTGTGAAATGACCATGCTTTTTTCAATTAATACAGAGTTTGTCAATAGTAGGACAATTCTTAGCAGTAGCTAAGTGTGAAAAAGAACCACATCTATAACAAACATTCTGCTTTTTAGTTTCCTTATCCTTAAAATTATCTCTAGATTTGTTAAAGTTGGATTTAGGTTTGGTGTTCAAAGCATTGACTGAATCAGTTACTACTTCAGTTTTGACTTTATTTAGCTCTTTCTGAGCTACGACTGACCTTTCAATACCTCTAGCCAATTCAAGAGTTTTGTTTAAAGAGTGATTTGTACAACAAAGTAGTCTTTCTTGTACATTTTTATTGTAGCAATTAACAACTAATTGGTCTCTTAGCTAAGAGTCAACATTACCATCAAATCCGCACGTAGCAATTAAAACCCTCAATTCAGAAAGAAAATTGTGTATGGATTCAAATTCAAATTGACGTCTAGTGTAAAACTTATGCCTTTAGACAACAACACTAGTTTCATCAACAAAATAATTTGCAAGTATGCACACTGCTTCTTTGTAAGCATCCCATTCAGTTTCATTAGTTTGGGTAGCTAGTGGCAGATGATCAAACATCCCTTATCCCTCGGAACCCAGATTATTGTATAGAAGAGCTAACTTTCTAACTGAATCAAATAATGCTATAATGTAACTAGCAAAACCCTTAAACCATTGTTTCCACTTAGTCTTGGGAACACCAGGCTCAGGTAAGAAATGTAGAGGACAAGTGAAATTTTTCATAATGTAGGAGTAAATGAGAAATGAATGAAGAAAATAATACTAAAATGCTTGTTGAATAAAATTTGTAAAATTAATTATAGCCCTAAAATATATATAGTTATTTGTAAACCTTAGCATGTGAAGAATATAAAGTATTTAAATCAGATTAAGATGTTACTATTGTTTACCACATTGAACTTTATATTGAATGAAAAATAAATGTTCAATTCTGATTAATACTGTTACTGAATAATGTACTAAGTTTAAATTAGGTGTGCGCATCACAGATATTATGAATATAGTGCGCGCTGCAAAGCTGAGATGAAAAAGTAATTCACGTCAAAATTAATAGTCCGTACAAGTTTAAAACATTTAGATAGATGTGCGTGTTACAGAATAAATAAGAAGGTGCACACAGCTTAAAATTCTGACCTGTAATTAAGGAGTCGTGTGCCTAACACTTGCAGGAAAAGAATTGCAGGTGTGCGTATCACCGAATGAAAAGTGCACAGAGCTCAAATTTCCTTGAAGTGTGCGTGCCACTGAATGAAAAGTGCATGCAGGATAAATTACCTTGAAGTTGCGAGTAACACGAAAGGCAGGAAATGAAGTGAACCAGATGTATATTGAAGGATAGGTCAGCTGAAAATGGCGGCACCTTGTGTGACCTTGCGTCGCCCTCTCGTAGAGACATCATGATGTAAACATAGCCGGAACTTTGAGTGAGGAGAATGGCCGGGAGACAGAAGAATTTCAGCGAGGGAGGATTCCAACAGCGCGTGCAGGTAAGACAAATGCACTCAAGGTAAGACAGTTAGAAAGAGGTCAGGCCGGTTTAAAATAATAAAGAACAGGAACTTAATTTCTGCAACGAGCCGCTAAGGAATCTCTGGATACGGTAGACGGGAAATATTTCAAAAGTCCAAAGGAGTGCTAGGAAGGGCTGTAAGACTGGAGATCCCAATTGTCGCCAAATCAAATGTTCTGGATTCTGTGAATAATTCCCAGTAGTCAAGTTGAAGGTTTCTGTGAATTTATTCTCCAGAATACATACAACTAACATCCAGCACATCTGCATACATCGGAGGTCAGACAGCACCTGCCTCCTATCGAATTCCACAACAAGAATCTTCATAAACATTCTACTAATGCATCATAGTAAAACATCATAGTTAATGAAATAGATAAACAAATAAATGAAATATAACACCATCGTAACAGTGGCAATGAGTGGTCTGTGGAGGAGCAGGTCAAACTCACGCCACCACCCCTTCAAGATCACATTGGTGATTATTTGCAGGAATCCACTGTAAAATATTTTCAACCAAATAACTCTCGTAAGCGATTTATTTCAGCCTGAAGCCACCTCCAATGTGTGAGCATTGAAGAGAGTTATCAGGTGTACAAGCACACCACTACAGCATTAGAGGATCTCAGCGATCACTGTGAGCTGACGTGCTGCTGGGCATTGTGACATCACAAGCAGAAGACGCACAATGGTCTATGCAGTGATACATTTGTTACTTAGTTGCATACAATGATGTGCGACAAGTTGACATATTGCTGGACCTGGTGGTCTCACAGGAGAAGATGCACTGTGGTCTATTCAGTGAAATATTTGTTACCTAGCTGCATACAGTGATGCTTGACGGGTTGACTTATTGCTGGGCCTGGTAGAAACACAGGAGAAGATGCACAGTGCTCTATGCAGTGAATCATTTGTTCTCCAAACACAAAAAGTCACCCTTTCTAGCCAAATAGGACGGGGTAGGTAATATCATAAACTGGGGATATGTTCCCCAGCCACTATAGAGTCAACTGCATCACGATCCACAGTGTGACTGTATGTTCTGGGCTTTAGCATTTGCGCATGGTGAGATTCGCACATCAGCGCTGGCTGTATACAACTGAAAGGGAGAGTGTCAACATATTTTTTTTTAAACAAAGAAATAAAATATGAGCATGATTAAAAGCAGTGAATAGTTCTTGCTTCTACAATTACCCTGTATTTGAACGTTGTATTGAGTCAAGTTTATTTGACTGCAACATGATTTCCCCCCGAGAATTGTAGTACTAATGGTAAACTGAGCAGGCTTTTTTTGAGGATTCTTTCTTTTTTCAAACAATTTACAGCTTCTGGAGTGATTTCTGCAATGGACTCCTGGATTTTAGTTTTCATTATAGATTAGTCAGTTGTGTTAGCTTCTTGTTTTTGCATGTTGTGTTATTTCTCTTCCACAGCTTCATTTCTTTCCTAAACTGTAGACCCTTTACTACCATGGAAGAAATTAAAATCATTATTTGATTGATACCCATGGCCATTAGAGGCGAACATTTTCTCTGTCTGTAAAGGAAGGTGTCTTGCTTCATAATCTATGACTAGAGAGCAGGAACATCTACAAATGTATTGAAGAATCCCAATAGGTTCAAAGGAAAAAGAACTGGATGTTAGAGGGACATTTTGGATCAAGAATAAATGTACAGCCGAACTGCACACATTTTTCAATAGATCTCAATCAAAACATGTACTACATCGCTAGTTTAAGGACTTTAACACTTAGGTTTGGAATAGGCATCTCACTGACTCTTCAATAGAAGATCAGCATGTAAGGTGCACAAACATCCCCGTTGTGCAAGAAACCTCTAATTTGCGTAGGAGCAAGGGAACATCGCGAATGACCAGAATGCAAGCAGCTGTTCTTCACGACTCTTGGGATATTTTTTATTGCAAAATGCACCATGGCATCCAAAAGTTTATCTGCCACTTCAGTGGAGATTAAAAAGATCACATTTAATAATACCCACTTAGAGTTGGTGTGATGGTAATAATTACTCCTGTAAGGTTCACTGAACCATTGAACCACTTGTTACTCATCCTGAAATGTTGGTATCCCTTTCCATTAAACTTTGGTATGCAAGAGGTTTGTCCTCTTTGAAGAGGTATTGTTCCAACCTGGTGCTTATGCAGTGGTGTGGAAGTTCCATAAACCAAGGTTTAATTAGCTCCTAGTTAGCGACTGCTTCAAGAAGGCATTATTATTTTATGCAAAGCCATGTCTGACCAGCTTAGTAGATCAGGCTTTGAGCCAAAAACTATAGGTGTTTGCTGTGATCTGCCCATTTCGCACTCATGTAAAGCGCTCTTGATGCAAAGTGGTGCAAATCAGACCAATGGGCTATATGTGCCGAGAAAAGTGTGGAAACTAAATATCCTTCCAAGACTTTGGCCACTTTGCATCACTTTGTGCAGGCTCAAAAATCTAACTCTTGTCCATATTGTGTTACATTTCTTGCAATCCAATACAGTCAAATTATGCAAATGATTTGATCCTGAACATGAGTTTGCTTTTGATAGATGTAATTTGCAGACCATAACTGGAAAAATTATTTTGAATGAATCCTTCTAAAGCACTGTTTGGCTGCATTTAGGTCTAATTGTGGGCAATTCATAAAAATGTGTACCAAATGCAAATATCCTGGTTTCTCAAAAGCAGTTTTGAATTGCATCACAGAGTCCATGTTCAGACAAAGTGACAATTTGTCGCCAAATGTTTGTGATATAAGGCATTTAATTAAATGTTACTAACTACACATCTAGATTCACCTTCACAGTGCACCGATTCTATAATATCTTGTGCCAAGAGAAATTTTATACCTAAAGGACGCTAATGCCGCAGCCTTCCCTCTCCATTAAGGCAGTTATTACTTGGTCCAAGTTTAGAGCGAAATGTTGACACCATTAGATGTTCTGCGCCAGTGGTCAAGCAATTCACATCTTCCCTTGGGTAATGCAACCGGGAAACTAAGAAAGCAAATTAAATCTCTTTGGCAGGTGAATAGGGGTTGAACTGCTTGTTTCTACTTACTCAGGCATCCTCAGCACAAGAAAGAGGAACACACTGCAATTGAATTACCTTTAAAAACACACATTCACACATCACACACAAACACATACACACATATATCCACACACACACAAATGATATTGTATTGGCTAATAGGATCTGTAATCTAGCAATAACTCTTTTGAGGGAACCACATTTCAGGCCAGGAATTTTCTATTTATTTCTCCAGGCTTGACCTGCCCTCCAGACATTTCTCCTTGTCCTGTGAGCCAAGGAGAAGATGAAGAAGGGGAGAAAGACCTGTAGATGGTTCAAGGAAACACTTCTATTTATTTATCCCTATAAATATTTATTTATTTGGGTTTTCTATAGCTCAGACTACACCCTAAGGTATTAGACCGCTTTGCATGGGCAAAAGTTGTGCTACAGACGGACACATTCATTTTATTAGGCACAGGGAGATTTAGTGATTTGCCTAAAGTCACAGGATGCGAGCCTCCCTGCCAAGACTCAAGCCCTGTTCCCCAGTTCCGAAATCACAACCTCTAGTGTTAGGCGCCTGTTTTTGAAACATTGGCTAACAGTGTTAAAATTGCTCAAAAAAGACAACATGCTACTATGGAAGATGGCGTTCCAAATATGGCTACAAAAAAGTTCAAGTATGAGCCATGTCAGCATGCTGTCACAGAGATAGTGCCAGTGCACTATCATAACCAACTGTTTTAGTCACTGAAAACCCTTTCTTGGTATCCACCCGTATCTGACTCACCACCCCTCTGAAGTACCCCTAACCAGGGAACCCCTGTAGGACGGTTACCTGCCCCCCCCCCCCAAACGGTTCCTGTGCACCTTTCACCAGCTCTCTCTGACTGACTAATTGACTGACTAGTATACTTATAAAGTGCTCGATTGCCGAGATGTCTTGACGCTGAGGTGAATTGATTCTGATGCAAAGGCTCGCCAATCTAAGCGCTTAAGGGAAAAGCCAGGTCTTGACCTGTTTCCTAAAGCTAGACCTATTGGATTGTAGTCTAATCAGAATCAGAAGGAAGTTCCACGGTTTGACTGCTTGGTGGAAAAAGCTCTTGCCGCCCAAACTTACTTTCTTTATTTTAGGGACCAGTAGCAACCCTGTATTGGCTGACCTCAGACTTCATAGGGGCGAGTTCCAGGAAAATAGATTTTGGATGTCCATGGCACCTCCTCCATATAGCGCCTTGTGCACAAGGCAGAGGGCTTTAAATTTTACTCACTGAGGGACTGGAAGCCAATGAAGCTGTCTGATACTAGCAGACGTAGGGTGATGTTTGGGGAGATCAATATTCTCTGCGGCTCCATATGGACTCATTCCACAATCTACTAATCGCATCTCACATTTCCATCATATAATATGCGCTCCCCATCCATGAAAGGTGCACCCCACCATCCCTGAACAGGAGCGGCTCCTCCAACCAAAGCCCCAAGTAGGCTTTGATGTCCTTCTCCTGGCAATAAACCCACATTGCTCTATTCAATTTCCTGCGAGCTTTTTTAGTAGCTGCATGCTTGACACCCCCCATACTTTGTGAGGCATGAACTCAGTCCATATTCAGCATGTTCCAGCAAAATTCCTCTTTATTGCCTCCAAATCCTTCTGCATCTGCTGCAGTATTTCAGTCCTGACAAACGTACCAGATCATTCTCTACCAAATGTAAGACCAACATGTCTGGGCAGCCCCTTTGTGGTACCATTTTCGTCGGCCATGGCAATAAAAGCCCCCCAATGCATCCCTCTTTTCCCCACCAACAAACTTTGTGGTGGCTGCTCCTCTAACCCAGGTTACGTCCGTACACCTGTTGGTTAGCATTTTTGGCTGCCCAGTGGATGAACGAGTGCTTCACGATCCAGGTAACCAGATTGGTTCCCGGGCCACTCACGCATCCTATAACACAAAGAAAATAGATTAGACTTGAAGAACACCCTCCCCCCTTATACAAGCACCTCTTACCCTTGCCCTACCTCAGGCCTATCCCCTAATTTGCTCACATATCTCTCACAGCACCTAGACCTCAGTCTGTTAATTTGGCGAATTTTGGCCCAGGACCATCTTAAGTGCGTCACCGCTGTAGCTGCGGCAATGCAGAAGGAGTGCGTCCCAAACCTGGCTGGATCCTTAACCAGATTCTGTAGGGCCATGCGCGGAACAGCTAATAACTGAAAAGCCATTACTCTAACCCTGTTGCATGATAAAAGACCCCTGCTGACAGCCATCCCTGACGTGAGATATAGACCTGCCACTCCCGTGCAGGTTACGTGCCACTGCAGCCACTCTCATTCAACCAGACCCACCTCCCTCTGCCTGCCTGATCCATTTTGGAGCGACTCAGCCAAATCCCCAAGCGGTCCTGGTCCAGTCTCACCTCATATGACACCCCAATTGCTGTGCCATACCCAACAACTCAGAGACCAGAAACGCCCTGAAAAACATCCAAATCATACATAGCCTAAACATCGACATGTCAAATAGGTTGTAACAACAGTCTGGCAAAAACCCCAATAAACCTTGCAACAAATCAAACAGTATGGCCTCCCTCAGGACTTCAACCCCAACACACTGTTCGTGCCCAAAACTTTTTAAAATTCTGCTCAGGATTTTGTCCATGGCGGGATCAAAATCTAAATGTAGTTTGCTGTAAAAGGATATCCCTGTCAATTTTCCTGCTATTATCGTCTTTATAAACCCTTAACGCAGATCAAAATTCAAGGTACCCTGTTCTATGTCCTGGTGCGTAAGGCTCAGTGTAGCTACAGAGTGCCCCATAAACTTCCCAAATTCAGACTATGCCAGTTTGTAGCTCCGTCTTGTGTATTCCGCCAAGGACCTCTCAACCAGGCCTATCACTCTCACTCCCCCCAGGCCCAGATGTCGTCCGTCAGCTCTATCTTGCATTCCTCCGCTCCAGGCTCCAGCCTTTGAAATCGCTGCCACTGCGAACAAGACAAACCATCCGCAATGTCATTGCTGGCCCCTGAGACATGCTTGGCAAGAAAAACCACATGCAGCTTCAAACACCACAGCATAAATCTATGCAACAACCGCAAAACCCTCAAGTCCCTTGCCTTCTACCTGTTCACCAGTTTCACCACTGCCATGTTGTCTACATAGAAAAGCACTGTCCGATTCTGTAGTTCAGCACCCCAAACCGCCAGCACTACCAACAGTGAAAAAAACTCAAAAAATGCAATACTCCGTCCCACCCTCACCCAGGGCGTGTGCCCACTTCTCAGCCCACTAATTTCCATCCCAAAACAGGCCAAAGCCCAAAGCACCTGCTGCATCTGAAACAATCTGCACCTGTCAAACTGTGTTTTCTTCTACAAAATCCAAAGACACACCATTGAAATTGGCCAAAAACATCTGCCACACTCCCAGTTCTGCCCTGATTCCCATTGAAAACCATACCCTGTGGTGTGGCAACACTGCTCCTGACATAGCCAGGCAGAGGCGCCAGCAAAATGTTCTCCCTGCTCTTACCATTCTGGCTGCAAAATTCAGTAAACTCAATAGCTTCTACACTGCTCTCAACTCAATCTTTCTTTTGCCCACCCCCCATAACAGAAAGGCCTGGATGGCTCCAACTTTTTTTAGATAGCCGTGCCACCCAGTGTACTGAGTCCAGTTCAATGCCCAGTAAAGTCAGTGTGCCGCTGGGCCCCGCTGTTATTATCTGGCGCCAAAGGCACCTCAAGCTCCTTTGCCAGTCGCTCAAATTGATGCAGTGCCCTCTTGCAATCCCCGGAGGCTCCCCTCCAACCAAACAAGAAGTTGTCTAGGTAATGAGACACCCCCTGTGGCCACTGATATTCATGAACACCCACTGCAGGAAAGTACTGAACATTTCAGAGAGCGCAAGAAATCGCACAGCCCAATGGTAAGACTTTGTTCACATATATGGTGCCCTAGAAATGCAGCTGCTGCAACGGAAAATCCACTGCATGTATTGGCAGCAAATGAAATGCAGATTTGACATCACATTTCGCCATTTCGGCTCGATATCCGCATGCCTTTACCAATCAGATGGCATCATCTACTGAGGCATACTGCACCCTTGAGTCGTCCTCCTAAATGAAGTCATTAACAGACCCCCCTTCTGGCCTTGATAGGAGGTGAATCATCCTTAACTCCCCTGGCTCTTTTTACCACCACCTCCAGAGGCGATATCATCAAATCCTACAGGGACCAAACCGTAAATTGCCCTGCAATACTTCCTTCTTTAACTTCCTTTTTCAATTTAGTTGCTACCACCTGTGGCTATTCTCTCTCTGATTTCAAGTTGTCTGTCCATCTACACACCCCTCGACCCTGGTATTCTACCCGAACGCCCTCAATGAAACCCCACTGTATTCGTAATGCCGTCTCCCTCTCAGGGTAAATCGAGAGCCACAGGCCCTATGGCCTCAATCCAAATTGGGGTAGGAGCCCTTTAGCCATGTCTGTCCTCGTCCCTTCATAGCCCTCCACAGTTCTGCTGGGGTGGCCAAGGTAAAGCACTGCATGAGTGGATGTTGTCCTCCGCATTTGTAGCATTCTTGTTTAAATTTACAAAGGTGCATGAAATAAAATCCCTCAATAAAGTTACAATATGCCCCCGTGGTGCCACTTGCCAGCTTTGGAGGGAAACCTGATCCTCCTGCCCCAAAACTAGACCTTCCGGCTCCTTGCTGAGCAGCACGCACCAGAAATGAAGATACATCACCACAGGCCACTGGCCATATGCATGGATGCAGAAGATTGCGTGAAGAACATCCATAGCTCCTAGTCCACCTCACCCAAATTTTGTCCCTGTTAATTGTGACCCTGGCCCTAAATTCTTCGTCATAGCTCAACCAGGCAAAACCCCCTAAATGCATTGGTGCCTTCAGAAAATGTCCATATACTTCAGTAAGGCAATCCCCCTGTCTAAATACTTCTCGCAGTAAATGTAAGCATAAATTAGGAAAGCCAAAGTCCAATTCTCCATTTTTCTGGGTACCCTTGGCCGCCTCGTCGATTCCCACTCCTCCTCTTTTCACCCCTCTTTTGCTTGTATCACCCTATTTAGTAATTTGAAGACGTTAACATATTCATGCCTCCATATCCTATTCTTTGTTTTGTTGAATAGATTTGACCCCAATGGCATCGCCAGCCCCATATATGGTAATTTCTTGTGGTGTTTGTCGTACGTTTTGTCCTACTTTCCTTCCCTTCCGTCCACCTTGTCCGTCTGGGCACTTGCGCCCAGTAACCTCTTTGCTCCGCTGTTGTCCTTGCCCAACACAGGTGCCACAGCTGCACCTGTATCTGCTAAGTCCCTCACTGTCCTTTCGCCCACACCCACCAACCTGCAGGTTTTTGCCTTCCCAGCTTTAGCTCCCCCATCCCATGCTTTCCACCAGTCCCCATTACCTGCCAGTCCTCCTTGGACGTCTTTGTCCTTGGCCAGGCTGCCGGTCTTCTTCTGCCCCAATAGCTTTGGCTTGTCTTTTGCCACACTTGCCTCCTGCAAAACACCAACCTTCCTGGTTGCCAACTCCAGCACCCCGAAGCCGCCTTTCTATTCATTCTCATCAAGCACTTTGCCCTCTTCCAAATCGTCACTCTCATCCCTGTAATCCAGCACTAGCTCTGCCTAATTCTCCACTGGCCCCCACACATCCTCCTTACCACTCTCTTCTGTCCCTTCACACCCTCTCCACTCTTTCCAGTGTACTCCTTTGTGGATGCAGTTGCTGAACGATCCCTCACTGCAGGGTAGGCTGCACCGGACCCCCCTACTGCTTCCAATCAGCACCTGAGGCCATTGTGAGCCCCACTGGTGCCACCCCGCTCCTACCGGCCTCAACTTCCGATTTGAACTCCCCACAGGCTGCTCCAACCAGGGGGTCCCCTGCACAACCGGGCCTCACCGCCGTGCTGGCGGTCCCTGTTGCCTTTCCTAAATGTTCCTTGTCTGCAACCCATACCCACTTGCCTCCTGCTGCCTCCTCCTCCACGTCTTGAGCCCCTGCCTCCTCCACTTTCCCCCATGCGGCAGTGCCCCAACCTGGACACTTCCCTCTTTGCTCGCTCCCTGGCATCGCATAACTTGGCCCACCTCTCCTCCGTCTCCTGGGTGATCCGGCGCTGTACCTTTATTTTGTCTCCAGATCCAGGCCCTCCCACCTGTTAACAATAGAGGCGGGAACTTTTCCCCCATCCTCCTCTGGGCCCAACTTGTCCCTCATGTCCCTGCCCAAGGGGCCTGTTTTAGCCAAATCTGCCTCTGTTCCCACCCACCTCGACCTCTTTGTAACGGGGCCCGGTCCAGCAGCTGCACTGGTCTCTTTACTAGTCCCCGGGAGAGGCCTCCTCGTTAAGTCTATAGGCCCTGCCTCTCCCTGGCCTTCCTCCCTTGAAACAGCCTTGCTCATGTATCACGTGCCCCAGCCGCCGCTCACCGTTCGGTTGTTCTCCTCTGCTTCGTCAAGCTGTGCGGGCAGGCTCTGTCTCCTGCCTCCGTGCTTGGGTGATGGGTATTTTTGTTGTCCCCATCCCCTGGATGCACTCCACATCTTGGCGTGTGGCGGCTCCTCTCTGCATGCCGCCACTCCTGCGCCAACTCCCGCTGATGCTGACAGTGTGGGTCGGACCATGCTGAGCCACGCCTGGTCCAACATGCTGGGCTGAAGAAGGTCTCCTGGCCTGCCCCAGTACCCACAGAGCGGCCCGTACTGCATCACTGTCGGGGGTAGTCATCGGATTGCTGACCTGCAAGAGTAAGGCCTCAAAATTCCGTCCCACTACTGCTGCCCTGTAAACTGCTAAGCTGACTCACTAAGAAAAACAAGCTCGCTGTATCTCCCGGCCCCCTAACTTAACCTACCCTACCCGGTGGTGCTAGGTGTCAGGAAGTGGCCGGATCCTCCCCTCCTGACACCTTTATAGCCCAACCTGTACCCTCCTTTCATCCCACTTTCTTGCCTCCCTACCCACCTTGTCCTTCCAGCCAGCGCAAAAATCCCAGAGGGAAGACTGGTCTGCGACCTTCACTTCGCCCGGTCCCCCGACAATGCAGCAACCTAGCGCACCCCCTCCTGTGTTTGAAAATAAAAATATCACCTACAAGCTCAATTACCAGTCTTCATGCGGGAACAGGTGCTTTACGAAAGAAATTCGTGCTGAAAATCCTTTTCAAGTGCTTTACGTTTCTTTAAACAATCTCCAGGGACTTTCTTCTCTGCTTTGTGGGTTGAATTGAGGACAGCGTAGGTACCCAGAAGCAGCTGGTTGGCGCTATACACACCAGATACATGCGCACCTGACTGGCTGCCCCAGGACACCAAAGGTGGCCACCTACGCGGGCGGCCACCCTTAGTGCCATAGGATGGCACAGACCCAGGAGCGGTCTAGTGGTTGGGGGACCGTAGGGTCCCCCTTGTGATGTCACTTTATGGCCAAGGGGTGTGGTGGGAGTGTCTATATGACCCAGGGGGTGAGGGTCAAGTGCCCTCTTTGTTCCTGGACGCGGTGGCGAGCTGACCCTCGCCCCCTCACCCCCCCTTCCCTCGCGACGTTCGTGTGGCTGCCAGGCTATTTCCGAGGTGAGTGGCTGGATGGGAATTGGTATTTTATTATGTGGTTGGGAGGCGCAGGGTGGGCCCTGGGAGGATGGGCCCGGGGGTGGGGGGGGGGGGGGGGGGGTTGGCCGGGGAAGGGGGGCCTCGGACTGTGAGCACTGAGGATAGGGCGGCGATACGGCAGTCTCCTGGCTCGTCTGGTTGGGCAGGATGGGGGCGTCGGTCTGTTTTTGGCAGGGTTTGCGTGCCATTAGGGTAGAACGATTTTAGGTTGGGGGTGGGTGCTGAAGGTTATGCGTGAGATTTTAGGGGCCTTACCTTGCTCTGGCGGACTGTACAGGGGTCCCTGCTTCCTCAGGCAGCTTGCGGTTGTCCGGGAGGGGGGGGATGTATCTTGAAAGCGACCACGGAGCAGTGCGCACCTCGCCCGGTGTTGCGCGCTCCCTGGTGGGGCCGCCATGCTTTTGCGGTTCCGTGCATGCGCAGACAGTCAACTCTTTTTTTTTTTTTGTAAAATTTTTATTTTGCAGTATACCAGTTGAAACGGAAAGGGGGAGGGAAACAGGAAGAGGGGAACCAGAAAAGGGGGGAAAGACAGGCGACATACCGCCACTCAGCCCCACACAGGGGGTGCAAAAAAGGAGGGAGGGTGCATTCAAAAAAGAAGGGCGATAGAGCTCCACAGTTCATAGGTAGCCAACTACAGTCCGACAAGCAATGGGGGAGTCCCCACCAGTGCAGCTTCCAGTCCAGAACAGGTATCCGTAGAACCCAAGCTCCGCCCATAGTCCAGCAACCCTCCCTAGTTATAGCCAGTCGTAGCAAGAGAGAGAAGAAAGAAAGGAAGAACACAAGATAAGTACCCCAACTATCCCTCCACCCTCAGCCCTCCCCAACATCACCCTCCCCCTGGTGGCGGCGACCAACAAGCACACAGTGCAATGCAGACATTCTCGTAATCAAATTTGGAAAAGATGAAGAGACCGCAGCGTTGGCGGGCATACAGCCGAAGGCAAGCCTCGGGACAGAAATCTCACAAGTGAGCCCCAGTTGTACATAAAATTTTTAAATTTCCCCAGGAAGATGTCAGAAAGGCGTTCCATGCTCAACAGACGCCACAATCGGGCATGCCACAAGGAAAGAGCTGGGGCAGTTGGGGACTTCCACGCAGCCGCCAGAGTCATCTTGGCCGCACCCAAACATAACCACAGAACACGCTTGTCCGCTCTAGTCTGGTGTTCAAGCAGTGGGTCCCTAAGCCCTAGGAGAACAAAGGCCATGGTGTCTGGGATCGGGTAGCCCAGGATATCCTTCACGTGGGAGAGAATCTCAGCCCAGAATGGTTTGATGGCGGGACAATCCCACCATATATGGCTAAAGTCTCCAAGCATCCCACAGCCCCGCCAACACCTATCTGAAGCAGTAGGAAATATGTGGTGTAATTTAGAGGGATACAGGTACCAGTCAAAAACGAGTTTCATGTGCGCTTCTCTGAGGTCAGTAGAGTGATTATGCGTCGTCACATCTCTCCATAGGGCCTGCCATTCAGTCGTAGATATGTCCCTCCCCAGTGTGGATTCCCAATGGTCCTGATAGCGCGGTCGTGGTGCCACGGTAGAGTCTAACAACAGTTTGTACAGGAAGGAGATCGTTCCCTTCATGGTGGAGGTGTGAAGAATGAAGGACTCGAACTTCGACAAGGGTCTGGTAGCCGCGTCTACTACGGCGGGCGACGTTGCCCAATGTAGGAGTTGGAGATGTCTGTAGCGTTCTGTCGGAAGGACGCCATAGTCCCTCATGCAGTTGTGGAAAGTGAGGGGTTCGGCGCCGTGGAATAAATGGGTGAGGGATCTACATCCACCCTCCCTCCAAGCGTCAAAGGGACCTTCCTCCAGGGCCGGGGTGAAAGCCGGATTGAAGTGAATCGGGGTGAATGGGGACGGGAATGTGGTCCAGCGGTCGTCACCGCTCACCGTGTCCCAAACCTTCAATACCGTGCTCGTGGGAGTACTAATGTAGGCATTCTTGGGCCGGTCTGCTTTAGGCTTCCAGGCTAAATCCCAGATGGAGCGACCCGCAACACTCCGATCCATGTGGAGCCAGTGCTTTTCCGATAGCTGTTGTGACCATTCCACGATGACCCTCAGTTGGGCGGCTTTGTAGTACAAATGCATGTCCGGAAAGCCAACCCCTCCCTCTAAGCGTGGGCGCCGCAGGACCGAGAACGGAAGCCTTGCACGGCCGCCCTGCCAGACGTATTTCAGCATCATAGTCTTCAGTCTGCGGAAGTAATCTAACCCTATCGGAATAGGCAAGGCCTGAAAGAGGTATAACAGTTTGGGTAGGAGCACCATTTTAAGAGCGTGTATCCTGCCTAGCCACGAGATGAATTTAGGCTTCCATCGTTCCAGCTCCGCCCTAATAGAAGAGAACATCGAAGGGAAGTTAGCCTGGAACAGGGCATTCACAGAGGGGGTCAACCGCACGCCCAGGTAAAGCAAGGACTCCGACGCCCAGGTGAGCGGGGTGAGTGGCCGGGTCAGCTGAACCTCCCCCGCCGACAGGGTCAGATTCAGGATGTAGGATTTGTCGAAATTGACCTTGAAGCCCGCCACCTCTTCGTAGGCGGCGAGCACCGAGTGGACATGCGGAAGCGACAGCGCCGGCTCCCTGAGAGACAACAGGACGTCGTCCGCAAAGAGCGAGATCTTGTGCTGTTCGCCTGTAAAGGGAAGACCCAAAATCCTCTCATTTTCCCGCACCGCCACAGCCAACGGCTCAATACTAAGAGCAAATAGAAGGGGCGAGAGGGGACATCCCTGACGCGTCCCTCGGGAGTGACGGAAATTCAAGGATCTATGGCCATTGATCAACACTCGAGATGAAGGGCCGCTGTAGTTGGCCTCAATCATCCTCACGAAGGAGGGCGAGAAACCGAAGGCTATCAGTGTCTTGTGCAAAAACCCCCAGTCGACGCGGTCGAAAGCCTTCTCCGCGTCAAGCCCCACTAGTACCGCAGGCATGCGAAAACGTTCTGCCTTTTCGATGAGGTGTATGACGCGGCGCAGGTTATCATGGGTCTGCCTGCCTTTAATAAACCCCGATTGATCGGGATGGATCAGAGCAGGCATCAAATCTTGCAGTCTACTCGCCAGGATAGAGGAATATAGCTTGGCGTCCAGGTTGAGAAGCGCGATCGGCCGGTAGGATGTACAGAGAGTAGGATCCTTCCCCGGCTTGGGAATAACAGTGATTAGTGCTTCGGCCATAGAATCCGTGGTTCTGCCGTCAAGCGCCATCGCGTTGAAAAGGGAGACTAGGTAGTCACACACCTCAGAAGCGAACGTTTTGTAGAAGAGGGCCGTGTAGCCGTCAGGCCCTGGGGCCTTGTGCAGCTTCAGGCCTTTAATGGCGTCTAAGACCTCTTCCCGGGTGACGGGGGAGGACAGCGAATCATTCCAGTCCGCAGAGACTTTCGGGAGAGACAGACCCTCCAGGAATTTGGATTGTGCGTCTGAGTCAAGGGTGTCCCTCGAGTAGAGTGCCGCATAAAAGCGCCCGAATATGGTCGCTTTGTCAGCATCCCTGTGCTGAACAGAGCCCATGTGGTCGCGAATGCCCCCTATATACTCTTTCTCACGCTTATCCCTGAGTTGTCGGGCAAGATGGCGCCCGATCTTGTTGCCCTGGGAATAGGAGGTGCGCCTAAGACGCAGAAGAGTAAACTCCGCCCTGTTATTGTAATGGGCCCTCAGTTTCCCTCGCACCGCCGTCAGGGGGCGTAGAGTCACTCTGGAGGGGTTCGCCTTGTGAGCCTGCTCTAAGGAGGCCAGTTCCAATTCCAGAGCCTCCCGTTCCTTGCGCCTCAGCTTATTCAAATTAGCATTGAGGGCGAGGCACGTGCCCCGTATAGAGGCCTTACATGCGTCCCACGTGGTATACACCGACGTGTCCGCAGGTGGGTTGAGTAGGAAGAAGTCACCAATCGCCTTGCGCAGAGCTTTACACGACTCCTCGTCGCGCACTAGAGCCGCTGGGAAATACCACTTGCGCCAACCATCCCCCCCGGTGGCCCAGTGCAGTCCCAGAACCACGAGGCTATGGTCCGAGAGTGAGAGCGGAAGAATGTCAGCTAATTGTATATCCCCCCGGAGGGCCTGACTAACCAAAACATAGTCAATGCGGGAGTACGAGTGATGTACGTTGGAGAAAAAGGTGTAGTCCCTGGTCTGAGAGTGGAGAGAGCGCCAACTATCAATCAGTCCCATGTCCCCTATCTGACGTTTAGTTTCATCTGAAAAAACTCCAGTGTCTGCCCTGCGGCCCCCAGAACTATCTAGACCCCTGTCCCAGACCATGTTGAAATCCCCTAATAAGAGTAAGTGGCCCTCTACAAAGTCCCCCATCTTGTCCAGCAAATCCTGCAGAAAACCATTCTGTCCCGCATTAGGAGCATACAGCACCGCAAAAGTACACAGGCGGCCACGCAACAATCCCTTCACCAGCAGCCAACGACCATCCTTATCCACACTGACGCCCATGGGTTGAAAATGCAGGGAGGCTCGGAATAGCAGGGCCACCCCTCTATGCTTCGTGGCCGCAGACGCCCTGTAGATAAGGGGGAACTGCCTATGACGAAGCCTCAACTCATCCCTCCTAGCCAGATGAGTCTCCTGGAGGGCCACCACATCCAAATGATGGTCTATGATGTACTTCCAGAGCTTCTGCCGCTTCTGCGGAGAGTTAAGGCCCTTTACATTCCAGGTTCCTATGCAGACAGGCATAAGAGGCAATACAGAGTCCACGCCATGCTCACAGCCAGACAGCCACGGCGCCTGTACCGTCCCCATACATGCAGCAGGACCCAAGCCCACGGAAAGAGTCGAGGGAAGCAGCCCGACCACAACCACTCCGAGAGGCCCACACGGTTATACCGCAGGCCGCTCCCGGCATTCATGTTCCGAAGGTACACAAGGGTCATGAAAGGGCACATCTCGAAGCAAATTACAAGCATAGAGGAGAATGTCATCGAAAATATCCTCAGCATACACACAACACACCTCGCCGCCGCCACCCCCCTTACCCCCAGTCCCAAACCAAACCACCCCGCCATGACACTCATACGTAGAGCTCTAAGAGTCCCACCCTCCCCCCCTCAAGAACAAGAAACAACAAAAGACAACTCAAGGCACTGA
This sequence comes from Lissotriton vulgaris, assembly GCF_964263255.1. Taxonomy (NCBI): domain Eukaryota; kingdom Metazoa; phylum Chordata; class Amphibia; order Caudata; family Salamandridae; genus Lissotriton; species Lissotriton vulgaris. The sequence continues at coordinate 1,151,262,415 of NC_141697.1, read as the reverse complement.
ACCTGAACCTCGCAGTCTTCAGTTCCAGTAGGTCGTGGTTCAGAAGTCTCCCACTGGACTGGGGTTGGGGCGGGGGGGTCCACCTGGGGACCCCCAGGTCCATAGTTCGGGGTGTCTTCTCCAAAAGTACCATTGTACCCCGGGGACCTCAAGCCAAGAGCCCCTCCGACGCCAATCCGCGAGGTCGGGGTCACGCTGCACCAGAGCTCATCTGGGAATCCGTCATGGTGGCGGAGGCCACTGAAGCCACTGCAGCTCCTCGCTCCTGCTCACTAGTCGCTGAATCCGGCCGTCGTCGTTCCGTGGTTGGGCCCACATTGTGCCAAGATGAAGAGCGCCGCCGCCTCCGAAACGGGGAGCCACGCGCCTCTTGCGTCGGGTCTGCCTCTTCGATACCTAGGAGATCCTTCGCTTCCCGCAGGGAGTTGATCTGTCGCAATCGATTTTCCCAACGGAAGATGATCCGGAAGGGATGGCCCCAGGAGTAGGATATTCCGCGTTCCCTGAGGAAGGCGGTCACAGGGCGGAAGTCCCTCCGCTTCTGTAAGGTCGTCGCAGCCAGGTCCTGGAAAAGCTGGGGGCGGTGGCCCCTAAATTGCAACGAGGTCGTGGTTCTCGCTTTTCGTAATATCTTCTCCTTCAACTGGAAGTCGTGGACACAAACGAGGATGTCAGGAGGTGGCCCACCGCCCCTCCTGGGTAGGCCAACCCTGTGCACTCTGTCCATCTGGATGTCACGCACCTCCTCATCCTCCAAGATCTGGAGAAACAGGGCCAGGACGTACCCACGTAGGTCCCCTGCCTCGCCGTCCCACGGCACCGCTTTAATACGAATGTTATTTCTCCTGGAGCGGTTCTCCAAGTCTTCCGCGTGGGTTTGTAAATCCAGATTTTGCTCCGTAAGGCGTATGATGTCCTGTTGGAGTTGATGGACATCATTCGCCATGCTAAGATCATGGTCCTCCAGCGTCGCCACCCTTTCGCCGATCCCATCCACGTCTCTCCGCACTTCTCTGAGGTCCGAGGCTAACTGCGTACGGAGTTCGGAAATATCGTCTTTGATAGTGGCGAAGAGTTCTTTCATGAAGGCTTTGGTCGCCGGCGCCTCATCATCTGACTGTCTGGAGGAGCCACTGGCCCCAGGCGAAGCCGGTTGCTGTGACGGTTTGGGGACTACTTCCTTCCCCGGCTTGCCCCCTCTGCGCTGCGAGTTGGACATGGTGGTCAGTCCCTGCTCCACTCCTGTACTCAGGCTCCAGATCACCGCACTCGGAGGGCGAGAGTCGGGACGGCAACTCACTGCGTCAAGGCGACCCCAAAGGTGCTGTTCGTCCACTCCTGTGGACAGACGGGTACCCTCCTACGGCAGTGCGGCCTCGCTCCTTCCAGGCCACTTCGAATCGCCGGGGTGCCAGTGCCCCAGAGTCAACCCAGGGGCAGAAGGCGGCCGGAGAGGCCTGCACCTCAAGGCAGACTACTAGGCTTAGGGCCTACGGGACCCCAATATGGCACTTGTCCCCTCCAACAGCCAAGCAGGGATCTTCCAGATCGGGCAGCCAGCGTTAGGGTGCCTCCAAAGTGGCTCCAAGCACTCGGCCGCCACAAGGGCCCAGCCTGCAAATGGCGGCAGGCACAGCGCGCCACTCTCCAAATCCGTACCGGCAAGGCGCGAATGTCCCGCTCTCTCTAGGCGCCGCCGTAAAAGCCCACCTCCAGGGTATCGGCAAGCCACTCCACAGTCTTAACACCAGTGCCCAGGGCCCCCGACGGTATCCCAGGTGCAGCCGCTGCCTTGGAACGGCCGCCGGCTCTACGCGTCTCACCTCGTTGTGTGCAGGGGTATGCTAGTCCACGCTGCGGCCCTCCGGCCTCCTGCACCGATCAGGCCCAAATCCGGCAATCACCAATGAGGCGCGCGATCATGCGCCGAGACGGGGCTTCGCCACTTCGTCACCCCGCTAGCTTTCCTCCGCCGGCAGGCTCGCTTGTCTGCTGCTCCCTGGGGTGAGGAATCCCCCTGCTCTACTTCCGCTGGGCCGACGTTGTAGTGCTCGGGCCGGCTCCGAGGTTCCGGGGGCCGCCCCTCGGTCCTCCGCTGGTCTCAGGTGTCGTCTAGCACCGGCCCGAGCCCGGGCCTTCGATCTCTCCTACCAGTGTCCTGCAGAGGACGCTCCTTCCGCCGGCGGGCTCGGACCCTCGCTGCCTCCGCTCAGCGCGACGGACCCTGCGCTGGTGGCGCGGCAAGGTCCGGGACTGCTCCGCCTCCTCCGGTCACCAAATCACGTGAGGCCGCCGCCGTGCAGGCCGCCGCTCAGTACCCAGCTCCCGCTTTCCACCGGACTCCCTCCGACGACTGGAGGACACCGGCACACACCGCCAGCTATCGGCAGCCCCCGCCGATCGAACAGCGCGGGTAGGATGCCTCGGGACCCCGCAATCAGCCGCTGTGCAGGATCGGCGTCGGAGAGGCTCGAGAAAGCGTCCTACTCCGACGCCATCTTGGCCACGCCCCGACAGTCAACTCTTTAGCCCCAAGCCAGCCTCGCCTCCCCGCCTCACTCGCCGCGGTCTGCGCTGCGGCGGGGAGGGGATCCCTTCCTTTCCCTCTGCGCTGCAGTGGGTTTATTATTTTATTATTCAATTTATTTTAGTTATGCATTTTTTATATCAGTGCGGTCTTTACCCTTCGACGTCAAAGTGCTTCACAATACGAACAAATATTTCAAATGAGCTAATTCATTAGCAGGCAATGAGTTACTTGTGATGGAGGTGTGAATCACTCCCACTCCGCAGGATCTTGTTCAGTGCAGCAAGGGGGCACTTCCAAGATCACTAAGGATTCAGGTAACAAGCAATAACAGTAGTGCATGTCCTCCCCTCTTCAGCCCCCCCCTCCTTTGCACCCCATCGCACAATCCAATGCCTATCCTGGCACTGTAATGGGGCCCTCTCCCGTGATCCTGTCTAACATGTTACCGCTCCTGCTAAAGTATCCGCTCCCGAAAGACAAGCTCGTGCTTCTGGATGGTTTTAGCGAAGGATTTAAGATACCCTTTGTGGGCCGGGAGGGCCCCAGAGAGGCAGAGAATTTAAGGTCAGCTAGGGACATGCCTCTTATAGTCAAAGCTAAGGTGGAGAAGGAAAGACTGTTAGGGAGAGTGGCTGGACCTTTTTACAGACCACCTTTAGAAAACTTTTTGGTGTCACCTCTGGGGGTGGTACCTAAGAAAGAGCCAGGGTCTTTTAGGTTAATACACAACCTCTCTCACCCGGAAGGAGCTTTGGTCAACCATGGTCTGGAGGAAGGGTCCTGCTCCGTGTCATACTGCACGCTGGATGTAGCTTTAGATCTAGTAAGAAGAGCAGGCGTAGGGGCATGGTTGGCCAAAGGAGACATTGAATCAGCTTTCAGGTTATTACCTGTGCATCCCAGCAGTCAACACTTGCTAGGCTTTAAATTGGATGGGGAGTATTACTACGATCGCTGCATGCCGATGGGATGTGCAGTGTCTTGTCCCTACTTTGAAGCGTTCGATTTCAAGAAAATTGGGGTTGACCCTGTGTCCCTCATAACCTGGGTAAATTATGATTAAAGAAAAAAATTGGTTCTGTTGGGTAATGAAACAACTGATTTGTTGATTCTATTTGCATACGGAGTTCCCTCCACCCTCTGACAGGAATTTGATACAGTTTCTTACAATAAATGAAAAGAAAAACCTGTATATAGCTATTTATATCTTTATACTTTCAAATTGCATTCAAAGTGAATCATAAACGACTGTCATAGTAAAAAAGTGCAACATGTGACAATAGTGAATAGTGCTCTTGTGACATATACAATATATACACTGCTGACTTCCAATATAAACAATTTATACAGATATATACAAAGTTGATTTTCAAAAGAGGCCATCCACTAATACAAATTTACAGAATCCCATGTGCTGCTAGTCAATTTGGGTTTCGAGATTATTGGGGCCAATTGGAATGATGTCGACGTTTCGACCCTTCGCGTGCCTGGGTAATTGAGGTCGCAGCGGGTCTTTCTCAAGACAGGTGTAGCAAGCACGACAGTCCTAGAGTTCAAGTGCAGTTGAGTCACCTGGACTGGATTAGAATGAATTGAGGTTGTCAAATCCGGACATGTAAAATGAATCGTCCATGCGTTTCTTGGCTGCTTTCAGGGACGCAGCAGTTAGTCAGCGTTCAGCAGCTTCCTGCAGTGGGCACTGCAGTCTCGCTATGGGATCAGCGGTGTTTCTCATTACCTGGATGACTTCCTTTTTATAGGAAGTCAAGGGTCAGAGGAGTGTAGCGAGGCTTTGCAGATGTTTGAAGCACTGACTGCGAGCTTAGGGGTCCCCTTAGCTCCAGGTAAGACAGTCGGCCCTGTGCAGGTTTTGACCTTCTTAGGGATTGAAATCGACACAGTGAAGGGCGAGTGTAGGTTACCAGCAGACAAGGTTCGGGATCTGGCACAGACCATTCATTCTGCTCTGGGGCAGGAGAAGGTGACGCTGGGCTTTTTACAAAGTCTGCTGGGCAAGCTCAACTTCGGTGCGAGAATCATCCCTACTGGAAGGGTCTTTGCGCGCAGGTTGGCAAGGGCATCCGCGAAAGTCAGCAAGAGCTATCATTTAGTGAGGATCAGCAAAGGCATGAAAGAGGACCTCAAGATGTGGGCCACCTTCCTTGGGGACTTCAACGGCTCTGTAGTTTGGAGGGCGCCTTGGGCGGGGTCTCCTAAACTTTCTATGTTCACTTATGCATCTGGAAGAGAAGGTTTTGGTGTCATTTTGGACACGGAGTGGTGCGCGCAAGCATGGCCGAATGTGTGGCGTGAAAAGAAGGTTACATCCAACATTACTGTGCTAGAACTGTTTCCCATTGTGGTAGCATTTCACCTGTGGCCAGAGAAGCTAGCTGCACGGAGGGTCCTGATGTGGTCGGACAATTTAGCAGTGGCGCAGGCCATTAATTCTCAGTCAGCTTCTTGCCCGCTAGTTCTGTGTCTACTCAGGGAGTTGATGAGGGTTTGCCTTGTGAGCAATGTGGAGTGTAGAGCGCAGCATATTCAAGGGGTCCAGAACACAGCGGCTGACGCTCTTTCTCGCTTCCAGTGGCACAGGTTTCGCGAGGCATGGCCGAGAGCAAAGGAAGAGATGACCCGTTTCTCCGAGCACCTATGGTCCCTTCTGAATCTGAGAGGCGATTGAGAGGGCTAGGGGAGCTGGCGTTGGTCCCACGGACGATCAAACGATACCGAGCGGGCGTGGAGAAGTTCTGAGCTGTCACCAGGGATTGGGAACAGGAGAGGCCTACGCTGGAATCCCGGACGCAGGATTTCATTCTTTGGGCGAAAGATGAGGGCAAATCACAATCTTGGGTTGCTGGCCATCTGTCAGCCATCAGCCATCACGCTCGATTGATGGGGCAGCTAGACCCAACAACGTCATTTTTAATCAGATCAGCGCTGAAGGGCTGGTCCAGAAGCGAGCCTCGTGCTTCAGATAACAGGGCAGCGATTGACTTTGCTACATTAAAGGGGATGCTGGATAGCATAGAAAGGGCCACAAGTTATGGGTTTGAGGCAGTTCTCTTTTCCGCAACATTTGCGCTGGCCTTCTTTGGTGCATTCAGGATAGGGGAGATAGTGGCGAAGTCAAAGAAGGATAGATCAGGCATAGCTTTGTGTATCCAGGATACTCTGTTGTCTGGGGATTGCTTATCACTAAGGTTGAGACAATCTAAAATGGATCAGGAAGGGGCTGGCAAAGTAATAGTGCTGAACAAGTTAGAGGTTGCCAGGTACTGCCCGGTACGTCTGGTTGAGAGATACCTTTCCCTGCGCCCTCCTGCTGAAGGCTATTTGCTGGTTCATGCCGACGGAACACCTTTGACCAAGTACCAAGTGCAGCGTGTTATGGACACCTGTCTAGATTTATCTGGTAATAAAGTACAGGGCAAATGATTTTGTACTCATCTTTCAGGATAGGGGCAGCGACCACGGCATTTCAGGCAGGCTTGCCAGCAGAAAATATAAAACATGTGGGGCGCTGGGAGTCGAGTTGCTACAAGCGATATATACGTTCATAGGATGAGCTAATAAGCATCTTTTTCAAACATTTTGGGGCATATTATCAAGGGGGTTTATCTCCGCTTTTTTGGCTTTAACAGCCACGAAAGCGGAGATAAAATTATCTTCCTATTACCTAGCTGTTGCTAACACCAGTTAGCGACAGCTAGTAGGAGATAGCGACCATCTTGGGCCCCACTTTGCATGTCAGTGATATTTATCACTAATGACATGCAAAGTGGGCGTGCGAAGATGTTAGCGACTGAAAACAGTCGCTAACATCGCTATCTCCTATTACCAACTTTTGGAGATATTCGCGCTAAGCGCGAATATCTCCAAAAGCTAACACCTGCCCTGAGCAGTTCTTAGCCGTGTTATCCAATGGGAGGTGGATAACATGGCTAAGAGCATTAGCTCGGTAATGCCTGAATATCGCTGACTTTTCGGCGATATTCATGCATTGCGGCGATTTTTATCGCATTTGCGATAAACCTTGGTAATACCAAGGTTTATTTGTGGTAAAAATCGCCGCAGCTCAGCGGTAAATTTTTGTCTCTAACCAAGCAATAGCGATAATTATCACTATTGCTTGGTAATATGCCCCTATGTTCCTTATGTGTGATTTACTTCAATGTTATTGGTTTGCAGTGTGTATACCTTTGGTGTTGTTAATAAACAAGGTGTAAAACATCTGCATCTCTCATTTACTAGGTAAATCGGTCTGGGTGACAGGACATTTGAGAATTCAAAGGGTAGCCCGGTGGGCGGATAGAGGAAAGTGGAAACATGGTTTCACAGCGACCAAGATAAGGTGGATAGTGTCGCCCGACATGCATTGGAGTAGCTTGAAGCACAAAATTCGGCAGTTACTGGACGGGTGTGAATTAACACCCGACTTATTAATAATACATTTAGGTGCCGAGCAGTTGGTGCATTTGGGCTGCAGGGGCCTGTTGCAGACAAAGAGGAACACTTTGTGCCATTTGAGCAACCTCCTGGGGACCTTCGAAATATGGTGGTCCGAAATCACACCAAGACTTCATTGGAAAGGCGCTAGGTCAGGGGTGGCAATAGAGACTTCCTGCAGGGGGGTGAACAGCGCCATGCGCAAATTCACCAAGCAAAGGGGATTTGGTTTCATAAGACACGGTCTGCTTCACACGAAATGCACAGGTTGCTTTGATGAAGACGGTGTTCATTTATCTGAAGTAGGGATGGCTATTTTTCTGCTTGATTTAGCAGAAGCAATGGGAGCAGCGGGTTGTATCTAAAGGAGGAAGAGTATGTGGGGGGCTCTGGGATGGCGGCTGCCGCACCCAGAGCCATGGCGGAGTTACAGGGCGATCCAATGCTGGAAGGTACAGAAGGGTACCCTCTACAGGAGCACCGGAATGGTGCGAGAGCAAATTATCCCCAGGGAGATCCACGTCTGGATTGTAGGTCCGCGGGGGAGGGGTTAGACCTTCCCCCTAACTGCCAACGCCCTTGCGGTTAACACCAAGGGGGTTATGGCTCATCAGGTGGGCGGGTCACGAGGGGTGGCCTGCTCCTGGATCGCCCGTAAGATAACCCAACATGTTGGCATAATGTATATGCTAATAAAGCTGCAACAACTTTCTCCATCATTTCATAGTGTGGTGTCTTTTATTTCAAAAGTTGGGGAAAGAGCGGTCTGGGGTTGGGCCGATATTGGCACTATTATCTGTGGCTCTGCAATCTGCCCCTGTGCAATCCCAAGCGCTGTTCACAGAATCTGAAGTCAGAGCAACTGCTGGAATGACCTGGGCCTGGGTCACGTCAATAAATCAGTAAACATGGCTCCCAATCACCGATCCGTCCTTTGGAGGAATATGGGATCTCTTGCATCTTCCTCGTTTTTCCTCTTCAGCATGTCCAGATAATTCTGAGCAAACATGATTGATTCATCACTTCACATTTTATATGGTAACAACGTATTAACCTGCAGCTGTTCGATGACGACATACATACGTAAGGAGGAAAAAAAGAAGTTGCAACTGTTTTTGGTGGTGCATTTTCCTTTCTCTGTGATTAGCAGTGCACACACTGGCAGCCAGTAGTGCAATTCTTTTCTCTCCCCTCTTTACTCACTCCAACGTCAGCCGTTTCTCTAGGGGAATACGCAGCGAGGACCCCTATGTGCCACCACTTTATTTACAGATGTGACGGAAGGCGAAGATGAACCGCTTAGTCCCTTCAGCTGCTCTGTGGCTATAGGCGCGAGCCCTCCCGCCCTCTGCAATGTGTAACTGCAGTCTTTAGGGGGGCAAGGCAGAGCGCGCGACCTGTCATCAGCTGCTTATAGAGTGTGCCGTAGCGTTACAGAAATCACAAGGCGTGATGTAAGTGCAGTACATTAGTGGGTAAGAGGGTGCATTGGAGCGTTAGCCTTAAGCGCCCAGGACTGAACGCTAATGGGCTATACATGTGTCCTTCTCCAATGTAACTGGTGCTCCTGTAAAGCGCTCCAATACCGGCAGCACGAGTGCGAGCTAGATAAAACTGCACAATAATAAACAAAGGAGATGTGTCTAATGCTAGAACTGTACAGCCAGGTTCGAGTCCGGACCTCAACTTCGCATCCTGTGATGCTGGCAAATCCCTTAATCTTCCCATGCATACATCAAGAAAAATGAGAAATCTAATCTGGCTAGTGTTCATGTAAAGCGCTTTAATGTCACAGAGCCAAGTCTGGGCAGTATAACACTTTGTCATAAGTCCATCACACGTGAATGGTGCGCATTTTTTACATGTATGTACTTTTATCACCCTTCCATATCCTTAGATTCATCCAGTGTTACAATGCAATGTTTAGGTGTAGTTTGCAATTTTCTACCTTGGGCCATCCCATTATTACTTTTTCATACAAAGGCCTGGTTAGTGCTCAATTTCTAAGGAGTGCTGGTGCCCAATTTCTATCTCCGGAGGCCAGTGCCCACTTTCTCAGTGGCACCGCCGACCTACCCCTGGTTTTTCCTGCTTTCCACGTCTGGCAACTCCCAAAGCAGGATTACAATCGGTGAAGTGAATCATTTTGGCGTGCACTCCAAAGGAAATTTTGAAAACATTTATGAAATAGTGTATTTCATGTCCCAGTTTTCACTTACATTTGAAGAAAAAGAGTAGGCTGCTAAATGGCATTCTGAAAGGCACTCATAACACATTCTATTACTTTCATAGGCGGGTTTTGGGAGGACAGGGCAAGTATATGGGAAGAGGTATTTTGTCTCTGGTTCAATAAAATATTACAATTATATATTCATCTTAGGTGACAAAATACACTAAATTAGTGTAAAATACACAGAACAACTTAAAGAATACCTGAGCAGAAGGTAACAGAGAAATGCATCCCTCAAATACTGCTAGTTTGGCCTCTAAATTGCCTCTTCACTCTGATAGGATGTTGGGACTTAGACCACAGCTGGACACATTGCCTTCATGCCTAATACCACCATGTCACATTTGGTACCTTCTGCTACTCGCAGCCTTTCAACATTTTGCATTCTGGGACTTGTAGTTTTGCTTTTGACATTGTTACTATAGTCTGAAAGCTCTGATAATGCTAAGTATAGTCATCCAAATAGCTTAAGATAGCTGAAAGTATCACAGATGGCTGCTTACCAGACAAATGGCCAAAATATGCCCACATTAGCACCAGCAACCCTCAGAGAGAAGCACACACATGGTCTGGGACTACCGGCCACCCCCCTCCTTACTACACAAAATGCATTACTTAATTCAACAAGTCAAGACATGGGTCTTTGGAAGTCAGGGGGACAGGGCCCCCCTGGCCGTATTTATTAAAATATGAAATAAAATGAAAATTTTAATAAAATAAACATTTTGACAATTATTAAATGCACATTTCAGAACATTAGATTTGACATCCAATTTGCCATTGTATGATGGGCTAACCTTAACAAATATCTAGTACAGCGTGTTTCCTAACCTAATCTAAACATCCTGAAAATTAAATGCATTCTAATAATTAAGTCGGACGGCAAGGTCGCTAACCGGTGTCAGATCCTTTACAGCTACGCTCTCACGTTCGAGATGGCGCATGCGCAACCCAGGGCACGTTTCACCCCGTGCGCTCTGAACTCCATTAAACCATAACAGGAGGGCCCACACTTGCGCACCTTGATGACGTCATAGTGTCTGTGAGGGGTGGCTACCAGCCTGAGGAAAGCGTGGACTCCCTCCCCCGCACCCTTCTAAGTAATGGATATCATATCCTGCCCCTGAAGTTCTGGGAGAGACCAATCCCTCCCGACGGGCGGCCCTTTCGTGAATGGGCCCGCCCCCCCCTAAGGACCTTAAAATGCTGCTCACCGATTATGACCTTACCGCCAAACCCACATAATAAATACGACATTGCTATCTAAGAGGGAAAAAAGGCCTAAGGAGAAAATTAGTTAAAAACCACAGCAAAGCACAACACATCTACATATGTACATTTTCCTGTAAACGGGAAAAAAGCTTAAGGAAAGAATTAGTTAAAAAACCACAGCAAAGCACAAAGCATATACATATGCACATTTCACCTGTAACGGGGAAAAAAGGCCTAAGGCAGCAAGCATTCCTTTCCTATGATCCTGGACATCGCTAGACAGTATACCTACCATTGTCTTTACCCCAATTCCGCTAACCAAAGGGATGGAGGGTGGGGAAAATTAAACAGCCCCACGGTGGGGCGAGGAGCGAGCCTGGGGAGCGCGGGCACAAAGAGGCCGCTACCCGCACTCCCCAGGCTCTTAACCCCTTTGCGGTCGCGGCCCCGCCCCCTCGGCCCGGAAGTGCACAACTACTTCCGGGGCGAGGGGGCGGGGGCAAGCCACCACGAAGGGAACGGGATATGGGAGGGGCCGGGCCCCGCCATGCGTGCGTGGGGGCCGATTGGCCCCCCCTTTTCTCATGGTCTGGGACTACCGGCCACCCCCCTCCTTACTACACAAAATGCATTACTTAATTCAACAAGTCAAGACATGGGTCTTTGGAAGTCAGGGGGACAGGGCCCCCCTGGCCGTATTTATTAAAATATGAAATAAAATGAAAATTTTAATAAAATAAACATTTTGACAATTATTAAATGCACATTTCAGAACATTAGATTTGACATCCAATTTGCCATTGTATGATGGGCTAACCTTAACAAATATCTAGTACAGCGTGTTTCCTAACCTAATCTAAACATCCTGAAAATTAAATGCATTCTAATAATTAAGTCGGACGGCAAGGTCGCTAACCGGTGTCAGATCCTTTACAGCTACGCTCTCACGTTCGAGATGGCGCATGCGCAACCCAGGGCACGTTTCACCCCGTGCGCTCTGAACTCCATTAAACCATAACAGGAGGGCCCACACTTGCGCACCTTGATGACGTCATAGTGTCTGTGAGGGGTGGCTACCAGCCTGAGGAAAGCGTGGACTCCCTCCCCCGCACCCTTCTAAGTAATGGATATCATATCCTGCCCCTGAAGTTCTGGGAGAGACCAATCCCTCCCGACGGGCGGCCCTTTCGTGAATGGGCCCGCCCCCCCCTAAGGACCTTAAAATGCTGCTCACCGATTATGACCTTACCGCCACAGGCCAGCATAGTTGACCGACTATCTGGCCCCCCCCGCACCTACCTATAGAAAGGTCATAACCTACCTCCAAAGACCTCAACCCATGCCAGGATATTCCTTATGAAAAGGGCATTCCCCGCCTCTGTTAAATGGACCCCCGTCCCACAGGTAGAGTGCTCCCCCCAGATGCACCCATGAGGTATGGTCTGTAAGACCGGAGTTCTGAGTAACTTGTCCAGCTTGTTGTTGACCTTCTTTACCGAGGGATTCAACGCGCTAACTGAGTCCCCCCCTCTCCACTGCATTCTCGGTATCAGCTGTGACCATACAATCACGCTCCCCGGTAACCGCTTTGCCAGCCACCCTGCTGCTGATATAATCTCTCACCCATGCCAAGATATTCCTTATGAGAAGGGCATTTCCCGCCTCTGTTAAATGGACCCCGTCCCACAGGTAGAAGTGCTCCCCCCAGATGCACCCATGAGGTATGGTCTGTAAGACCGGAGTTCTGAATAACTTGTCCAGCTTGTTGTTGACCCTCTTTACTGAGTGATTCAACGCGGAGTCCCCCCCCCTCCACTGCATTCTCGGTATCAGCTGTGACCATACAATCACGCTCCCCGGTAACCGCTTTGCCAGCCACCCTGCTGCTGATATAATCTCTTCCAGGAGGACCCTTCTACCCAGACCTGCCAGATCATTCCCCCCTGGATGAAGGATCACCGCCGAAGGAGGTGCAGTATGTCTTCTTAGTAAATCCGACATGTAATCCCTGAACTGACTGAGGCGAAGCCCCCCCCCTGCCGTGGAAGGAGACCGTGCACCCCCCACTCTCCGCCCTCCGTCTACCCGATCCTGCAAGAAATAGGATTAGCGTGTTTCACATATGAATGTCCTACTACCCACACTACCACTGTCTTCTTTATGTCCTCCTGGCAATTCCGTGATGCTGATGAGTTGATGTGATGATCCATGGGTAGTTTCCGTCCTGCGTCGCAGGCCCGAGAAACAAAACAATCAACCATGTGCAGGCACCTCCTGCGCCCTTGCTCGCTCAGCCCTCACACTTGCGTTGTTGCTTGCCATTCTCTACCTGACGTACGCATCCCTTGGGCTGTCCACCTGTTGCCGCCGTTGTGGTGTGGAGCACTTCACGGATGTCCACCATGGGCCCGGCCATACATAAATGGAAAAGATAAACACAAACCATCAGTGTTTCTGGCGATAACTGCCGTACACGTGCTTGTCTTACATTGCCATCACATGCTAAGTTTTAGATAAAATTAGCGCCCGATGCATACTCATTAACACTTCCAACTGTAAGTGTTCCGTGAGGGTGCCTGGTAGTATGACCTTCATGAAAGCCTAGACATGTAGTCCACCGTAAATGCAATAGCCCATTAATGATTACTTCAGGACAATGCACAGTGTGAAATGCCGTGCAATAGCGCTGTACGATGGGTAGGGTTCCTGGCTTCCTAACTACAGCTGCCCCACCAGTGTCTGCATTCATTGTCCTCAGATGCTAAGCCCTAGCTGGCATTAACCCCGTATGTAAGTGCATGGGGTCCACCGTGAATCCAATAGTGTCCACGTGACTCCTTAAGGACGTTAGACAGTGTGAAGTGCAGTGCCACGGCACCTTCCTTGTTACTAAAATTCAGCTGTAGACCAGGACATCTCCTCCTATTCCTGGTTTTCCGCCCACGTCTTTATGTAATAGAACTAAGATTGAAAGGGACAGTCTGTTTGCCATTACCGCATCAAAGTCTTTAAGCATAGGATCAGCACCGCCCTAACCCTGCTAGGCTGTAAAATTGGCCTCCTATCATCACATTCATTGTTACTAAAAGAAAATTGTGCTGCAGACGAGGACATCGCCGCTTAATCCTGGTTTTCCACCCACATCCTTATGATAGGATCTATGTGTGAAAAAAGGACAGTCTGTTTGACAGTGCAGCTTCCAAGTCCCCAGACCTATGTGATGCCACAACTAGGCTCCTGGACACTTTTTGAGGTGTGACATCCGGGGCCAGGGTGCGTAGTAAGATCAGGGCCCCCCAGCAATTGGTCATTAACGTTGGGAAATTCCAAGCTTGCTGAGACTATCGGATCGGTTGATGTCATTGACCTTAGTACTAACATGAGATGACCTGTGCGATAAAGGCTTTTCTTTTGCGTGGGTTAAATAAGTTCACTGACTAATTATTTGCCTCTAACCTCATAAAGGGACTAACTGGATGTGCTCAGAACCAACACATGTATGTTGTACACTCCTGGTGTGGCCCTCCTTTCATTTATTCATTCCTGAGATTAAGATTGTTAAAACAAGCAGCTTTACATTCCTCCAAGATTTAGCCTGAAGGCTTCCCTCCACAGCTACCACTAGGATAGCTTTCAAATACAGTTGTTATCTAATACCACCGAACAATTCGCGGTAGAAACATAAAATTGAGGTAACTCCCCCCCCCCCCCCCCAAGGATAAAACTTCTCATTTTTGTCTTTCGCCGACGGTATCATTGATAATTCACAGATTTCCACAATCAGCGCTGCTTGTGGTTCCTAGGAATGATTGCGCACCGCGCAATACAGTCAGTCATTCACAGTAATGGCTGAAATAGATCCTGCAGAGGCCAGGCTTCTGGGGGCATCACTGGTCGATGCCACCAGTCTCTCCCGTATAAGGACCACGCTACCCTACCTCAAAGTATCAATGTAAAAACACGAAAATTAAATATTCAAATTCCTTTGTATGGCTTTCTGCCCTGAGTTGTAACAGAACGTGGTTGACGTCTGTGCTTAGCACAGTTGCCGCGCAACCTGGAAAACTGGCCAGCACACTATCAAGCCCTACACTTAGATACCTGTTTGCTCGCAAGGAGGACCCCAGAAAGCGGGCATTAGCATATAGGAGTTATCATGGTTCTTTACTATCAACTCAGTAGATACCAATGATAATCATTCTAGAGTGCAAGCACCAAAGCGCTTCTTCTGCAAGTGGCACGCTACACTGGAACCCTAAGGAATTGGAGGAGATCTAGTATAGAGAGATAAGACCGTAATTTGGGGGGGTAAAGAAAAGAGAAAATTAAACAGCCCCACGGTGGGGCGAGGAGCGAGCCTGGGGAGCGCGGGCACAAAGAGGCCGCTACCCGCACTCCCCAGGCTCTTAACCCCTTTGCGGTCGCGGCCCCGCCCCCTCGGCCCGGAAGTGCACAACTACTTCCGGGGCGAGGGGGCGGGGGCAAGCCACCACGAAGGGAACGGGATATGGGAGGGGCCGGGCCCCGCCATGCGTGCGTGGGGGCCGATTGGCCCCCCCTTTTCTTGTGACCGGTTTTTAATAAAGGGTGTGGCTCGGGCTGAGATGATGGCAATAGGCCCGGGAAAGGATTCTTGAATTTATTGGTTTATGAAGCAGAGCAGTATCTGGTTCATAAAATAAAGTGAAGAGGGGATCTCCTACTGTTCGGTAAAAAAAGAAGGAAATTCAACGGCGTTGCATTTAGAGAGGTGCAAAACGCTGCATTGAAAGAGGGCAGAAGTGAGAAGGGTCAGTGTGGACTGTGTGAGACAAAGGATATCACAGTGACAATATACAGGGCCTGTGAGAGGTGCTTGGGGGAGTCTGTTTCTTACACTCATAAGCATAGTTGCAGCTTGCCACCAACCATCAGATAATTTCAAACAGCAAGTCACCCTTTCTCGTAGCCACCTTAATAGTACACACAAGCACAACACCAGGCATGTACTTCTAGAAACCTTAAGTACTCCCCCAAAGACACACACCACAGCAGAATCGACCCCACCATGCACACATACAAGTACCCCAGCTTTGGCGTAGCTAGACCATTGGCCGCCCATGGCGGTCCCTGCAATTGCCACCAGTGGCGCGGTGGCCGCATGTAAGAGTGTGTGGAGAGTGGATTGGCGATTCCTACGCTTGTCGCAAAACAGCAGCAGCAGGTAAGAGCAGGGGAGCCTGCTGCCCCCAAAACCCGTGCCACCCAGGGTGGACTGCCCCCCCCTTGCTCTGCCACTGTAACGGGCATAACGTCGGCAGCCACAGCCCCCACAGTTAGTCTCAACGGGGCCCCCTCTTGCTGGCCAACTTCAAACAAATAAAACACTCAGAAGCAGCAAGAGAGATAGGGATTGAGAAATGGGGGATCTACTCACCTTGCCTTGCAGGGGGGGCGCCCCAAGGTTTTTTTACCCCACTGAATTACCCAAATAACTTCAGATCAGACACCTCCAATAGCAACTTCTGACACCTGGACGAGTGCCTAATATTTTATATTTCCTTTCATTTTAATAGTATTTGCAGCACACTGTCACTCAGCCACTGAACTTGGTGACGTGAGGGGCAAAAAACTGCAATACTGCAGAAAGCTGGAACATATCCGCAGGAGGGACGCCAAGTTTCCAATCTGCTTGTATATGACAATTCATGTTTGTAGTGTACTAATTTGTGATACTACCAGGCCTAATTGGTGACACTTTAAGATTTTATTCAACATTTAGTCATCAATCGGGATGAAAATTTGCGGCCACCATTAGCATGAATTTCATCCAAAGGTAAAGTCAGAGACCCTCATAGTGCCTGACCTAACGGCAACACAAACTGTCCCCAGTTGCAAAAATTGGCGACATTCAGGCCTCACGCAAAATAAGCTATCCCCACCAAGATTGCCCCCTTCATCTGCCCAGTAAAAGCAAGTGAACTGTCTGTTTCCCTGCTTATCTGCCTGATTTTGTAGTCATCTACAAACTTGTCATACACACTCATGATATAGCCAATGAAGTAAACAGCAATCACAACACGGTTTTTACCACGCTGTGCCATTAAATCGCGTGCGTTACAATGCATGCGATGTAACTAGGCTTAGCCAATACACTGCAACATTTGCAATGACATAAGTAGTGTCAACACTGTGCATGGCGGGCGAGCGAGTTACTGTTTCTTTAGGGCATGAGTTATAGTTACATGAGATAACTATAACTTGTGAATTTCAGTGGTTTTGTTAATTCAAAATGGTATGTTTTAACTGGCGTTTTCAATTCACCATAATGTTGCATTAACCTTTGGTTTTTCAGTGAATATATATATCAATATATTGGTCACCATATTGTGACCACTCAATTTTATGTCCTTGATATTCTCGACCACAATCAACTTGAGACAATTTGAGATTTCTGCTTTGCAAAACAAAGGCTTTAAAATGTGTTTTTTAAAACATGCAATTCAGTGATGGATTTACTTTGATGTAGGAAACATTTGCTTTCCTCAAATCATTTTATTTTTAAACAAATAAATGGAATTTTTACAACTAATTAAAGCTGAAGATGGGCAACCTCAATTGCCAATGTTGTTCTCTTCCCTGCATATGCTTGGCACATATTTTTAGTCCAGAAGTTTTTTTTGCACTTTCCACTGACAAGTGCAAATTTATGCATGTCAGTGGTAAATTGAAACTCTGGTGCATTCCGTCCAAGCTTATGAAGTTTTCAGAAATTATAGATTTATTTGAAAAGAAGTAAAATGAGCAGTAGTCAATCAGTTACCGTTGTTCCATTTTAGATCTGCCTTTGGAATAGCTTTAGTTATCTCACTAAATAATTGTCGATAAAAACAATATATACAACTTACATACATAGAGGGACTCTTGGTCAACAGGCTTCATCCGTTGGTCTGTTGAATTTTCATTCATATTTTGTTTCTGCCCTCCACAATATACACCGAGAAGCGATAGGGGATCTCTCTTCACCCATAGGCCCCCTTCAATTTGAGTGATTGCACAAAGCGTGCATACCTTGTTCTCATCCTCTTCAAAGTAGTTCCTTTCTCCTCAGTGACAAAGCTCAAAAGGGCAGATTTACACACCCCTTGCAACATCTTTACATCTTGTGTCACTTCTGTGACGAGTGGCATAGTAAACAATGCACCACTATGCAACGTATTTACAACGTGAAGCATCTAGTGAGATGCATCACGTTGTAAAGCCCTGCGCTACATTATACCTGCATCAGGTATAATGTATGCAGGGTGGGCTTGTAAAAGTGACGCAGTGAAATCTACAAGATTTCACTGAGCCACTTTTATGACGCCACTGCGTCAAACCTTACGCCTGCTTGAAGTAGGCGTAAGGAGTGACGCAGCATGTTAGGAATAGACATTCCTAACCATTGCTGGAGTTGTGTTATGCTTGCGACACAACTCCAGCAATGCGCTGCCTTTACGTCAGAAGATATTTATACTAAGTGGGGAGGTCGTGTCCAAATTAGCGCTGGGTAGGACAACGTAATTATATGCAAAAAAAGGGGGGAAACCCAGTCGCTATTTCTTTCTGCTGCTTTATTTGATTTGGAGCAGATTACACCCAACTTTTTTTTAATTTTCGTGGGTGTTATGAATTATTTATTCATAATCACATTTACAAGTTAATTCACTTGGATCAACCAATGTATAGTCCGAGGGTTTTTTTTGTCAAACACCAGAGGCTAGTATTTTAAAATGCATTGTACAAGAAACATTCAAACGAACAGTTTAAACAACAGCACTATACATTACTATACATATTTACATACAATTACACAAAATATGCAACAGATTTTTGTTGAACCCTACTAACAATTTTTACTACCAGGCCATAAATAAATGACTTCTGTCTAATTAAGGACTGGTTGTGCCAGGGTGTGTTACTTTTTATACACCTTTGTGTATAAATTCACCATGTTTAACTGAGAGCCCTTGGCACATCAAGTGTTCAAGAATGAATCAGGACTACATCTCCCATAATTCCCTCCACACACGACTAGATTTAAACAGAAGTGGTCATGTGACCAAACACCACTGAACACCAGTTTTTCGCGGAAGCAGGAAGCAAAATTACGAGCCTTTTGAAATACCTAAAGGTAAGGGCAACAAATCGCGGGTGAAACGGGGTACTAATCCGGCACAAACTCTAAACAAATCCTTCTGCCCTCCATTGTGGTTTCTTTAGAGACACGCGAGCTCCATGAAAACAAACCCGTAGGCGGCATCGTGCGTTGTTTATGAAAAAAGCGGCGACGCTTGGCGGACTAAACCACAAGTAAGCCTGTTTTAATAATGTGCTTTAAGCTTACGATTAGAAAACAATTGAGCTGTTCTCTAAAAATTGTCCACACGTTTCATCAGAAACAGACCCTGACCCAGCAGCCTAGAATAACGTGACCCCAAAAAACAAAGCTCAAAAGAATAACAGACCCCCATCTTCAACACAAACAACGAAGGTCCAAAAACGTAAGTCTCTTGTCGTTTGTAAATTAACGTGACAACTGGTGTTATAACTGTAAGTTTGGGATATAATTAGTTCCCCTTACCCTTTCAGATTCATTGAATGCCCTGCAGTTCCCACTACGATAGATTCAACCGATCGCCCATTAAGGTAATATCACTGCAATGGCTAGTAGTACAAAATTGAGGCGAGTGCAAGGTCCCTTTCTAAATAAGATTTCCCCTCAATGTTGTAGGTACCCAACTAACAAAAGCCCTGAAGAAGAGTCTGGCGAGCAACACACAGGCTTGGAAACGCGTCGGCTTGTCCATTACTTGATTCATTCTTGAACACTTGATGTGCCAAGGGCTCTCAGTTAAACATGGTGAATTTATACACAAAGGTGTATACAAAGTAACACACCCTGGCACAACCAGTCCTTAATTAGACAGAAGTCATTTATGTAAATGTGATTATGAATAAATAATTCATAATTTACGTCAGAAGATGCATCTTGCATCTTTCCATCCTTGCGTCATTTTGTGCCGCATTGTAAATGTGACACATCCATGGTAGCGCAAGGTTATTTTTCCGTGGCGCAAAATAACTGGTGCATCTCTGCTAATATGCAGAGATGCTCCAATTATTGTAAATCTGCCCCAAAGTGTGGTTTTAAAATGTTATTTTGTACATTATCTTTAAAAACTGCTATTTATATATGGGGTTATCGGTTAGATAATAATGTATTTATTTTGTCTTTTTCAACGTTGTTGTCTTAAAATGTTTAAGTGACATTATGGGCAAATATCTGCATTAAGTTTAAGGGACATTAAGCTTTTCCTGCCTCCTCTATTTGGTATAATAAATTCATTAATCATTGCCATAAATCTTTCTACTTCAAACACTGGAAAGAAAAGAATATTCTATATGTTCACCAACTTGTATTCCATAACTCTGTTATACCCTTGAGTACAGTACAAGAACTTTATGATAAACCCTCTTCTTGCTTACCTCAATAATCCTAAATATCACAGGATCTTCACTCATTTTTATAAACTACAAATTTTCCTGCCAACGCTATTCCACTTACTCCCTTGACTCCTATGTACAATATTTTTTCAGATTTTAATCCTAAAGCTTCTTTTATCTATAAACGTTTATCTGCTCCTATTTCTGAAACACTGAAATCCCCAATTGAATTAGATTGGGAACAAGACCTCTTGATAACTCGCTCAATTCAAAGCTGTGACAAATTATGGATTATTTTTTACCACCTCTAGAGTTGCCAATATCACTCAATTGCTATTTGTCCTATATAATACAGTGGTAAACCCTAAAACACTATGAGTTGTAGTGTTTGTGTAGTGTTTTGGGGTTTAGGGTAGTGTTGTAGTGTTTGTGTAGTCTAGTGTTTTAGGGTTTATGGTAATGTTGTAGTGTTTTTGTAGTGTAGTGTTTTAGGGTTTAGGGTAGTGTTGTAGTGTTTGTGTAGTGTTTTAGGGTTTAGGGTAGTGTTGTAGTGTTTGTGTAGTGGAGTGTTTGAGGGTTTAGGGTAGTGTTGTCGTGTTTGTGTAGGGTAGTGTTTTAGGCTTTAGGGTAGTGCAGTAGTGTAGTGTTTTAGGGTTTCGGGTAATGTTGTAGTGTTTGTGTAACATAGTGTTTAGGGTAGTGAATGAAATGAAATGAATGAAACTTATATAGCGCACGACTTACCCTGGGGCATCTCAGCGCTTGCTTAGGGAACCCGTCCTGGTATTCCCCTGTGAGATAACCCTGGCAGGGTATCCACAAGGTGAAAGCCAGGCATCCCACCGCGAGGGGCCATTGTGGAGATTAAGCAAGCTATTGCCCAGAGTCGCAGAGTGTGAACCCATGAGTCAAGAAGGCACCGGAGCGAGAATTAACGAGTCCGTGGAATTCTGAGCCCAAGACCCGCCGAGGCGGGGAATTGAACCCTGGTCCAGGGCCGAACTCAAGCTCCAGGTCTGCCGCCTCTAACCCCTGAGCCACACTTCTCCACAGGGTAGGGTAGTGTTGTAGTGTTTGTGTAGTGTAGTGGTTTAGGGTAGTGTTGTAGTGTTTGAGCAGTGTAGTGTTTTAGGGTTTAGGGTACTGTTGTAGTGTAGTGCATTAGGGTTTAGGGTAGTGTTGTAATGTTTGTGTAGTGTCGTGTTTTAGGGTTTAGCGTAGTGTTGTAGTGTTTGTGTAGTGTAGTGTTTTAGGGTTTAGGTTAGTGTTGTAGTGTAGTGTTTTAGGGTAGTGTCGGGGGTCATGCAGGGTAGTGTAGTTTTATTGTAGGGAGAGGACTGGGGGTTGTGTAGGGTTGTGTAGGGGTAGGGTTGTCACTTACCTTGCAAACTTTAAACACAAGTATAGCTTTACCATGCATGCCTTTGTGTTGTAATGGCATGCGTGGTAAAGGCATACTCGTTGTAAAAGTTTGCAATGTAATTGCATGTCGTTGTCATTGACATCGTGTAGTAATACCCGCATTGTAAGGACATACATCCGCCAATGCTGCTCTATATTTCTGCTTTGAGAGGGGAATACTATTATGAAAACACAAACATATTTGAAGTACCCAATGCAGGATAAGAATAATTTGTCCCTAACGTGCCAAAGAAATATTTCATTATACCTTTGCACACAGACTCAACATTGTTCTGTGTCAGGTGTAAGGAATATATCCAGTTCACCTGTCGCCATTTCATTCTGTTGCGGTAGTCATGATTGATGTAGATCGGGAATAACTTGTGCCCTCGTTATGCACTGCACATTCCCTCCTATATTACTTCACCCATGACATGTGCCATGACATCATTGATAACATCACTGCAACATTTGCAATGACATAATTAGTGTCAACACTGTGCATGGCGGGCGAGCGAGTTACTGTTACTTTAGGGCACGAGGTATAGTTACATGAGATAACTATAACTTATGAATTTCAGTGGTTTTGTTAATTCAAAATGGTATGTTTTAACTGGCGTTTTCACTTCACCATAATGTTGCATTAACCTTTGGTTTTTCAGTGAATATATATATCAATATATTGGTCACCATATTGTGACCACTCAATTTTATGTCCTTGATATTCTCGACCACAATCAACTTGAGACAATTTGAGATCTCTGATTTGCAAAACAAAGGCTTTAAAATGTGTTTTTTAAAACATGCAATTCAGTTATGGATTTACTTTGATGTAGGAAGCATTTGCTTTGCTCACATCATTTTATTTTTAAACAAATAAATGTAGTTTTTACAACTAATTAAAGCTGAAGATGGGCAACCTCAATTGCCAATGTTGTTCTCTTCCCTGCATATGCTTGGCACATATTTTTAGTCCAGAAGTTTTTTTTTGCACTTTCCACTGACAAGTGTAAATTTATGCATGTCAGTGGTAAATTGAAACTCTGGTGCATTCCGTCCATGCTTATGATGTTTTCAGAAATTATAGATTTATTTGAAAAGAAGTAAAATGAGCAGTAGTCAATCAGTTACCGTTGTTCCATTTTAGATCTGCCTTTGGAATAGCTTTAGATGTCTCACTAAATAATGGTCGATAAAAACAATATATACAACTTACATACATAGAGGGACTCTTGGTCAACAGGCTTCATCCGTTGGTCTGTTGAATTTTCATTCATATTTTGTTTCAGCCCTCCACAATATACACTGTGGAGCGATAGGGGATCTCTCTTCACCCATAGGCCCCCTTCAATTTGAGTGATTGCACAAAGCGTGCATACCTTGTTCTCATCCTCTTCAAAGTAGTTCCTTTCTCCTCAGTGACAAAGCTCAAAAGGGCAGATTTACACAACCCTTGCAACATCTTTACATCTTGTGTCACTTCTGTGACGAGTGGCATAGTAAACTATGCGCCTCTATGCAACGTATTTACAACGTGAAGCATCTAGTGAGATGCATCACGTTGTAAAGCCCTGCGCTACATTATACCTGCATCAGGTATAATGTATGCAGGGTGGGCTTGTAAAAGTGACTTAGTGAAATCTACAAGATTTCACTGAGCCACTTTTATGACGCCACTGCGTCAAAACCTTACGCCTGCTTAAAGTAGGCGTAAGGAGTGATGCAGCATGTTAGGAATAGACATTCCTAACCATTGCTGGAGTTGTGTCATGCTTGCGGCACGACTCCAGCAATCCGCTGCTTTTACATCAGAAGATGCATCATGCATCTTTCCATCCTTGTGCCTTTTTGCGCCGCATTGTAAATGTGGCACATCCATGGTAGCGCAAGGTTATTTTTCCGTGACACAAAATAACTGGTGCATCTCTGCTAATATGCAGAGATGCTCCAGTTATTGTAAATCTGCCCCAAAGTGTGGTTTTAAAATGTTATTTTGTACATTATCTTTAAAAACTGCTATTTATATATGGGGTTCCCAGTTAGATAATAATGTATTTATTTTGTCTTTTTAAACGTTGTTGTCTTAAAATGTTTAAGTGACATTATGGCTTAATAGCTGCATTCAGTTTAAGGGACATTAAGCTTTTTCTGCCTCCTCTATTTCGTATAATACATTCATTAAGTTTCGCCATAAATCTTTCTACTTCAAACACTGGAAAGAAAAGAATATTCTATATGTTCACCAGCTTGTATTCCATAACTCCGTTATACCCTTGAGTACAGTACAAGAACTTTATGATTGATAAACCCTCTTCTTGCTTACCTCAATAATCCTAATTATCACAGGATCTTCACTCATTTTTATTAACTACAAATTTTCCTGCCAATGTTATTCCACTTACTCCCTTGACTCCGATGTACAATTTTTCTTCTGATTTTAATTCTAAAGCTTCTTTTATCTATAAACGTTTATCTGCTTCTATTTCTGAAACACCGAAACCCCTAATTGAATTAGCTTGGGAACAAGACCTCTTGATAACTCTCTCAATTCAAAGCTGTGACAAATTATGGATTTGTTTTACCACCTCTAGAGTTGCCAATATCACTTAATTGCTATTTTTCCTATATAATACAGTAGTTTGGACACCCGTTTTGTCCATAAAATCAACCCCTTGCTGTTCTAGTCTTTCCTCTAATAGCACACTTCTTCATTTGATATATTACTGTCCTAATTTTTTAAAATTTTAGAAATCTGTTTGGACCAAATGTTCTAAGATATTTCATTGTTGTATTCCATTATCAATTCAAAATGTTTTTCTTTGTTCCATGTCTGTCGATTTTCATGACAAATTATTTGACCTTTTTATCGCTCTTGCATTTACATTTATTTTAGTTGATGGAAAGATAATTCTAAAATGTGTATGCTAACTTGGTGGAATCTTATTTGTGATGAACACAGAATTTCTACTTTTTCAACTTCATTGTTATCTCAAAAAATAACAAGTCTGATCTACTTTGGTTATCTTTTACTATATTCTTATCTTCACACTCATCTTCACACTAATAACTATTTGTGTATCCCTTTTCCTCCTATTCCCTTCCTTTCCTTTCCTCTTTTTCTTTTTATCATTTTCTTATTCGAAAATATATAAATAATTAATATTTAATAGGTACCGTAACTTCTTTTATTTTAGTCTACAGCATAAGGTTGTATTTTACAGTCTTTTCCCACTATACATAGTACCATACCTTTTCATTGTTATATCTTTTATTCTTGTTGAGTCATTTTTTTTATCATGTCATTTCTCTGCCTAATGCTGATTGTAACCTAGGTACTTTCCTATTTATTCAACAAAAATGATTTAAAATAAAAGTTTGTCTACTGCTAATTAATGGTCCTTTGGTCTTTTAAAAGGCTAAGCGACAGTCTTTCAATATAAAAAAACTAGGAGTTTATCATGTATATATTGTTGAGTATGTTGCTGAATAATAACTTTGCTGATAAACGGCCCTACTTAAGCATCAAAATTCAGATTGTTGCAATCACTGTCTTTCTAACTTTAAAAGCAAACCACGCTTCTATGTGCTAGTTTCTGTTATTTGTATTGCAGATTAGTGAATTTATGTATGTTCATAAATAACAATGAATCTCAGACACTTCCACAAGATAATACATTATGCAGGTCAAATTGGTCTTTTTCCATTTACGTACTGTATTGAGGGGTCTGTTCTCCCTGGGTTAAATTACTGATTGTACTTTGCAACATCCTCAGTTAATTTTTAGTTACCTTTTCTTAACCAGCAATTAAATGGGTCTCCTTAGTATTTGCTTGTCTCTTTTTAGACATACTCTGAAAATAATTATCCTCACAAAATAGCAAATTCACCGATTGACTTCCTAAATCTGTTGAGTAGAGTTTAGATCCATACTCCAACACAGAAACACTACAGGCCTGATTACAAGCTTAGCCATGAGGCACAGGGTCCATCCTGCTGCCATACCCCCAAACCCTGGGGTGAGGCTGCCTGCCAGATTACGAGTTTCCTCATGTCTGGTGGGATTTTTTTCGGCAGTGCCTCAAAAAACAGGCAAAGCAATGGAAACATCAAAAACTGTTTCAGCACGGCATTGACTAAAAAGGAATTGGTGTGCATCCACAGGGCGCAGAAGCTTATTTTTCCACTCCAGCAGAGTTTTCATGGAGGAGGAACCACCATGAAAATCCTGGCGGAAAGGAAATTCCTAATATGCCTGGAGAGACAGCGGCAGTCCCACCAAGCATATGTTTGCCCTACACTGTCACAAACCTTTCAGGAATTTATGAACCCCTGGCTGCTGGGGCAGGGCAGTGGCAGTCCACCACAGCTGCACCCCTGTGGGTCTGGTGGTCCTCAGACTTCAAGACTCATAATCAGTCCCATAGTTATTTATTAGTTGATAACATTGAGCAATGCTGGATGCTGGTAGTAAAAGTTTGTCACACCACATTACTTTTCATTCATACATTTGTAACTGCATTTGCTTAAAGTAGCTGGCTATTGTAACAGTTAGTGGTTTAACTGTTTGTCACATTTCAATCGCTTATCCTTATTTAAAAAGATTTTTATTTGTAAGTTCATTTTATTGCCTGATGGTATGAAGGGGTGTGGTAACTGTGAATCACCTGTCATGACAAAAATATAACTAGTGTACAAAGTATATTTTGGCTCCACAATTTAAATACCTGAAAATAATTTTTGGGGTCATCACTGCCCATGTAGAACATGTCCCTGAAAGCACTTTAAAAATTACATACACATCAACCTGTATTTTTCCAAATATTTTATTAGTATTTTCAAAAATCCATTGTACGGTACTCAGTATATATATCACAGTGGTTACAATTACCATTCGGTGCAAATGAGCTCTGACAAATCAACTATTTAGATGAATTGTTCCCTAGATGGGATTATCGTACAATACTAGGATGTTGATGTCTCAGGTGCGCAATGGTATAGGTTAATACAGTCAGCCAATTCAGTAACAGATATTTGTATGCAGTCGTTATACAACTCCCCCTTCCCATCCAGTCCAGTGAGTGCTCCTTGTTTAAGTATGGGGTATATTTTATGTGTCCTAACATCTGTAGGATACTTTGGTCGCTATGTGTGTCCACGGGGGAAGGTTTTGTCAGTGTGGTGCTTGTACCATGAGAGGTATGTCCAGCCAATATTAATATATAATTGAGATATCGCCGCCAACTTCTCCACAATATTTGTTTGTCATCTTTTAATGTGCTTCACATCAAACTGTACATCTGGTATTTCACTGTTACACCTCTAGTTATTCCATTCTTCAAAGCGTGCAAACGTTCTTTTTTCTACAGAGATGTTCAATGGATATTGTCAATTACAAAGCTTCTGCTGTAGTGTATAAGCGGCTACATGCTACTCTTTGTAAATGATGACGGTATACATGATGTGCAGATGAATATAATATAAATATTAAATGAGGGCATAATGTAATGTTCCATACATAGACAGGCTTGATGCATAATTACATTATCAACAGTGGTGCATGCCTACATTATATTGTATGCAAAATCGAATTAATATATATTTTTTCAAGTATACAAATATTTTTGTACATTAATTTGGACCTGTCAGGAATTTGGTTATGTTTTTAGGGTCTAGCTCTCCCAACTCAATAAACCCACTCTGATCATTTCAAAACACAGATTGGAGAGAATCAACAGGCAGTTGCCCAGAAAAGGGCTTGCTAAGTCCAAGTAGCACAAACAATTTTGTCAAGAAAGCAACAAAACAAAATCCTCAAACCAAGTTATAAAAATAGACAAACATGCAATTATCAACAGACATCAAAATCACTAAAGCAGGATAACTGAAATCAGAGATATGGTTATTTAAAGTATTAAGGAAAAAGGCCCCTAGAAAAAGTAAAGCACCACTGAAAAACCCAAAGTTCACAATTTAATGGCCGATTCCGATCTCAGCCAGAGTGCCCTGAAAGAGTCAGCCAGAGCCTTACCTTACAACTAACCCCGTCCTGGAGCCGGTACGTCTGAGTGAAGCAGTACGATGCGCATCAGTGCAAAGATCCCGAGCCGTATGCTCCAATTACAGCCACAGTTACCCGATCGAAGCGGATCCGTAGACGCCGATTCGAGTCGCACAGGTGTAAATACACAGCAGTTTCCGGCCGGACAAGTACAATGCGTACTTCCTGCGTGCCGAGCGGGTCGCCACGTACAGCACGTCAAAGCATCCAGAAGAGCTTCATATCAGGTACGATTTGTGCCACAAAACGATCCACGGCTATGAAACAGTGGAGCTAGCACCCAGTACAAGTTGAAGCAACAATCAACACGTTTGAGATGAACCAACCATGAATCCCACTGCGCTGGTCCTCCCTGTACTCTACATTTATCACAGGATCAGAAACAGACGCGTACAGCGCAGACGATGTGTCAGACACCCACCACACAAACAAACAACACATACCTGTCTCATGTCGCACACACATAGGTATGCAGAAATAATGTACACTAGCAACAGTTGAACCATAGGGGCGGAATGGCTATGACCAGTACAATACATACCCATAGGGGCCTCATGGCTACCACTACCACTACCCCCACTCATAGGGGGGGTGGATGCCTACCACCACACCCACTCATAAGAGGCTGGATGCCTATCACTCCCAGCATTGTCCACTCCATGGTTGGTGGATGCCTATCACTCCCAGCATTGTCTACCCCATAGGGGGGTGGATGCCTATCACTCCCAGCATTGTCCACCTCATGGTGGGTGGATGCCTATCACTCCCAGCATTGTCCACCCCATGGTTGGTGGATGCCTATCACTCCCAGCATTTTCCACCCCATAGGGGGGTGGATGCCTTTCACTCCCAGCATTGTCCACCACATAGGGGGATGGATGCCTACCACCAACCCTACTCATAGGGGGCTGGATGCCTACCACCACTCCCACTCATAGGGGGCTGGATGCCTATCTCTCCCAGCATTGTCCACCCCATAGGGGGGTGGATGCTTATCACTCCCAGCATTGTCCACCCCATGGTGGGTGGATGCCCATCACTTCCAGCTTTGTTCACCCCATAGGGCTGGATGCCTATCACTTCCAGCATTGTCCATCCCATAGGGGGATGGATGCCTACCACCACCCCCACTCATAGGGGGCTGGATGCCTATCACTCCCAGCATTGTCCAGCCCATGGTGGGTTGATGCCTATCACTCCCAGCATTGATCACCCCTTATGGGGGTGGATGCCTATCACTCCCAGCATTGACCACCCCATGGTGGGTGGATGCCTATCACTCCCAACATTGTCCACCCCATAGGGGGCTGGATGCCTACCACCACCCCCAAGCTTATGGGGCTGGATGCCTATCACCATCCCCACTCATAGGGGGCTGGATGCCTACCACTACTAGCAGTCCCCACACATAGGATGTGTGATGCATAACACTACCACCCGCCCCACACACTTTGAAATAAAGCAACCCCCATCATGTCCTAAGTGTTTTTCCTGTGTCAAAATGCCCACAACATTGAATCTGACAGGGCACATACAATGTGAATCACATCACATGTGTGAGCCAAATGTTGGCTGTGGGAATCACAATTCAAACATATCATGCACACTGTGGTAATGGGGCCTAAGCCCCCCATCATCACAGTGAGTAAAAGGTAAGTGTGGGATTCAAAACTACAGCAGTCCATGATCACTGTGGTAATGGGGTCTAAGCCCCCCATCATCACTTAAATGTTGGAATGTGAAGGATGCAACTGGCAAACATCATGAATAAACACTGGAACCAATACCATAATCATGTGTGTGGCAAAGCAGTAGTTGTGTCCCATACTGACACAGCAGTGGCCAGGCAAAGGTTGCACTGCAACAAAAACACCCTCTGCCATTTGCACCGAAGCATTCCACATGGGGGCTCACAATGTGTACAATAGGACAAAGTCCCACACCATGGCAGCAATGGGACATACTAAACAGGAGGAATGTGCACACTGATGAGGCAAGAGTCCCATGGACAGTAGGGAAGAACTAACAAACAACATACACCCAATAGCACACAAAACACATACCAATTCAGTGCTGCGTATGCACAAACACAGCCAGGCAGTTCCACACCCACACTGCATATCAAATACAACATGTGTGTGTGTGCAACTACCCACAGGATAGTACACAACACATGAGGAGGCTGACCTCGAATGACACAGATCCCCACATAGTGCCATGAACAAGTAAACATCACTTGGGCACCCCTTTGTGGTCAATTATGCATTCTCAGATGAGTGGGATATGGTCAGAATAATGTGACACACGCTGGGTGGAACAGCAACCAACACAGCAAGAGACACAACCACCACAGCACTACCCGCATGAAACCCACAATTTGCTTACACTACCATGCATGCTAATTCCTCAATGATGAGAAATAGAGATGTGGCACATACTGTGAAGCACAGTTACCTGTGCACACAGGGTCATGAGTCCAGACCAAGAAAATGACATCACACAAACAGAAATCACAGGGCATTGTCTGTAGGCAAAGTCCAAAATGGAGTCTGGGGCCTACCAACTCACATTTTGACACTCCAAACACCACATACTTGGATGTGCACCAATGTGCATCAGGGAAGCACACATGGACTGGTGACACTGCACAAGCATGCATGATAAACCCTGGGGTGGGGGGTATCCAACTTACCCATCATTCATCTCACTTGCCCAGGAGACAACCTTTGTGAATGTCTGAAACAATGCAGAGTATGTGGTACATGGCCATTACCTGAAATATACCAGAATTCCTGAAATCCCAAACACAGTCCCACACCAATCACGAACACAAGGAGACCCATGATGAACACATGCTGACACCTTACAACATTGCATCACTGGACCGGATGAGTGAGAGCAGTCATACACACAGATACGTGTCACAATGGCTGAAAGATAACACATTGCCACAATAACATGATGGCGGTACCACAAAAGGGACTTGGAGACCCCTGAATGTGTCCCACGTCCGTTTGCCCACATCCAAGGACCTCTCAACAAAAACACAGTGATGACACCCTGATGACCAGCCATTTGCCATGCACCCACATCCAAGGCAACCCGGAGCGGAGATGTTGAATTAACAATGGACAACTCATCAAGCACCACAAACTGGGACATCTGAAAGGAACACAGGCTGTGTAGGAGAATGGAAGTGAACACACACAGACATGCTCACACAACACACACAATGGGCTCAGGCAATGCCACTGAATAGCACACTCCCATGAGGTGACTACACTCCTGTGGAATGTCAACTGTGCCAAACGTTGTCTCTGCAGGGCTGGGTCATGTCAAGATAACACGTGGTCAGTGAGCCAACAATAACACCACAATGAAGGCTCTGGTCACATCAGCCTGTGAACGAGAGTGATTTTAATGTCACCTGCACATACTCAGTACACATGTATGGTAAGTTGCACTGATGACACAGTTGACTTCTACACCATTGATGCGCAGACCTGCATGTCCACTGGAGACCCCCTCAGATTGTTACACAGGATGACATGGATACCAACCAGAATAGGACACAAATCCCACAGAACACATGGAGTACATCACATCAACACGTCAGTTTCTTCCTCTGAAAAACACTATTACAACTGCAAGTACGTGATACTCATCTTCAACATCATGTATTTCAAAAGGAAAACCACCAGATGGAAAAAAAAGCTTTAATCAGCAATTCAGGAAGACAAACGTGCAGTCCTGAAAACACAAAGGCCAATGGCCAGTCCATTAGTAAAGTCCAAACAGGGGGACATGAGACAAGTTTTCACCCATTGCTTACCTGCACTGCTAGGGCCAAGGGACATCTCTCCTTGGAGGGGCACATATAGGGGCGGGCCAGGCACTGCAGGGATAGGATCAGGGGATAGCAGAATGAGACAGGGGAGGGGTGGTTGGAGCAGGGGGCTCACTGGCAACTGCAGTGGAGGTGTCCGACTCAGTGGGCCCAGTAACCACTGCAGGGCACAAGTCAGGAGCAGTCAACGCCGGCACCACTGTAGGACATGGTGTGCACCACTGCAGTGGGCTGGTCAGACGGGGTTGTTGCAGCCTCCACTGCAGTGCCTAAATCCACTGGAGTGGAAGGTGCAGATGAGCTGGGCAGGCCAGAGGGGGGACATGGTCTCCACACCAGTGGCACAAACAGGCTGAGCGTCTGGGGTCGGTGTGGATGTGCATGTGCCGGGGGGAGGGGCGAGATGATTTTGGGAATGCAGTATGTGTTTGTGGGGGAACCTGGGGCAGGGTGTGGTGGGGGAACCTATTGAGTGCTGGGCTGGGGGATGGAGGACAGAGACAGTGTGGTGGAGCTACGTGGTGGGGTCTTGCTCCTCCTGCTCCGGGTGGAATTCGGAGTGGGGGCCTCAGTCTGCCTGTGCCTGGTGGAGAGGGTCTGGGTGTGAGGGGCAGTCCCCTCTGTGCTTGCTGACTGTCTCTTCCCCTTGCAAGTCTTATTTGATGGGTTGGCGGAGAAGAGGCCAAGGTCAAAGAGGAAGAGCTGCTTGGAGGTGGGGGTTGCAGGTCAGGCAAGGGAAGGTGTTTTGGAGGGAGAGGTAACTGAGGACTCCAGAGTGCTTCTGGATACCTGTGTGTGAGTCCCCTACTTGCGTGTACATTTTGATCGTGGCTTGCGTATCTGGGTGGTGCATGTGTCTGTGGTGGTGCATGTTTGTGCCGGTGTGTGTGTGCGTGTGACAGGTAGGGTAGTGAGGATTGAGGATGTGGCAGAGGTAGGAGTGGTGAGGGACTGTTGGAGGGGGGACTCTGCTGCCGTCAGTGAGGAGTCCATGGATTGGTTGGTCCGCTGTAGGGCAAACATGCTAGAAGAGATGCCATCCATGAATGAAACCAGTTATGTCACAGACTGGTGTGTGCATGGAGGACACTCAGCATAGATGTCTACCCTACATGGATCTGCTTAAGCAAGTCCCAAGACTCCACACTCAGGGCAGCAGGGGAGGTAGAGGCAGGGGGTGCGGTGTCTGGCACAAAGGAGACATGGTCCCTGACATGGGACCCTCCACGGACCTCTGGGATTGGAGCAGATGGGAGGGTGGTGATGGTGGTGGTGGTGGTGTTGGGGACAGGTCTGCTTGATGGTGTCTGCTGACTGCTGGCACCCGCCTCCACAAGAGACTCATCATTCGACGAGCTGTGTTCCTCAGCTGAGGTGGATGGTGCTGAGGTCTCATTGTAGTGGCTCCCCTCACCCTCCGTGCCACTGGGCTCCTCCGAATCCTCGGCGGATGGCCCAGTCTGGCTTTGCTGCTTCTCCTGGTCCATGGAGCTGTCTCCCTGTGGCTCTATATGTATCTGTAAGTAAGCAGTAGAAACAGATCCCCATCAGTCAACTGTATTGACCTGACATACCACAGTAAGTAGAGCACATCTCAGAGCAAGTCTTCACATCATTTTCCAATGGTGCAAACACCTATGTGTACAAGACACTCAAATACTCCCCTCATTTAACTCCTATCCATCGAGACATCTATCTGGCACATGTTGGATGCCACCAATTATTTGTGCACATATGCACCACATAGACAGTTGTTGGACATCCAAAATAACACATTGAAATGTGTCACTCCACACACACACACACACACATGCCCCTGCCAATGACTCAGTACATGTGTCAGGAAAAGGGATGGGCAGAGTCTATGTCGATATGCGGGATATGCTTCCACACCAGACACAATGATGTTTTCATGTCCTGATGTCAATGCGTCAATTGGGTTCATGCAGGACAGCTGACACTACTGTCGGATCACACGTTTGCAAGTTGAATGCCATGGCACAGGCCTGTCTAGTGAGTCAGTCTTCACTGTCTCCTGTCACAGAGGCACTGCATCCACACAATCACTGTCTGCACTTTGGAACAATGAAAGGTCTTTGGAGAATGCAAGCTTGGTAGATGACAAGTGCACATGTTCACCCTCTGCCACCCACATCATGAGGACTCAGATGATTACACATGAAAGAAATGTGACATTACAGTGACTGCAAACAAGAATCCCTACACAAGGGCACTTCACAGTTTGATGAGACTCATCAAAATCAGCTTGCTACGTAATGTTGCATACATCAATGTGCACAGTCAAGGGGTGACACACCTATGTATGAATCAATGTGCAAATCCTATAGTCACATTTAAGATGGCTGCCCAAACTGTTAAAACCCTCCAGGAGTCCACTTTGCGAGGCCACACCACAATGACACAGAGGCAGAAACATAAAGGCACTTTTCACAATGCCCAATATGTGGGCTGACACATGGTAGTGGGAGAACATAGAGCATTTGATGGCTGGAGTAGGCATTACTGTCCTGGTGCATGTGCAACATGGTATTACCCTGAACACTAGGCAGGTGGCTATGCATGTGTGACGCACATGATATACATATGTCGGAGGCTCCAACATTGGGTTCACTTGCATCATGGGTGTGTGGCAAATACCCCACACATGTGGCGAGTCAGAGTAGCATTAGGAACACATGTTAATGGCACACACGGAGTACATGTCAGATCACAGGCATTGTGTGAGCAATTGTACCACCCATTGAGCCAACAACAAAGTTCCTGTAACGGATGCTGGCCCCAACTTCAACCTCAGGTAACTAAAAGGACGCAGTACCCAAGTGACCTGATTCACAAACTGTTTGGGCCACACCTGTGTATGAGATGAAGATGGGGCATGACACAAGTGAGGGACATGAGTCCTGGACTACAAGACACACGTACTGCGGAAGTGTAACCAGGCTATAAGAGTGAAAAGAGCATGTGAGACATAGTTCCCTGGAAAGGCCAGCATTTACCCCTACCTTGCTGCTGTCTGGCCTTCAGCTGCCCATCCAGGTCAGAGAAGACCACCGCCAGAATCCAGAGCATGTGGTGGGTCAGGGTTCGGTGTCTGCCCCTCCTGCAAGGAGGCAACAGCTTCAGCTGAACCCTTGCGATCCTCCGGGTCCAGCCACAAAGGTCCTGCCACCTCTTCTGGCAGTTGCAAATCGGGTGCTTGTAGACCCCCACAGATCTGACTGCCCGGGCAATGGTCAATCAGATTTCCTGCTTCTGGTGGTCATCAACCTGTGAGGATGACAAAGTGAAAAGGCCATGGGGCCAATTCACAGAACCAATGTAAGAAACATCCTAAATTTACTACTTTTGGTATTCACAGAAGGCATTTAGTAAAGTAAAGTTAGGATTTTGTCTTAAGTTGCAGATGTTGTGGCACCAGATGTTTTGGGCGCACAGGGAAGTGTGGACATGTTGGTGCTACTCTGGTGGAGGCATCTCAGTATGTACCTATGCACCCCTGTCAGTTCTTCCAATGTGTCCCACTTGGACTCCATGCAAGACATGTGTGACTCCACACGGGACATGGGGGAGTTCAAGTGGGAATGATGGGCAGCCTGCTGCTGCTGAATGTCCTTAAGGATACCCACAACTTGGCTGACCTCTCTGGTGGTAACCTGGAATGCATCTATGATGCGTACCAATTGGGGATCTTCACGCAGTCCAGACTCCTCTGCAAGGCATGACCTCTGTCTAGCCACGCGGGCCGGACCTGCGGTGGCACGCACAGATGACCCTGGGCCCCCTGGGAGACGGTCCTGTTGTTGTTGTCCATTGCTTCCCGGGTGGGCTGGGTTCCCGTGCTGGCGGAATCCTGTGTCCATGGTCTGTCCATGTAATCGGGGGTGGTGTGTCTGTTGCCAGATCTTGGAGGCGTGGGTACAGGGGCTGCAGATGATGGTACTGCTGCTGCTGCATGATGACTCACACCGGAGGTGCCAGGTCCATCATCATTCGAAGAGGACAGAGACTGTTCCACATCAGAGAGCTTTTGGTAAAAGAGAACCTTGATGTGGGATAGCCAGGGTATGTTTTTGTTCTTGACCTGCCCCCAGACTACAGTCCGGAGCATTCTCCAGTAGAGCATGGGTCGTGTGGCTATCAGATCTTTAATGGACTCAAGGCCCATATCTAGCCGCAACGGTGTGAGAGGGGTGCTCTGGGGAAGGCCTACCAGATTTCTCATAAAAACCTGCTCAACCTTTAGAAGACTCAGTGCGTTCTTGTGTCCCCAGAGTTCTGCACCATACACAGCTGCTGACCTGGTCTGAGTTCTATAGGTTTCAAGAACAGGGGCAACTGGTTTAAATTGTGATGTTTTG
The DNA here is from genome assembly GCF_964263255.1 of Lissotriton vulgaris. Lineage (NCBI taxonomy): Eukaryota > Metazoa > Chordata > Amphibia > Caudata > Salamandridae > Lissotriton > Lissotriton vulgaris. The sequence continues at coordinate 1,151,226,841 of NC_141697.1, read as the reverse complement.
TGAAATTTCCCAATACCCCATGTAATCTGTGAAAGTCTCAGGGCGGATCTAGACACCTGGTGACCCCAGTCAAAATCTTCGGTTAGCGTGACACCGAAGTAAACAAAGGTTTTCACCCGCTCAAGCGGGGTGCCATTCAAGACAGGGTTCGGGTGGGTGTGCCTTGGGGGACTGAAAACCATAAACTTGGTTTTATCCAAGTTTACCTCCAATCCCCTCGAGACACAGAAGGTTGCAAACCCATCCAGAACCCGCTGTATGCCCGTTGATGTTCGGGATAACAACAAGGTGTCATCCGCGAACATCAGAGCGGGCACCCGTCCAGTAGCCAACCTCTGGGCATCATTATCCCTGACTCCATCTAATTCATCTACCAAGCCATTAACATAAAGGCTAAAGAGTGTAGGGGCCAGGGCGCAACCCTGGCGTACACCCCTGGTTACTGGGAAGCGGGCCAAAAGTTCTCCATTCCTTCCGCACCTCACCTGGGTGTAATTCCCCGCATGGAGTCGGATCAAGACATCTAATAAGTAGGACGGGAGGCCTAGTTCTTCCAGTACCCTCCATAATTTCTCCCTGGGCACAAGGTCAAAGGCGGGCCGCAGGTCCACAAAAACAAGGTAGAGGCTGCCACCCTCTACTCTTGAAGTTTTCCAAAAAAGGACCTGCAGCCTAAAAATCTGGTCCAGGGTCGAGATGCCAGATCTAAATCTGGCTTGGAGAGTGGTCAGTATTTTATGTTCCTCTATCCATCCCAATAATCTGTCCAGTAAGATCCGGCCCATTAGTTTTTGCGTAGACTAATGGGCCTGTAGTTGGATGGAGATAACGGGCAGCCCTTCTTGTAAATGGGGACGATCTCAGCTCCCAACCAAGTTTCCGGTAACTTGGAACCCCCGAGGATCACATTAAACTAAACTACAAGATACAGAGTCCAAATTTTGGGCTGGGAGCGAAAGAGGTCGCCAGGTAATTTATCAAGGCCTGGGGCTTTGTTTGGGAGCAATCTTTCAATAGCAAACTCCACTTCCTTGAGCGAGATAAAGATTTTGAGAGGCAGTCATCTCCTGATCATCCAGCGGGCCCCTCCGACGACCCAAGCCTGAGACCCCCGGCAGTCGATGCTCGTGCAGGCGGTCTAGGGCCGGGGAAGTCCGAAGGGTCCTATCTGCTCCTGGCATCTGGGCCTGCCGTTGGTACTTGTAGGGACCAGTCTCGGGGCTTGTATAAAGGGCTGCGAAGTGTGCCTCCCATACTGAGGGAGCTATGTTCGGGAAATCAACCTTTCCCCCCCCTTTTGTACCAGCATTAATTATAGCCCAATGACTGGATCCTATCAATTGTATTACTTTTTTCACCACATTGTGAGGTGTGATATATTCCTGCACTTCACATTTTGCACCTTTACTGTTACTATACTTCCTTTCTGTAGGACACTCTTTTCTTCTGTTAAGAGCATAATGGATGCCAATGATGACAACAATGGACTTCACTGGTGAGTACCTATCAGTGATCCGCATGGTGGTGCGTCCGTGAGGTGTCATTACGCTCGCCTCACTTTTTTCACTTCTTGAGGGTTGTATGATTGGGACCGCAACTCATTATCCCATCATATACTGGAATACTGTCAACAAAAAGTGTGAGAATAGGTTTTTAAGGATCACACATATATGAATACTACAAAATAGAGTACACGGAGTGTTATGTAGGAAACTACAAACCTCTAAACAGGACTACATTGAGGAGATACAATATATTAAAAACTCAGAAGTTCTAGGACCCTGCTCTTTTTGTGGACAAATGATTTGAGTGGAGGGCCACCAGGGTTCTGTTTCCCTATTTGCTCCATAGTGTTTGTGTTTTATATTTCATGGCCAACTAATTTGTTTATTGAGTTAACTAGAGGATTGAATGTTATGTAGAATGCTATAGTAAAACACATTAACCCTGTTAGTTAGCTGCATTATTTTCTAAATAAATTATCTTTCATTCATGTTTTGTATCAAAGCAACGCATGAGTGAATTAATTAGAAGTGTTCACTTCATGTGGGATGAAATAATGAACCTATAGGTACAAATAATGAAAGATGCATATAGGCAGCCAGCTCCTGTAGTACATGTCCCTCAAACATTTGTAGCAGGTGTTGGCTGCAGGGTATGGCCTAAGCCAGGCCCTGTGCTCAACAATTTGGGTGGCCAACCTTTGCTGCAAAGGCACTGGCCTGAAACCAGACCCACAACGTCAACCATGAGTGCATCTAAGCTTCATAGCAGACATTCCCCATTCATGGGGGGTGGTTAGTCATTTGACCTGACATGCAAACAATAATATTTTCCCGCCATAGGGCCTTGCATGTAAACCATAATTCAAACACAACATTCAGTGCTGATAGCTTCATTCTTAATAACCTGCCTCCTTAACCTTTTAGCCATAGAATGCTAAGTTTAGTTATTTGATACTCGGGCACCTTTGCTTAAGCCTTCAGAACAGTTTTCCCACAAATGTTATCCAGGCTGAAACTTCATCCCTATTTCTAATATCCTCGGGTTTCTAAAAGTACCCAGGGCTTGTGGATTCCCAGATAGGGACCGAGAAACAGCCACAATATCACAAATAGTGTATTTTCTCCAGAAATATGGGAAAACAGTGCTCTGAAAGAAAACATATGCACTTTTGTTCTAGAAATTGAATCAGTGAAAGGCATGCCATGTTAGGATCACCATCTTCCTACCTTTCAGATACAAGCAGAATTGAAAAAAACATTTTATTTACCAAATCTTTACCATTTCTTCTATAGGTAGGCCATTTTACCTAATTTATGTAGTATCAACCTACTTACGGTTTGTTGTGTAAACAGATGTATAACCCATGGGTGATCCCTGAAAGATTTATACTTCAAAAAATAGATTATATTCCAAATATATCAAGGGGCCATTTGTTTAGATTTCTCTTGGTTTGCCTAAATGCAGTAATTGATTACATTAATAAATAGTGAAAATAGCTAGGAAAAAACAGAAACTTTTGAAAACATTTACAGCTTTGATTTTATTGTGTTTTTATCTAGGAACCTGAATCAATATTACCATTTTATGCCCTTACACGGCTATAATCAATAAATATCCCTATAATGGCATAAGAAACAGATCCATATTTCAGTAAATCGCCCTTGCAGCCCAAGGCATGGCAAAAGTTACTTCCTTAGAATCCTAGAAAGCACAACAAGTTCTTTCATCACACCAAACCTCCAGCAACCTGGGAAATCCCTGCTTGCTTTGTTTTGATTTGCAATAGAACTCCTGCGAGCACTGTAAGAACGGCCAGTTCTTAGTGACATCTTTATTGACGTCTTATGTCCAAACCTTACTTCAAACTCGGCACCTTTCAGGTATAAATATACCAACGTTGCCTTAAGCAAACACACGGTGGTGGTTTTGGAGCAGAGCAGGTAATCTACTTACCGAGAGCCCAGCAGACGCGGAGAGCCCACGGACGCTGCCCCTCCTCTTTGATGCGCTGAGAAAGACGCTGTCTTTTCTCCTGCCGAGAAAATCCAGCTCCGGCGTTTCCAGCCTACCCTTGCGGGTGACTGGGATATCGAGTCCTGAGAGAGAGATACCAGACCTCCTACATTCTATTCCCAAGGTACAGTGCTGACTAAACCCTTAGAGAGAATTCTTGAGTCAGATTCTTGGCAAAACCTACTTAACTTAAACTGCTACTTACTTACTCCTTCCCACGTATTAGGCTTAGGTCAGGTACACCGGGGTAGGCGTATTTTAGAAGCACCAGTTGAGCACGTTAGCCTATGTATATATGTATATATATTTTATCCATTTTAAAGTGTCTTATGGCTAAGAAACGATATCAATGCTTTTACAGTATTATTTCATGATACTCCTTTTACTGTACGTACTTTACTTTATATTAAGTATTGCAATTGTGGCAATTCATTTCTCTTGCATGAGAAGGAAGACTGCTCAATAAATAATACCTTTTATTGAAAACGCCCGTCTCTCTATTCTCTGCACTCTGGTGAAACTAAGAATGCACATCTGACTGAGTGAAATAGTTGTCTATTGTTTTCACACGACTCTAGAGATTTACTCTTATTCTGAGGGAGCAAAGTTGTCATGTTTATGCGGTTGTCGGAAGCTGAATCCCTTCTTGTCTGAGCCAGGGAAGCTGATCCCTTCCTATTCAGTCAAGAAAGTTTCCAGTGACATCTGAGCTAGCTGGCGCAAACCTAAATTAAGTCTAATATAGTCAGTAGAGACCTAGATGACCTCAGTCCTACGTCTACACTGCTGTTTATGTTATTCCAATGCGCAGGGCCTATAGGGAAAATAGGAACTACACTACAATTTGTTGCCCTGATGTCCAATTCACAAAAGTCACATACCGTAAATCTGCCAGACCAGTCTGGTTATAACAATATACAGGGGCCTGTCCACTGAGGTAAATGTACACATGTAGATTTGCTACTTTAAAATGAACTCTTACACTTTTGTATAACTTTACTTCTTTGGACCATTCACAAAATTTGAGTGTGAATGTACTCAAAAGTGTAGAATTACATATCTCCAACCCCCAGAAATGGGGTGGACACAAATTTACTACTACCAAAATGGAGCACTAGTACATCCAGCACCACATATGGCCAGCCACTGATACAGCAACACACTATTGAAGAAATTAATGGAGGTATGTACTTAAAATAAAAGCCTAAAGGAAATAAAGATACATTAAACTAAACTATTTAAAAGAGCTGAAATTGTAAATAATTGTAATTTGATAGGGTTTGAGATCGAAAATGCCCTGAGGTAAAGTATGGGAAAATGTAAAAAGGTTTGTTAAACTTGAGAAAAATTTGTAAAATATACTTATGTTAAATACTAATGTAAGTAATTTCATATTTTTATTTGAAATGTAGAACAAAATAAAAAAATGCTTTAGCACTATAAACTTATTTAAATTATTTTGAGCATAATAAATTACATTTCCTTTATTTTTGTGTATCTTAAATTAAAACACAAATCCTATCAAAGTAAAATATATTATCTTATTATTTATCCAAACTATTAGTATTGATGTGAAGCATTAAATAAAAGTAAATTAATGATGTTTTATAACATTATTTTCTAATTTAACATTTTTTATTACAAATATTTTCAAATGAAATAATACATATTTTTGCATAACCGTTGTAACATGATATTGATTTATATAGTCAACATAAGTTAATTTTAATAATATTTCCTATGGTATATTATTTTATGTCCATACCTCCATTACTTTCTATGGGAGGGTTTTGCAGTACCAGTGGTTGGACATGTGTGGTGCTGGATGGTTTTGAGCTAGAGGACATTAACTACTGTGTTGGGTCCTTTTTGGCTTTATAAGTGAAGTTTGCGATTTTCAATGGACCTACTCTTTTGTGAGTTGATGCATGTCCTTCACTGAACCTCTCCAATTACCTCCTAAAACCCCTCCTTACCCTTCACTAAAACCCTCCTATTCAGTAGTATGTATGGTTCTTTTTCAAGCCACCCCCCTGGTCCATCCAACATTTATTACTAAGGAGTCGATTACGATGTTGTTTGGAAACTGTTCCGACCAAATCGGTTCCAGAATCGTTTTCAAACAAATCGGGTTGTGTGAGTCCAAATAACTGATAATGATGCTTTCCAATATGATTCAGTCGGACACACATTGACTTAAATTGGAGCCTGTGTTCCAAACGAGAAAACAGGCTCCCATTGAAAAAAGAGTTGGTTGCGGAAAACCGTGCAACCTGTGGCGGCCCCCATGGTGCCTGCCACATTGTGCATGGTTGGAAAGAGGGGCCCCTTGGGTACCCCCACTGGACCCACCCGGATGCCTCCGGGTGAAGGGGGCCTGCAACAGGCCCCCAAAGACAGATTCTGACAGCTGTTTCATGTCGGGCAGACGGAATCAGAATGGCTGTCCAGATCGGTCATTGTAATCGCTCACTCAGAAACCATATTTATAGAGCTGTACTATTTGTCTCAAAAGGTTCGGCCTGTCTGAATGCTTTTCGGAACCGAATTGGACAGCCCAAACGATTTCTGGGCTTCGTATTAGTCTTTGGGAAAGGTGTACGATTCGGTCGGAAACAAGGGTTCCGAATTGGATTCTGAGATACCGAATCCCATTCAGAGCCTTTCTAAACGACATTGTGATCGGCCCCTAAGTAGTAAATTAAATTTACATCTGTGAAAATCTTTCCATAGAAAGATAGTTGAGGTGCAGCTTTTAAAGTTTTTGGAGTGTGTGCCAACCATGCAGCAATTCAGGGACACTCATGTATTTTCGGAATCTGCACACAATACAGGCTTAAGGAACAATGTTTTTTGTACACCTCTGAATTTTTGGTTAGCCATACTCTCTTATGTTTCAGAGGACATTTTGGAAACATATTGGGGTAGATTTACAATAACTGGTGCATCCCTGCAGATCAGCAGGGATGCACCAGTTATGTTGCATGACGTTAGGAACCCCTTGCACCGCTTTGTAAATGCGGCGCACCATGGCGCAAGGAGAGACATATGCGTGATGCATCTGTCAGCGTATAGGTGATGCAGTGCTGGAGCCGTGTTGCAAGCGCGACGCAACTCCAGCACTACTCAGGGCCAGCCTACACTTGCTGTGCTGCGTCACCCCTTTTGCCTGCAACAAGCAGGCATAAGGTTTTGACGCAGTGGGGAAGTAAAAGTGACTCAGTGAAATCTTGTAGATTTCACTGCAACACTTTTACTGGGTTTCCTTGCAATGGAACGCCCACCCTGCATACATTTTACCTGACGCAGGTATAATGTAGCACAGGGCTTTCCAACGTGACGCATCTCACTAGATGCGTCATATTCCTCTTTGAACACGGCAGAACTACTTTTAAACTTTCTCTTTGTCCTGACCACTAGGAAAACCAATCAATGGCATATAGTCAACAATAAATACCATACAGACCCAAAAAACCAATTAGACTGATGCTATAGACTCAGAAACGTAATCAATAAATTATCAGTCACATATCGTATAGCACACTACATATACAAATACATAAAAGCACAAGACAGTTCAACAACATATATCATTACATACATAAATAAGCGCCATACAATCAACATAACTCAAACTTTTAACATTTACAATACACATAGAAGAAAAACTTAATTCGGCTTCCGTGGTGACTTAGCATATATATTATTACATATAGCCTTATTATTGAGCACCAATATGTGAAGTGCTAGTACGGAATGCCTGATCTTGTACCTCAATGTTTCAACCCCTATTCAAAGAGTGTCAGTGATATAAACATCTCCCTGGGTCTTCTTCAGGACTATGGATATATTTGAAGGTATCTTGTGTATTGGCCTTGTGATTACAAAAGGTGGCGGAGGCCTCCTAAACTATTTAGAAAATCCTCCATTGGTACCTTATTAAGTGTTCCATGACACAGGATCACAACCCCTTATCTTGCTGATTACCAACATGCTTCAAATGTCCTCTTAATATTTCTTATTTAGGTAGATCGCGATTCCCATATTTGTTTATGTTGTTTGCTATACAATATATAACTGATAATATATCAATCACTTTTCGAATCTATGGCATCAGTCTTATTGTTTTTTTTTGTTTTTTTGTGTCTGTATGGTATTCAATGTTGACTATATACCATTGATTGGTTTTCCTAGTGGTCAGAATAAAGAAAAAGATTAAAAGTAATTCTGCCTTGCTCAACAGAACCAACCATCAGTATATACTGTTCTAGTCCCCAGGTTCTGTGAGATACTAGGTTACCCGATTTATCTTTAATGCTCTTTGATCACCTACTCAGATAGCACTTGTAATACTTGTAATCCCTTGGCACCAGTGTCGACCAGAATCTCAATCTTATCCCACATATTCAAAACGCGGCCAAAGGTGCCCTCTTCACTCTACATCACCTAAAAAAAAATCAAACCCTTTGTTCCAATTGATGACTTTAAAACCATTGTTCAATCACTTGTCCTTTCCAGAATTGACTATGACAACGCTACCCTTGCTGGCTCCCCAAAGTCCACCTTGCCCCGATTAAATCTGTCCTCAACCTGGCGGCCAGGCTTATCTCTGACAGTAAGCGTTATGAACACTTCTCCCCGGTCCTCAAAAATCTCAAATAGCTCCAAATCGAAGGCAGATCCACCTACAAGATTGCGTGTATCACTCACAAAGCCCTTCACCAAAACACCCCCTCATACCTTTCTGATAAACTCCAAAAAGCAGGGTGTACTAGATCTCTGAGGCGCACCAACGCCCTTGTCCTAATCCCACCTCAGACCAAAAAGAAAAAGACTTATCATGTTCTTTATCAGGGAATGGCCCATCTACTTGGAATTCTCTTCCCAAAGACCTCCGCTGCAACTCTTCCTACCCCCTTTTCAAGACAAGCATTTGCAATGCAATAGGGCTCGCATTAGTAAAGTTAGAGGTATTAGTATTGTAAATGACACATTTTTTATTTATGTTTTTGTTTTGAAAATAGCAAAATTATTAACTTTGTAATTTACAATGCCAATAGTGCTAACTTTTGCAAACGTGACACCTATAGCATTTGTAATGCAATATGTTTTGTATTTACATGACTTAGATGTATTAATATTAAAAATAACAAAGGGTTGTATTTTTTTCAATAATTAATACTTAAATAAAAGTTATTGTTATTTATAATGGCAATAGCTTAAACTTTTGCAAATAACTTTTTGGAAGATTATGTTTAGTGTATTTTATTGTGATGAAAATACAAGAACAGAAGTGAAATATTAATTTTATTTTTGAAATTTGTAATAAAGTTTGAAACATTGAGATAACATATTTGAATCAGTTGTTGTTGAATGGTTGCACAGATTGATGCTGTGATGGCTCTGAATGATGTTGTGGCGGCGACGAGTGATGCTGTGGCGTTCAGTGATGCAGTAGTAGCGCATAGTGATGTTGTGGTGCTCCTGAGTGATGCTGTGGTGATGCAATGGATAGTGAGGGCGATAGATAGATAGAGGGAGGGCGAAAGATAGATAGAGGGAGGCGAGAGACAGAGGCCGGGTGAGAGATAGAGGCAGGGCAAGAGGGCGAGGGATGGAGTGTGGGCGAGGGATGGAGTGTGGGGCGGGAAGGATGGAGCGTGGGGCGGGGGAGGGTGGAGTGTGGGGCGGGGGAGGGATTGATTGTAGGGCGGGGAAGGGATGGAGTGTGGGGCGGGGGAGGGATGGTGTGTGGGGCGGGGAGGGATGGATGGAGTCGGGGGACTGGATGGATGGAGTGCGGTGATGGATGGATGGATGGAGTGCGGGGATGGATGGATGGAGTGGGGGGATGGATGGAGTGGGGGATGGATGGATGGAGTGGGGGGGATGGATGGATGGAGGGGATGGATGGGATGGATGGATGGAGTGGGGGGATGGATGGATGGAGTGGGGGGATGGATGGATGGTGTGGGGGGATGGATGGAGTGGGGGGATGGATGGATGGAGTGGGGGATGGATGAAGTGGGGGGGATGGTTTACTTTCAACTCAAAGGCATGATTTGGTTTCAGATGCGCATCGTATTACTTGTTATGCACGATAATATTGTAATTGTAAATTATGTAAATTGATACTTGTATAGCGCACTACTCACCCGCAAGGGTCTCAATGCGCTTGTACGAATACCGCTGTGGAACCCATCCTGGCTTTCCCTGTGAGGCGTCCACTCCTGGGCACCCCCAAGGTGGAGGCCAGGCATCCTTAGCGTTGTGGGGGCTGTTGTGGAGATTAAGCAAGCTATTGTCCAGAGTTGCACAGTGGGACTCCATGATTGGAATAGGCACCGAGGCGAGAATTATCAGGTCTGTGGAATTTCGAGCCCAAGACACGCCAAGGCGGGGAATTGAACCCTGGTCACGGGCCTGCAGCTCTAACCATTGAGCCACAGCTGCTTGATAAACGTTGAATTTGGCATTTGTTTACAATCTCTCGAAGGTGCGCTCTGTTTCAGCGTGCTTGAAGAATATTGGTTCGAAGCGCTCTGAAAAATCTATACATTTACAAGTTGGCGCTATGTCAGGCACGTAGGTAAACCCGCAATTTAAAAAATCGCCTATGACAAAACGGTTTTCATGATGCAGTTTGTCTTTGGAAATCATCTCATGGGGTGATAACGGAAGAGCACATCGCAATCTACATATGGGGTTTATTTGAATTATGTAGCTCAGTTGTAGACGGCGCTATAATGCTCTGCTGCAGGTCTGTGTTTAATATGCGGAAGTGCAGGTTAAAATTCTCGATGGCTCCGCTCTTCAACCTCCTAGCGTCGGACTCGGTGTAAGCGAGATATATTGAGCTTTGACAGAAATTCTATATCATACAACTCTGAGGATCACAACTTCCCTTGTGTTTTTGTGGCGGCATGGCACTTTAATCGGAGTACTTGAATGACGATTGAACTCCCCTTTCACGGTGTAGCACTTCAAATGGCTGATATTGTAGCGCGATGTTGCTTAAGGCGAGTCTTTAGCACTGCCAGAGCAAAAATAAGAGACACACAAACGCACACACACTGTTCGACAAGCTCTTGGCATTGCTGTGGGTAGGGGGGGGGGGAGAAATGCAAGACACGGCCTGGCGGCCGTGAAAAGTGTGAAGCAGTGGGTGGGGGAAAGGATCCATTTGAAGTGAAGCTAAGCTTCACTTCAAAGGCAGGAGGCAGGCAGGAGGCTCGGGCAAGCGCGTGGGAGGGGGAGGGAAAAAAGAGGGGACAGTACAGTGGGGTAGAGAGAGAATGGAGGAGACAGAGAAAAAGAAAGGGAAAGCGCGAGGGATGGAGGAAGAAAGAGATCAGGGGCTAGAGACAGTGAGATGGTGTGACTGTGAGAGGGGTGACAGGCAGATAGAAAGAGACACAGGATAAGGAGACAGGGTGAGAGCGACAGCAAGAGGCAGAGAGCGACGTCACAGGTGGAGGGTGCGATAGAAAGTGAACGTGTGTGTATGGAAATGAGAGAGAGAGAGAGAGAGAGAGAGAGAGAGAGAGAGAAAGAGAGAGTGACAGAGAGAGAGAACCATCGAGTGCTGTAGTGAAAAGATAGGTGCCTGGACGCTTTCTATGTACGCACATTTTCGGATAACCTTTACTAAACGCTATTCGGAAATCGGTTCCTAATCAATTGTTTGCAAGAAATTGAAAAATGTATTATTCGCCATATCCTCTGCTGAAATGTCTGAGTAGGTTCTACGTATGCTGCAGATTTTGCGTGTGGAATCTCGGCAGTCAGACTGCACCTCTAATCTTCAGAGCATGTTAAAACTATTCCCGTTAAGTAGCAAATGGTAACTAACATCTATTGTTTACTTTCAACTCAAAGGCATGATTTGGTTTCAGATGTGCATCGTATTACTTGTTATGCACGATAATATTGTGGTTGATAAACGTTGAATTTGGCGTTTGTTTACAATTTCTCGAAGGTGCACTCTGTTTCAGCGTGCCTGAAGAATATTGGTTCGAAGCGCTCTGAAAAATCTATACCTTTACAAGTTGGAGCTATGTCGGGCACGTAGGTAAACCCGCAATTTAAAAAATCGCCTATGACAAAACAGTTTTCATGATGCAGTTTGTCTTTGGAAATCATCTCATGGGATGATAACAGAAGAGCACATCGCAATCTACAAAGAATCTATAAAGAAAGATTTACTTACTTACATATGGGGTTTATTTGAATTATATAGCTCAGTTGTAGACGGCGCTATAATGCTCTGCTGCAGGTCTGTGTTTAATATGCGGAAGTGCAGGTTAAAATTCTCGATGGCTCGGCTCTTCAACCTCCTAGCATCGGACTCGGTACAAGCGAGATATATTGAGCTTTGACAGAAATTCTATATCATACAACTCTGAGGATCACAATTTCCCTTGTGTTTTTGTGGCGGCATGACACTTTAATCGGAGTACGCTTTGCTGTATTTTTTGTTACCTGCTGGGACTCGGCGCTCTTGCTTCTTTCGCGCCACTCCTCGCAGTACCCGCTTCGCGGGTCCCGCTTCGTGGGGAGATATCTGTGCTTTGTCGGACCTGAGGACATTGGTGGAGACGACCATTGGGCACTGATTGGGGGTGTGGAATCTACAGGCAGGGCTGCGAGCGAGTAGCGGGTCCTGGACTCCAACTCCCAGGAGCACCCGCCAGCCCGCATTACCGGCACCTGGGCCGCTCTCCCTGCTCGCCCCGCCTTCCAATCTAGCCCCTGTAACTGCATTTGGCCATTCCCGCTTCGCGGGAGCGTCCCGGGAGAAGCCCGGGACAGGGGCGGGGCCGTCTTCGGCCAGCAAAGGACGAATAAGGACGGGACGGGCCACCCCCCGAACATTGGTACTCTTGCTTTTATTGGTAAGATTTAAGACCCCTGCTGTAACGTACGTTTCTGTCATTGCTACTTAAAGACAGCATTGTGCCTACCTTGCTGTGAACTATTTGTCCCAACGTACCATAACTAACTTTCTAAATTACCAACTATGACTTCCCCAACGGGGATGAGTAAAAACATCACGGTAAAGACCTCTAAAGGGACAGTTACTGGCACGATTGATCATTTCTTTAAGTGTATTACTACTGTCCTGAAGAAAGAAATCGCTGATACTGAGAAGCGCCTTTCCCTTGATCTATTAACGGGAAAGCGCTCCTCTTTAGGTCAAATAGCCCATGCACCATCCCCGGGTATGGAAAACTTAGCAGGAGGTGACCCCCCGCAGTCAGATTTAAGAGAGGAGGATGATGAATTGATCTGCCTTAGTGGAAATCTTTCCCCTCATAATTCCACGTTGGGGACAGACACTACGGGCTTATCAAGTTCCCCAAATTTATCCATCGCCTCCCCTCCAACGATAACTCAGAGTGGGGAAACGAGTACAAATGGGAAAAAAAGGAAAAGAAGGGGCTCTTCCCAAAAAAAAACGCCAGGTTAAGCGCATAAATAAACCAACTCCTGCTATCCAAGTAAGCTCGCAGCCAATAGAGATTGGTAATTCAGTCCCCTCTAGCAACCCCCAGGCGCAGCCACATGGTTAAAATTTAGAGGGTGACCGTTTATCCAATTTAGAGATCATGGTTAGGTCTCTTCTACTCCCTTTATTTGAGAGGACGAGACTGATCAGTGCTAAACTGGATAAACTAGGCGACCAACTAGAAGGAAACAAAGCTGTCTTGGCTGAATTATTATAAACCCAGGTCTCAACGAGTACTCGAGGTCTCGCTGAGACTTGTACCCTGACTACAGAACAACCCTCCACTAGTACCTCTAATGCGAATACTGGGTCTGTAACGGGGAAAAAGAAAGTGATGGGTAAACCCACAAAAACCCTGCCCAATAAAGAACCATCAACTCAATCAGCAAAAGGCCCCCTGAAACAAAAAGAGCTCGTAAGTGCTGATGAGAAAAGGGCAACTGAGAATAACACCAAATCCATTAAAAATAGATTAGAGAACGAGAACATGGAACAGCCCCCACAGCGATCCCACAGACACATGTTTAGAAAAGTGGGTCTACCACCTGAATCCGCCCCCTTTACTATCATCATGACAGGAGTACCTGAATTAGCAGAAGGGGTTAGGGAAAACCATTATGCCCTAAAAAATAAAATAATTCATTGGTTAGAACAAAATAGACCACTTCCCGCCCACGTAGACGGAGAAATTCTAACTGTAAGACGTGCAAACTGGGTAGGTTCACGTCCAAAGGATAAGAAAGGGGACGTAGTAATAATAAACTTTAAGGACCATAGAACAGTTAGATGCATTGGAGACTGGTATGAAGCAAGAGGGGGGGATTCCATCTCCACCCATTACGTTAGTTATTTTTATCCAAGAGTCCCACCATCCTATCAAAAAGCTAACCCTGTAAGAAGGAATCCCTTTCAATGGAAAGAAGTTGGTCACCAACCCCATTTCCAAAACCCTTATAACCACCCAAGTTGGCCACTCTTGTACAGGGGGCGTAATAATAATAGCTTCCCAGCACAACAGGGCTTCAACCTTCCCACTTTTAATCACTACTCAATGCTCTATGGGCTAGATGAAGTGGACTGACTTGTTATGAATACAAGTGGGGGCGAGGGACTGCTATCAAAATATATCTCCCCAGAAACTAGCGATTAAAAAAGTTCTGATATAATGATGGAGGAGCGAAACGAGGAAATGTTATCATATGATCACCTTCATGCAGCTTCTAATTTGATATCCCTGGGAGAAACCCTGAACCTAGAAAATTCTCCAGATACTATCATAGGCCCCCTAAAGGAGAAGATGCATCTCACAGCAGATAGCTCTCCTCCAGAGGAGGCTCCCTTAAGTGAGGCACCGCATGTACAGAAACGTGGAATGGTATCACTTCTGTTTTGGAACATAGCGGGCCTTCGCGCAAAGATTGAGGACGATAGTGCCCTTAATTTCTTTAAAGAATACGGGGTTATCTCCTTACAGGAGACCTGGGCCATCACGAAACAACATCTGATGGGCTATAAAACCTACTTCTCCCAAGCGATAGCAGCTACCCATGGAAGAGCAAAGGGTGGCCTGACTGTATATATAGCAAACTCCATATCAGAGTTAAAAATAACGGTCCTCCAAATTGAACCTAATTATCAATTATTAAATCTCATTTTTAGAAAGAAAGAGAATTTTCTTCTGGTAAATTTTTTTGACAATTTAGCGGGTAGTGAGGTGAAAAAAATAATTGGTGAGCTCCGCCAAAAACTTGGCAAATGGATAAATCAAATGAAATCTACGGGCATACCAAGTATTATCTGGGGGGGGATTTTAACCAGCACCCTTGTCCAAAAATTAATACCAATATCTGTGGTCTAGCGGAAAATCAAGATGAGCAAATAGTCCACTTTAACCAGTCCACGGTAGGAAACTATTTAAATGAAACCTTATCTGATTTAGGTCTAGTGATAATTAATGAGATACAAAACTCAAAGGGACGTTTGGATCCAACTTATTTAGGGAGAGGATGTGAGTCGACTATAGATTACATCCTAGCCACTGCTACATCAGTAACCAAACTCAGTGGATTTAGAGTATTAGTAAATCCCCTAAGCGATCATGCTGCTTTGGGTGTGAATTTATCTCTAGAACAGGGCCAACTTTCACCCCAGCTTATAATGGCAGCTCTTGCCCAAAATAATTTACATCTCTCTAAAATGAATGGCTATGCCCTGGGCTGGGAAAAGATAGACCCAGTAGAAATAACAGCCAAGGTGGTATATGCGTCCTATCCGGCTATACTAAATTGCTTAGATACAAACATAGGAGAAGAGGAGGTACTTCAAAATTTCGACTTAATTTTGGAAAACGTAAAAAAAAGTCTAACTGTAAATAAGAAAGGGAATAGGGAAATAAAAAAGGATGGTTTAACCACAAGTGTACTGTGGCCCATAAAAGACTAAAAAGAGCACTTTCAAACAAACCCAGGAATCAGGAAGAAATAAAGTTGCGGAGAAGGTCTTATAGATTAGCCTGTAAGGAAAGAAAATCAGAACTGAAACAAGACCTATGGAACCAGCTACATGAAAGTTCTCTGAATAAAAACAGCGAGACTTTCAGATAAAAAGAACCAACCAACAATAGAAGTGGCTATAGAGGGACCTGCATGGGTAAAACATTTTTTAAAAATGTTTGGTAAATCCCCAGAATCAGAGCTTCCTGGGGGGACAAATTGTAATGGTAATATACAACAACCTAATTCCTTTCCAATCCCATTAGAGTTTTCACTAATTGAAGTTACTAATGCATTAACGGCTAGTATAAGCGCCAAAGCCCCTGGCCCAGATGGGGTACCAGTGGATTTTTTTAAATATAACCCAGATTTGTGGACCCCAATAATAAAAAGGGTATTCGATTCTGCTATGATGTGTGGCCTATCCAAATCCTGGGCCCCTTCCATTATGGTTCCCATCTTTAAGAAGGGTGAAAGACACGATGTCACCTGCTACCATCCAATCTCACTCCTGGGTTCGCTGGGGAAAGTACTGGGCAGAGTGGTTCTTCACCGTTTACAGGAGTGGGTTGAGGACAGGGAGCTCCATTCTGACATCCAATTCGGCTGTAGGGAGGGCTTTGGAACAACAGAGCAAGCCCTTAATCTGTCACTAATGATAGGGAAATATGTCTCAGCAAAGCGGGGCAGGCTGTATATGGTCTACGTCGACCTGTCGGCGGCGTTTGATTGTGTTTCCCATTCAAAACTATGGTCTATCCTTACTGAGATGGGGATAGACCAGGCTCTCATAATATTTTTAAGAGAGCTTTACTCATATGCCTCTGCCAGAGTGCGTTTTGGAGTAAACGGTGAACTAACTGATTCATTCCCGGTGGAGCGTGGAGTCAGGCAGGGTTGTGTCCTGGCTCCCTTTCTTTTCTCCCTCTATGCAAATGGTCTTGAGGTTGAGATGTTATGGGGGGGTCAGGACCTTCCTCGAGTAAAACATTGGCTGATTCCCGCTTTATTATACGCGGACGACGCCGTGATTCTCGCACGCACTCCGCGTGAATTACAGAATGCACTAGACAGGTACGCAAGGTTTATGGGCAGTCTGGATCTGCGCATAAACGTAAAAAAGACCTACGTTATGGTGGCGGGTAGAAAGAAGAAAGGGGGAAAAGGTATATTCCTTGACAATGAAAGGATCGAAACAACTGCCCAATACCCATATCTTGGAATCATGATGGACGAAAGGTTAAACTGGAAACCAGCTATAGAAGCACGAAAGCATCAGTTGCTGAGAGCAACTGCTGCTCTCAAAAACTTTTCACAAAAACTGGGAAAGAGACCGCCAGTAGAACTGCTCCATATTTACAAAGCTAAATTTCAATCCCCCGCACTTTATGGGGCAGGCCTTTGGGGACATAAAAACACTAAATCCCTACAGGTGGCACAGAACACCTTCCTAAGATTCCTGCTGGCAAACCCCAAATGTACATCCATCTATGCCTGCCATATGGAGCTAGGTGTCCCACACATAACGGATTTGGCCAAAATACAGCCGCTTTTGCTCTGGCGACGTATTTGGATTGCGACGAAAAACACCCTATCTAAACAGATAGTAACAGACTGCATGTCACTGGACCATGTGGGAAAGATTGAGTGGCTCATGTACATAAAGAATTTTCTGACAGACCTAGGGCTTAGTAAATACTATTTCACACCTGAACGAATTGGTGAAATAACCAGAAAGGAACTAAAAAAAAGGGCCCTGGGCCATGTGGAAGAGATGCGACTCTGCACAGTGGTAAGAAAACCGTCAGCCCAATACTCCTTGGCAGTTATGACCACCCTAGAGATTGAGCCGTACTTGACATATGTCCAGACAAAATTTGAACGCTTCCTACTGACAAGGTTCAGAATGAACATTTTTCATAGACTGGTGGCCTTTCCGATAAAAAACAGTTGGGAAGAGTGCCTAACAGTGTGCCCATGTGACAATACATCAGAACAATCCACCATCCATACTGTTCTGTTTTGCAAATTCTACTGTGTACACCGTAAACTTTGGCTAATCCCTCTCCTAAGAAAAATGGGTGTGAGAAGATGTCGTCCCGCCATGTTGCATCTACAATTTATAGAAACTGAAGTAGCCTGTAAATATATAGTGACTTTTTTTTAATGTATTTTCAAACATAGGGTAAATCTTTGACTAAAATCCACTTGTTATGTTAGAAAATGTGAGATATCAAAAACGATTAGGGGAAAGATTATCCTTTTTTATGCTGTAAAACTAATAACTTGTTGGATGTGTACATTATGATATACTTGTTGAAATTCTTTTATGGTTTTTATCTAACCTGAAAATCGAATAAAGAAAGATTTACTTACTTACATATGGGGTTAATTTGAATTATATATCTCAGTTGTAGACTGCGCTATAATGCTCTGCTGCAGGTCTGTGTTTAATATGCTGAAGTGCAGGTTAAAATTCTCGATGGCTCCGCTCTTCAACTTCCTAGCGTCGGACTCGGTACACGCAAGATATATTGAGCTTTGACAGAAATTCTATATCATTACAACTCTGAGGATCACACTCTCCCTTGTGTTTTTGTGGCGGCATGACACTTTAATCGGAGTACTTGAATGAGGATTGAACTCCCCTTTCATGATGTAGCACTTCAAATGGTTGATGTTGTAGAGCGATGTTGCTTAAGGCGAGTCTTTAGCACTGCCAGAGCATAAATAAGAGACACACACACGCACACACACTGTTCGACAAGCTCTTTGCATTGCTGTGGGGAGGGGGGGAGGAGAAATGCGAGACACGGCCTGGCGGCCGTGAAAAGTGTGAAGGAGTGGGAGTGGGTGGGGGAAAGGATCCCTTTGAAGTGAAGCTTAGGAGACAGGCAGGAGGCTCGGGCAAGCGCGTGAGAGGGGGAGGGAAAAAGAGGGGACAGTACAGCGGGGTAGAGAGAGAATGGAGGGGACAGAGAAAAAGTAAGGGAAAGTGCGAGGGGTGGAGGAAGAAAGAGATCAGGGGCTAGAGACAGTGAGATGGTGTGACTGTGAGAGGGGTGACAGGCAGATAGAAAGAGACACAGGATAAGGAGATAGGGTGAGAGCGACAGCAAGAGGCAGAGAGCGACGTCACAGGTGGAGGGTGCGATAGAAAGTGAACGTGTGTGTATGGAAATGAGAGAGAGAGAGAGAGAGAGAGAGAGAGAGAGAGAGATAGAGAGAGTAATAGAGAGAGAGAACCATTGAGTGCTGTAGTGAAAAGATAGGTGCCTGGACGCTTTCTATGTACGCACATTTTCAGATAACCTTTACTAAACGCTATTCGGAAATCGGGTCCTAATCAATTGTTTGCAAGAAATTGAAAAATTTATTATTCCCATTATCCTCTGCTGAAATGTCTGAGTAGGTTCTACGTATGCTGCCGATTTTGCGTGTGGAATCTCTGCAGTCAGGCTGCACCTCTTATCTTCAGAGCATGTTAAAACTATTCCCGTTAAGTAGCAAATGGTAACTAACATCTATTGTTTACTTTCAACTCAAAGGCATGATTTGGTTTCAGATGCGCATTGAATTACTTGTTATGCATGATAATATTGTGGTTGATAAACTTTGAATTTGGCGTTTGTTTACAATTTCTCGAAGGTGCACTCTGTTTCAGCGTGCTTGAAGAATATTGGTTCAAAGCGTTCTGAAAAATCTATACATTTACAAGTTGGCGCTATGTCGGGCACGTAGGTAAACCCGCAATTTAAACAAGGCGCTGGTAGGCCAGGTCAAGAACAGCAATGCGCTGGGAGGCCATGGGTCACATATCTTGCCCACCCTAATAACGCGCCCCGTGACGGGGAGTATTGAATCAAGGAGCATGCAGGAAAAAAGATTACATTAAAGCGGGTGCCAGGCTGAAAGAAAGCAGGGCACCCATGTATTTCGAGTGAAGTGGCCCCATGGTAAACAAGCTCTTGGCATTGCTGTGGGGAAGGAGGGAGGAGAAATGCGAGACAAGGCATGGTGGCCGTGAAGTGTTAAGCAGTGGGTGGAAGAGCGCTTTGAAGTGAAGCTCTCGGAGGCAGGCGGCTCGGAAGCAAGGGAAAAGCGTGTGCTTGTGTTCACGTGAACTGTCGGAAATACACCCGATGGTTTGAGAACTTATTTTGCCCACTAAAATTCTCCCCTATCCATTCCTTGCGGAATGGGATAGGCGAGCCCTAAAACATCTCAAGCCACTGCTTCCCAACAAATATTGGGGTCCTTAATTCCTATTGATCCATTGGTCCATCTACACTTTGCTGTCCTCTACACTCTCCCTTCCACTACCTTTCCTACTCTCGCTTCTCTAGAAAAACCTCATGCTGCTGCTTCTTAACTAACATTGGGGTCCCTAATTCCTGTTGTACTATCTGTCCACTTACTCGTGGCAGTCCTCTACAATCCCTCTTCCTACCACTCTCCATACTCTCGCTCTCCTTTCTCTCCCTTACTAACTAATCTACCCCCTACCTATTTTTTTTTCATCAGCCCTCTTCTCCTTTACTTGTTCTCTTAATTTCCTCTTTCTTTTCCTTGTACACTTGGAGGACTTTATCATCTAGTCTAGTCTATGTTCAAAATTTGCCGTTTACTGACTTTCTTTTTCATGATGTGCTAAGTACCCTGTAAAGCGCTCTGATACTCTTGGGTCCAGTAGCGCTATATAAAACCTTTTAAATAATAAATAAATAAATAAACTGCCTCACTGAATTTATATTTTCTGATCCTCTCAAGAGCCATGTTTGAAAGTAGAATAGGCAGACTAAGTGGATGAAGGCTGATTGTTTTAATGGATTAGAATGGAATTAGAATGGAGTCCAAACCAACAAAATGGGAGCCTGATGGAGAAAGGTGTAAAGATTGTTCTCTGGAACTAATGGATGTTTTTTTCCTTGAGTAAATGACTCACCTTTGTACTGCTTATAACTTAGGAAGAATACCATGACACTTCCTGTTTTTATATTTCATTGCCTGTTGACACAGTGGCCAAGAATTATGAAGGTTTTGTGTCGGCTGTGAGTTACACCAAGGGATGCAGGGCAATGCAAAGCCTAGAATGACATTTTCCAAGCTACCCAAGGTGACCTTGTGTGGCACTGTGTGACTCTTTAAATATGGAGTAATGCTAACTTTGTGTGATGGGGGCATTACATGGGTAGATGCGTAGGTATTCTCATGCATCCACCCATGAATTCTGAAGAATTTCCAGATTTACTAACACTGGTAGACCTGGGAATGCAACAGAATGATATTCCTTCCCACCAGAGGTGCAGCAAGGAGAAATATCTTTATTTCTCCTTGTTATTTCCTCTTTCTAAGTGTGCTTCATTCTGCAGTACACTTAAAAAGAGGAAAATACCTCTAAGGATTGTTTTTTGTGCAGGAAAGTTTCACTTCCTGCACAAAAATAATCCTGGCTATAATGAAGGCACCTTAGAACGCAGCAGAAAGCAACCAGCACACATACTACTCTGAGCCATTCACAATGCTGCAGTGCAGCGCTGTAATTGGCTTGAGTGCTGTGGATCGGCGCTCGAACATGGAGCCTGTGCATGTTCCTGGCCAGGCTGTGTAAGGAAGCCTGGTAGGAACATGCAAAGTGTGCCTGAACTGTTTGGTTGGCCTAAGAGGGCCAGCCAAACAATTCATGCGCACTTTAGGAGTGCAAACCACTCCTCCCCTGGTCAGCCCCGCCCTGCCCCACACTGCAGACAGGCTGCATGCAATAGGAAAAATAAAATCACAATAACGATATGTTATTTTGTCATTTTATTTCACCTTCTTGTACAGTGAGGCAACGCTCCTTCGCCCTAGCAGAGGAGCCGCCACAGGTAGAAGCGTGCCTGCATTGGCACTAGGCTGCAGATTGTGCATCAGCGCAAGGAGAGGACAGGAATACACAATATATTGATAGATACTGCGCATTCCTGCCCTCTCCCTTTCACACAGCACATCCAGCAAGTTGTCTTGCTTGTGTTGCGTGAAAATTCATTCAATCTTGCCCAGTGTTCCTTCACATGCATTGTTGTTAGTTCTGTAGAAATCACATGTGCTATAATCGCATGTGATAAAATTGTCTGTGTGAAAATCGCACCCGATACAAAAAATTCTGTGAGATATGTAAAATAATCATAATAGATTGGTTGTATGTATCCCATGGGCAATTTATATCATGGTAATGGCAAATCCTATTGCGATTTTACTACACCAGATTGACAGTGTAATGCGCATTTAGGATCTGTGTTAAAGAAAATCCTTACAATGTGCACCTCCAGTGATCCAGTGATACTTCCCATTCATAAATGACATGAGATATTATGATAGGAATCCCAAGACTCATTATGGGAAACAACACTTACAACGCAACTTTTACAACGCACTACCTTTACAACAAAACTTTTACAACGCAGCATCCATTACAACGCATGCCATTACAACGCAACCATTACAACGCATGTCACTACACCGCATACCACTACAACGCATGCCATTACAACACAGTCACTACAACGCATACCATTACAACGCATACCTACACTATCCAACACTTACCCTACTGTTGCACCCCCTGGAGTTAGAATAGTAATTTTTACCCCTACACTATCCAATACTTACCCTACTGTTGCACCCCCTGGAGTTAGAATAGTAATTTTTACCCCTACACTATCCAACACTTACCCTACTGTTGCACCCCCCTGGAGTTAGAATAGTAATTTTTACCCCTACACTATCCAATACTTACCATACATGCAATGTAATGGTATGCGTTGTAATGGTATGCGTTGTAAATGTAGTATGCGTTGAAGTGGAATGCGTTGTAAAGGTAGTTTCAAAGAATTCGTTGTAATGGCATGCGTTGTAATGGAATGCGTTGTAATGGATGTTGCAGTGTAAAAAATGCGTTGAAAAGGTATGCGTTGTAAAAGTATGCGTTGTAACAACATACATCCCTCATTATGGCCCTAATTATGTGTCTGGTGTTCCGAGGACTCGTGGGTGTGCGGTGGTAGCAGTCCAGCCAGCACTACACCGGTGATCCGACCTCCCATTACAAGTTGGGTGGTCAGATGATGCTGGGACCACTGCCACTGCTAGGTGATTCAGATGCTCCGTCCATCACCACCCCCTTTTGTACCGCTTTTGTACCGCTTTTGGCCGCCATAAGAGTGGCAGGGTATGCTCAGATGTGAGTCCCTTGCTCACTTTGTCACTGGATTCAAGCAAGCCGGGCTGAAGACGGCTGGAATACCAGAAACCGGTCCTCGGAAGCTTGTTTCCGGTCCAGGGAAGACATGGCTTGGCAGTTCGGGCTGGACTGTTCCCATGAGGCACAGGGTCAGACTGATTTGCATATAGCCATGTCTGAACTGGGGTGGCAGAGTGGGCTAAAGAACGGTGATGGATTAAACCCAGATCTTTTGACTGGGTGTGAGTGTTTGATTGATTCAGATGCTCCGTCCATCACCACCCCCTTTTGTACCGCTTTTGGCCGCCATAAGTGTGGCAGGGTATGCTGAGACATGAGTCCCTTGCTCACTTTGCCACTGCATTCAAGAAAGCCGGGCTGAAGACGGCTGGAATGCCAGAAACCGGTCCTCGGAAAATTGTTTCCGGTCCAGGGAAGACATGGCTTGGCAGTTCGGGCTGGACTGTTCCCATGAGGCACAGGGTCAGACTGATTTGCATATAGCCATGTCTGAACTGGGGTGGCAGAGTGGGCTAAAGAACTGTGATGTATTAAACCCAGATCTTTTGACTGGGTGTGAGTGTTTGATTGATTCAGATGCTCTGTCCATCACCACCCCCCTTTTGTACCGCCAGGGAACTGCCGTTCCCTGGAGGTGGCCCAGCGGTCAGTAGACCACAAAACTGCTACGATCCTGCCACGTGTATTACAAATTTCCTCTCCACGGCATTTCAATGATGTTCCTCCACCATGTACGCCATGGCAGAGAGGAAAGAAAGGGGTCCTATAGGGCCCCCTGTACCTTCTACACTTGTGGATGAACATGGGGGCATAACATGTGCTCCCTTGTTTGCATGTACAACAGTTCTGAACGGAATGGACTTTTGAGTTCATGCCGAGCAGGAACCTTGTGAGGCATCACCATTGCGGTGGTTTTGGAAGAGAGAATTTGCCTAGTGAATGGCATCTCTTAACCTTTTACAACCCCAAGACTTCCTAATGTGCATCACTGTTCTATTTGTAAGAATTATTATCTTGTTAAAAAGGCTTATATGCATCTTTACTTTTAAAACAGTGCATATTGCACTGTGGTCTGTCATGTCACGTTATTGGCCAACTCAGTGTTGACTCTAGGCGCCTCGGTCCATACTGTCCCAGCACTGTGCGAGGCCAGGCCATTGCATCCTTTGAAAGCTGCAGTTTTTTCTCTCCACATTCGGTGTCTTTCCTGTGTGATAAATAATGACACAGCAAGGTCAATAATCATGTTGTGCATTATAAGTGCCTCCCGGTGGTGCACACAGCCTGAGGGGTCGGCTTTAAGGTGATCTGTCAACTCCTACTTAGAATATTTACTGCTTATAATATATCATTTAATTCTGTTTTATAACTCGATTTTCCTTCAAGCTAACAAGAAGAAATTAATGGTGCATCAGCCTCCCTTGGTGATGCAAACGAGGAGACTTTGAAAAGCAAGGGATGCAGCTGGGAATTCAGCAGCATTTCTACTCTGGCTATTAATGAGGCACTGCGAGAGGGCGAAGTGGCAAAGGCAAGCACAGTGGTGACCCCTTTACCTGGAGCACTGAAGCACTGCAATGAACGTGGCCGGGCTCGGACAGTAGTTTTTCACTCTGGACCTAAATGAGCATGATTAGTGCATCCGCCTCCCAGGCAGTGATGGCTGGCAGGGAACATGGATGGCGTGGTGACAAAAGAAACTATAATAAAAAATGTACCTCAACATGGCCGCTGTCTCTCCTCCGTCGTTGCTTCTCTTCCTGGTGTGTCCTAGAAGCAGGAAGCCCACAGGCTCCCCTAAGCCAATCACAACTCTGCTGTTAACAGTGTTGTGATTGGTCTGAGCTCCATGGTTCGGTGCTTAGGCAGGGACTGGAAGCCTATGCATGCTCTCCACTCAGGCTGTGAATTACAGCCCGGTGGAGAACATGCTAAGTGTACGTGACTGTTTGGCCAGCCCAAGATGGCTGGCCAACCCGTCCTGCGCACTTATTGTGCATAAAGCACTCTCCTCCTGGGCTGTGACACCAGCCCAGTCCCTCCCTAACCCATCCCTGTAGCTACAACAAATAAAATGATGATAATTATGTTATTGTCATTTTATTTTTCCTTTTTCCACTGCACTGAAAGCAGTGTAGCGACGTTCCACCGCCTTAGCAGAGGAGCCCGCCCTTCTCCCAGGATGTCTAGGGATTACTATATTCAGGGCTCTAAGTGAGATGAAAAAACGGGTGGGTCTCCCATAGGGGCGTGTCCACTGTAATTAGGGGCATCGCTTAAAACACTTAAGCTAAAAATCTGTGCTTAGCATAGTGTGCTGCCCCACTGGTATTTTGCTGCTTCTGTCCATTCATCCAGATATATAATACAACAACTAACAATACTCCTACAACAAGCCAGGACTGTTAGCATTGTCAAGGGTTGTAAGTTGCATAAGATAAATAGGTAATAACAATCCCTTTATTGTATATAATATTGAAAATGCTACTCGCTCTTGTGGGCGAAGTTGTAGAGTAAGGCTAGAGCAGCCGGGCTTTGAGCTGAGACAACAGGTTTGATCTTGACTTCTGTGATTCAAAAAATGAATATGTCCTTGTGTAATGTTGCTGGTACTCATTTAAAGTGCTCCAAGTGTGTGCTATATAAAACTGAAAAACGTGTCTCTTTGAAGTGACATCAAAGGCAGTGACGGGTTGTACTATTGCAGATTTAAGGTTGTTTTTTCTCTTTCACCCTGTGGGCAAAAATGGAGAGCACGATAGGGACTCATCTCAGCACCTACTTTTAAAAACTACTGATGCTGAGCACCGGCAGGACCTGGGCCACTTAAAGCCCTGACTATATTGTGTTTTTATCCTGAGTAAAAGTATTTTTAAATGAATCACAGATTCAGTCCTAACTTATAACAACTTGCACCTGCATTTATTAGACAAATGTAATTAGTGTAATTTGAGGAAGAATATGATGAGATGGTTTATTGAAATATTGTAGTCCTCTGCTGAGGAAATTAAGGCCTTCATTAGGAGTGGCCTGGAAATTCTGATGGAAAAGGAAACAGTAGTTACCAACACATTTGTAAGGATTAGAAATGCAAGAGCCAGGCGGCGTGGCTTAGCGCCCGATGCGGATGGCGGCTCGGACGTGAGCGCTCCACCTCGGCCGAGGGATTCGCCCTCTATTACCTGTGCCTGTCACTAACGAGAAGAAGCTTTCCCTCCCGGAATGCAAGGGGATCATCGTGGACTTGGCGGCTGCTGATTTCAGCACCAGGCAAGCTTTTTTTTCGGCATTTACGAGCGGTCGCGGCTCCCTGTCAGCCGCGACCGCCATTTTGTTTTTGCATCGCGCGTCTGACGCGCTCATCGAGTCTGTAAATGCTGCCTTCATCTGCTGCCTCTGATCCCAGCATAAGCCTGAAATAAACTTATTTTCCCAAGTTTGGCTGCATTAATGCTTCTGTTCTGCTTGCTCTATCCTGCATGAGGAATATTTGCTGGTGTTTTGATCTCGGCCGCCATTTTGTCCTCAATGCCTATTTTCCACATGAGGCTCCTGTTTCCTCTCACTGCAACAGCCTCTTTCTACTTGCGCCTATTCTCCAGGATGACCTTGCTTGCCATGGTGCTGCAGTTCTACTGCTGATTTTCTTTTTCTCTTTCTTTCAACATATGCTGGCGTTTTTGTTCTCAATTTTTGCACATTCTGCGCACTATTTCCTGGAATAAAGATTTCCTCAAATACACACATAGATACTGCCACATGTCCCTACGTGCACTTATGCTGCTCCTAAATGGTTATGGGAAGTTGCCTTCCGATCCCCTTGCTTTTCCATGATTTTGCTGATTAAACCTCCGTCACTTCCCTATTGACTCTAACAGACGTGGACTCTATCAGGTTTTAGCCTCTTTATTGCATTTTGTTTGTTTACTGCTTCATCATATGGAAAAAGGCACAATTGGACGTGTTTCTAAAACTCCGCGGCGTGTCTTCATCAAAAACTCTAAAGTCTTTTCTGCATTGGCGCATCTGGAAGCGTCTCAAGAACTGGCTGTTCAAATGTCGCAGTCCAACACAGAACGTCCTGTTCAGGCTCTAGGAAAAGTTACGTCGAAACGTCTCAAAAAAGACCCTCCATCACCGTCAGGCTCCACTTCAGTTGTATCTATGGAGCTACTATTGGAGGAAATACCAGCTCTTCGACCCTTTATGGAGGAAACCAACTCGAAGTTGCAGGTTTTAACTGACAATTGGTCACAGATGGATGCAAGAGTAACGACTGTGGAACACTCCATATCTTTTCTCCAGGAATCATCCTCCAAGGTGACGCACATGCAGTCGCAGATTTCCTCTCTCCAGAAGCAGGTCGAGGAGCTTGAAAATCGCAATCGACGCAACAACCTTCGTATTTACGGCCTGGCAGAGAATTGTGAGGGGACTGATCCCGTTGCTTTCTTCAAATCCTTCCTGCCTAAGCTCCTCCACTTATCTGAGGGTACCACACTTAACATCCAACGAGCACATAGACTCGGCCGCATTTCCTCGTCTTTCTCTGCCTCCTCCAGACCGCGATGTGTCATTATGTACTTTCTGGAATACACTGACCTCCTTAAAGTTTTGTCAGCGGCCCAAGCTTCTCCTCGCCTTACATGGTCAGGTTCTACCCTCTTCTTCGCGCAAGATTACGCCAGAGCCACAGCCAACCGACGCAAAGCTTTTCTGGATATGCGACCGGAGCTCCGATCCATTGGCGCCAGATATGGCCTTTTCCACCCTTGCCTCTTCAGAGTCACTCATAACAACAAAACGACGACTTATGAGGATCCTGTTCGCCTCCGGAGCTTCCTCAATTCCTGCCAAGCATCTGAAATGAACCTTTCCAGCTCTTCCTCAGCTTTTCCTCCACGACTTTCATGACCTACTACTGGGATTCACTCACTAGTTCGCATAGTTTGTGTTGATGTTACATTTGTTTGTTCTTACTATGTTGTTTCCACCCTTCTCCTAACTACGTTCTTTCCCTTTACATTTCTCCCCTTTTAATTCCATTATATGTTCACCTCTTTCCCACTTATCTTTGAATTTTGCTTCTATCAGTAACCCTTTTGATGTTCTCCTCTTCTCAACTCTCCTGGGTTTTTTTCTCTCACAGGTTTCATAATCCACAGTATGTCTTCCCTTGGTTTGATGGTTCGCTTGCATCAGATGTGCCGCCTCCCCCAGTGGGCGCTCCCCCCCTCAGTTTTCTCTTCTCGTCTCCCCCTCCTCGTATCGCCCTTCCCTCAGTTTCACCCTCCGTAAGTATGTTTTCCTTCCTTTCCTTGTTCTTCATTATTCCCTGCTTGTTTTTTATCTTGTTTTTATCTCTGAATCTACTTTGTTCAAAGGTGTCTCCTATTTCTCTTTTTTACTCACTTCCCTGTCTTTGCCTTTTCCATGCTCCTTTTTCTCGCATTTGTAGTCCTCTATTTTCTTTCTTTACTTATCTGACTCTCACTACCACTATTTCTGTCTCTGCATTTGTTCTTGACTCATATTCTTCCCTCTCTTTTATCTCCTTCCTTTCTTCTTTTGATCCTTTCCTAGCAGCTCCTCATCTGTTCTGGATCTTGTTCCTTTTTTTTACTGAATTTCTTCCCTTCATCTTTTCTTATCTTCTCTCTGTATACTCTTTCTTTACTTGTTCTCACTCTCCTAGCATTTCTTCTGCTTACTCACTTGTATTTCCTCCTTACTATTTTTCAACTCCATGTTTATTCACCTCTTTTTGACTTTCGTATTCTTTGTATTCATTTTATTATTCTGGGCACTTATCCTTCTCTTTTTTTTACCGATCTTTTCAGTTTCATTTTCATGATATGTCGCTAAAAATAGTTAAATGGAATGTTAAGGGCATTAATTCTCCCATCAAGCGACAGAGAATTTTGTCACACCTTGCACGCTTAAATGTTGATATTGCTTTCTTGCAAGAGACTCATTTATCTGCTGAAGAATCTGTTAAGTGGGAGAGAACTTGGCTGTGCAATGTATATTATTCCCCAGGGGATGGTAAACGCAATGGAGTAGCCATTTTATGCCACAAACGTCTATCTCACTCTTTGCTTATTCAAGAATCGGATGATATTGGTCGTTGGACATTTGTCAAGCTTTCTGTTAAGAATGTTCCAATTTCCCTTTTAAATGTCTATGCCCCCACTGCTGGCGACCCTACCTTCTGGTACACCTTCTCTCATCATATTACCAGATTTATTGATAATAATTTTATTTTAGCGGGAGATTGCAACCAGCCTTTTGATCCCTTTTTAGACAGACATTCCAAGGCTCCCTTCATTCCTAATAAATCACACAAACTCTTCTCTCAGACTATCTGTCAACATAAACTCACTGATGCCTGGCGTCTATGTAACCCAGAGCTGCGGGAATTTACTTTTTACTCTCCCTGTCATCATTCCCAATCCCGCATTGATTACATTTTTGTTACTCATGCAATTGCCCAAACCCTTACATATGCAGAGATTGGTCCGATACTACTCTCGGATCATGCCCCTACTTTGGTTCAACTTGACATTCTCCCTCAATCAGTTGGACCCAAGCGATGGCGCTTTAATAATTCCCTTCTCTTGGACCCCAAATTTACTTCATCCTTCACTGAATTTTCTGATGACTTTTTTTCACTCAATGATAACCCCTCCATTCCCAAGCACACCATTTGGGATGCCTTCAAGGCGGCAGCACGGGATTTCATAATTGGCTTTGTCGCAAAAAAACGGAGAGCTGCACGTAACTTCACAGCTACTCTCCTTCTTGACATTAAGAAATTGGAGCATTCTTATTCTACCTCTCGTTCGCAGGACAGCTTGACAGCTTTGATTAATGCCAAAATGAAATTTAACAAAAAGTCCACGGATGATGCATCTTTATTCTTATTAAAATCAAGTGCAAAGTTTTACGGGGGTAAAAATAAGGCTGGGAAGATACTTGCTAACTATTTGAAAGTAAAGCATAACAAATTAAATATTGGATCAATCTATGACACACACTCTGTTCTTAAACATAAAGACACAGATATTCTTGCTGAGTTTTCTGCTTTTTATAAAACCTTATACTCTTCTGAAACCCAACCCTCCTCTCAATCTTTAGACCACTTTTTCTCCAACATCCAAAAGCCAGCTCACTTCCCACTTGACCTCTCTCATTTGGAGCTTGATATCTCTCAACAAGAGTTGCTTACAGCACTCCAAAGTCTTCAAAAAGATAAAGCCCCTGGGCCGGATGGCTTTACTGTTGAATTCTTCCTTCACTTCTCCAAACTTCTCATCCCTAAAATACACTCCCTTATTGATGCTTTCCTCACCTTGGGCTCTTCTTCGGGTTCTTTCTCTGAGGCACATATCTGTCTCATACCCAAGGAGGGGAAAGAGGCTCAACATTGCAAGAATTATAGACCAATCTCTTTGGTTAACATTGATTATAAAATATTTGCAAAGTGTATCGCAGCACGTCTCGATCTTCTTCTCCCGGATCTTCTGGGTGAGGAACACTCAGGCTTTGTCAAGGGACGCTTTATCACTGATAATACTAGACTGTTATTCAATATTTTATCTAAGTCCCGTCATTTGCCCCACTCCCTCGCTGCCATTGCCCTGGATGCTGAAAAAGCATTCGATAGAGTTGAATGGACCTATCTCTTTCACGCCCTTCATTGGTTTGGTTTTGGCCCTAAATTTATTTCTCACGTGCAGCTGTTTGTGCTAATGGTCAAATATCCTCCTTTTTTGATTTGTGTGTCCGTCAAGGGTGCCCCTTATCTCCTTTTCTTTTTAATTTGGCCTTAGAACCCTTTGTATCTAGACTCCGTCAGAACCCTACCATACAAGGTTTTCAAACATCAGAATCTCAAGTTAAGCTCGCCGCATACGTGGATGAAATCCTTCTCTTTATTTCTAACCCCACTGATTCGATTCCCGCCTTCCTTACTGAAGTGCATGAATTTTCCCAAATATCTGGCTACAAACTCAATAATGATAAGTGTGAGATCCTACCTTTAACGAAATTCACATTTAAACCCGACTTTGCTGCTTCCAATTTCACATGGAAATCTTCCCATATTAAGTATCTCGGCTTGCATATCACTCCTACCATTCCTGACACTGTCTCCCTCTGTCTATCCAAGTGTACCCAAAGATTTGAGGATTTGACGTCTAAGTGGCATCCTCTCTATTTGTCCTGGTGGGGCCGCCTTGACACTATTAAAATGATGTTGTCTCCCATAGTTTTATATACTATTTCCAATATTCCGGTATCCATTCCTTCCAAATTAAAAAAAAAATCAACTTCATTCTCATGTCCTTTCTTTGGAATAAGAAAAAGCCTAGAATGTCTCTCGCCTGACTGATTCGCCCTAAGGCGGAGGGTGGAGTTAACTTTCCTGCTTACCATAAAGCGTTCTCATTACGACAAGCTTCTTTTTGGCTGCAGGATCCCAGCACCCCTTGTCCTTTATGGGCTAAATTTGAACGCCTTCTTCTTTCTCCGTTCTCCTTCGCTGAATTTCTTTCTTTCTCCCGTAAACCTTATTCCATTTCCACTCCCATCCATACATTCACTACGAAACTGCTCTTGTCGTCTTCCCATCCCCCTCCTGCGACAATTGCTGACTTCCTTTCTTCCACTATTTGGCACAACACTGCACTCCTTATTCGTAACAAACCCTTCTTCTGGAGGGCATGGCATCACAAGGGATTGCTATGGGTCTCTCAACTCTTCTCTCAATCCTCTTTTTTGTCTTTCGACACTCTCCGCTCCCTTTATGATTTACCTACCTCTTTCACTCGTAACTATCTTTTACTTAAGGAGGCTACACTAGTAAGCATGAGCGGATTTTGCGGATTGGCAATCCGCGAATTTTGCGGATTTGCGGATTCGCAATCCGCAAAATCCGCGAATTCCCGCGAATTTTTTTTTTTTTTTTGTGTTCGCCCGTGTTTCTGCCAGTTCGCGAGGGTTTTTACAATTTCGCAATTTGCGAACTTACCTGTCGGGTCGCAAGTTTTGCGAACTTGTTGTTTCTACATGTCCAGCCTGTTTGGGACACTCTTCTTCATCACTGCCACTCTCTGTCACCACTGCCACTCTCTGACTACTCATGCCACCCTCTGGCCCACCCATGCCACCCTCTGTTTCATCACCACACCCTCTGGTTGTCCAGTGTACATTATTTTCGGCAAAGCAAAGCACACCTTCCCTGCCTCAAGTGACCTGAATTAATTTGGGGCTGATTAATGTGTCACAGAATATTTTTTTAGCTGGCACCTGCTTCCTTAGTGCGCCCTGATTAGTGATCTTTTGCACTTGCTAAGTGCTTTCATTGTTGCAAAATTAGTTACAACACCTGCCCTGCCCCAACTGACAATAATGAATTAGGGGCTGATTAATGGATTTGAACTTCCAGCCTGGCTCCTGCTTGTCTCCCTTAGCTGTAATTCAGGACCTTTGTGGCATATGTGTAACTATTCTGAGGTTCAGAGCAGGGTCACATAATAGTTTCAACTGGCAACTGAACTCTGGAGGGGCCCCTCAGGAAGCACTACAGGAAATGGCTACTAATGATGTGCCTGAACTTTTGAACCTGGTAAGTAGTTACTTTCAGTTTTGCTAAGATCGTATTTCTGCAATTTTGCACTTATTCGTGGGGCGCGAACTCACGCGAACAGTGCGAGCAGCGCGAGCAAAATCCGCTGCTCGCGGATTTGCGGATTTTGCGGGAAATTCGCAAATCTCGCGGATTGCGGATTTCCCGAAAATCCGCAAAATCCGCGAGCGTAACGGATTTTCCGCCCATGCTTATACACTAGTAACTTACAATCAACTCTCTCAGCTGCATGCATCTCCCGCTTCTCCTAATCCTGTCTCTTCACTTAATTCATTTTTGCGCACGACCCCAAAAGCCTCCTCCATTTACAAATATCTTCACACTATTGACTCTCCTAGGCCCAAATCCAAAGTAGAGGAATGTTGGGAACAAGACCTTTCTGCGTCCTGGACAATTTCACTATGGGACAAAGTCTGGATCAAGATAAGTAAATCCTCAAGATCGGCAACCTTAACGCAATCCCTATTTTTATTTATAACAGACTTCTCTATACACCTTTTGACCTCCATAAGCGTTTCCCAAACACTTCTCACACATGCTGGTCTTGTTCTTCCCCACAAGCAACTTTATTTCACAAGTTGTTCTTATGTACCTCTGTTCATGCTTTTTGGCTGCAGGTTTGGGCTCAAATTAATTTGATTTTTCACACAAATATCCCTTTCCCTTACATTAACATTTTTTTGGGTAGCCTTTCCCCTTGTTGGGATGATGTTGAACTAAAGCCTCAGATTATTGACTTACTACTAGCCGCTGCATTCCAGCAGATAACGGTAAATTGGAAGGACACCACCAATGTCTCCTTCAAGGCGTGGTGGTTCAATGTTTGCCATAACCACAGACTTGATACTGCTTTTTTTTTCCAGCTCACATGGCCGCAAAACTCTTGGACTTATGGCTTCCTATTACGCTATACCTGGATAATTGTGCTAATCGTTCGTTTTGTCCACTACCCTCGCAACAGGAGGTCCTTAAACCTCCTTAAATGCCCACTGCATTCCATTTTTATTTCCCTCATTGTATTATTTTTAGGTATTTCCTTGCTTTTATGATAAATGCTTATATACCTTTTTTTTTCTTTGTTTTTCCTCTTACATTCCATTGCCCGGATTTTCCTTCTGATGCTATGTTTTCTTTTTGATAACATGTTCAATTTCATGTTTGATTCATTTATCATAATTTTCAGTGTCTTATACTTCCATTATATTATGTATTGACACCTTGTTTTTCTTTTTCATATCAAATAAAATTTTCTTGAACTTAAAAAAAAAAAAGTGTTTAGAGAGAGCATTTGGCCTTGTTAACGTTTTTAGTATGTGTTGCAGAGCATTCTGAATGTATTACCTTATATATAACCTAGAGAACATTATTTACAACCGAAGTATCCTAATAAAAACCAGAATTAATAAAGAAAAGCAAGAACCCTTTTGATCTGGGTAGTTTCATCTGGAGATTCAGTCTACTAAAGCAGACATAATCTGCAGAAGAATCTTCAGGCTCAAGGAGCAACTCCTGTGGGAAGGGACATAGGTTTACCAATTCCCCATGTAATTCCTCATTTCAAGTGGACCCTTGGGGTCCAATATGTAATACCTTGTTAAATCTATTCTCTGAAGTTACTGGTACCCTGCGATAATAAGACCAGGGTTGTGAAGTGTGTGTTAGCAGATCTGACACCTTTTTGTTCATGTGCACTTTGCATTCTTAGGTCTGAACATCACTGAGGATTAATTAAGAATGAACACACTTTCCTGACTTAAATCTCAGGTTATTAAATATTTGACATAAATTATATTTTATTCTCATCTGCCCATTCCTCCTGGTGGTATATTTAACTTTAATGTGTCATTTACCTTACTCTCACTACCTAATTTTAATCAATTTCTTTTCAGTTATGACTAAACATAATCACTTTTCAAATATTAATTTGATTTTTTAGAAATAATTTTAAGTTATAGATAAGGTCTACATTTCATATGGCTCATACATGTATTGGACTAGCAAGGCAACACATATTGTAAATAATACATTGTACGTATTAATTTTAATTAAACAAAGTTTAATTTAATTCTTTGTATTCCTTAACTCTTACATTCCTATTGTCTTTTTTAAATATATTTAATTTAATTAATGTAATGTAATTAAAATATACTTAATTATTTGTTAAATCATGCCACTTTAAACTAACCAACTGAGACCTACTATGACCCTTTCTGTAACCCAAAATTAAATCAATTACTATTATACCTAGTAACCAGCACTTGCTTTGCCTTGCATTTCAGATGCTATTTGGAAACAGCGTATCAACCAACAACACCAACTAGCTTTGGTCCTGCAAGACCAGGCAACATTAAAAACATTACCTTTCCTGGCCCAGCTGAATGACTCATACTTGGTAAACAAACCTCAGCCCTACCTCTCCCCCTGCTGAACCCCAAAATCAGAAGAGAGATTATGTACATGCGACTGATGGCACTGCCAATAGGGGAATTCGGACGGGCCTGGGCAAACCTAAATACAGGAGGAGCATGTAGACTGTGTAATTGCAAACGAAAATCATGGCTCCACCTTCTGTGCTGTTGCCCGGCCTTAGCAATCAAAAGGAGAAACCTTCTCAGGGAACTATGCCTGAGTGAAAAAGCAAGCACCTGCCTTGAGGCCTCGGCAATATGTTTTACACAAAAGGAACATTACATCCTGGCCCGCTTTGGAAGATTTGTACAATCTATCAGTGACGCTATTCAGCCCCGCACTGGCCCTTGACCTAGCCCTCATATAGTCCAAAAGCCAATCCTGAGTTACTTTAAATACAGGACCCTTGAAGAACGTAGACCCTGCCTTGGAGGCAGCAATTGAGACCAGAGACCTCCAACTGTTTCACCGGAAGAAAACTCAGCTCTAAATTGTCATAAAATGGCAATGCATATGCACAAGCACTTTATAAGAGATCTCGGACCAAAGACAGTAAATGTAGTGCCTGAGGAGATCAGAAAAGAAGGAAGATTGGGACAACTATCGAGCCAGATGGGTGACATCCTTCACCAGAGGCCGGACACAGCACAATGGACAAAAGTAAACATGAGAATAAGCCCCTGAGTCACATGATGGCATACAACATTTGAAAATCTGTTATAATCTCCCACTAAGTCGCAAAGCACAGGCACTTTATAACAGAAATTGCACCAACGAGGAGAATGGAAAGGAAAGAAGACCTGGAAATTCGAAGACCCAGATGGGTGACACTCCCCTACGGGGAGGTTGCAGAGTAATGGTCAATTGCAAACATGAAAATAACCCGAGAGTCAATAGATGGCACATAACAATTGCACCTTATCAGAACTTTTAATCCTCATGAACAATGGTTTCTTTTTAAATGCTACTTTATTGTAGTTCAATGGTTTAAATTATCTTATGTAAATACATTTCAACTTTCAACTTTTATACCTGGTATCCTTGGCGTGATTCCCCCCGTTTTACCTTGAAACCTCCTGTGTTTGCTGACTTTGTTCCTGCTGGCGTTAGGAGTCAGCACACTTTACCAATGCTAACCAGTGCTAAAGAAATTGTGCACACTCCCTAAAACATGACAACATTAACTGATACCCAGTTGGCATAATTAATTTACTTATAAGTCCCTAGCAATGGGCAGTACATGTGACCAGGGCCTGTAAATTAAATGCTACTAGTGGGCCTTCAGCACTAGCTGTGCCACCCATTTAAGTAGCCCTTTAAACATGTCTCAGGCCTGCCATTGCAGAGCCTTTATGTGCATTTTTATCCTGCCTTGTCGACCTGGCAAAATAAACCTTTTGCCTGACCAAAACCTCTTTTTAAGAACATGTAAGTCACCCCTAAAGTAGGCCTTAGACAGCCATGGAAGCAGAGTACAGTGTATTTAAAAAGTTGGACATGTACTTTTAAATTTTATATATCCTGGAAGTGAAAATCTCCTAAGTTCGCTTTTCACTACTGCAAGGCCTATTGTTCCCATAGCATAACACTGGAATGAACGTATTACATTTATAAGTGTAATTTCCAAATTAGAATTAATAACTGGTTTATGTTTGGTGTCTCTGGAGTCCAAATCTAAAATCCTAACTTATAGTGAAGTCAAATTTTAAATTACAATTCTGAAAATACAATTTTTAGAAAGCTGACATTTTGTTGCCTTAGCCATTTGGTGCCTTCAGCCTGTTTCTGTTCACATAAGTGGTTGTAGTTGGCAGTAGGCCTTTGTGTATTCCTCCTAGACAGCCACAGGCAATAAGGAGCTTGGTTGTGCTTGGATGGGCCACCCCTGGCAGGATGGGAGGGAGGAGATGCGCACAGCCTGAATTACACCTTAATAGGCTGTGTCCTGCCTCCACACAAAGGGCTGCATACCCCCCTGTAGTTAATCTGGAGTCACGACTAGAGAGACAGGGTGCCTGGGGACCTCAAAAGAGGGCCTCTAGTGGCCTCTAGAATCTTCTGTCCAAATCAAAGGCACAAATCTGTGGATACTCTGCCAGGAAAAGGACTGATGTGTTGCTGAAGATCTTCCACCCCATTCAACTGCTGCTCTGAAGCAACTGTCGCCTTGCTGTGCTACCTGCTGCCCTTTTGCCTGGGTGAGAAGGACTGGACGTGTATCTCTTGAACCCAGAGCAACTCCGAGGGCTAGTTGACTGGCCTCCTGATCTGAAGCCTCAGGGAGATAAAGCCTTCCAACAACCTTGCACCTGGACTCTGCCATCTGTGAGACTACCCTGCCAAGTGCCGCCTCCCCAGTCCTGGACCCTTGGAAGTGGGCCTAAGGTGCTTGCAATGGAACTGACGCACCTCCTCTGCTGGGTAGCTCATCTCCAAGCAGAACTGATGCATCACTGCTGCTGCATGGATTGGACTAATTACAAAGACCCACATTGCCTCCACAGTCCTTGGAACTGATGCATCGCCTTGATGGCACAGCACATCCCTGGCCCGGGTTCTCTCACTTGTCTCTAATGGCAGCCTCCATGACGATGCCAGACTCCTTTTTGCAGCCCTGCAGCTCCTGGGAATCGACATATTGCCAGTGGTGTGTATTATCCCCGACACCAGACTTCGCATCACACGTCTCATTGATGACGCAAAAGGACCTCGCATCGCAGCCTCGCAGCATCTCGGAACCAATGCATCACTTTAGTTGCGCATCTTCAACACAGGTCGACGCAATGCTTTGTCACCAGGATTTACTTTGTTAAGCGGGCCTAATTGGGTCCCTGTAACTGGGCTGCACTCCACCGTGGTCAGCCTGAGCTTGTGACTTTGTCCTGGTCTGGCGTGACTAGATATACCTGGTTGGTGTATTCTGTTTTTACATGCTAATCTAGTCTTTATTATTTAAAAATTCATGATTCTGGTTCTACTGAATGGATCTTTGTCATTTTGATCTTGTAATTTCTTAAATTAGGCTCTATTTTTCATACCTGGTGTGGGATCCTTTGTGTTAGTGTTTTCACTGTCTTACTGCTTGATGTGTTGTATAAATACTTTACACATTGACTCTAAGTTGGCTGGTCTGTGTCAAACGACTTGGAGGTTAAACACAGGTTGATTTGGGGAAAGCTTGTGCCTGGGCATGACTAGGATAGAGGTTGCTGCTTGACCAGTGCTTACACCCTAGACAATCAGAAACCACATTTCTAGCAATTATATTAATTAAAGTTTCTTTATTCTTAGCCTACTGTTCAACCTAAAGCGAACCCTTACCCTAATACATTTTCAAATAAGGTATTTGTTACCCTTCCTAAAGCTAACCCTAGTCATGTTCCTCACACTAACCATTTTTAATGTTCATTTTGTATTTAATACAACATCTAATTGTATTACTATAATCAGGGGAACTGGAATTATTTTGCAGGTAAAGACCAACTTATGCTGTAAGGCAAGGGAAATTATATGCCTTAAAGCAGCACATTTTGTGATAGCAGTAGTTCATTACTTTGCCATTTTTACACGTTAACACTGTAGGCAAGGATTTGTTTTCATGCACGCAAGATGCAACTGACAGGTGATCAGCCAACCTTTGTGAAGGACCTTCTACTATAAAACACGTCACGATGTTTTAGTATCTTTTGAATCATTTGAGCAAATGGTTTAGGTTAAAATATGCAAATTATGCAGCAGATAATGGATTATATGGCAAATTGGTAATTATGTAGAAAATGCTTCAGATTCAAAATCGCATAATTCCTGTGGCCTAATCTGATATAATTTCTAGGCCAGTGTGAAATTTCTGATCAGGCAGTGTTATCTCGCATAATTTCATGTTATGCAAGTTATGCAAAATACACAAAATGGCCCCATTATACCATGCAAGCAGAAGCACCGATACATGAAGGACCAGAACAGGAGCAGTTCTTATTCAAGGCACTTGTCCTTCTTGTGATTTTGTTAACCCTGACATGCGTCTCACATCCAAAATGGATGCAACAACGTATTTCACTCAAAAATGTAGCACTACAAGCCAGTTGCGCATTTTTCATAATTTTTTCTGAATTTTTGCAAAATGTTATGAAATTATGCAAACGCAAATCATGCAAATTTCGACACTCCCAGTAATTATAGTGCTTTTATTTTTTTTATTAACAAAGAACCCTTATCCTATACCTATTACTATCCTGAAAATTACTGACACCAAACCCCTACTTCATTCAATAATTTGGAATCTTCATATAGAGACATCATAGGCTCCAAATCCGGTGACGTGAAATTGAGGAACCTTTTAAACATGGAGCCAAATCCCAAAGGGAGGTACATGTGCTCAAAGGTAAAATACCAGTGTGCTGCCTGCTCAGCAATGTGACTTTGATGGGATTACTGGCAAGGACCTTTACTCTAACCTGCAGTTACCTACCTGTTCTAAAGTCAGGTAAAATTTAAGCACATTGAAAGAACTCAACACCTAAATTAAATTGTATGTTCTATGGCACAAAAGCACCACAAGTGTCGGTTCACCTGCATTACCAAGTAGAAGATGAAATCAAGAGCTTGACTGACTAACATGTTGTTGAACAGGCCACTGGTCCAACACAAACCACATATACACTTCATCTACAGTGAAAAAACACTGTCTTTGAGGGAGGGGAAGAGACCGGGAGCGAGAGAATATGAAAGAGAGAAGAGTGAGAGAAAGAGATGAAGTGAGAGAGCAAGAGAGAGAGAGAAAGTAAGGTGGAGAGAGAGAGAGATATATTCTTGTCCTGAAACAGCCTTATAATTACCTGCTAAAATTAAATTTGCACATTCTCTTAATTTGACCTATGCAAGGGATATCACTGATTGGAAATGGATCTACAAAGAGGCCATATCACTTCATTTTCCGCACACATTAGGTTGCACAGATGCAATCCCCTCAATATTGCAATTTTGATACTACCAGGAACCTGTAGGAAATCAGTGGGAAAGTCCATTAGTCCTGTTACAAATTGCTTCAATAACAGTGATGGTCCCCTTATGTTTGAAAAATAGGTGGCAAATTATCTTATTCAGAGGAGAATATGACCTTGCTAGAAGTTGCAGTTCACACTTTGTATCCATACATGTGAATTTGAGAAAATTCACAATTATTTGGCCACATACTCCCCAAAAAAGTAGCGAAACCCATGCCAGAGACAGGGGACAGCTTGATGCCAGTGCTTACCTTGTGAAAGATAGAGTCCCAGTGCCTGAAGTTGTGCTCAGAAGTCAGCAGCCAGCGCAATTAAATGTCAGCGTACCCGAATTCCAAAGCTAGTGGTCTTTCATACCTAAGTGAGGGTTTTGATGTCTTTCTCTTCATTTGTTCTTCCGAACCGTGTGTTTTTCCTCTCTCTTGCACTAGGGAAATATCTTGGCACCTCTGTGCCAGTTGATTAATACCTCTTTCTCCACAGCAATGGTGAAGAGGCAATGAAAACAGGCAATGGTAGTCCCCCTTCTCAAAAAGCTGTCACTGGATCCTGCAAAATTAGGAAATCTCCACTCAATCTCTCTTCTACCTTGGGCAGCTAAAATCACTGAGGCACACATTCTTACCACCCTCACTGCATTTTTGAATACCAACGGTATCCTGGATCCCACGCAGAACGGTTTCCCCCCAGGACACAGTACGGAGCCAGCGCTCCTTGCTGTGACCGAACATCTGCGGACCTTTCTAGATGCGGGTAACACCGCGGCACTGTCCTGTTAGATCTCAGTGCCACGTTCGACACTGTATCCCACCAGATCCTTTTAAATCGTCTGGAGGAGGTAGAAATCAGTGGTTCTGAATTGGAATGGTTTGGATCTTTCCTCTCTGAAAGAACTGTTCAGGTGTCTGCTCCAACATTCCTTTCACGTGTCCAGTCTATTGGCCAGGATGTGCAACAGTGCTCTGCCCGGAGTTCGTACTTTTTAATTTGACGTACAAACTCTGGCAGTGATAGCCAGGGACAGGGATCCCTCTATTGTCTCTACGCCGATGACAAGCAGTTGGTTGTGGTTCTCTTTGACGATTCTACGCAGGATGCCCCTAAATTTAGCAGCGGGCTGGTGGCTGTCACGAAGTGGATGACCGCTAACTGCCTCCAGCTCAATGCTAATAAATTAGAGGTATTGTTGGCGGGTAAAAACATCAAGCTTTGGAGTGAGAACTGGTGGCCTAACAACCTAGGGAGCGCACCCCCCCCCTAAGCCGGTGGTGAAAAACCTTGGGGTATGGATGGATTCAACCGTCAGTTTTCAGGACCACACCAAGAGAATAGCTGGCACATGTTT
The DNA here is from genome assembly GCF_964263255.1 of Lissotriton vulgaris. NCBI lineage: Eukaryota > Metazoa > Chordata > Amphibia > Caudata > Salamandridae > Lissotriton > Lissotriton vulgaris. Next base: position 1,151,185,673 of record NC_141697.1, on the reverse strand, counting down.
TGGTCTACTACAGGGATTGAAACCCCTTCTGGGTTATTTTGACCCACCCACCAGACAAGTGATTGTCCAGGCGGCCATATTGTCAAGACTTAACTATACCAATTCGCTTTTTTGGGAGGCGAATAAAGCAGAGGTCATGTGCTTACAAAGGGTCCAAAATGCGGCTGCCAGAGTTCTATTGGGACTCCCAAGAAGGCGCCCCATTTCGGGTGTAATCCGACAATTACACTGGCTGCCTGTAGCCAAGCGCAAAGAATTTAAAGCTATCTGCCTGGCCTTCAAAATTTTTAAACTCTCGTCCCCTTGTATTCTGACGAATGTATTGGTACCATACACACCCATGCGCCATCTGCGCTCTTTGGGGTCATGCCTGGCTCTTGTCCCGCAGGTAAAACGTCTACGTGCCGGGGGACGATCTTTCAGCTGTCCAGCGGCCAAGCTTTGGAATTTCCTTCCCCTTCATATTCGCAGTCTGGAGAACTACCTGACGTTTAGGTAGGCAATAAAAACTCATCTCTTCCCTTCAGTTTAGGGTCTAGTTTTTAGTCTGCCTGTAGTCAGCGCCGGGACGCCTCTTTGCTGAGGCAGCTTCTGCGCTATACAAGTTGGTCTAACATACCATAACATAAAGGCTGGTCCCCAAAAATAAGTATTGGTCCCCAAGACTAAGTGCCAATGACCCCCACCGGCAACCACTGGGTCAAATTAAGCACCGATACTGCCACCAGATGTGGATGATCTGAAATCTTTTCTAGAGTGGGTGATCTACTACTCATGCCATATTAGATTTTGAAACCAGTAGTTGACCTTTTCAAGAACTCAGCAAGGAAGATTGACTGGTCATTTGGATTAAAAATTTAATGGATGTGTTTCAATAGATTAAAGGGCATTGCATCTGAAGATCACAGGATGTACTTTAAATGTAGTCTATGATCTGGCCTCAATGTAGACATCAGACTGGGAATCATGCATGACCAGCACAAACCCAGCTGAGCCTTAGCAAGGAAGAGACACTCATATGCCAGCATGTGCCTGACAAAGTACCTACACCAAAAATGTACTAACATTGCACATGGTTCTCACTAAGGCATAGTATCAAATAGGAGACTGCGGCGAGGAAGGGTATGAATCCCCAGATGGGATGAAGTGGTGGACAATACTATTATAATGCATCATCATATGTGCCAAACCACAAGCAGACTATCCTGACGTGAAGTGTTTATGATGTCAGAATTAGTAGGCATTTTGCTTTGCACCTTTTATGCACCCTTTAACTAAGGATAATACATATTAGTGGCTGTGGAGGAATATTTCAGATGCCAACCACTGTGAAAGCAACAGTATTCCCTGTACTTGAGGAAGTGTTCATTGTCTGGGGCATGCCAGTCTTGCTGTAGATGAGAATGATCTCCCTTTCAATGATGACAACTTTCAAAAAATCTGCAATTGCCTCATCTGACTCATTGGGTAGCACAACTGCAGCCCCAGGCAAATGTCTTTGTTGAGCAGTTCATGTCAAGCATCAAGAAAGTGATTTAAATAGATAAACAAATCCAATTTTTGTTAGTTAGGTGCTGATGTGGTGGTTGCATGGAATGCAGAGATGAATGTTGAGTGGGCACCATGTTGTTTTGGCTGTGCTAGATGCACATTAGTGCTTGTCAGATAGAAATCCATCGCATTTAGATCAAGGTGGGAGACTGAAACCGGGAACAGCGCTGGGCGATAGCCGCGCTTGAGTTCCAAAGAGGGCGGAGGGCCTCTGTGAGCATCTCCTGCCGGGGAAAGAGTGGAAGCGAGAATACTGAGGGATGCAGCAAGGCTGAGCTTGAGATATCGTTGTTGCAGCCCTAAAAAACACAAGAACCAGTACGAGAGGGCAATGATCTGGAACCACCCCAGTGGGTAAGAGCACGAGCGGAGGGAGGCAAACTAGCTCTTGTTGCTAAAACTGAGGGTACTGTTTTCAGGGGGCAAGCCGAAAGAAAAAATAGTACAAGGTTTGCTCAGAGAAGTTCCATTAAAGAGGTATCTGTCTTCGTGCAACAGCTAGCAAAAGACTGCAATGAGGCTGTAGCAAAGGGAGAGGTTGGAAAAGGCAAGTTAGAAGTGAATATCCTAATTATTTTGAAAAAAGCTGTGCCTGGCAAAGATTGTGTCTCAGAAAAAACTGAACACAAAAAATATAATAAGATCAACCAAAAGGTAAAAATTACCCCCTCCCTTAGATCCTTTTTAAGGTCCTTCCAAAAACACTGATACTGAGTGAGGGGGGAGGTCTGTCTGGTGAAGGAGGGCTGAGTGGAGCATTTCAAGTGCATTCAGAGGCTCCGAGTGTAAATATGGCATCTGGCTGGGCAGACGTTACTAGCCCCAATAGATTTCAGGTGTTGGTGGTGGATAATCCAGGAATGTCAGAGGAGGAGGATAAAGGGCATCAGCAAGATTTGTTTGAACCCAGTGAAATTTCAAGGGAGAATGTAGAAGGGAAAAAAGGAACTTTAACTGCCTCAACATCAAATATATCTCCTGGGGTACAACCAACTTCAGAAATAGACATTATCGGGAAACTGCTGAGTGATGGGGGACAGTCAGTAGGCGCACTGATTCAGGCCCTTTCATTAGAAATTAAGAGTAGGTTTGAGACTTCTGAGATTAATCAAAGAGAAATTAGGATGTCCTGTGAATACCTGGAGAAAAAGATCAATGAGCTCGCTAATAGAACAGCAATCTTAGAAGAATGAGTCAAAAAGTTAAAAATAAACATGAAAGCTAATAAAGAAGATATCAGTTCTTTAAAATTAAAAGAAGAGAGTCATCAAGAGAGACTGGAGATTTTGGAGAATAACTAGAGGTGGAAAAACTTGCGGATCCTGGATGTTCTGGAAGGAGCGGAGGGGGAAGATTTCAAAACCTTTGTAGTTAATCTGATTAAAAATGGAGGGCAAATTGAAGATTCTGAGCAAGATATTCTCAAGGATATACAAAGGGTTCATAGAACCAAATAGAGCTAAGCCAAGGAAGATCTTGAATAATTTCTTCACTTTCAGTTCAAAAGAGTTTATATTGTCAAGGACCCTAAAATTGAGATCTCTAAAAGTAGACAGGTTTATTTGTGAAATAAGATCCGAGATTTCCCATACTAGATCGAATTAACAGTGGGAGTTGGGGAAACGAATAGACTCATTGAAGAAATTGGGGGCCATAGTGCAGCTGAAATTCCCTGCAACCTTAAAAGTGATGTTCAGAAATAAAATACAGAAGTGGATGCATTCATATAGAGTATTTCGGGCGACGATGGACTTGGAATTCAGGTTTAGACCTGCGTTGGTCGGGCTATTGATTTTCTGGTTTTCCTCTTTTTCCCTTTTCCTTTCTGCATTTTTCCCCACAACATTACTTGTGGGATAGCAAGTCTTTTTTTAAACTTTCTCCTGATAGAATAGTTTGTTCAGCATACTAGGTTCGGGTTAGCTCCTAATGGCTTAGGCCATGTGGAAGTTAGGGCAGTTTCTCCAGGGAGGGTTGGCTGGGATAGGGGACACGGGCACTGGGTAGGGAGAATATGGGGATTTATTTTTAAAGAAATAACCTCAGTCACCTCAGGCCCTTTAAAGAAATTTTTAAGCAATATGCAACATGGAATATAGCCTCCTATGTGAAATGGGAAAGGGATGGTTGAAGCCAGGGTAGCTCAATTGAAGATCATTTCATGGATTGTGAATGGGTTGTAGAGTGAGAGGACGAAGGGAAAGATTATTACAATACTTAAAATAATTAAAAGATAATTCTGCCCAGGTAATCATCCTACAGGAAACACATCCGATGGAGAAAGAATGTGTAGAATTATCCAAATTAAGAAGATGGGTGCAACAGATTATATGAACAAAACACCACTTGAACACCAGAGGGGTGGCTATATTGATAAGACAAGATCCTAGGATATCGATTAAGGAGAGTGTCTCAGGAAGTGCAGGTAGGTGGCTCATTGCAAAGCAGGTGGCCTATAACCAAAGCATTATGTTGGTGGGCTTCATGGGCCAAATGTTGATGAGATAACCCCCTTTAGAGAAATATTACCTGAGCTATTAAACGTCCCAGATCCAATCATTCTGGCAGGAGATTATAATGCTGTTCTAGATAGCACTTTAGATAGGTCAGTTAACAGCAGGTCAGTAGTCAATCAAAAAATTGTCACCCAAATAAAGTTGGCCATGAAACAACTAGGTCTATGCGATGTCTGGAGAGAGAGGGCAGGAGCTAGAAGTGGATATACTTATAATAATGAATAATACAGACCTTAATCTAGGATCGATTATTTTTTAATGATTCCTCTATAAAAAGTCAAGTACGGGGTGTTAAACATTTAGGGGCTCATCTCTTAGACGATTCTGCAGTTTTATTAGATTTGGCCCTAATGAATAAAATGGGTCAAATTAGATGGATGATAGATCATGCAGTGCTGCTTTATCAAGAAGTTGTGCGCCTGCTGATAGGGAGGCAGAAAAATTACTACAAAATAATTTAGGCTCTGCTCCTTTGGATGTGGAGTGGTGTGGCTCACTGGTTAGAGGCGGCAGACCCGGAAGCAGAGGTCGGCCCGGGACCTGGGTTCGATTCCCGACGCGGCAGGGTCTTGGGCCATGGTCAGCGAACTCGATAATTCTCGCCTCGGTGCCTACTCCAACCATGGGACCCACTCAGCAACTCTGGGCAATAGCTTGCTTAATCTCTACTAACTGCCCCATCAGCACCGGGGATGCTTGTCTTCACCTTGGAGATGCCCAGGAGGGACCATCTCACAGGGAAAGCCAGGATGGGTTCCCCAGCGGTATACAGCGCCCCTTTGCTGGGGCAGCTGTGCGCTTTACAAGTATACAACATTTAACATGTGGTATGGGATACTATAAGGCTTATTTAAGAGGCAAAATAGGATGTATTTCAGCATTCAAAAGACGGATATATGAGTAGGAAGTTACAGACCTAGAAAATCAGATAAGGGTAACAGAGGAAGATATTTATACATTGGATTTGGAACCTAAAGAAATAGAGTCTCTGCAGTTGGGATTATCCAATTTTAAAATACAGTTAGCTGCTAAGTTAGAGGATAGGGTTAAAAAGAGATGGGAGACTAGTAAACTTGCTCATTTCAAATATGGAGAAAATTGTTGTAAATTACTAGCACAGATAGCTAAAACTGACCGAGTGAGGAACTAGATTGGTGAAATAAAAGGCAAGGATACCAGGATTGTGGTAAAAAGAAGTGAGGAGATTGAGGGGCTTTTCAAGGTTTTTTCGAGAGGTTTTTATTAAGAAGATCTGGAGGCTATGGAAGAGGGAATAAAGAGATTGTTGCATCAAGATACTTTTGAAATATTAAATGAAGATATAAATGATGGTCTTAATAGTCGAATAACCTCCTCAGAAGTAAAACAAGCACTTAAGGAGGGCAAACAGGGAGATGGTCTGATAGGGCTTCCGCATGAAGTTTATAAGGCCCTAGCAAGATCTTTAGCACCAATTTGGATAAAAATATTTAATGAGATCTTGGAAAAGGGGATGTCTATTCCTATTTCATGGAACAAAGCTATTGTGACCCTAGTTTTAAAACCGGGTAAATGTGCAAAGAATTGTGAAACATATAGACCCATCTCACTGCTAAACAGTCATTTCAAAATATTTGTTAAAATCCTAGCTGAAAGGCTTAGCAGTGTAATGGGGGACCTTGTCCATGAAGATCAGAAAACCCCTTTGGCAGTAATAGCTTCAGATGCTGCGAAAGTGGTTGATCGAGTAAATTTGGGTATCTTTACAAACCATTATGAGATCTCTTAATTTAGGGCATAGATTCTGCAGGACAACTGCTTTAATCTATAGTACTGCATGTGCTAAAGTGTTGGTGACTGGGAATTTGATGCCCCCTTTTAAGATAACCAGGGAGACAAGACAGGATTGCCCCCTGTCTCTGTTACTGTGTAACCTTCATATTGAGCCATTAGCTAGGAGGATCAGAAATTAGTCCAGCTTCTCCACTCCAAGTATAACAGCTGGGAAAAAAGAAGCCATCTATGCTGATGATCTTATGATCTACAGTTCTGATTTAAACACTACACTTTTGGCAACTGACAAGTTGACCTTAGTTTTCAGTGGGGTTGCTGGTTATGAGGTCAATGGTGATAAGACAGAAATAATGGCTTGGAGTCACAAGGGAGGCAACGAGAGGGTTAAGAACAAGATGAGATACTACGTGCTTAAAATAACTCAAGATATAATGAAAATCACAGATGAGAATTTCAAGAAGATCAATAAAGAGGTGTGTAATCTGATGATAGGCTGGTCACACTTACCACTAACCATCTTCGGAAGAGCTGACTTGGTTATTTTCCAAAAGTGTATTTCCCTATTTAAACAATACCTTTGTCTTTTAAGATTGAATGGTTTGATAAATAACAAGGAAAGATTGCAAGTTTGATTTGGGCCTAAAGGGATAACTTATAGCATGGAAGAAGTTAAGGCGAAAAAGAGAGAAAGCTGGTTTTGCCCTTCCAGACTTGCGAAATTACGCTTGGGTGTACTTGCTCAAGAATGGGAAACTTTTATTGGACAGACCACTCTGCTTAGAGATAGGAAGAATGTTCAATGCAATGTTAAAAGATATTGGAGGAGGGGACTTTGGTTTCATGCAAAAGTTTGCAGACTCTAAGTATTACTAGAAGGTGAGATTGAAATCACTGCAAGCCATGGCGGAGACATGGTATCGTATAACGAGAACCATAAAGCTTTGTTACTTCAGCAATCTTGCCCATATTTGGGAGTCTCCGGGAGTCCCAGTATCGTCTATGGATAAACTGGCACTTCCGCTAAAAAAAAGCTGGTATTCAGAGCACTTAGTCTGTGACGGAAAGCTAATAACATGGAACGAGTGCCAGATGCTGACTGATAATGGCATCTTGGAATATAAATACCTTCAAATGCAAAGCTGGTTTCAATCTCATAGTACAGAGATAGGCGGATTCAATGAATTGGAAGAAAAAATGACTTTGCATGTTCTTAAATCTATAGAAATGTCATTGTGGCACTGTATGATGATTGACATATCTGAGGGAACCTGCACACTGGTGCAAGAGTTGTGGGAAAAATACTTGCTTCCGCTGGAAAATTTATGGCAAGCATCTTCAAGTTTGCTTCACAGTGTGGTTAAGTCTGCCTATTTAAGAAGAACACATCTTTTCTCACTCCACAGGGCGTAACGGACTCCAGCCAGGTTGTCGAAGTTAGGGAAAGGTGGTGGAGTTGTAGCCTCCCCAAAATGTGGGCTATACAAAGAAGATGATGTGCACATGTTTGTGCAATGCCTAAGGCTGCAAACATTTTGGGAGGATGTAAGAAAGGCTTTATCTAATATTCTCAACATACAAATTCAGGTAAGCCTACCTCTTCTCCTTTTTGGATATTAGATGGGTAAGTGAGAGTTAACAGAGATCAGACAAAGCTCCGGTTTCATTCCATGTTTTTGGCATGTAGGGAGATCTGTAAAAAGTGGACACTTTCCAGCCACCCATGTTTACTGATTGGTTACAGTCTGTGAAGTATATTATTAGATCAGATGCAGTAGAGCTAGAGAAAAAGAGATATCATTTTTGGATACCTTTAATAAGATGGTTGGAAGCAGAGGGCTAGGTTGCCCAAGATATGTCCGATGATTACGCCTATTAGCTGTAAAATGCACCCTACTACTGGGTAGTGATCACCCTTACCATGGCAGGAAAGAAGTGTGCAGATTTAAAATTATGGGCCGGTCGATCTCCCCTTCCTACATAAGGCAGAAATCAAACAAATAATTCTGTGGAAGGTGAATCTGAGGTGAATGAGGACAAACAAAAAACCCTCTAAGGGCCCGATTACAAGTTTAGCAGTGGAGTGGCGGACCGTCCTGCCACCGCACCGCCAAACCCGCTTGTGAACCCGTATTCTGACTTTTTTAGTTACTGGCATACAGTTTCTTTGGCATTCCCACGGTGGTGCCTATAAAATAGACACTGCAATAGGAAGGTAAATGGAAATTCCAGTGTCTCATAGATTGTGAAGTCCATGCCTTGCAGGAACTGGGGATGCATGCACAGAGGGGGGCAAATGTGCACTCCTGTGTGCATCCACATGGAGTGAGGCACAAGGGGGCCCTAGGCCCCCATTCTTTTTTCACGACCACAGTTTTTTGGGAAGAAAGTCGTAGTATGCTTGCCAGGACGACGTTGGTCCTGCCAAGCATATTACTGCCTCAAGCCCGCCGCGCCACTTCCAGGGAAAGGTGTTTCCATGGCAGAGTCGACAGTCCAAGGGTGACACGACCGCCAAGGTCATAATGTGTTGGTTGGAAGATCACCACAGCCCCCCACCATGAGTCTGGTGGTCAGAGGACCGCCAGACTAGTGATTAGGCTGTAAGTGGGGTCCTGTTTCAACTTTCCAGGCTTATTTATTTATTTATTTTTTTAATTTGTAGAGCGCGAACAAATGCCTGTGGGCGTCTTGGCCCTATAGACTCAGTGCATGACTCTCCAGATGCTAGTTCATGAGATGGATTACTGGTTGAACAACCAGGTCTTTAATCTTTTACGAAATAAAAGGAGAGAGTGACTTGACCTAATCGACAGTGGGAGGACGTTCCAAAGTCAGTCTGCAAAGACCATGGACCGTCTGACTCCCCAGGAGACTGTCTTTGTGCGTGGTACTATTAATTGATGCAAAGTCGTGGATCTCAGTTGTCTGGGAGGGCAATAGAGTGGTAACTGATCTCTAAGAAACTGTGGACCTTGATTGTGTAATGCTTTAAATGCAAGGCAAAGTGTCTTAAATTTTATACATGTGTGCCCACATGCATCAAGCATTTTTGGAGTCGCAAACGGTGCGATTCCTTAAAATCGGCCGTTTGCGATTCCAAAAATGCTTTTTGGGATGCATCATTGCTTTTTCTTGAAAATCGCTAATTTTGCGATTTTCAAAAATGCGATTGCATTTAAGGAATCGCAATTTTGCGATTCCTTAAATGCAATGCATCATTCTTTTAAAAATTGCGATCTTGAAGATTGCAAGTGCAAATTACCATGAGGTTCAACCTCGTGGTAATTTGCGAAAAATGTTTAAAATGCTCAAATTAGCATTTTAAACACTTTCATGTTACAGACACACATGTCCTTAGGACATGTGTGTGTGAAACATCCATTTTGAAATACATTTCTGGGGTGCAGGGGGGGTCCTTTGGACCCCCCCCCCCTGCACCCATGGAATGCATCAACATTTTGCGAATTCCAATTTGCGAATTCGCAATTACCATTGATTCCTATGGGCCTTTTGGCCCATAGGAATCAATGGGACTTGCGAAATCCCAAATTGGAATTCGCATAATATTTGCGATTCGGTAAAAATTGCGATTTTTACCGAATCGCAAATATTATCCACTTTCAATGATGCATCCCGTTTTGCGATTCCATATTTGCGATTCGGTAAAAATCGCAAATTTGGAATCGCAAAACGGGAGTTTGATGCATGTGGGCAGAGATGTTTTGTGAATACCACTAAAAAATAAACCAATTGCCATGTGAAGTTTTTGACCTGTCGCTATGAACTCATTACATCTGTGTGGTGAATTATGCCTTTTTAGTTTTATAAGCTCTCAAAGCGCCAGTATGAATGGGCCTTTAGTAGCATGTTATAGGGACAAAAGTGTTTTGTCAGGGGGCTTTTCTGTATTCTCACAGAATTGTTAATAATATTTTAAATTATAACTTCAAATGACAATTGCTATGCTGAAACAGTATTGATTCAGGCTTCGGAAAACTAGCTTTGAGACGAGTCCCAATTTATAGCAAACTCGAAATTACAATATGTGCATACTTCTTAAAATGCCATGTTTGCGCTTTTGGCTTTGTCTCATTTTTATAGATATACTTACAAAGCGAGCTGTCAAGTGTTGTGCATGCTTGAAGGCAAACGCCAAATATATTTAAATTGAATTGAATTGAAATGACAAATTGAATTTGTAGAAAGGAGTGAGTGAGTGAAAAATCTCTGTTGCGCACACAGCAAACTAAATCAGTTCCTGGCACCAGGAGGGGGAGAGGTGGAAACGGAGAAGTTGTCATGCTGGAACAGACTGACATACAGCGAGAGTGTCTTGAATGATGAAAAGGCCGCCTCTAGGTTCACTTAGGGAGAGTGCAGAATGTTGAGAGAAAGCCTTAAACTGCAAACATTTTCAGGACCCAGAGGGCGTGGGAGGAGGATAGAAACATTCTCAGTTGCACTGGAACGCGTGAGATCTGTAGACATTCCCAGAACGCACAAAAACATATAAATTATATAAACTATCCCTTCTGTTACATTCAGAAGGAGTAATCTTTTGCCCCTTCCTGCAGATATTATGGGAGGCACAACATTTGTTAGTTGCACAATTGTGTATGCTTTTTTCGCGCACCTTGGGGCGTATTTATAAGCCCCTTGCACCACCGGTACGTCCCTTTTTTTCCGATGTTAAAAGTGACGCACTGGCGGCGAAAGGGCTTGTGAATAAGCCCCCTTATATTTACCAAAGTAGCCGTATTTTGTAAATTTTGATGGGCAAGTATGTCATTTATAAATAGTTTTGCATAGGATCATGGGGCATATGTATGAACGGAATCTTTAGTCGCAAAAGCTGAGAATCGACAAAAAATCCACGTTTGCGACTAAAAATTCGGAAAACGGGATGTATTAGGAAAATCGCATCGCAAAATTAAGGAATCACAAAATTTGCGATTCCTTAATTGTGCATAAGCATTAAGGAATCGCAAATTGTGATCTCTTAAATGCTATGCAACAAGCACTCAAGTTTTGCGATTTCTCCTTAAGAATTCGCAAATTACCATCAACTTCAAGTTGGTGTTAATTTGAGATTTCTTTCACAAATGCACTTTTTGGCATTAGTGAAGGTGCCATGTGGCGCTCATACATGCCCTCAGGGCATGTATGTGCGCCATATGCGCACACATGTTCATTTCAGGGGTGCATCAGGGTATCCTTATGACACCCTCGCACCCCTGAAATTATTCTCAACTTGCGATTCTCAAATTGCGAATCACAAACTGAGAATGACTTCCCATTCATTCATATGGGCCTCCTGGCCCATAGAAATGAATGAGAAAGTAATCGCAATTAAGGAATACTAAGAAATCGCAAGAAAAATGCGATTTTTTTCATAAATCCCGTTTTGCAATTCTCAAATAGCAATTCTCAAAAAATCGCTATTTGAGAATCACAAATAGGAATTTTCATACATATGCCCCTTGGTGACTCTTTATATGAATGAAAGGCTTCAGGTACAAAGGTGTTTTTGCAGTTGTAAAGTCTGCAATTTACAAAATTGAAGGGTTTGTGACCACAAAATACTTTTGAGATATGTATCAAAGTCCTTTTATGAGTTGATAAATTATTTCTGAATTGGAAAAGACCTTTTATGATCACTATAAATCACTATTAGGATGGTATGCGGATAGGGCGCGCTCCTCCTATTTGGAATTTGCAATTGGACATTGGTTTGTTACTGTAAGTGCAATCCCAAACCATTGACCTGTTACTGCCAATCGAGTCGGGGGGGGGGGGGGGGGCCTTGGTCGTTAGTAACTATTTAGCAAATTGAACGCTGTGCTGTTGTTAGAAGTTCCCCTTTGATAATGTTGTTGGCAGCCTGTGGGGAGCAAGCAGGTATCTAAAACACCACGTCATACCCCCCAGGACCAATCTGGTTGCAACAGCATTTCCCCTGATGGCTAGAAGGGTGGTGGCCTGTTTTGCAGCAGTGGCGACTGGTTCTGTTACTGGTTCGGTTTTGCAGCAGCCCAGCAATGTTAGCCCCCAGTAACAATAGCAGGAGAGCTTCACACTTGTAGCACTCCCCATGATGGGGGGGGGGGGGTACTGACCCTACAAAATTGGGGGCTCAGGGCTGGACTGGCCGTATGCAGCACTGGGCGTTTCTTCAGTGGGCCGGAAGAGGGGGGCAATTTTGTACAAAGGGGAGCTGTTTTTTTTTGCGGGGACGGTTTTGCAGCAGTGTTGCAAAATCAGCCCCTTGTAACAAAAGTGCACCAGCATTGCAGCTGCAGTGTTCCAGCCCTGGCAATTACATATGATCACCCCCCCCCGCCCCCCCCCCCACGTAATTGCCAGGGCTGGTTTGCAATCCGAGTCCAGCCCTCCCAGGGCTGCTTTGGGTTCCCAGTCTGGCACTGCTATTCCCGAAGTGTTTTCAAATAGGAAACATGTTTTTAATTGCAATTGCAGCCTTTGTTACTTTGATTGATAGTGGCTGTTTTTTTTTATAAAAAAACGTTTCCCAATTAGGAATGCAAATGTAGGAATGGAGTTCTGCTGCCCGGCGCAGGTCTCCATTCATTCATCAATTTGCTACCACCCACTTGGAGTTGCAAATTAGAAGGTGCCCAATGAATATTTATTAGGCAGGTCCTTCTGCGACCCACTGTGATTGCCACTTTGTGATTCGACCTATTAGTACATAGGTCTCATTCCGAATTGAAATCCCATTCTCTAACCAGTCCTGTGTAAATCAATCAATCAAAACCACTTTATTTAGTTAGTAAAAACCATAAAAGTACACTGCATAAACATATACCACAACAATAAAAGATATCATCTTAAATAATCTTAGGCACCATAAAACCTTTCATCACCAAATTCCTAAAAAGTCATTAAAACAAGCGTCAACTATTAGCTTTAAAAGGGGAGATCTAGAGGAGAGTTACTAGCGGGGTCTCAGTGAAGAAAAAACAATCAACATTACAAGCCAATTTTTCTACCTACATGTTATTCAGCAAAACTTCCCAGATGAAAGACCAATCATTAAAGCAAAATTCATCTGTTCATAAAGAAGCTACAAGAGTACTAGACATAATGTGCATTCTTTTCCTTTTCCTAACAGAGGCAAGAAAAAAAACTGGCACTATTAAATGTCTCCCAGGAGTCATTCAGCATCTGGAGGTATAATAGTGCCGGCCTGATTTGAGTAAAGCCTTTTCCCTTTATGATAGGTTCTAAAAACTTTGTACGCATATCGGTGAAATGGTCACAGAACATGGTAAAGTGCATAGTGTCCTGGTTGGAAAAGTTATCACATGTACATGGTACTAGGGGGCATAATATCAAGGGGGTTTATCTCAGCTTTTTTGGCTTTAAAAGCCAAGAAAGCGGAGATAAAATGATCTCCCTATTACCTAGCTGTCGCTAACACCAGTTAGCGACAGCTAGTAGGAGATAGCGACCATCTTCGGCCCCACTTTGCATGTCAGTGATATTTATCAATAATGACATGCAAAGTGGGCGTGCCAAGATGTTAGCGACTGAAAACAGTCGCTAACATCGCTATCTCCTATTACCAACTTTTGGAGATATTCGCGCTAAGCGCGAATATCTCCAAAAGCTAACACCTGCCCTGAGCAGTTCTTAGCCATATTATCCAATGGGAGGTGGATAACATGGCTAAGAGCATTAGCTCGGCAATGCATGAATATCGCTGACTTTTCAGTGATATTCATGCATTGCGGCGATTTTTATCGCATTTGCGGTAAACCTTGGTAATAGCAAGGTTTATTTGCGGTAAAAATCGCCGCAGCTCAGCGGTAAATTTTTGTCTCTAACCAAGCAATAGCGATAATTATCGCAATTGCTTGGTAATATGCCCCTAGATCTTTTACCTTGCTCCACCCCTGTGGCTCAGCCAGTAAACAGTGCAAGAGGTTAAAACGGAGTCTGATTAAAGGGAAACAATGATAAGGCTTAGTCACACTTTTCAGGTAGCGTTCTGTAAATGGAGATGCCAATCTCTAGTTTTTGATGGATAATTTACATGAGAGTGGATTGAGGAACTGACAACAGGTTCCTTAGAAACATATTTTCCACTATTTGTAGACCTTCTGCCGGCTTACAACCCCAAATTGCTGACCCATATTTCGAGATGGCACTACATTTGGATCTGTAGATATTAAGCATAGCCTCAATTTGCTTGGCCCGAGTGTCTGCGCAAAACCAAGGAGATCTGCTGCAGATCTTGCCATGGCAAGTTTTTTAGCTTTCTGTTGTGGCATAAATAAACCCCTCTCGTCAAAGAAAATGCCCAGATAGGAGAATGAGGTCCCCATAGAGAGTTCTGCACCCTTACAATAAAAAGTTGTAAGCATTTTCGGTCTCTGACCCATAATCATTGTGTGCGATTTGGCTATGTTAACGTTTAGATCCAGAGATTGCATAAAGTCCCCAAAAGAATCCAAGAGACTCCGGAGCCCCACTACTGTGTGTGCTAGCAAAACTCATCATCTACGTATAGCAGGGCAGGGATAGCAGGGTCCCCCACACAAGGGATATCTTGGCAGGCTGAGCACAGGGAGGTGTCAAGGTTGTTTATATATAAAGTAAAAAGGAGGGGAGCCAAAATACAAACCTGCTTGACACCTCTCCCAATACCAAAGTGCTTAGTGTATTCACCCCCAGATCGAATCTCGCCCTTGCAAAAGAGGTCCTGTATAGGTCTGCCTAAAAGTTGACTATGCAACTATCCATTCCCATGTCAATTAATAATTCCCATAGTTCGATCTATTAACTCGATCGAACGCAGAGGACAGGTCCATAAAGGCCAAATGTATTGTCCTGGACTTGGCCACTGTGTATTTCCCGGCTAGCAAGTGCAGGTTTAAACACTGATCTTGTGTGCTTCATCCCTCCTAAAACCATATTGCAGAGTTGACAGTACACTGCTGTCTTCCAGCCATTCCGTTAATTTGATAAGCATCACTCTCCATAGCACTTTCACAGCAGAGTCAATCAGGGATATAGGCCTGTAACAGCGTGGGTTAACTCTCTAGCCCTTTTTGAAGACCGGTATAATGGTGAATTGGGACTAAGACCTTGGAAATCCATGCTGACTCACCACATTAAAAACGTTGGTTAAAATCTTTACCCAGAAGGTTAGATTCAGTTTATATAAGTCATCCGAGACGCAGTCCGGGCCCGGAGCCTTATTACTGGACATCTGCATAATTGCTAGTTCTACTTCTTTATCAAAAAAACAAAGTCAAAGAGCCCGTGCTTTGTGAAGGGAGAGCGGGGGTACTCATCGCTGCCCGATCATCATATGTAAGTTTGATATGAGAGAACCATTGATCCTCTATGATATTACATTCAAGTGGGGAATTGTTACTACCAGTAAATAAAGGTGTATTTACTATTGCCCAAAATCTGGCGCTATCCTCAAGGACATCTATTACAAGTAATTCATTCCAGGTTTCTTGTTTAATTTCAGTTTTACAGGATTCTAGGGTGCGCTTACATGACTTTCTCAGTGTGGCTATATAGGGTTTACCTTGTGGTACCTGTTTCAGTGCAGTAAAAGGTTTTTGGTGGGCTTCGTACATTTACTATCAAACCATCTCTCTGGAATTGCTTTGCGTTTTCATGTGGGCAAAGTAAGACCTTTAGCTACCTGGACACATATTCTTTCAAACGCTGAGAGAACTTCTGCCCCCGTCTGGTGAGATCAAGACAGAGGCCGAAGTCATCATCAGGCTAACCCATAGATCTTGGAGAGAAAGGTCTGGGATTGCCTTGCTCCATTTCAGCCTGCACCCCTGATCGGATAGTTTTAAACAATTAACAACAGGGGCTTCCCCATGTTTACCCTTTAAACCAATTCCTGGATGCAGCATAAGTTGGATGGGGTTATGGTCACTAAAGTTTGACCACTGAGCATTATAGGACACCGCCTTAGTGGACAGAACTGGGGAAATGAATATATAGTCTATTATCGAATCCTGACCTCTCAACTTAAAAGTTTGGATCCTGTGCTCTCCTGCATTTATACTAGGTTGTACGAGATCTACTTCAGCTAGTGGATCCTCCAAGAACCCCGCTTGTCGTTTGTGCTCAAAGTGCAAATCAGAGCAATTTGCAGGGCCCAGGAAATCTGTAGCATGACAATTCATAGCACATAAATGAAAATTAAAATCGCCTATGATTATGATCGAGTAAAAGGTGGGTTCTTTCTCCCCCTAACCCTGTAAAAACCATTTTAGATTACAAAGATGTTCATTTATAAAATAACTATCAAAATTTTCAATGAGTAATTTTATTTTATGGGCTGGCGTAATTTCTATCGCTAGGTAGTTACATGATTCAGAATCCACAATACAGTGGGTACCTAGCAGTTTAAGTGAGATGAGAGTCACTAGACCACCCTTAGCTCTGCCTGCTGGAGAGGCTCGTGCGGGCTCACCGTAGGTCTTATACCTGTCCAACTAAAAATTGTTTTCCATGTCCCAAATTTCTTGTAAGCCCACACGCCATACTCTCTTAGGAGATCAGTCCACCTAAGGTCATTTCTTTTATTTCTTATACCTGCTATATTCCAGCTAAGAATCCTGACGGTTAAGTTAGTTCCCTCATTGTCCAGCCACTACTTAATCCATCCCTACTATGGTTCCGCTGTTGGGAGGGAGATGCCAGTCAGTCGTTGTTGTCAAGTTGGCTCATGAGGAGGAATCTGTTTGTTGATGATCCTGAGTGTGCCTCGACTGTAAGGGGAACTTTGTTTGTACATTGGAGTGAATGCTCCGGGTCACGGATAGCACCACCACATGAACTCTGTTGGTTCACTGCCGCTGGAGAAGGAGCGGCGAGGTGAAGCGGGAGATGCCTGGTATTGCAATTGCATTTTCCATGTGACATTTTTATTTCTCTCATTATTGATTGTTTTTGAGAGCTTGAAATGGTTTGGCGGTACCCCATTACAACTACCAGCCCCAGAATGCACCATAATTATTGAATCAAGGAATAATAAAAACCAACGAGGGAAAACGCTGGTTGTTGACTGCCATTCTTTTGCTTCACAGGCTGCCCATGAGGAAGGGCGTAGTGCTTGAAACGCGTCGGCAGCAAAATCTAAAGGGCTATGCACATGAGACCTGAGCGATGATCCTGAGTGTGCCTCCACCGCAAGGGGAACTTTGCTTGTGTGTGTGTGTGTATATATATATATATATATATATATATATATATATATATATATATATATATATATATATATATATATATATATATATATATTCGAGTCCTTAATCCTTACCCATCTGAAAAGATTTGAGTACACATGGGTTCAAGGAGCTTGCAAATTTTAATCAGACTGTCATGACTGCCTTTTTCAAAAGCCCATGACACAGGTGTTGCCAGTGTTTACGTTTTTAAATGAAAATTGACTTTCTGTGATTGATGGGAACACACTAGAAGGCGTGGAGAGACATACCGATTTCTGCACTCCGAGTCCATTCATGCAGGTGCTCTATGGTAAGTAGTAAAATTGCAAGTTTCCTGGGCCCTCATGCAGCCGCTTTTGCCCCATCAGATGTCGTATATGGAATCACCACTTTGGTACGTTTGTGCCTTTCTATGTAATCATATTCCTTCCAACTCATGTTGGCAGGCCATTGCTGCAGGCTGCGGCGGTTCGGCGACTCCCAAGAACTTTGGAGAAACACTTCATATACCTCTGTTGTTACCGAACTACTGGAGGATGGGTGCTCTCAGTGTTACTGGCCGCACAAAATATCACAGTCCATAATCCTTCCCTATCCGAAAAGATTTGAGCACACGCGGATTCGATTTCCTTGCAAATTTTAATCAGACCGGCATTGACGCGTTTCGGCATGACTGCCTTTTTCAAATGCCCATGATAGAGGTGTTGCCAATGTTCATGTTTGTAAATATAAATTGTCTTTCTGTGTTTGTTGGAAACACAAAAGCAGGCAAGGAGAGTCATCCCAATCTCGGTACTCCAAGTTAGTTCGTGCAAGCGCTCTATGGTAAGTACCTTTTCTATCCAACAGTGGGTGGCGCCTGCTACTTTCCCTCATGCATCTCAATGTCACTGTAGATTAATTGCAAGTCTCCTGGGGCCTCATCCAGCTGCTTTTGCCCATTCAGATTGGCATGACTGCATTTTTCAAATGCCCTTGACACAGGTGTTGCCAATGTTCACATTTTTAAATGAAAATTGTTTTTCTGAGATTGGAGGAACCAGAATAGGAGGCGTGCAGGGACATGCATATATATATCTATAAATCTATATGCCTTTGTATATGTATATGATTTTGCTCTATCTATCACATGTATTTGTAAAGTGCACTTATCACCTATGGGTCTCAAGGCGCTGAATAACAGATGTTTATTGTTACCCAACTTAATGGTACTATTTTTATCAACCTCAAATGGATGACAGGCTGAGTAGACCCACCAAGATTCGAAACTGTGACATGAATTCGAACACAGGCCCCTGTCGTGGCTGCCTTAGTCCACTAAGCCACTAGATCTGGGATACACATATCCATGAAGATGCATGGATAGATAGGTAGATAGATAGATAGATAGATAGATAGATAGATAGATAGATAGATAGATAGATAGATAGATAGATAGATAGATAGATAGATAGATAGATAGATAGATAGATAGATGGATAGATATCACCAACCTGAAAGGGACAAAAGAAAGGTCTACATGTACATGGTGTACACATTTGACACCTGACTTTTAAATGTCACCTTTCACAACATGAATTTACAGATTTGTAAGTGAATAAATGACTTTAACACTGCATATTTAGTAAGCCACAATGACATAGACAGAGAAAAACATCTGATATTGAACAGTGAGGACAGGGCCTCTAAGAAAGTCTCTTTCAAATGTTAATTGAAGTGCAATTGGCACTCTTTTCCGCATACTGTTCCGTACATAAAATAGATCTATGTTTATGATTATGATTCATCAGAAGCAGTACAAAGCTACATATGAGCTCAGTAGGAGGGTTAAGGAGCATAAGAAAACCATTATTGAGGGACATGAGATCATTGGATTTGATATACCTGAATTAACAAAACCAGGAAGCTCATGTTCCAAAATATTGCTCATGACTTATTTGAATTCTTAGACAAGTGCTCTTATACATTGGTAACTACCCTTACCTGCCTAGAACAGACAATAGTTCATCAATCACGTTTAAAATCCCATGCATATTATTCCATATTTAGAAACAAAATGCTCTTCCTCTGTTTGTTCAAACAGGGTGACCCTCTGCCTGAAAATGCTCTCCATTGTTCTCCCCTGTTGTGCTCCTAGGATATGCATCCTCTCTTCCATAGCACACAGTGCTGACATTGTCAAACTTTACTAAGCTTTTTAAGTGACCTTTTATACTTTGTGCCTGGTTACTACATGTCCCATTTAATGTCAAATTGTGCATGCAAATTTCTGTTTTTGCATACAATTGTCATTTGCAAATGTGTAGTACAGGTGAATTGGCATTTGAAAATCACAGTTTTATAATCACTATTTTCTGTCACAAATTAAGGATTCCTTAAATGTTTGAATGCTCTATTTTTGTGATTGTTTTGTTTGTTACACCTAGGTCCAGCTCACTTTGCAGATTTGGTGGTTAAAAGAACTTGTTGTGAGTGTTTTGTGGCTAGCTGTAGCTTTGTACGTTCGAGCCATGATTTCTTGCTGGCAGAACTGAATTTTTCTTGGTGTACTTCAATAGCACTAAAGCTATACAAGGCTACTAGGATTAAAATACCTTTACTTATTCCTTTCAAGTTCTTCTCACAGAGGGCTTCACTGAAAAAGGGGGAACTTCTTCTGATGATTGATTCACTTTTCTTTACTTTGCTCCCAAAAGACAGATTAGCACTGGGTTTGCCAACCTTCTTGATTATTGCCCAGATTTGTCTTTTTCCAATGAGGTGGTAGGCCCAACAGTAGCGTTGACTAGGTCATAAATACCAAGCAATAGCTACAGCTTAGATATGAAGGAGACCATAACTAAACTATGCCATGGTGTCATTGAACAAAGCAACATTATAGTGTCCTATGAAAAGCATCCACTCCTAGTTTACTCCTGTTTCCATCCTGAAACATGTTACTGTTCCTTCTTACAATCAAAGCACTGCTTGTAAAGTCAGTTTAATTTGGTTTTATTGCAAAATACATTTTCTGTAAGTTCCTCTCCTTTTGCGTATGGACTTTTCAGGAGTAGTTTTACCACCCCTGTTGGACTTAGCTCATTCTGCAGGGCCATCCTCAAACCTTTTGCCTTCACCCCCCTAGTTTTCTGGACATGTTGTTGTTAATAAGTAGGACTCTGGGCACTTTAGCCCTGCTAAACAGAGCTAAAGTGCTTGACCTCTATTTAAAACCAGGTAGAATTGGCTTATACCTTATTGGCATATTTACTTTACTTGTAAGCCCCTGGAAAAGTGGCACTACCTCTATCCAGGGCCTGTAAATTAAATGCTACTAGTGGGCTTGCAGCACTTATTGTGCCCCCATTTAAGTAGCCCTTTAACCATGTTTCAGGCCTGACATTCCAGCCTGTGTGCGCAGTTTTAAATTTGCATTTCGACCTGGCAAAAGAATCCTTTTGCCATACACAAACCTTCCATTTTAATACATTTACGACACCCCTAGGGTAGGGCCTGGACAGCCCAGAGGGCAGGGTGTAGTGTATTAAAAATGTTGGACATGTACTTTTATGTTTTACATGTCCTGGTAGTGAAAAACTCTCAAAATAGTTTTTAACTCCAGCAAGGCCTATCTTTTCCATAGGATAACATTGGGGGTACATGATTATGTTTCATAAGCCATAATTTCTAATTGGGAACACATAACCAATTCATATTTGTTGACTTTGGAAACATAATAAAACATCCTCTCTTATGGTAGAGTCATATTTTAAATTACATTTTTGATAATGCCTCTTTTAGATATTTGGCACTTTCCTGCCTCAGCCATTTTGTGCCTGCAGCCTTTCTCTGGTTAACATACCTGGGTGTAGTGGCAGTTGGGCTTTGAGTATTCCTGCTGAACAGCAACAAACAATAGAGGGCTTAGGTGTGGCAGGATGGTCAGGTGAGCTGAGCACAGCCATACTCACACTTGAATAGGCTGTATCTTGCCTCCACACAAAGGGTTACATACCCCCTTAGTTAGTCCGGAGCCAGGGCAGTAGAGTCAGGAAACCTGTCCACTTCAAAGAGAAATCCCTAAAAGCTTCTCACACTTCAAAGGAGGCACCTGGTATAAATATTGGACCTCAGACACCAACTCTTCTGCACATTTCTGGATTTCTGGTGACTCTGTCAGGGAGAAGGACTGCTGTGCTGCTGACAGGACTGCTACTTTGCTGTCCTGCTGCACTACTGCCTTGCTGGACTGCTGTCCTGCTGGCCTACTATATTGCTGGAATGCTGCCTTGCTGGATTGTTGCCCTGATCTCCTCCTGCCTGAGTCAGACGGATCTGGACCTGAACCCAGGATTCCCAGAGTGACTCCAAGGGCTAGTCTTCTGGTCTCCTGTTTAGAGCCACAGGGACATAACAGGCTCCCAACCACCTGAACCAGCACCCAGATCTAGCTGGAAGAAGCCCCTGACTCCCAAATGGTGTCCCTCTGGTCCTGGACTCTTGGTGTGGCCTCAGTGGAACTGAATTTAAGTTTTTGAGCTCTTCGCAACTGCGAACGGGCCAATTGGTGCCAAAACCTGGTTGCTCGCACTACCCGCTAAAGCAAAGTTCTATCAACCCGACCCTTCATGCTGCAGCATCAACCACACTCAAGGAGCGCCACTGCGAAGCTCCAGCCTGAGCCCACGCGATGACAACAGGATCTTTGCACGGTAGCGATGACCGTCTGCTGCACCAGGCCTGCTCTTCGCATTACATCGACAACCATCTGCGATGCTTACCTGCTCCTCGCGGCCCCCTCCACCATGAATGGGACTCTGCGCTGGATTGAGAAGGTAACTTTTTCATGAGACTAACTTGGTCTTTGTATACAACCCACATAACATTGTGGTCGGCCTGAACATGTGACTGTCTCCCAGTCTTGCGAGACCAGACAGCAGCGTGTGGTTCTTTATGCTTTTGGACACTATTTTCACATAAATCTTTAAAATTGCATATCTCCGGGTCTACTGACTGGGTATTTGTCATTTTGGTCTTGATTTATATATTTTGTTTTTGTCTATTTGGTTATACAGGTGTGGTTCCACTTTTATTACTGTTTGAAGTGCTCAATGAATATTTTACACATTGATTCTAATTTAAGCCTGACTGTTCAGTGCCAAACTACGACGTGGTTGAGCACAGGATCATGTGGGGTTTGCTTGTGTCTCATGCTGACAAGTATTCAGGTTGTTGCTTGAGTAGGGTTTCACCCCCAACCAGCAACCCAATTTCTCATGACCTCTTTCAACACCTATGCTGAAAGAGGCCTGCCTAATTTCATTTAGTTCAAAACTTTCAATTTTTTCCCCAAGCTCAGCATAGGTAGATCATTGCAGTGAAGTCAATCTTCTCAAAGTCTGTCAGATGATAGTACAATTTATACTGATTGAATAGAACGATGGAGAATTAGCCAATCTCTCTAGTCTTGGCATGCACCCAGGACACTGTGTAAAAGGGCCTGTCAGAGTGGACAGAGGGAGACCAACATATTGCTTCCACAAACCCTGTTTCATTCGTCCTATACCTCTACAGTTAGTACTTTCACCTCAAAGAATCATCTGACATTGGTGTGCACAAATTGTTCAATATATTTATTGATACTAATTCAACATAAGTGTTTTACCTCAGATAGTTAAAAAGGTTCGCCCAAGTTTCAACCCAGATCCTTGTGACCCCCAGTCACAAGGACCTGGGTTTAATCCATTATTCTTTTGCTCAACACACACCCCCAGTTTGGACCACTGGATGGATCACTCTCCAAGTGTGGGGCAACTAGCCCGCCTTCGCATGACATCTAAAAGGCAACCATATCCTCTAGCAGCTGTGACACTTTGGGGACCACGGACAATGTTCTCCGCCCACAGAGAGACTGTTCAGGCAGTACTCCTGGCCCGTGCAGAGAACAAGCTCTGCAGACACTTCTCATGTGACAGACATATACCAATGTTCTTGCAAAGGGTCAAAGGATATTGAATTAGTCACTGTTGGTGTTAAGTAGTTATGAATCCAAAAAGGCACAGGCAGCTTCAAAGGCAATCAATTCCTAAAGACAATCCAAATCATCTTCAGCAAAAAGGACCGCCATCCAATCCAGCAGTATGAAGGAACAGATGTGCTCCTTGCACCACGAGGATGAAAGGAGCATTCCATGGCAACCTGGGAGAGTTTTGATGTAGGTATGGCACATTAGCCTTTACAGAAACACACAGGCGCAGCTGGCAGCCTGTCTGACACATTGAAAGGCAGCCCACAAACGTGTATCACTGGAGCAGTCCTGATCATGGACCAACAAAGGACTCACCCACAGCTCATGATCAAGGGCAGCAAGGGATGTGTTGGAAAGGCACACATCCATCTCTCAGTGAAAGGGGCATCATCGACAACAGAAAACAGGTTGCACGCAGGTGAAATAGGCACAGCGGAAGGTTAGCCTATAACTGATGCATAGCACAGCTAATGGGACACATCCAAAGAGAAGCTGCATGCGGTCATGGTACAGTTGCAACTGACCGGGGTTCGCCTGACCACAGGATGGGCAGACATGGTATGAGAACACTCTTAGAACCAGTGCTGTACAGCCCCAAGTAGTGGTATCAAACTGCTAAATGCAGTCTGAAAATTGGAGAAATGACACCCGGTAGTACTCCAAAAATAGCATGATAAGGAGGGACAAGACCAGAGGGCACATGTTTGAAAAAGGTGTGCAACGGCCTTCAGTATAAGAGGCTTTTGATGATTTCTGTGTCAGTCCCCCAGGTGATGTTGTTAGGGGGATGGGAGCATACTTCTTCACCTTCCAGCGCAGTTCACCCCTTGGTATTCTGGCAAATGCAGTTTAGTCATGATGCTTACTTGTCATGTGGCTGAGGTGTTTCACCTGAGTTGGGGAGGGAGAGGTATAGAGACCACCAGAGTAGATTGTGGCAGCTTCCTCAGCAGACACAGATCACAATGTATCTTACCCCTACTGATGTTGGAGGATAACACGACTCACATGTATCTAGAGATTCACAGAACTTACCTGCACCAACCTCGTTGACAAACGACAACCTAACTGAAGTAAGCTTTTCATTTGCATCTGTAATGCATATTGTACAGCGTTGCTGTTATAAAGTCTTTGAATACATAAAAGGCTTAACACGTAGATAGAGAAGACTGCCTTTATTCTTAACTGCTCCGCTCTCCAGCAATCACTTACTCTACACATGAACATTCTAAGGTAAGCTTCACAGATGGCAGATACCAACAGGTCTGTCAGCACGGGGGTATACGGAACGTACCAAACTTGTACTTAAAATATTCAATTTCAAAAATCTTTATTTCGGTAAACATTTACCATAAAAGACAATTTATAAAAACAATGCATTTAAATATTTTGTATAGCAAGCTGTAAAATCCATAAAACATCACTGAAAAGGAATCCTTGTGTACCAAAAACCTGTCTGCACTCAGGTCTGTGTTTTAAGAGACATCCTTCTGATAGACCAGAGGGCGCCCAGGTATTTGGCCATAGCGAACACAATATGGTCTGACAGATCAGTTTTTAAAACTCTAAAAGCGGCCAGACACTTCTTAAGTTCAAGGTTTCTGCATAGGGGGACAATCCAGTGCCTTCGGATCTCCCGGTAAGCTGGGCAGAAAAAAAGAATGTGGATCTCACTTTCCTCCGTAATTCTGCACGCTGGGCAGGTGCTACTTGAATCGTGACACCATTTGGATGTAAGAGTTCTGATGGGGAGAGATCCATGTCTCCACTGAAGGTATAACTTTCTCAGTAAGGTGGGATAAATTTTGTCCAAAGATTGTTCCATATTATAGTTCACCTTGTGGGACAAGAAGGATGCTGTTAAGGTCCCAAGATGTTGGTTGCTACGTATCAGGGAAAGTTTACTTTCACGATATGACCTGGCTAAGTCCTTTTTAGAGAGAATGTGGCACATGTTCAGGGGGTCAGACCACATTGTTGAGAGGCCAAGGGCCTCCAGTTCCAGTTTGATAGAATTCAGCCACTTTATTTTTCCAGCACCTGGAATAGCAAGGACCTCCCGGAGACCTTCCCTGTAACTGGCCAGTTCTGGGGTTGTCCATAGTCTGCGCCAGAAGGCCAGCGGGCGTAGAGCCAATTCCTCATCGAGAGGGCACAGGCCTAAGTCCATCCTGAGGGGGACAAGGGGGGTGCTCGGTGGTAACCCAACAAGGTTACGGATGAATTTATTTTCCACCTTCAGCAGCATTGATGTTTTTTCCTGGCCCCAAAGTTCAGATCCATAGATGACAGCCCCCTTGGCCTGGGATTTGTAAATCTGTAGTGGAGGGCCAATGGGCCTGATTGAGGATTTGTTGCTTGCCAGGAGCTTCATTATAGCTCCCGAATGCTGGGTCAGTTTAAGTGCAGCTTTCTCCAGGTGTGAGCTCCAGGTGAATTTGTCATTTAACACAATACCCAGGTATTCGAAGGTTTTTACTCTTTCCAGCTTGGTCTTTGCAATGCTTGGGCTAAAGTGGAATTTCTGTGGTGGGTTGAGGACCATGAATTTCGTCTTGGTGGCGTTAATTTCTAATCCATGGGTTTCACAGAAGTCCACAAAGCCGTCGAGGATGCGCTGGATGCCTTTTGCCGACTTGGATAATAACAGTGTGTCGTCGGCAAACATAATGGCTGGGATCCTCTCAGCGGCCAGTTTTGGGGCGTCAGAGTTAGGTACAACCGCTAAGTGAGCGATTACCCCGTTAACATAGAGGCAGAACAGGGTTGGTGCAAGCACACAACCCTGCCTTACCCCCCTGCCAACGGGGAACTTCTCGGATAATTCCCCCATCCTGCCGCATCTAACCTGGGCAAAGTTGTTGGAGTGGAGGCGGATTATCATGTTCAGCAGACCTTCGGGTACCCCCAATCTGTCAAGGACCTCCCAAAGCTTATTCCTTGGGACCAGGTCGAACGCTGCCCTCAGGTCCACAAATACAGTATGGAGGCTGCCACCCTCCAACTGTACCGTTTTCCAGTATATGAGGACAAGACGAAAGACCTGGTCCACAGTGGAGACCTTCTCCCTGAAGCCTGCTTGCAGGGGGCTAAGGATGTTAGAGTCCCTGATCCACTCGTGTAGGCGATTTAACAGGAGCTTGGAAAAAAGTTTCTGGGCTACATCAATTAGGCTTATTGGCCTATAGTTTGCCGGAAGGAGAGGGGACCCCTTTTTAAAAAGTGGCACTATTTCAGCCCCTGGCCAGGTGGAAGGGATCGGGAGACCTTTCAAGATGGAATTAAATAGAACCACAAGGTAGGGAGCCCAAACTTTGGGTTTGTGCTTGTAAAGGTCGCCTGGGATCCTGTCTAGGCCCGGCGCCTTACCTGCAGACAGGGAGGAGATTGCCAAGGTGACTTCCTCTGTGCTGAAGCCATCCATGGCAGTCACACTAATTTTGAGCTCGGGGGGCACTCCTACAGGTTCACTTTTCTGACTGTCACTGGAATGTGGTTGATATAGTTTTTTAAAATGTTCCTCCCAGACAGCTGGTGCTATGTTGGCCTCGACCGCTGCAAGTGGTTCGGCCGAGCCGTGCCTAACAATCTGCCAGAAGGTCCGTGAGTCTCGACAAGCAAGGGCAGCAGTTATTTTTGTCCAGTTCTCCTCGTCCCAATCTATTTTTGCATTGTGGAGGGCAGATTTATAGGCTACTCGTCTCTCCCTAATAGTGTTTGGTGTGTCTCGTGCTTTGAGAGATTCCAGCAGAAGGGTTTTTGCTTCCCTGCAAGAGGCATTGAACCAGGTTGCTCTTCTCTGTTTGGGCTTGTGTGGCCTGACGACTGGATTCAGTACCTCTGCAAGATTGGTGCATAACTCAGAGTGGATGTTACCGAGAACAGACAGTTGTGCTTGGGTACCCGGGCTGCCTGTGATAATGGTCTCGGAATTGCTGGCTGGGAGGTTCATACAGCGCTCTACTTTTTCCAGGGTAGGGACAGCTAGTGCATAAATTCTCTCGATGTTGTTATGGTTTTCCAGCAATTTGGCCCATTTGATTCTACGCCTATTGCTGGATAACACAAGGTCTGGCTGTGGTGGTGCGTAAATATCTACCTCATCTGCTTGCCGGCCAAGGATCTCAAAGTTTAGTGAAAGCAGGTTGTGATCACTATCAGATCTGGGGATAACTTTGAAGTCTTTCACCCTCCCCCAATCCCTGGTTGGAGCCATTATATAATCGATCCGTGACTCGTGTCCCGGTCTGTTAAAAGTATATTTAGGCGGGATATCACCCTTGGTCCGACCATTGCATGCCCTCAGCGAGTGGCAGAAAGTAAGGGACATTATCTGAGCAGCAAGAGGGGGCCATGCCCTGGTCGCTGTTCCTGTGAGAATAGGGATGTCCCATAGGTCGTCCTCCTCACTGGATATACCCTCCAGGTAGTCAGGGGGTGGTTCATATTGCTGGTTAAAGTCTCCACCTATGATTAGAGGGGAGGAAAAATTCTGTGTGTCGAGGAACTGTGCTAGATCTTCCACTGAACCTGAAGTTGCTGCAACCCCCACTGGCCTAGAGTATATATTAATCAATGTGAGCTTCCCACCACAAGGCCAGTCAAGGGAGACACACTGGAAGTCACACGAGTTAGTTTCCAGGTGTGTGGCCCTACAACCCAGATGGGACCCAACCCATAACGAAAGTCCTCCTGAGGGCCGGCCCTTTCCTCCCCATTTCGCTTCAATATTAAAGATAGCGAATCCCTGGCGGCTAAACTGTTCTCTGGCCCATGTCTCTTGTAAGAGACATATATCATAGCCCTCAACTAGATCAGTCCAGTCTGGGGTGTCCACTTTATTGGCTAGCCCTGCCACATTCCAGGATTAAATAGAAATTATACCCGGGGCCTTTGGTGTGTTACTGGCATCCGATGTCGTGGAGCACTCCTGGGCTACAGGTTTTTCACATTGGTTGGGTGGGGGGGCGTCCAATGGAACACTATTTAATTTGAGACTATGTGAGATGGGGGGATTATTTTCCAACCTTAGGTGGGAATCAGTGATTGCACCCTTGGGTGGGCATGTGGCTAGCCTACCTACCCCTACTCTGGGGTCGTCAGTCATTATGTGTGCTGGTGTAGGAACTTGAGATTGACCACCCGTGTGTGTATTTAGAACACTGTTAGTTGAAATGCCGCCCATAGGGTGTCTGTTGGTGGTATTTGGAGTAGGCGAAGGGGGTGCCGTGGGTGTCGAATGTAGGAGTCAGTCCACATCCTCAAGACACCCATATCTATTGGACATCGGGACCCCGTTCCATCCACCAGGTGTGTCTACCCAACAGCTGCTTTGTGCACCCCATGTGTGGTTCCTCACCGGAATCCTACTCCAGTTCCCCCCCTGAGCTAGAGGGGGGTGTGGTGGATAGAAAAAAGTGAGTGGTCTTGCTATTATGGATGCAGTTGAGCTATGGTTGACCCATGAGTAGATTGCAGTAGCAGTGTTGGGATCCTCAAAGGAAACAATCACACAGTCGCCACAGGTGGACTTTTGTGTGGTCCCTACCCAGGGTACCCTCCTTACCATAAGAATTTTGCTCCTTAGGTGGTTGGGTATTGGTTTATTGGCGTCCAACCAGTGGATCACCTTGTTCTTTAAGGAAGCAACGTTTTCCTGCTGGTTGTACGTCAATTCGGTTACCCCGGTCAGCACGACAACATAGGGGCTCACCTCGGGGGGAAGGTCTACAAATCCCCTTGACCGGATAAAGCTAGTACTGGCTCTCTGTGATATTGGGGGGTTTGTATTCTGGCCGTTTTGCCTTGGATGGACAGTTGGGATAGGTACTTTTTGGCCAGATGTGGCTGAGGGGGGTAGCGGGAGAGATACAGCCCCCGATTGCATGGTGTTTGACATTGCCCTGCTGGGAGGGTTGTGAGTTTCTACCTTAGTGCGTGGTTTGGGTATTGGTTTAACCTTGGGTGTAGCAGTGAGACTTGCGGAAGAAGAGGTAGCAGCATTGATGATTCCTAAGGACTTAGCCGTGGGAGAGGCCCGCAGGTTCGCAGCAACTTGAGTGATAGGACAGGGTGGTGCTGCTGGCGGCGGGGGTACATTTGAGCATGTTGGTTAAGGGTTCTGCATGGTGATAGTAGCCAAATTTAGTATGCTATTTTCTATTTCCAATAGTTGTGTTTCTATGCATGTGAATCTCTTTTCTAGTGGGGAAAGTAGTTTTTTAAGTGTTTCCCAGACAATAGTGAGACATTCAACATCCTTCCCTTTGATGGTACAGAGCGGGGTTCCTTCAGTGTCACTTTCTATAATGAGGTCATTATTTTCCTGGATGACTACTGTGTGCGAGGGAGTGTTTTCTATGCACACTTCTGGGGGGGAAGATTTAATATCTGGATGCATAGCAAGGGGAGGTGCCTTTGTTGGGAACTGCACCTTGGCCACTTTGGCCTTTTTCCTTGAGTATGCCAAGGTGGGGTTACGCTTCCTTTTATTGAATGGCTTGTTTTTTGATTTAGGTGGACTACCACCTTTTTCATGTAAAGCGAGGGTGGTTTCAGCTTTGGAAGCTAGGCCCTCCTCTGTTCCCTTCTTTTTTTCTGCGGATTCGCCCAGATGAGGTTTTGGAGAAGGAATGGTGATCTGTGGGAATCCCCCCTGTGGTGTAGGTTTACTATCTGCTTGTGCTGTGTGGATCACTGCATTTGTAATGATCAGGTTAGATGTGGAAGCGGACGGGCGCTCTGGTGTTTTCGCCCAAGCAATAGGGCCTAGGGAAGATTTTTTGGCGGCAGTTAACTCAACTGACAATCTTCTAGCAGCTTCGAGTTCAAGTGAGACCCTGTGTTGCATCTTAGTAATTTCATTGTCGATGGCAGTGTGTGTCCTGGTGATAAAATCATCCAAGGTTCCATTTTTTAGTTTAGATTTAGCCGCTCTGTCTCTAAACTCGCGGGCTGTCATGGTGGATGCAAGATGAAGAGCGTGCAAAGAGAGTGGAGATGAAGGATCAAATGGGGTGGCCCAGTCCAGTCTCTAACTGCCTCTAACGGCCTAAAACGGCCCGCTCTTTGCCCGGTCTTCGCCCCGGCCTTAGCCCCGCGCGCGTCCCGCGTGCGCGTTGCTGTCACTGCTTATCAGGGAGGAGAACAGAAGGAGGGGGAGGGAAGAGGACCAGCTGCGGCCGATCAGCGCCGCTGAGCACGCTGGTCCTCGCAGTCCCGCCTCTGTCCTTGGGGTCAGCTGCAATGTCCCTGCAGACGCCTTGGTGCTCCGATGCACAGGTGAAGACCCAAGGGCTGGCTCCTCAGCAAGGTCTCTTGCCTGCGGGCGGCACCCGCGAAGCGGGGGCCGCGAGGCGTAGCAGAGTGGCCGGAAAGGCGGACAGGCAAACAGGCGAAGCGCTCCCGGCAAGGTCAGTGGTGAATCCCAAGAGACTCTCACTCCGTGGCGATTTTAACTGGAGGAGGGGGCGGGAAGAGGACCAGCTGCGGCCGATCAGCGCCGCTGAGCACGCTGGTCCTCGCAGTCCCGCCTCTGTCCTTGGGGTCAGCTGCAATGTCCCTGCAGACGCGTTGGTGCTCCGATGCACAGGTGAAGACCCAGGGGCTGGCTCCTCAGCAAGGTCTCTTGCCTGCGAGCGGCTCCCGCGAAGCGGGGGCCGCGAGGCGTAGCAGAGTGGCCGGAAAGGCGGACAGGCAAACAGGCGAAGCGCTCCTGGCAAGGTCAGTGGTGAATCCCAAGAGACTCTCACTCCGTGGCGATTTTAACTGGAGGAGGGGGCGGGAAGAGGACCAGCTGCGGCCGATCAGCGCCGCTGAGCACGCTGGTCCTCGCAGTCCCGCCTCTGTCCTTGGGGTCAGCTGCAATGTCCCTGCAGACGCATTGGTGCTCCGATGCACAGGTGAAGACCCAGGGGCTGGCTCCTCAGCAAGGTCTCTTGCCTGCGAGCGGCTCCCGCGAAGCGGGGGCCGCGAGGCGTAGCAGAGTGGCCGGAAAGGCGGACAGGCAAACAGGCGAAGCGCTCCCGGCAAGGTCAGTGGTGAATCCCAAGAGACTCTCACTCCGTGGCGATTTTAACTGGAGGAGGGGGCGGGAAGAGGACCAGCTGGGGCCGATCAGCGCCGCTGAGCACGCTGGTCCTCGCAGTCCCGCCTCTGTCCTTGGGGTCAGCTGCAATGTCCCTGCAGACGCGTTGGTGCTCCGATGCACAGGTGAAGACCCAGGGGCTGGCTCCTCAGCAAGGTCTCTTGCCTGCGAGCGGCACCCTCGAAGCGGGGGCCGCAAGGCGTAGCAGAGTGGCCGGAAAGGCGGACAGGCAAACAGGCGAAGCGCTCCCGGCAAGGTCAGTGGTGAATCCCAAGAGACTCTCACTCCGTGGCGATTTTAACTGGAGGAGGGGGTGGGAAGAGGACCAGCTGCGGCCGATCAGCGCCGCTGAGCACGCTGGTCCTCGCAGTCCCGCCTCTGTCCTTGGGGTCAGCTGCAATGTCCCTGCAGACGCGTTGGTGCTCCGATGCACAGGTGAAGACCCAGGGGCTGGCTCCTCAGCAAGGTCTCTTGCCTGCGAGCGGCTCCCGCGAAGCGGGGGCCGCGAGGCGTAGCAGAGTGGCCGGAAAGGCGGACAGGCAAACAGGCGAAGCGCTCCCGGCAAGGTCAGTGGTGAATCCCAAGAGACTCTCACTCCGTGGTGATTTTAACTGGAGGAGGGGGCGGGAAGAGGACCAGCTGCGGCCGATCAGCGCCGCTGAGCACGCTGGTCCTCGCAGTCCCGCCTCTGTCCTCGGGGTCAGCTGCAATGTCCCTGCAGACGCGTTGGTGCTCCGATGCACAGGTGAAGACCCAGGGGCTGGCTCCTCAGCAAGGTCTCTTGCCTGCGAGCGGCTCCCGGGAAGCGGGGGCCGCGAGGCGTAGCAGAGTGGCCGGAAAGGCGGACAGGCAAACAGGCGAAGCGCTCCCGGCAAGGTCAGTGGTGAATTAAAATATAACGCAACAGGTAGATCACATATAAGATTGTAACAGTTGCCTCGTGATGGGCTTTTGCGGTTGTTCCCTAATATGGCAACACTCTGTTATTACCTTGTGTCTTTCCAGGTTCCTCCACTCTCTCAAGGGATTTTCGCTTTTACATATTCGGATACATTGCCATGTGAGTCAACATGCTACTTACTGTGATGAAAAATGCTCTTGACATAAAGTCATAGTGTTGTGAGTTGTGTTTATTTTGCAATGAGTGACAAGTGAGGGGTGAAGTTGAAATCTATGCTACACGTATAGTTAGGGTACATCACACAATGGAAGAGTTCCAAAGTCCAACCGAACACTCCCCTCCTTGTGGCAATGTCGTTTCATATGTACAACAAAGTCAATGCACGGTGTTACAGTGGTGATAATAGCAGTTGCTCCGAGAACTGGTACGGCATGGTGCTGTGTCACATGATCCTCCCAGGGTCTTTTTTGGATGCCCCTTCTGTCTTTTGGCTTGGGGGGAACATGCTGCATGCTCAGAGATGTCTGAGGATTTGCTGTGGTGTGACTCTACGTTCTCTGTGGCCGCTGCTGCGGTGGTGTTACTATCATCCGGCTGGCCACGGGAGGGATTGGAAGCAATTTGAGCCAAATGCCTTAGGACATCCACAAACTGGCCCATGTACTCCACATGTTGTCCCAAGTGAGTGTCCACGGATCTCTGCAGTTGGGGGAGTTCCCGCAGTTCTTCAAGGACCTGGCACATCTGTCCCTGGTTCTGCTAGTATGCACCAAGGACAGTTAGCACGGGGCTCCAGGCTGCAGTTTCATTGTTCTCCTGTGGCTGCCCCCCAGTTGGCCTCCCACCTGCTCTGCTGCTACAGACCTGTGGCGGGGCCAGGCTCTGCCGCCGCACACCATCCCCTGTCTGCCTGGTGGTATTCTCAACTGCTGGCAAAGGGACAGTGTTGGAGGCAGCAGTGGTGATGGTGGAGGCGGCTGCAACACAGGTCGTTGCTGCAGGGGTCTGCATTGGCAGTGCAGCTGTTATGGGAGTCATGATGGTGGTGGTGGTGGAGGTGGGGACAGTGAGGGCCAGAGACTGAGCTGTCCTGGGCACTCCGGAGGGGCCGGGTCGGTCCTCCTCATCCGAAAAGACCAGGGAGTCTGCATCCGAGGGTTCACCTTCCTTGTGGGGAGACTGGCTGGGCTTGTCCATGGCATGTGCACCTGCTGTTGCTGGTGACTCACCTGTTGAAGAGGGGTTATATTGGCAGCATGTTCCGTAAACAGCACAACTTTGATGTTAATGTTTTGCTCATTTCATTAGAGATTACCTTACTTTTTAGCTTGGCATTGCTATGCATTCATGACAGTTTGTCTGCATTTGAACGTGATGTGGAGGTACATACATTGCTCGTTAGCTATGTGTAATGGCTGAAGATGCAAAATCATTTGTGCAGATATTGTATTTTCAAGGACATGTCCTCTGATACCAACTTGTTGCTCATCTGATTCAGTTCATGCTCGGACATTTGTGTCTTTTCTATGAGTATCTGACTACTATGCCACAGAGTCATGATTTGTGTTATTCTTTTTGTACTTCCCTCCTGTGGTTTGTGAGGTTTGACAGAGTTTCCATGCATGTATTATGTTGACCCGAGTCTTTTTTCTTAAAGGCAATGGGATTTGCACATTGGCTTTCTGTGATTGCGTTCATGTATTTTGCTTTGCAGTTACATGTGACTTCATCACTGACACTGTGAATCATGTGGCCTCTCAATGGTGTTGGCTGTATGTGCACTGCCTAGAATTCATGGGGGGTTCCAGAGTTGGCTGCCAAGTGTGGGATGTATCGGTCATTTGGCTCTGTGCTGTCTGTGGGAAGCCGGAGGGCCTTGTGGGAGTTGTGCTCTTGCTGTCAGGGCTCATTGACCCCCTCCCCAGTGAGATGCCTACCTACCTGTTAGGAGGCCCTGTTGATTAAGTTAGCTGACATATGGCTGTGGGGTGTGAAAGATGGGCCATGCTGTTTGGGAGGGAGGCCAGGGTACCTGTGAGGTGAAGCTGAGTAAGGAAATGCTAGTCTTATGATCCATTCATATTGAAAGCATGCATTCCAAATGAGTTTGATGTAGGCTGGAGATTGGGCCTCACTATTTGCGTACAACAGTACATTGCAGTGTGATGGGAGACATTTGTTGGTACTTACCAGCCTCCACTCCCCCCTCGATTCCTGTGAGACTCTCAAGATGCAATATGGCAAGCACCTTCTCCTCCCATTCGGTGAAGGTTAGTGGTCGAATGGGAGGGCTGCCACCAGTTCTCTGGGCCACCACGTGGTTCCTCTTGGCCCACTGCTTGACCCGGCCCTTGAGGTCACCCCACCGCTTCTTGATGTCACGCACAGTGCATAGGGTGGTCCCTACTGCATTGACTTTGCTGTGGATCCCTGCCCACATCTGATCCTTGCGCGCAAGTAGGGTGTGTTGGACCAGGTGCCCCCACCCTGATTAGCTCATCTACCATCACTTTCAACTATGAGACGATTGACTTGGGCATTGTCTTGGGGGGCATGGTGCAAATGAATGAGGGGTGCAGGGTTCAAGGTAGTGGTGGAGATATGTGAAGTTTGTGAGGTGTGTGGTTGAAAGTGGTGTTGCATGGAGATGGGTGGGTGTGATGTTGTGCAGTGTGAGTCAATGGTGTCCTGTCTCTCTGACTCAAATTGTGGTGTGCAAAGGATGCTGGTCCAGGAAGGGGTTGGGTATATACTGTGGTGTATGGGTGTGTCCACATGAGTGATGCCTCCAGTTGTCTCTTCCATGCTGCGCATGGCTTTCCTTACCAGGTGCAGGTTGGGGTGTATCATTGTGGCATTTGTGTTGTGATTGAGGGCAGCAGGGAGTACAGGCCCACTTCGGGCATAGTTGTGAGGTTGCTTCCGTCCACCATTCATTTGGCCTATGTGTGTGTGTGGCGGTCGGATGCAGTGCTCGGTCCGCCAGCTCTGCATTCACATCACAATTCACTGTGCGGTCATTCTGCAGCAGGAGCGGCCTTTTCAGACAGTTGAACAGCTTTCCCCGTCCGCCACAGCTTTTCTGACCATGGTGGATGGTCTTTTGTCATATCCGTCCGCCGTCGTATGATTTTGCGTACATTGCATCGTAATTGGACCAACGGGTACCGCAGGTCATGTGGGGGGATTTTCCCAAACCAAGGCGGTCGGACGCTTTTCCGTATGCCATCGTAATCGACCCTAAGTCAGAAATTAAAATCCAAAACACCGCTCAAAAAGAATTTGAAGCAAAGTAACAAAAAGGATCTGGTTAAAGTCCTCTAGGGGCAAGTCCATAAGCATGGGGAAAAAGGCAAAATCCAGTTGTTCGGCAAAGAAGGATTCCAGATCAACTGCTCAAGGTAGCAGTATCGGCAATAAGGCAGTCCAAATTAGGAAATCAAAGGAAGTTTATAAAATTATAGGGAAAGCATTTAGTCCTTTTGCAAGTAAAATGAAATAATGTAATGCAATGCATTGTGTCTCATAAAAAGGAAAATTTATAGCGTTGCTCTCAAATAGAGAGAGAAATAAATGGAGTTGAGAGTACATCTTCCAAAGACAGGAGAAAACAATGGCTTTTGGGTTTCTTCTTTTAAAGCCTTTATGATGCTGTAGGTGATGTGGCATCACCCCACGGTGGTCAGTCCATCACCTGATTAGTTTATGTATGAAATTGCTAAATACATTTTGTTATTTCTACATGCTGTTCATGAGAACAACTTGGTTTTCCGGGCCTCACAGATTTGTCAACGAAAAAATATACAATGTATCTGTGTATGGCATTGGGTTAGAGCTGATTTTCCAACTGAGTCATTTCTATGTGAACTTTGAAAGAGTGTCCTTCAAAGGTTCAGATGAGACATATACAAAACTAATGAAACAACATTGGTTAAAATGTCAAAGAACCATTGTACATGTGCAGCTTAGGAAAGAACAATTTTAAAAAGCCTTTAATGCATATGTCAGCTTTCAATTAATTAAACTCAATTAGAATCAAATGCAATGTGGTTAAATCAGATATTTCATAGTAAGAGTAAAATAGTACTACTTCACCAATGTATCATTACACAAAATTAATTAAAGTTAGCTATGGCCTATTGCCACACCTTTTCAGTATCCTTAAATGTAATTTATTCTTAAAAGTCATTTTACTACAATCATGTCTTAATTTCTATGTTCGTAATGGTCTCTACTATCACATTTATAAATTTCAACTTCCTAACTACTTTTATCACATTTTTGCACCATATTTTGTTTGAATGAAACACAATAGAAATGCTAAGCCACACTATTAGATCATTAGTCTCATCAGTAAACGAATAATAAAACATCATCTTATACATATTTTGTTAAAGAAAAACCTATTACTAAGCATTATAACCATTTAGGGCCCGATTCACAGAACTAACTTAAGACAAAATCCTAAACTTACTACTTTTGGTATTCACAGAAGTTTGGATTTTTTCTTTAGAGAGACTTAAGACAGAATTAAGACAGACTTAAGATAGAATCCTAACTTAAGTCTGTCTTACGACAAAATCCTAACTTCTGTGAATACCAAAAGTAGTAAGTTTAGGATTTTGTCTTAAGTTAGTTCTGTGAATCGGGCCCAGTGTCTTTATTTTTCTTAATCTAAGATATTCCAGCATGCTTTTACAGTGCTAATATTTCACTTGCCTCTATTGCTGTGCCACTTTATTTAAAAAATGAAATGTGCACATAAGGGTTGCTGTATCTAAATCGGTAAATGTGTTGTGTAAAATGTTTTTAAAATATTTTGCTTCATCAAGTGAATCTCAGCATTCCATACATATTGCTAAAATAGCATTAAAGCCTATTGCTGAGGTCTGTAAAGGTTGGTAATGGCCTTCTTCCTGAGGGAGAGGGGCGTAAACAATGGGTATAACCCAGATATAAGGGCTATAATACTATTGGTACACTTTTTCAAACGTGAAAGATAATAATGTAATTCTCCAAAGCAATATAGGCTACAGCTTAAGTCACCCACCTTTTCCAACCAAGGTATTGAATAACAGTACTGTGGTTAGGTACCTGGAGGCAAATGGTGGATGAGAAAAGAGACAGGAGACATTGGTTCATCATGATGCCAACAGCAGCCTTTGATCATCTCAGAGACACTGCTTGAATATCTCTTGCACAGGAAGGATATACTGTAACTAGCACAAGTGCTATCTTAAACCAGGCTTGGAGCCGAAGGGCCAAGAAGAGAATCCAGGAGACAGCTGCAATGGAGAAAGGCTGCACACGACTTCAGTAAGAGGATTGTATAGGCTACTGCAATGGGTGGTACAAAAAACTCAGAGGGCTTGCAGAAATGGAGAACAGCTGCATACTTCTGGATGTGGACCACCCAAACGTAAGGGAGTGTTAGAAATGGGGTTTTGGTTGGCTTGGATATGCACCTAACCCAGGCAGAACCCACCACTCTGATCAGGGTAAGCAGGTTATACAGGGCAGGGGAGGTGATGCGTCGGTTCCCAACTGCTTCAGGGGAGGTGATTCTGTGGTTGCAGGTGTGATACCTCGGTTCCTTACTGTGGAGCAGCACTGATAAAGCGTCAAAAGACAAGTTGTGAGGTTGTGCTTCCGTGGCATTGATGTTGATCTGGATCATGGGGGTCGGAGTCTGAGTGGTGGCCATGGACTTCGATGGTGCAGTGTTCAAAACTTGGGAGGATTAAGCCCAGATCTTTGTGGCTGGGGGCAAATGTTTGCATTATTCAGCATTCCGTCGATGATTTGTTCCTTTTGCTTTTATTGTCCTAAGTGGGAAGTGTATGCCCAGACTTGGGCCCGTGCTCACTGCAACACTGGATTCAAGCTAGCCTGGCTCATGAGGGATGATGCCCCGAAACCAGTCCCAGGAATATTGTTTACGTTCCAGGGAAGACCTGTCTTGGCAGCTCGGACTGGACTGTTCCCATGAGGAACAAGGTCAAGACTGATTTGCAAATGGCTGGGTCCAAACTGGGGTGGCTTGGTGAGCAAATGAACAATGGATTAAACCACGATCTGTGTGAGTGGGGGATGAATGTTTGCATTGTTCAGTATTACGTCCATCATTTGTTCCTTTTGCTCAAGACTCAAGGTAGCGGCGGATCTTCGGAGATGCTGCGTCATCATCAGAGCCTGCAGTGCAAGTCACAGTCGGTGTTTTGAGCAGGACCATGGCTCCGGTGCAGGAAGCGGCACGGCATCGTAGTTGCAGATAGGCGCTGTTTCCAAAGTCGATGGGCGTTAATGCCTTGGTTTCTTCTTAGTAGCATCCTAAACTCACTTCCAAGTGCCCAGAAACTGGAATTGGCATCACTTGGCAAGAAGGACTCCTCAACAGAGGGCCCCGAGGTTTCAGGTGAAGTCTTTAAAGGCCCTCGGACTTTTTAACAGGAGGCAAGCTCAACTCAAGCCCTTGGAGATTTTTGGAAGCAGGATGAAATTCCAGTCCTTTACCTCCTAGGACAGAAGCAGCAAGCAGCAGGCCAAAACAGCAAGGCAAACGGTAAATCGGCAGTCCATCCTGATACGTATCCAGCTCTTCTACCGGGCAAAATGTCCTCAACCCTGAAGTGTTCTGATTATATTGTGTCAGAGGTCCAATACTTACACCCATTTCAATCTTTGAAGTAGGCAAACTTCAAAGAAAAGTCTTTGTAGTGTACAAGACCCTGCCTTTTTCTGCTCTGGCTCCAGACACACTACAGGGGGTGGAGACTTCTTTGTGTGGGGACAGGCACAGCCCTATTTCGGTGTCAGTTCTACTCCTCCCACCACTCTGGCTCAGTAAGACCCATCAGCCTGGAGATGGACTATCAGGATATGCAGGGCACACCTCAGCTCCCTTTGTGTGACTGTCTAGAGTTCATGCACAAACAGACTAACTGTCATCCTGACCGAGACGTGTAATCAGAGACAGGCAGAGGCACAAAATGTTTAAGTACAAAAATACAGAGTTTCTAAAAGTGGCAATTTAAGACCTGCATATTTAAAAACTAACTTTACTAGAAATTAAGAGTCCAAAGGTACCAAACTCCTACTTTCTACCAGCTCCCAATTGGCAGATACACATGTAAGATGTTACAAGGTAGCTCCAATGCCAACTCATGGGAAAAATAGGTCTTGCTGTAGCGAAATACTCCTAAAGGGCCATTTGTAGCGGGATTAGCAGTATTTCACTACCAGGGCATGTAAAATACAACTGTATATGTCCTACCTTTTAAATACACTGCCCACTGCGCATGGGGCTACATTGGGCCTACCTTTGGGGTGCCTTACAATAAAAGTGAAGGTTTGAGCCACTCAAGTGGGTTTACTTGCCAGGTCGATACAGCGGTTTGAAACTGCAGACACATATACTGCCTTGGAAGGTCTGAGATACGTTTCCTTGGCTACTCATGTAGGTGGCACAATCAATGATGCAGGCCCACTAGCAACATTTGGTTTATAGGCCCTGGGCACACACTGTGCACTGTACTAGGGTCTTACTAGTAAATCAAATAGGCCAGTCATGGAGAAACCAATTACTATTACAACTAATTTGTGTATCGAAATTGAGAATCCTAATTTGGGAGACACAAATAAAAACAATATTTAGAATGGTACAGCAGCGATTCACAATTTGCTTAGCTTGCTAATGTTACATTCCAAATAGTCTTTTTTACACAACAAAAACACATTTTAATGGTCGCTACCCTGCTTGCAACTTGTTACAGAAACGCTAAACAGTCATACGTCTGACCACTTGTTCTTCCTTATATATCAAACTGGCTATTTTCCCTGCAGAATGGATAAATGAGCTAATATTAGTTGGTGCTTTTAGTTTTGCTATCTTTGATGTACTTTTTTTTGTTCAATACATTTTCTTGTTTTTTATAATGAAAAGCAATACAGAGGAAATTACAAAAGAGAAGGAAAATATTCAACCTCCGACATCCGACAGTGGCATAATGTGTACAATAATGTGGCACATACAGATACTGATGATGAAGACATGCGATAACAATAGACATAAGTCCAGTACATAGGAATTGGAAGCATTTGGTACCTGGCTATGTGCATTTAATATGACTGGATCAAGTGAAACAGGTGGAACTGTCTGATGTGCACCTTTCGTGAATGTGCTATAAAACCCTTATTGATGAATGTCGCATTCTATAAAACTACAGGGCCCTCATTTATGAAAAGTGACACATCGCTGCGTGAAAACAGCGATGCGTCACTTTTCACTGCGCACTCCTTACGACATTCCTGATGCGTCATATTTAATGTATGACGCATCATGTCGCAAGGAGTTACAGATACGTCAGTATTTCTGACGTATCTGTAAGCGTAAAAGTGACGCATTGCTGGAGTGTGTCACAAAAGTGACGCAACTCCAGTAATGCGTCCTTTCACATGGGGAAAGCCCCATGTGAAAAGGGCTTGCGTCAGTCTTATGCCTGCTGTGAGGCAGGCGCAAGATTTTGACGCAACAGCGTCCTAAAAGTGAGGCAGTGAAATCTCATAGATTTCACTGCGTCACTATTACAAGGCTTTTTGCGGGGGAACGCCCCCTCTGCATACATTATACCTGACGCAGGTATAATGTGGCGCAGGGGTTTAAAAAGTGACGCATCTGCCTAGATGCGTCACTTTTTAAATATGGCGCAACGAGGCGCATTTTTTACACCGCTGGTGCGTCACAAAGAGTGACGCACCGGCGGCGTAAAAATTACGCACAGCCTCATAAATGAGGCCCCAGAGATTTAATGCTTTATTGGGTCCCACTTAAATGCCTACTGGAAGTTTGAGGGTCACAAGGGTTCCCATGTATGCCTGGTTGGAGGCTGGGGTGGGGGTGGGCAAATAGGAGGAATTAGGCTAAATGATGGATTGGAGACAGTAGAATATGGAGTGATAGGGATAGTTCTGAGTACATGCGTTTTTGTTAGGAGCAGTGCAGCAGAAGAAGCAATATTATAGGGCTTGGAAGATGCGTAGGTTGTCTGGAGGTCGAGAAATGACACATTTGTTCGGCTGGGAGGGGTACCTGCCATGTCAAAGAGAGGAAGATTGAGACAGAGTCTCCAGAGGGCTGTGGCTGCTGTGACCCAGAGACAACAAACTCTCTTTCAAAGTGTGCAATTGTTTTAGAAAATCAATACTTACACATTTTTGAAGAAATGCTTTTTCGAACTGTCAGATTGAATAACGAATAATAACTAAAACTAAAGATAAGATGTGTCACTTTGCTGATCAGGTCATGAGACACGTTCACATTCTTACTCAGGATTGCCAGAATTGTGTGTGGAAACTTCATAAGCTTCTGTTTGTTCGTAATCCATTGAGACACGACAAGGCGCCTGATTCATCTTATGTTGCTGAAGCAAAATGATGAATTTAAAAAGGAGCTGAACTCCCCAACAACACTAAACTAAGACTGCGACCATACACAAAGATCCTACATAGTTTGTGGGGCCCTACTACGCACCGACTGTCCCTACCGGTATTCACTTGAGCTTCAGCTGTTTACCGGTACCACTAACCACCGAGGCTTGATTCAAAAGAGTTCCTTGTGGTGCGCAGGGAAATGTGCTTCAGAATACAACATCATCGTTCCCAAAATCTATAGTAGTAACATTTCTGAAACACAACGTTGTCTTATTTTTTCTTTTTTTTTTTTTAGTTTACTGCAGTATTTTAAGTGAACTCCTCCCTCTTTTTCTCTGTACCATGTATTTAAAAAAAAAAAAAATTCGAGACGAAAACAAAGTACAAAACATTGAAATACAGTGCAGGTACAAAAATCTTAAATGTGAAAACGAACACTAAAAAAAATGTCATTTGTATGTCACAGTAGAAAGACGAATAAGAGAAAGATGGCAATGTACAATCAATTCAAGCTGTCAAAATAAAGAAAAGAGAGAGATAATGAAACAGAAGAGGAAAAAGAGAGAGAAAACAATGTTCACTAATGATATAGAGAAAACACCAGTATGTGGACATTCCACTGTTGTAAATGTAGGGCTAGCATCCGGAAAGTTTCAGGGTGAGACTGGCAGAAAACAGGCCCGGGCATCAAAATAAAATTGGGCCACATTGATGAGGTGAAAAATAATAAAAGTGGCCGATATTTGTAAACCGATTATTAGAAAAGGGGGGTCTCTAGTTGGCAGAGGTATGTACCTTGTTCAGGTGGGGATCCTTCCTTCTAGTCAGGGTAAAGGGATTACACTTCTAAAAAATCCCCTGCCCACCCACTTTGTCGCTTGACACGAAAAGGCAGCCTTACCTCAGAGGCCATCTGTAAAGCATTTGCACATAACACACACTAATACAGTGAAAACACTACAATAGGACAACACACCAGTTTTACAAAAATAGGCAATATTCGTTTGTGTAAAACAAGACCAAAACGATAAAAATGCATTATACAGTAATCAAAACATGAATATTGCAAAAATAGACTTGAAATACAGCTCCTTGAAGTCTATAGCTCCATCCGGGGCAATCACGGCATCGTGAACAAACAAATCGAACAGTTCCAACGGACTGCGATGTCGCGGGCCAGCTACAATGTCGGTAAGACCTGCAAACCGTACCTTGGAAATGCAGGCTGTCGTGGACCTTGCGATGAGCTCCAATGAGGCGGTGTCATTGGCGTTCGTTCCGGAGGTTGGTGCAGGAGTCATCAGGAACTTACAGTCACATTCATTGCAGATGAAACTCCATGAGTTTGAAGTCACTAGCGCCGGTGTCAGCAGACATTGGGGCAGCAGCGTGAAGTAGAGACAGTGTGGCTTGCGGTGCCTTCAGGTCACAGTGAGGCAGCAGCTCAATGACAACATCCAGCAGCATCAGTGAGACCAGGGCTGAGGAGCAAAGTGGGCGGTGCTCATCGCGGTGCTGGCAGGTCAAGGTTCAAGGAGAGGCATTGTCGTAGCTGAAGCGCTATCGTCGGTAGATGTTTGTGAGTTGATGGTGCCGGAGTCGATGGGCCAAAGCAGGTGTGTGGGACAATGGTGCATCTTCAAACTTACGAGTGGTGCCCCCAGGCCACGATACAGGCAGCGGCGTCAATGTCATGGAGCGGTGTCATTTAGGATACAGGTGCTGCAATGTGAAGCGAGCCGTGCAATGCCCTCAGGTCACAAGCAATGGCTCGGTGGTGGCAATGGTTGCCTATGTCAGTGAAACCAGGGTTGCAGTGTGAAGCGAGGTGGTGCTCTCTGCAGGTCCAATAGGTCAGGGAGCAGGCAGCTGCATTGCTCATGGCATTGGGTTGCTTTTTCTACTTTGCAGCACAAAACACACAGTTCCCAGTGCTGGTAGGAGATGATCTTGAAGTCTTTGCTGTTGCTGAGACTTCTTGAATAGGGGCCAGCTCTACCTCTAGCCCTTAAAGAAACTCAGGAAAATAAGTTGCAGAAAGTCCAGTCCAGTCCTTTCAATGACCAAGACAGAAGCAGCTACTACAGGCCAACACAGCAAAGTGGTAGTTTCTCATTACAGCTTCTCCATCTCTTCTTCTTGGCAGGATCCTTAGTCCGAATGGGTTCTAAAGTTCTGGGGTCGGGGCCCCAAATATTTATACCACTTTGTCTGTTGATGTTTTAGGCAGAATGCCTCTGATTTCAGTTGAAACCAGTTCTACCCTCTCTTGTCCACCTTCACTAAAGGAGGTGGAGACAGCATTGTGCATAGCGGACACAGCCTATGCAGATACTAGTGGAAACTCCTCCCACTACTTTAAAT
Source organism: Lissotriton vulgaris (assembly GCF_964263255.1). NCBI lineage: Eukaryota > Metazoa > Chordata > Amphibia > Caudata > Salamandridae > Lissotriton > Lissotriton vulgaris. The sequence goes on along the minus strand of NC_141697.1, from coordinate 1,151,141,815 downwards.
ACAGAAAGGTCATGCAGTCTGGTCATGAGTCACCCAGGAAAGGCAGGATACACGTCACATCGCCACCCCCCCCCCGTGACTGTCTAGAGTGAATGCATATCCCCAACTCCAAAACCAGATGACAAATACACAAACAGGCATAGGCACACAGGATGGTTACTTAACAAGATGCCCCTTTCTACAAGTGGTATTTTCAAACACGCAATTTAAAAACCACCTATAATAAAAGATGTGTTATTAAATTCTAAGTTCAGAGAGCCTAAACTCCATTTCTCCATCTTGTCCCAATGGAAAATTACACTTGTAAAATGTTACAAAGCAGCTCCCATGTTAACCTATGGGACAGACAACCTTTCAATAGTGAAAAATGAAGTGCACAGCATTTCACTATTTGGACATGTAAAACAAACTTCTACATGTCCTATCTTTCACATACACTGCACCCTGCCCATGGGGCTACCTTGGGCCTATCTTAGGGGTGACTTGCAAGTAAGAAAAGGGAAGGTTAGGGTCTTGAAAGCGGGTGTGCTTGCCAGGTCGACATGGCAGTAAACACTGTGTACAGATACTACTGTGGCAGGTCTGAGACTCTTTTGAAAGGCTACTTGTGTGGGTGGCACAACCAGTGCTGCAGGCCCAATAGTAGAATTTGATTTACAGGACCTGGGCACACACAGTGCACTTTACTATACTAGGGACTTACTAGTAAATCAAATAGACCAATTATGGAAAGCCAATCACAGCACAATTCACAATTGGAGCACTTGCACTTTAGCACTGACTCGCAGTGAAAAAAGTGTGCATAGACACTATACCGGCAAAATCTAAGTCCAGCATACTATTAAAAACAGGAGGTCGGAAGGCAAAAAGACTGGGGAAACACAAAAAAAGATGCCTGGTCTAACACCGAGCAACTCTGGACTTTTAAAGACATGATTTCTGGGTGGTCTCTAAGGTGTGAGAAGTAGAGGTGGGGAGCCATTAAAAGCTCAAGCCAGGGTCACATCTGAAGCATGGCTCTTGCTTAGCTCAAGGTCCCATTAGAACTTCGAGCCCATAACAAGCTGAGATTTCATGTGGCTTCTGCCTGCCTCTACGCAGGATGTGGCATTATTCACAGCTGCTAACTAGGGACGGCTCAACATCTGGGAAAATCACTTAATCTCCCCAAGCCTATATGGCGAAAGCATTTGACCTTGTGTAATGAAACTGGTGCTCATGTAAAGCACTTTCAGGTCGAGTCTGGGCTGAAAACTGGATTGAGAGGTAAAAACAAAGGGGCAGATTTACAAGCCCCTTGCGCTGACTTTACTTCGCCATTGCGTCACTTCTGTGACGCAGCGGCGTTGTAAACAATGCGCCACGATGCAACATATTTACAACGTGACATATCTAGGGAGATGTGATATGTTGTAAAGTCCTGCGCTACATTATTCCTGTGTCAGGTATAATGTATGCAGGGTTGGCATCCTGTCGCAAGAAAGCCTCGTAAAAGTGACGCAGTGAAATCTACAAGATTTCCCTGAATCACTTTTACGACGCCACTGCGTCAAAACCTTGCGCCTGCTGGAAGCCTCGTATTTGTGACACGACTCCAGCAATGCGCTGCCCTTATGCCGACAAGATGCGTCACGCATCTGTCTATCTTTGCGCCATGGTTAGCCACATTGTAAATATGGCGCATCCATGGTGGCGCAAGGATATTTTTCCAGCACACAAATTAACTGGTGCAGCCCTGCTAATATGCAGGGATGTGCCAGTTCTTGTAAATCTGCCCCAAAGTCTTATCATAAGAAAAGACAAATAGATGCCCATTTATTGGATGATTTGCACAACGTGGTGAAACCAGAAAACCTGGAAAAATTGTGGCTTCTCTGCTTAAAAAAATGTTATGGCAAATGTTTTATTTCAGCAAAACACATTTTTCTTCATTATCACATTTGGAAGCACTTTCAAATATGTGAGTTCATACTTCAGTTGTACAAAAATATCACTTTTAATAAGTAATTCTCAGGACAGTGCTGAAATGTGTCCTTTTAGTGTCAAAGCTTTCACATATTGAAGAAATACACCTTTTTGAACGTTGAAGATACTTTATCATATGTTACTTCATGTTTCCTGTATGATTTACATTGCAAATATTTTTAGGGCTCTGCTCATCCATGGGCTCTAAGATCCAAGCCAAACCCATGGCTCGGGTCTGCTCTCAATGTTAATTTGATGGCTCACCCACCTCTAGTGAGGAGGAACCATAGGTATTTGTGCTTGCTGCAGACAACATGAGTAGTGAGATATATGGCATTTACATTCGCAATGTTCCTTCCTTATCATAAAGGTAAAAACATTGAACCCTCCATTCCCTTCTACGCACAGAGGGGCAGATTTATGTTGGGAATGCGCCACGTTTGCGTCACGCAACTGCAGCGTAAACGTGGTGCATCCCTATGAACCATTTACAACGTGACGCATTCAGGCAGATGCGTCACGTTGTAAAGCCCTGCGCCTTGTGGGCGTTCCGGCGCAGGGTGGGTGTTCCGGGGCAGGTGCGCTTCGCAAAAGTGGCTGAGTGAAATCTATAAGATTGCACTCAGTTACTTTCAGGCCAATGCTGCGTCAAAACCCTGCACCTGCTTGAAGCAGGCGTAGGTCTTGACACAGCATTGTAAAGATGGGGCACCCCCGAGCCTTGCTGGAGCTGAGTCGCGCTTGCGACGCAACTCCAGCAATGCGCCACCTTTACGGCACAGATGCGTCACGCATCTGTGCCGTTTTTGCTCCACGGTGTAAATGCGGCGCACCATGGGTGGCGGAACAGCGGCGCAAAATAACTGGCGCATCCCTGGGGATGCGCCAGTTATCATAAATCTGCCCCAAAGTGCGATTGGACCATCCATGTTGCATGCAGAAAGATAATAGCATCCACAGCCTTCACAGTGCTGCTTGCCATTGCTGTGTCGTCTAGTCTACATTTGAATGTTTACAACACTATCTAACACACAGTCTCAAAGACAGACCACTACCCCACAAAACCAGCCAACACAGAGTCACAATACTGGTCCCCAGCTTGATCTGTCACACTGGCCCATCTGGTACTGCCAAATTGCTGTATAGACCAGTCTGACCCTGGAAAAGAGAGCACAACATTGCTTACGCGGGAGCTGGCTGTGCATGTGTTCACAGCAGGAAATCAATGATACATTATACATGGTACTATAATGTTGATAACTTGTTTTTTAAACTGCTCAATAGCACACCAGTGCATTCATAAATGGCTTAAATAACAGCTGTTCTTGTTATCAAAAGTAAATGTAATCAAACTGTGCTGACAGGCTGGGCACTGTAGTACATCACAGACGGTCAGAATTGTTTTACTTTTATTATCGATGTCTGCAACTCATTCCCCATCCACCTTCTCGTCGTCACATGTATCTCTCAAAGACCACTTGTGGAGAAAAGTGAGAGCGTGTCCTGATAAAGGTTAAATGCACATGTGAGTCTGAGATTCCTGTTCATGAAAGCAGTCTTGAGTAGTACTTCAGTTGTACTAAGCCATGCACTCACAGATGGTATTCACAAAACTTAGGAAGGATATCTCCATCTATGCCTCCCTATCTCTGATAAGACAATTCACAAATCCCCAGCCTTTTGCATTTCTGTTGCAGCCCCCATTATCCAACACAATGAGCTCAGCACCGTGTTGTGGGAAATATAAAGAAAAGACCCTTAAGGGGAAACTATCCTTAAACCCAGGCTCATGCGGGCGAGACACAAAGGGACTCCCCAGCAATAAAACCATAATCAAAAAATGATTTGTGTCACTGGCTTTCCGACTTCTATGTTGGAGCCATTAATCCTGCCCTCCCAATCTGGTGCTCATGGACCCTCCTCGGCTACAAGATTCTTGAATCATAACATTTGAAAATCCTGTTAAAACTATTGGTAAAAAGTATGCACTCACCTACTGCTGTTTATGGCCAATGGCCACACAGGGGGATGGCCGCTCATGTGGCGTGGTATCAGAACCCAGTCACAGTTTGGGCCCGGTTTCCAATCCCCTATTGCCATTGCCGAACCCGTGAGCAGCTGTGGTTGGCTGCTTCGGAATGTTGATCACAGGACCTAGCCAGGCAACCTTAACTAATGGGTGGGCATAGGTATAGGCCAAAGGCCTGGACCTGCAGCAGACCCCACTGCAGAGGGCTGAAGGCCAAGCACAGTGGAGGTTAGCTCCCAGAGGAGTGTTGGGTACAGGGCCTGCCAATAGTTAAGACTCTATGGCTAACCCCCACTGAGCATCGCCGAAGGTGGTGCAATGCGTGTGTTGGCAACTTGCAGAGGGGTAGGTTCAGGGAGGGTTTTGGGGCCATTATCTTGTACAAAACCGCTGAACGGTGTGCACAGCTTGGATGACTGACAATGGAGGGTTGGGGAAAGGGCCTGGCCAATGGCTGCTGACAATCTGCCATGCTCATTCAAAGGACATGTGCAACGAGGGTCAGCTGTCGCTTTGGTCAACCCCCTTTGCACACAGCTGAATGCCCTCTGGGGCGGCATTTTTTGTTTTAGTTTATGGGGTGTCCGAGCGCCCCTCCGAGGTACCCCAGACCATGATTCTTTTGGGGGGCTGTAGGGGGAGCCACAGGGCTTTCACGGTCCTGCTGTCTCCTTGCTCCTACGGCAGCCATCATTGTCATTTTTTAACACACTTGTAATGTTGGTGCCCACCCGGGCACCCCACAGCTGGTTCTACAATGGGGGCAGCAGGGGGAGTGGTAGGTTCCATGCAGCCCCTCTGTCTCCCCTGCTTGCACCCATTGCAGATGCAGTTGGAGCCAGCATAGCTCCCACCCCCCAGGAGCAGTTTTCACTATGTTCCCACTGGGTTGGGAGCAATTGACAGCATTTTCCCAGCCTGCAGGTGCAGGCTGTAAAAAGTATTGCTTTCATACCGGTTGGGAGCAGCTTTATATAGCACTCAACAACCCACTTGGGGTTTCACATTGCTTAATGGCAGGTCAGGTCTATTCAAGTCTCACTTACTCTTAACAACCAGGACTTCAGCTGTTTTTGAAAGGTCGTAAGTGGGGGACAGCTTCTCAAAGGTTCTGGGAGGGAGACCCACACCTTGGGGCCCTGGTATGCAAAAAAAAGGCCTCCCATATGTGTGCGTTTAACTCTGGACACAACACACAGGGAAAGTTCACCAGAGCGAAGGAGATGGGCTGGTTGATGACCTCTGATCTTTTTCTGTGCACATAACACAAGGCTTTAAAGTAAATTCACCCCTCTAACATACGCCAATGCAGGATATGAAAAGCCAAGGCAGTTTTCGGGAGTCCACAGATCGTCCTTGCCATAGAGTTCTGGACCACTTGCAACCTTTTGATGAAGGCTTTATCAGTCCCCAGATAAAGCATGTTGCCTTAACCCAGTCTTGACATGATGAGTGCCTGAGTAACCATCCTTTGGTAATGGGAGAAGCAAAATCATTTTACATAGCCATTTCAGGACAGCGAAAAAGGTGGCCGCCAGCTTCGCCACCTGGGGCTTCTTGGAAACCTTGTCATCTAGATGGAAGAGGATTTGGAAGAGGGCGAAGGATTTCTGGCCAATGTTGGGGTCCTCAAAGTGACTGGTTCTTTCTAAGTAGCAGTACCTTGGTCTTGGCTCTGTTAAGTTTAAGTGAATAGTTGTTCATCCACGCTATGACCAAACCCAAGCAGAAGTTCAGAGCCTCAGAGTTGTGGTTCTGAGCAGGTGCCATAACATTAATTTTCCCCACACACACCTGTGGGGAAGGAAACAGATGGTGTGGCAGGAGTTGGGAACCCTGAGACACCATCCCTGAGCTGGCAGAGTCAATGGATTCCCTGGGGCCATCACTGAACTCTGAGAATTGGGCTGTGCAGCCCCCCTCCACAGCTAGTTATTTGGAGCCCAGTGTATGGGCTTTCCAGGGCTTCTTCAGGCTAAGGAAGGGGACTGCGCTGCCCCCTCCACTTTATTAAATTATTAGTTCCAAGGGGATGGGGTTCCCCCAGGGCCTTTTTGGACTTGGGGAGGGAGGCCGTGCCCACCTCCCCTTCATTTGTTTTATGGCCCCGGGGGGATGGGGTTTCTGGGGCCTCTTAGAGGTTTAAAGACAACATGTCCCCTACCTCTAACATATACGCCACTGCTCTCCGGGGCTGACAACTGCCAGCTTTTTCTGGAAATGGGCGGGTCCCTGCACTTTCTTTTTATTTTATCACAGATTCATGGATCCTTGGCAAATGTGTGGCAAAAGTAAAAACAAATGCAATTTTTGACCCCTCTACCAGGGCAATGGGGTCGATATATCTGTTCCCTGCTCCCTATGTCTTTTTTTCCCTTAATTGTTAGGACTCACGACTGAATCTCAAGTCCTAAGACTCGCCCCGGGGCACTTTATAAAAGTACGCTTTTCGGGGCGCTCCCCGGGGCGCGCACCGGGAGCGCTCCATAGCAAAAAAAATAAATTTAAAAAAAAGAAATTGGGAAAAATAGTAGGGATTGGTAGCCCAATGTGCCTTTGCTATTCTCAAGTGGTTTTTACGAAAATTAACTTTGAAAAAAATATATATTGTGCTACATTGGGCTATATATATGTTAGAGCCCAAATGTAGCCCAAATGTAGCCCAATGTAGCCCAATGTAGCCCAAAGATGGCCACCAGAGACAAAAAAAGCAAATGTAGCCCAAATATCAGCTAGATGTAGCCCAACTGTAGCCCAATGACAGAATGTACCAGAGTGTTCTAAAGATCAACTAGAGCGCTAACAGTCTTACTTATAAAGTGAGACTTATAGTTAGGAATTAGCATTAAAAAAACCTATGAAATTCACTGAAAAAACCATAGGTTTCACACCAATTATAGTTAGGAATTAGCATTTTAAAAACATATGAAATTCACTGAAAAAAACATAGGTTTCACACCAGTTATAGTTAGGAATTAGCATTTAAAAAACCTATTAAATTCACTGAAAAAACCATAGGTTTCACACCAGTTATAGTTAGGAATTAGCATTTAAAAAACCTATTAAATTCACTGAAAAAACCATAGGTTTCACACCAGTTATAGTTAGCTGGAAGTTTTACTCGCATAAAACCATTGAAATTCCCACGTTATAGTTAGATGGACTCACTATAACTTGCGCGTGCAATGCACTGCTGATGACGTCACATATTACATCACTCATGACATGGTCAGTGACATCACTCATGACATCAATGATGACATCATCCTTGTGACAAAGTGACAGACCTCCTTTTAGTGTAATGTAACCCATGAAACACATATTCAAAAATAGAAATTAACATTTTCAAAAAAATGGAGATACACATACCAGTTACAACAACCAATTCAATAATTCCGCCATCAATATACACATCCACTCATTCAACAACAGTTCTATATAGTCACTCATACATATACTCACTCATCATATGTAGTGATACACCTATACATCCTGTTACACACCAACAGTCATCCAAAAGTTACTCTCACACATACTTACACATGCAAGTAAACTATTGAATATCCATTTATTTGCATATACAGCTAAACACACACTACCACCTTACTTCTAAGGAAACTTACACATACTTACTCTCTTAAACAATCACTTATAGAAACACTTACTTATTTAAACAGGAACTCTTACAATCTCTTACTCTCACATATACTCACTTATATACATCAATATTCACATATACGAGATTAAAACGTGTGTAGTTACTGATAAAGACACTAGTGAGACAGTCATTCACTCAGTAACACATACATATACACACTCATACACCCATACAGTCCTGCACATATGCTGTCTTCAAAACACATACAAAGAGAGAGTCAGTCATTCATGCATATATGTGATAAGTAATACCCCCACCAAACCATACAAACACTCATACTGATACTAAAAAAAACATCTAATAACCCATATACCTACACATGTAGCTACTCACCAACCCATGCAGCCACCTTATAAACAAAGTGAAACACTAATACATATATTTAAATATTTAAACATTTCTCACTAATATATGTATTCACTAAGATACACTTAATAAGCCAGTCAACCAATCAATTTTTTAAAAAAAAAACATCCATTTAGACACTTATTTAAACATTTATTCTTCCATCAACTTTTACATACACATATATAAAACATATTAATTTTTCAGAAAGGCAAACATTCACTGGATGGTGTCATCAGTGATGTAATGAGTGATGTCACTGACCATGTCATGAGTGATGTAATATGTGACGTCATCAGCAGTGCATTGCACACGCAAGTTATAGTGAGTCCATCTAACTATAATGTGGGAATTCCAATGGTTTTATGCGAGTAAAACTTCCAGCTAACTATAACTGGTGTGAAACCTATGGTTTTTTCAGTGAATATATATATATATATATATATATATATATATATATATATATATATATATATATATATATATATATATATATATATATATATATATATATATATATATATATATTCGGCATACAAACGTCTCCAGCAGTCGCACAGGTTTCACAGACGAGACGAACCCAGGTACTGGTGCTGATATATATAGATATATATATGCCAAGGTGTATTGAAGAAATGGGTTAGCTGCTAAACTGTGTGACTGTCTGTATTAGTCTGTCAGTTGGTGTGTAAGCACCTGCATGGGTTGGTGAGTAGCTACATGAGTGTCTATATGGGTTATTGATTGGTTGTCTGAGTATCTGTATGGATGCCGGCGTGTCTGTGTGGGTGGGTGGCGGGTGTGTGACTCTGTGCATAGATGTGTGACTGGGTAATTCACTGGGTGTATGGAGAGTTGCACGAAGAGGGAAGAGGGGTGCAAAAAGAGGCAACAGGGATGCATAAAGAAGCAAGTGAGGTGCAGAAAGAGACAAGAGAAGTGCAGAAAGAGGCAAGAGAGGTGCAGAAACAGGCAAGAGAGGTGCAGAAAGAGGCAAGAGAAGTGCAGAAATAGGCACGTAAGAGGTAGAAATAGGCAAGAAGGTACAGAAAGAGGGAAGACGAATGCAAAAAGAGGCAACAGAGGGGCAGAAAAAAGCAAGACAGGTGTAGAAAGAAGCTTGGGAAGTGCAGAATTAAGCAACTGGAGTTCAGAAAGAGGCAGCAGAAGTTCAGAAAGAAGCAACAGAGGTGCAGAAGGAAGCAAGAAAACTGTAGAAAGAGGCAAGAGAGTTGCAGAAATGGGCAAAAGAGGTACAGAAAGGTAGAACAGAGGTGCAGACAGAGAGGTGTAAAACAGGTAAATGGGGTGCAGAAAGAGGCAAGAGGGATGCAGAAATGTGCAAGAGAGGTGCAGAAAGAAGCAAGAACAATGCAAAAGAACCAACAGAGGTGCAAAAAGAGGCGATTGAGGTGCAGAAGGAGGCAAGAAAACTGCAGAAAGATGCAAGAGAGTTGCAAAAACAAGAAAAAGGGGTGCAGAAAGAGGAAAAAGATGGGAAGACTGAGGCAAGAGAGGTGTAGAAAAAGGCAATAGGGGTACAGAAAGAGGTAAGTGTGGTGCAGAAAGAAGCACGATAAGTGCAGAAAGAAGCAATAGAAGAGCAGACAGAGGGAAGAGAGGTGGAGAGAGAGGCAAGAGGGGGATAGAAAGAAGCAAGTCAGGTGCAGAAAGAAACAAAAGAAGTAGAAAAATAAGGAACAGAGGTACAGAAAGAAGCACAAAGGTGCAGAAAGACATAAGAGGGGTACAAAAAAGGCAAGAGAGGTGTAGAAAGAGGGAAGAAGGGTGCAGAAAGAGGCAAGAGGGTACAGAAAGAAGCAAATGAAGTGCAGAAAGAAGCAACAGACATGCAGAAAGAGGCAAGAGAGATGCATAACTTGGAAGAGATTTGCAGAAAGAGGCAGTAGAAGTACAGAAAAAGAAAGAAATGTACAGCAAGAAGCAACAGAAATGCAGAAAGAGGTAAGAGAGGCGCAGAGATGGGTGCAAAAGGAAGCAAGAGTGGCTTGCACACCATAAGTACCAATTTAACACCCACATTTAGCAATCAGTAGCAAGTGACAATTCTAGGTTTGCAAAGGGCCTTCCAACACGCTGTAACACTTGTCGCTGCATTTTTTGTAGCCGTTTGAGCTAGAAACAAGGCTTTTTTTGTTCAAATCTACAGATCAGGGCGCAGATGATTAATTATGCGGCTAATGCGGAAAACGTATATTTGTGCGAAAGTCGGTGTAGCGAAACAGTTGCATAATTCGATTGGCCATGCTTCATACGACTAGGTCCAGTAAAGCTCCTCAGTGATTCCTTCTTTTTTTTGTCTCATTGAGTTCATAGTTGAGCTTCTATGGAAACGAGGAAGACTAAACCTGACATTACCACTCCACAACACAGACTACCATACAACATAATTACTCTCCATAACACATAATCCCACTCTACATAACTCCTATAAAATAATACCACATACTTTCTATCCACATAATTTCACTGCACAATTTACCACATAATTCCACTACACACAGCGTGCAACCACTCCACTCCGAAAAACATTAAAAAACTTTTACATTTACTTTACCAATAGCTCTAACTCTCGCAAATGCGAAACCTATAACATTGCAAACACTTCTTTAAGTAGTAGTCACGTTTGCAGAGTGGTGGAGAAAGGGTGCTGGGCCTCCAACCAGCGCTCAGGAATTATGCTGTATAGGATTTACAGAAGGTACCAGAAGGGCTTCTTGGCCCCCAAAGTCCCTCAGGAGTAAAGTGGACTTCATGCCCCATTCCGTAGTCTGTCAGGAGATGCGTTTGCAGAGTGGTGGAGAAAGTGGGCATGGCCTCTGAAGACGTCTTAGCAATCCTACTGTGTGGAACTTACTGAAGGTAACAAGAGGGGTACTTGGCTCCCAACGACCTCCTTGGGGGCCAACAACCCCTCCTATTACCTCCAGTAAGTAACACACAGCAGGATTGCTAAGTTCTCATAACAGGCCAAGCCCCCTTTGTCCACCACTCTGCAAACACGCTCCCTGGCGCACTCTTCAATGGGGATTTAAGTCCCCTTCACAGCTGGGGGTCCTTAGGGGCCAACTAGCCTATCTCTTACCTCTAGAAAGCCCCACACAGTGGGATTGCTGAGTGGTGGACAAAGGCCACACCGCTTTTCCCCACCACTCTGCAAACGTGCCCCTGGCGCGTTCTAATTTAGTGAATTAAGTCCCCTTGAATACTGAGGGTCCCTGGGGGCCAACTAGCCCACCAAGTACCTCCAGTAAGCACCATACAGCTGGAATGGTGAGAGTGGTCCAAGACCACGCCCCATTTTTACACAACTCTGCACATGCTGCTCCTGGCACACTGCTGCTCAGGGAATGAAGTCCACTTGTGTCCTGAGGTCCTCAGGACCCAAGAGGACCTCATCACCCAAACCGCAGTGCGCCAAGAGATGGGTTTGCAGAGTGGTGTGAAAAGGGGCGTGGCCTCAGACCAAATCTCTGCAATGCAGCTTTGTGGTGCATAATGGAGGTACCTGGTGGGCAATTTGGCCCCCAAGGACCCTTAGTATTGAAGGGGCATTAGTTCCAGAACTTGCAATGCACCAGGGGGCACATTTACAGAGTAGTGCAGGGAGGGGGCAGGGCCTCGGTGAGATGCCGGCTTTTTAGAAAAGGGCTGTGTGGCCCCCTTCTTTTACAATTTTGGGAGCCCTGGGGACCCCATCCCCCAAGGCTTGACTCATTTTTATAGTACAAATTTGAAAAATCGGGAAGGGGCCCCATCCTGAGGCCAATTTCGGCGCCGGTGACCCCATCCCCTGGGGAATGGCCATTTGTCATATATATATTTTTTGGGGTGGGGTCGCTTGGACCCCCTCCTCAGGCCGGCCTTTCCGTTTAATAAAAAATGTTTAATTAAGGGGAGGGGGTCTGTGTGGCCCCCTCCCGTGCCACTTCTGGCCCCGGGGACCCTATCCACCGGGGCCTGGCCTCTCTGATGGGGACTGTGGGTGGAGCCTCAATGCCCCCATGGTCCCAGCTGGTGCCCCCGCCTCCTGCGGGAGCCGACATTGATTTTGCACAAGGGGAGCTGTTAACATGCAGCTCCCCTCATGCGAAAGCAATCTGCTTTGGTTATTGGAACCAAGAGCAGGTTTCCTGCTCTCGCTTCCAAAAACTAAAAGTAGGGTTTGCTATAGCAAATAGCAATGTTCCGGGACAATGCAGGAGCCGGCCCTAGGGAATGGTGGTCCCCAGGGCCATCAAGGGCTCCAGGAAGGGGTTATAGTTAGCTGAACTAACTAAAAGAGCGGAATTTCTATGGTTTTGTATGAGTGAAATGTACAACTAACTATAATGTCCCTGAACCCTATGGTTTTTTCAGTGAATTTGTAAGATTTTTTAGATGCTAATTTCTAACTATAACGTGCCTGAAACGAATGGTTTTTTCAGGGAATTTCAAAGGTATTTTAAATGCTAATTTCTAACTATAACTTACCTGGAACCTATTGTTTTTAAGTGAATTTCTAAGGTTTTTAAATGCTAGTTTCTAACTATGCCTACAGAGGTAGGACATGTGAAGAAAGAAGAAAAAACGCACAGAACGAAGAAAAAGAAATGCAGAAAGAAGCAACAGAAGTCCTCAAAGACGACGAAAAGTGCAGGAAGAAGCAAGACATGCAGAAAGAACCAACAGTGGAGCAGAAAATCATCCTGTGCCCTCAACTTTTTCAGATCGGTACTGGTGGTAACTGCCTCTGACTAACCAGGCCCAGAGCCAGTGCTATGCTAAAAGACACTTAGAATACAGTGAAAACACCTATATACACTAGGGAAAACTATGCATTGGGGTAGCCCTGTGATTAGCATGACCTCCTCTGTAAGACCCTAGTACATAATAGGGCAGGGGGATTAAAACTACCTCTAAGTCAGAGGTGCAGAAAGGCCCCATCCCCTCCCGTCACCACTGTGCAACCGCGCTTGTGCCGTGTTTTAATTTGGGGGATTAAGTCCCCTTGAGTTCTGAGGGTCCCCGGGGTCCAACCAGCCCACCAGGTACCTCTGGTAAGTGCCACAGAGCTGCGTTGCGAATAGATGTAAAAAGGTGCATGGCCTTGACCACCTGTCTGCAACGCAGGTATCTGGCAGTAACTGGAGGTACCTGGGAGCTAGTTGGCCCCCAGGGGCCCTCAAGATCGAAGGGGTATGAATTCCCCAACTTAAAATGTGCCTTTATAAATTTATAAATAAAGTCCTCCATATCACCCTACCAAGAGAATTTTCAACACTTGTTCTAGGTTTTGCCAAAGCCGTCACACTCAATGATGATGATAAAGCCCTACTGGACCTGTTGCTGACGGCAGGGGTTAAAATCATACTTAATAACTGGAAAAGCACAAACAAAGCTTCTTTTCCCCACTGGTTGAACTGGGTCTCTCACTTAAGAGGTGCTGACAACATATCCTTAACTTCTACCCCATGGCGACTGCCACTCAGGAAAATCTGGTCCTCACTAGACGATCACTTTGACTCATACAAACCTCCTTGAAACTTGGTTACTTCGCACTCATAGCGTATCATATCGTAGGGTTCACTGTCTGTGCCTCTGCACGGCTGTCATTCTAAACTAGGTACGCTCATCTTCAAAGTTTGAAAATTCCAACTCTCCTATGTATTATATGTATGGTTTACGCAAATGTATAACGAATGATGCTTCTGCTCTAGTGTGCTGGTGCCAATATCTCTCCAGGTCATGTTATACAATCCGTCATGTTACTTTGGATGCAACTCTCCCCTATCTGCCTGCTGGACATTATATGTGGAAACCTTTTTGCTTTACTGGACTCGATTCGTTTTGCTTTTACTATATCTTATCTTACCTAATTTTATGATTTTTTCACTGTACTTAATTTTATTGAAAATTATTACTTTTGTACTGATGTATCTCTTTGAAGCTCCTAATAAAAAACTTTGAACACAAAAAAAATGTGCCTCAGGGCGTGTTTGCACACATGTCACCTTAGGCCCGCCCCTCCATTTACCACTGTGCAAATGAGCCCCATGGCATTTTTTAAGTTAGGGGAATAAGTCCCCTTGAATCCTGAGGGTCCCTGGGGTCCAACTAGCCCACCAAGTACCTCCAGTAAGCGCCACAGAGCTGCATTGGAGAGAGGTGTAAAAAGGGGCGTGGCCTGGAACACCTCTCTGCAATGCTGGCCTCTGGTGCTTTTTGGAGGTACCTGATGGGCTAGTTGGCCCCCAAGGGCCCTCAGGATTGAAGGGGAATTAATTCCCCAACTTTAAACGCACCACGCCTGTGGCGCGCTTTACATTGGGGGATTAAGTCCCCTTGAATCCTGAGTGATTTGCTGTCTTTGCCAAGGGGTGTTGCTGCCCTTAACCTGCTGGTGTGTTTGCCTGCCGTTTTTTATTCCTGGACTCTGCCTGCTCGCAGTTTGCTTCTCGCGGTCCCCGCTTCGCGGGTGCCGCTCGTGAGGGAGAGAGTTTGCTGCTCATTGAAGGGGAGGAGGAGGAGACTCGACAC